>NC_086228.1:16370000-17065000 GCF_036321145.2 Pelmatolapia mariae | reverse complement strand
CTGATTTTCTCAGAAACATAAAAAAGTATTCACTCACATAATTATTCATTCACTGCTGAATGTTTCTTTGTATCCACTCATATGACTTTGATGCAACTGGAAACCTTGTACCACAATAATAAGTTTAATTTTTTGTGACTTAATATACCAAATGGTTTATAAGAAAGAAGAAAATTCCATTGAATGAGAAGTTGAGTGGTTATTATTATTATTATTATTACTACTATTACCAGTAGTAGTAGTATTACTCCAGCTTCTGAGAAATTGACAGGCTGAGTTTGTAGGAGTTATTTATGAAGTCTTGATTGCTCCCCAGAAAGCTAAGTAATGAAGTGAAATATGTTTATTGTGGTTGGATATGTATAATGGGCTTGTGATTAGTTCAGGTAGGTCACGCTGGTGTAGCATGAGAATATTGTCAGCGATTACATGCAATAATAGTCTGCTGTATTTTATGTGGCTTACTCCCATAGAACTGGCTATCTGCCCTGATTATCTTCTTCTTTATTGCTTCCGGACTTTGTGTTTAAATTCCCTGTTGATTAAAATATTTGCTAAATACACATTTTCTGCATCAGAATGCAGAATCCTATTCACAAGGCATGATAAATGTACAGGGATTTCTACTGTTGGTAAGGAAATATTGAGGGAATAAATTTTAAATACCTATAAGCAAAGGCTGTTAACCTTTATGAGTCAAATGGGTGCCATGAATGCAAATACCATGGTTGTAAAGAAAGTGAAAACCGTGCATTTTTAAAAACTGGAAATACTATTCCAGCAGGTACACTTTTTATTCAGAAATCCAGCCCCTCCAATAATCACAATGTAACAAACAACCTATGGCA
Organism: Pelmatolapia mariae; assembly: GCF_036321145.2. Classification (NCBI taxonomy): domain Eukaryota; kingdom Metazoa; phylum Chordata; class Actinopteri; order Cichliformes; family Cichlidae; genus Pelmatolapia; species Pelmatolapia mariae. The sequence continues at coordinate 17,064,152 of NC_086228.1, read as the reverse complement.
GTTGCACCCACAAAAAAAGATTCTTTCTGAAAGAAACCTGCTGAGTCCACCAAAAACAGTGAATGTGCGCTGACTTCACTTTTACACATTTAACACCACTCCTCACTCCAACTGAGTGACCAAAGAAGCCTGTCATGGCTGGCAGAAACAGATGGGAACGTAGCAGAAAGCCAATGTTTTGTGAAAGTAAAGCATACCTGAAGCAGAAATGATCCATACTCTGGGTGGATTTTGAAATATGGCCAGAAATGGACTATTCTGACATATATACTGTGTATCTTTCATTTGAACAAGTCCAATAAAGAAATCCTGAAGGCACCCAGAAACATATTATGCTTGATTTTTGCTAAATCATGATTTCGGTCCCACAGAGCAGGCAGTACAAAGCAGAACAGAACAGTTGCAAATGTGATTTTGCCCTTGACTATATTTAAACACTTTAGTTCTAATACCACACTTCCATTTCTTGTTAAATGGCAGAGGTCCATTTGTTACTTTTTTTCTTTATTGTTTATCTTTATCAGTTTGATAACAGTGATTCAGTTGCACAACTCATATATTAAATGTTTTGTTTGCGTCCTGTTGCTTGGACTTTCACAGACTAAATTTTAATTACAAGTATTGATTCTAAACATGAGGTTTGGATACTGTAAGTTTAACTTTAAAGGTCATGTTTACTCTCTGTGCAAATTTGAGGTCCGGGCTGAAGTCCCACATTCAAGTGACCAGAACAGGAATCTAATAATAGTAGCAATATTGACAGGGGATAGCAGTCAGATTTTAATGAAGGTTTTATTTTTTTCTCTTTACTCTTGTGCACAGTACTGTGAAAAAATGTCCAATCCTGATTTCGTAGTTTGATATTTGTCACAATTATACATGCTTCATATCATCAAACAAAATTAAATATCAGACACAGAGAACCTGAATAAATACAAAACTCTTTTTAAAATTATGCTTTAATTTTAGGGGGAAAAGCTATGAAAACCTTCCTAGCCCTGCGCAAAACAGTAATTGTCCCTCTTGTTGAATCATTCATTAACTGTGATTAACCACATTTTTTGGAACGCTGTGTTCAATTTCACTAGCCACACCTGGGTCTGATTACTGTTTAAATAGCTCACTTAAATAGAACCTGTCTCACAAAGTAAAGTAGGCTAAAAGATCATGCCATGATCTAAAGAAACAGCTGAGAAACGGTCTTTAATACTAGAACCGCCAATGACGTCATTTTAACCCTCTGGCATTTTAAGAATCATGTAACTCTGTTCAAATAAAACCCCATCATTATCATATTTCATGATTTTTCCAAAAACTGATCCTTATTCATTGAATTCTGAATTTTGCAGTGTGTCAGATCAAAATAAATAAAAATATGTCCGCTTATACCATATAGCATGAGCTACTGAATGGAAGAGTCGCCCAGTCACCCGTCTGAATTTTACTTTATGATCTGTAAATCATTTATTAAACTAATAAACCCCCTAAAAATCATCTTAAATGCTTTTTTTTAATAAGAAAAATTAGATGAAAATTAACAACTTAAATTTAAGAAATTACTCCTTTTGCCATTACTGCTATTGTTGCAGGAGAGGTCAAAATTACCCCTCCTGCAGTAATAGGGAGTTTGGAACAATGGTGATTCCAGTGTTAAAAGGGTTACAAAGCTATGTATAAGGATCTGGCAGATAAATTATACACAAATGGAGAAAACTTGGAACAGTAGTGAAACATCCCAGGAGTGTACAGGCCTTCCAAAATTACTTCAGGGGCACATTGATGACTCATCCAGGAGGTCACAAAAGAGCCCAAAATAACATTAAGACTGGATATCCATAGTTGCTGACCAAAAATAACAGAAAGACTAATCTCACATTTGATTAAATAAATAAATAAAAAGAATTTTAAAAAAAAACAATTCCTAAAACTTTTATGAAAAATAATCTGTGGACTCATGACACAAAATTTGAAATTTTATGAAAGGTTTGAGTCCTGTTGCATTTACGCTAACACAGTATTTCATAAAAATAACATCATCACGATGGTCTGGGGCTCCTTTGCTGCTTTGGGATCTGGGCCTCTTGCCATTACTGGTAGAACCAGGAATTATGCTCTCTACTAGAAAATGTTGAAGGAGAATGGCCATCTTAACTTGAATTATGGAGTAGGATCAGAAACCCACCAGCAAGTTCACCTCTCAAAGTCTAGAATTAACTTGGACTGGGATGCTTTGGCATGACCTTAAACAGGCTGTCCATCCCGGAAAACCCTCCAGTGTGCTAAATTTAAAAAAAAAAAAAAAAATGCAAAGAAGAGTGGGCCAGAATTCCCCCACAGCAATATGCAAGACTCATTACCAGTTATTGCAAATGCTTGATTGTAGTTCTTGCTGCAAAGAGTTTCAATATCAGTTATTTGGTTTAGGAAGCAATTACTTTTTCACATAGGACCAGGCAGGTTTGGATAACTTATTGGCATTAATAAATTAAATCATCATTTAAGAAAGAAACTCAAATATTCCACAATGGAGGCTGAGCATTTTCTCAAGTTTGAAGTTTAGATTTAAAGTAAATGTGATATGATTTAATTGCTTAATTACTCAAAAGTGAAATGTTGATCATCAGGCCAAGGAAGGAGGAGGTTTTGTCTTCTTCCCAAGTATCCCATGTTACATTTTCAACAACACCTCCAGGTGGCCACCTGCTTATACCTATTTGAAAGCACTTTGGCACTGGGAATGATTTCTTCTGAATGTAACTATCCAGCAGTTGTAATTGCAGGATAGTTTTTATGCTGACTGTATACCATTATTGCTAAGGAGTTTAGCAGAGTGTAGAGACAAACAAGTCATAAAAATGATTTAAAACGCTTGTGAGTCCAAGCACATGAATCCAAACATGAATTTAATAAATACCCACATGCGCACACACACACAAACATTCTAGCACACATGCACATTGTACTGTTGCGTATCTAGACACAACCTTGAACACCACACTGAATTGATGAGACTGTGCAAACAAACTTCAGTCTGCTGGACTCAAATGTCAAACTGTCTCACTGGGATGCTCTTTTTAACAGACATATGTCACCCTCCAATTTGCCAATGGCCACTTCTGGCTTTTTTCTTTTCTGTTAATTGCTTTAGGCACTTGCTACTGCCATATTTCATTTTTTTCTGGGATTAGAGGAGCACAGCCCCCTAAAGATTTCCAAGCCTCCCCTTGTGAATAGAGACAAGCAGTAATACAAAACAGACACCAGGGAGTCCTTAAGTGATACATCCATAAATGTCATCAAAGGCTTTTATCAAAAATTACAGTTTTATTCACCATACTGAGACTTTACTTATAGACTTAATGTGTAAAATTCTGAATTTTCAGCTCATTCTTTCTATGAGATTTGCTCTTGTGTTTGTGAATGACCTTGATCAGACAAATGATTTCATCCTGTTGCCACTATGCACAGTGACAAAGGACAAAGAGCACAGAAGCATGGTTGTCAAGGCAACATGGTTATAGAAGGCAAAAAGCTGATGTGTGCTTACACACACTTGCAGATACCCACTAACTCATTCTTTGTCAATAGCAGCTTTGCATTCCTTGCGGATATTAAATGTTTAAGGACTCTGAGAGGCATTGACATTAAATAAGACAAAAAGGCCTGCATATAGCCTATGTTATAGTAAGGGAGCACAGAGGACTCATGGTCCAAGCAGTGCCAATGATTCTGCCAACTACATGGGACCTTCCAGCATGTGCATATGACAGAATTATACATTGTATTGAAAATATTGAAGGCCAGAAAAGGGGTCTTAATCTGACAGATTCCACCATTATATAATTCTTTCATTGTAGAGTGACGCAAAACTCACTGGTCTAGTGCTCAACCATTTTTGGGCACCAGCCATTAGCAGATCAGCAAACTAATGGCAGCACAGAAGTACTTCTTTCAACTAAAACAAAACAGCCAAAACTTGAATTCAGCTGACAAAGTTGATATTTTACTCTATTCTATGGTAAAATATTTAAAATAATTTAAAAGAACACATTTTTTAAACATAAGAGCACCTATATATTCCACACACATTTTACTGCGTGCTTGCTTAAAAAAAATAATTTCTTATTTAGCACTTAATGTTTCTGTACACGTAATAATCTGAAAGATTCCAGTAAATATATAATTAATTATTGTTACTTTACTAAATTAATTTACTCTTACATTTAACTTTGCTTGTGAATTAGCACCACCAGTTATTATTGTTTTCATAACTAAACTTCACTCTATTGCCACTGCCAGAATATATCATAGTTTATGGATTTCCTTTGCATAAGCAATTAAAGGCACACCTTTGTGGAACTCCCTGCCAGTTTAAAGTATGTTGAGGACGCTTAAACATTTGCTATACCTAAGTCCTGGTTAAAATCTCACCAAAACTACAGTCATAACATACAAAAACAATTAAGGGATCTACTGTGGAAATTAACTTTGGCTATATACACATATAGATTCCATCAGACACAACCTTTACAGTTTTTTCCCTGTATTTTTTGTAATATACTTGTGCCTCAATGTAAACATGTAAGTTGTAATAGTGTGTTGTCTGCTACTTTGGAACACTTATTATAATTAATATTCTTGTTAGAAATATATATAAAAAAAAAGTTCCATACCTAAATAAGGTAAGGAAGGCATATGTTGCTATATTCTAAAATAAGGTTTAAATAATAGTAATTGGACAGCCAAATATTTTGGATCATATGTAACATACAAATTGTAAAATTTGTTGAACTGTATATTTTAATTGGCTTTAATAATACGTTTTAGTAGCAATCTAATCTGTATATTTAAAACTGTATGAAAGGCTGACTTATACACACAGATACCCGTTTAGGTTACTGAGTTTCTTCAAACTAAAGAGCTATGAAGTAAACTAACAAATTTAACACAATTACCCTGCAAGACACTTTTTAAAACTTTATATTGTTATAAGACAAATGACTGTCATTGAGCAGTTTTGTTAAATATTCTTTCTTCACATGCACAAGAATTATAATTTCCTGGCATTACCTTGCTCTGTAAAGCAATGTCACAAAATAGCCGTGTATCAAAATATGTACCGAAAGTCTGTGATTATTTCTCTTTGCCAGCTATAGAGAAAGTGGTATGAAATCTTTGTGGAAATATGAAAAAGGAAAGTATTACACGCAAAAAAAAAAAATCAGCCTTGTGTAAGTCGGTCAGAGTATAGAAAAGCAAAACTAAACAGCTATAATGTATTTTCGCAGTGAGGTATGTATGTCATAATTTGCAAGGAAAAGCACCCAAATGCCAGACTGTGAGACAGGCAGGCAGGTTGCAAACAAGGTCAGAAAACCAAAACATCAGCAAATAGCAAACCTAAAAACATTAACTAAAGTCCAAAAGTCTCAAGTAACCATAGAAACACTGGGAGAATACTAGTGGAGAACAAACAGATACTGTGACAAAGACTAAGGGGGAAGGTAGGACTATTTATACACGTGAGAATAATCTGGGAAGTGGAAACAGATTAGGGAATGAAGCACAGATGGGGATAATCACACAGGTGAAGACAATCAGTAATATCTAGATATAAATATTTAGGAAGGTAAAACTAAATGCAAATACAACAAAAAATTAAAAACTGGGAAATACAAAAGGAAACACAGAACCTAAACAATAACAAATACAGACTAGAACTGAAATATAATCATAACAAATACAGTGTATAAGGAAAATCAAAACCCAAAGCATAAATAAACTGGATGGACCTTGTAGCTCACTGAAAAAACAAACAAACAACAACAACAACAGTATTTTATCTTCCAGCTCTTAATGTGAGTTAGACATGTTTCAAGTCTTTGGATTTCATACATTCTGTGATTCTCTGATCCTGAAAAATGTCTTTTGTTAATACCTTGCTGGCTTAATTTTTAACAGTCAGTGGTCAAACTGATGGCTTAAGTTCAGCAAAATTCACTACACATTAAATAATATTAATTTTGTTGTGTACAATAAAATATACTTCAGAATTTTCCTGGTTTTTGTAATAAATCTTAGTTTTAAGTCATATTGCCCATATTTTGTTGAAAATGTATGCTTATATTATGCATACATAGAAAATTTAAATATTGACTGAACTTTCAAAGAGTATATCTAATCAAAAATAGAAAGTAGCAAATGATTGATATTAAGAGGTGCCTATACTGATCTTTCAAATTAATTTTTTTCTTAGTCTTGTTACTTCTGGAGGTACAAAGTGCATTGTGTAACAAACAGATACATTAACAACTCACACATTTGTTCAACACACAAATAAAACAAAATTATCACTTTCAAAGGATGTCCTTTAAATTTATTGTACATTAATTAATAGTTGTGGCTTCAGCTGACTGATGTTTGAAATGTTACCTGTATTTTACTGCATTTATTTCTGCTATTTTTATAGCGAAATAAGTCAAATATCATCATTGTAAGTAAATAATTTTTTTTAGTTTTTTAAATCTTTACCTTGAAAAATACACATTAATATATATGGTTGAAGACTACTGTGACTATATTTCTGCCAAATGATAAATACCATAATGCCAAAAGCTATATTGTGACACAACCTATTCTTTGGTGGTGCATAATTTAGTTACTGAGAATGACTTGACTGCTGAATGATTTAGTCTGAATGTTAAAGTGAATTCATGAGGGTAAAACAGGCATAAATTCATGCTATGAAAAGGCTAATGACACTGATTAAGGTTTAAGTGGATTAGATTTTTTTGTCTTTGCTAGTTGTAATCATTTAGTGGCTAACTACCACTGCTATCATTGTTTTGTTTTAATGCGTGTTTTAATCACAGTTTGTTGTCAATGAGGAATAAATTTCGTGTATCTGATTTAGTTTGACTGAAGGAAAGCAGTAAATACTTACCGCATAACCCATTAATTTGCTTCTCAGATCTTGATGTTCATTTCAACTTTATTAATTCATTAGTTAATTAATTTATCCAGCATCATTGTGCACATTTACTTTACATTTACATCCTGCCCATTACCTGCAACAATAAATTAATAGGGCCAGTTATCAAATTAACATCACAGGACTGAGTCAAAGGTTATTTGTTTTTTTATAAAATGACAGTCAGGTGTTAAAGAGAAGGTGCATAATGGCTATGCATTAAAATGGTTACAAGAGATGGACCTTGTATCTCACTGAAAAAACAACAACAGTATTTTATCTTCCAGCTCTTAAAGTGAGTTAGGCATGTTTCAGGTCTTTGGTTTTCGTACATTCTGTGATTCTCTGATTTTAACATTTTGATAACAACTGGCGTGAAAACGTTTGCAGAGGGTTAAGGCTAGGATATCATTTGTGTGAAAACAGATGCAAAAAGAAGAGAAATGAAGATTAATAACATTTTATTGATGACATCAATAGCAGGATGGTTTTGTTTACGCAGAATCCCTTCAGCTGATATTGTCTACGGTAAATCTCTGCTGAAGGGATGAAAGACATTCTTGGAAAAATATTGATGAGTGATGATGATGGTGTCTAACACATTCCAATATCTGCCCTCTAGGTCTTCTACTGAAAAGGAATCTAGAGGGAAAAAAGGAATTGGATACTGTTTTTATTTCTCTTCAGCGACCCTTGTTGTATAACTTATATTTTACCATCATTTTACCCATATGTTCCATTAATTCAATCACTTGTCATTTGATTTATGAAGATTCTCAGTACACATTTTAGGTCAAGGAAAAACTGTTTGCTCCATTAGCATTTTGCCCTTAAAGTAATGTTCAAATTAATTTGTCACTTCAAAACAATATGGGCCTTAATTAGCCTTTTTACAGCATGAATCATCATAAACTATGTTATAAAGTTAACCCCCGTTAAATGATTAACCGCTTACAATTTTAAAGGGGGAATCCCCACAAACCCCTTTGAGCAGGCACTTTGCCAAGGCTGGGGTGTTAATATTCCCTTTCAACAGAAAGGAAACCTCAAGCAGAACCAGGCTCAGTGAATAGTCTCAGAGCACACATAATATTACACATACCACCACACTAGGGGTGCTATGTGTAATATTCACTTTATGCATTCATGCAATTCATGCAATGTCATTTCAGCTCTCAAGCTGGTACCATAGTACCATCATGTAATATATAAGACTAGTCAGTTATAATAAACATTTATTTATATTTTATATGCACTTAGAAACATTTATGTGTTATATATGAGGCATAAGTTCTCATGGAGAGTATTAAAGTAATTTCTCATTTTCTTTTTATTAACTACACAATAATGAATAAATAAAAGAGGTTTTGGATATTCAGACTTCGAGTCTGGCAGTATTGCATTTGAGTAGTGTCTCAGCTCTGACTAACTGCCTTTAATTTGCCTCTAAAAGACTGGAGTGCAGCTGTAATAAGCAGACTTAGATATAATAAACTGAGTACTATCAAAACAAAAATGCAGAAGGTAGATCACTGAGATGTTCACATAAAATGTGATTTTTGGATTTTGTATGCAATCCCACAAAATGCCAATTTCATAAAAGGCTATTTTTTTCTATTTATGTCTTGTAAATCAATGATCAATTAATCATCTTCAATTTTAAGGCCTTTTTTGTGGTGAGTGAAATTTGTCAGAAATAAAATCAAACAGCATCCATTGCTCTCCTGTGAAAACACATTTCTTATGTCAAGCTTCATTAATCTTCTTACTCAATCGCATCCACAGCAGTCCTTGAAAATACTTTCCACTTTCACAACTGGCCCTTGGAGGCACTCTGAGAAATGTGCCAAGAGAGAGAGGAAGGTGGTTGAAAAAAATACTCTGATTGATTTTCCCATCATGACTTGAAATAGCATATTTATTGATTGCTTATAGGGAAGGGGGGGTGAAGGGTGAAGGTCACTGAGGAATGGTGTGATGTTAGTAAGGCATTCAGGCTCTTCTCTCAGCTTTTCTGAAAGGATAGTGCGGTGACGCTTTTGCTTCAAGGAGACAATATAAAATGTGTCAAAAACTAATTTACATTTGTTTTTAGTAGTTCAAAATTGTTATATTTGATGGCAGAAGGGAAGGCAAGTATTTTGTGTTTTTTTACTTATTGCTTGTTGCATGTTATTACTTGTTAGGCAAAATGTTAATATTATATGAATGGTTAAAGTCAAATCTACTTTTGACCTCATTCAGCTGCAACATCAGATTCACTCTAACAGTGTAATAAAATGTTATGCTTCAGTTTTTCCTTATTTACTTTTTCCCTTGGTTGATAAAAAAAAGAAAACCTGCATTTCATTTAATGGCCCAGTTCTTTTTAATAATCATCAAGATCAAATCTGCAATAACTATGCATATCTTTAACGTTATGTTGAGTATTTGAAACACTGAAAATCTGTGGCTTTTATGATAGTAAACTGATTTGACAGAACGGATCTGAAGATTAAAAAAAAGTCTTTATAACAACAGAGGAAGCCAGCAAGTTCCCACCTGTGTGTGTGTGTGTGTGTGTGTGTGTGTGTGTGTGTGTGTGTGTGTGAGTGTGAGTGAGTGTGTGTGTGAGAGAGAGAGAGAGAGAGAGAGAGAGAGAGAGAGAGAGAGAGAGAGAGAGAGAGAGAGAGAGAGAGAGAGAGAGAGAAGGTGTTTCTATAGCCCCAAACCAATGCTGATGTAAGTTTGCTAATCCCATGAAGAATTTACCAAGGATCTCACAAGAAACATGTTTCCTGCAGGCAAAAAGAAATGCCACATACAAACACATATACTTGCCCTGTGATTATAAAGTAGAATATATCATAGATTGTAGATCATAGGTTATGACTTGACATCTTGATTATTTTATATCCTTGTCAGCTCATATGAAATGGACATAATAGGCTGATACAATCATAATTATATGTGGAAGTAGAATCACACTTTATTTCTAACTCAGTCCCAGATTTATCATTATTTGTGTAATTTTTGTTCTTTCTCTATTAATAGTTTTTCTTTTTTACACTCTTCTTTTTACATGAATAAGCTAGAGTATCTCAGCTGCTTTCCTGTACCTAAGATAAAAAACGAAAAGATCTAAGCTAATAAGCTTGCATCCCACTCCTCCCAGCTGTTAATAAGAAAAGAAATTTGAACCAGTGTGGTTCTTTTGTGCAGAGATTGAACTTGGACTGGCCTGTGGCTTCTGGCCATTGCAAAAGAATTAAAAATTTCCCTCACGAGGATATTTGCATCCTGAAATGATATTATTGGCTGCCTTGATGAAGCCGACTTAGCTTGCTACTCTTTCAGTCCCAGAGCTTTGACAGTTCCTGTCAGTGACTGACAGGAATTTCAAAAAGCTTATAATGCTAAAAAGGATTTGAAATATCCCAAAGCAACACAAAACAGCCTCTATAATCCCAGAATCATTTGGCAGAATTCAAATTGCCATTTTAAGTACTGTATATTTCATACAATTCCAGCATAAACAAGAACTTTCTTTAGTGTTTGTGTGTTCCTTAGGCATGTATGTGCACTGTTGTAATGGCAAAACCTCAAAAGCAAAAGTATGTCTAGTAGAGATGGTACTTTGGGGGTACAATTAACCCCTTTGAAGAACAGATATTTCTCTGTACTCAAAAATTACTTCTATTAATTACTTCTATTAAAGAACATACCAAGTCCTTTAATTTTTTTATATGAAACCACCTCATTCATCTGCTACTATTAGGGTTTTAGCAGCTCTAGTTATGTGGGCATTGTTACTTTTCTATTTTGCTCAAACTGGTTGATGAGATGTGAAAAACAGTTCCACTTCAATCAATAGCTAAAATACTCCCTTATAGTTAGTTCAGGGTTGTAGGTGGACCTTCTCTTTTGTCTAGTGTGGGTCTGTGATGACTAAGCCACATGTTCTCACACCCACACACAACTTGAATTACAAGATTACTGTCCTGTGCAGCTGTAGTATATGTTAAAGATAAAAAGGAATGCTTAATTTCCAGAAAAGCCAAGCTTCTCTAATTGATTAACTTACACAACGTACTAAGAACATTAACCTTTACCTTTGGTTTATTTATGCTTTTTCTTTATGAATCTGATCCTGTGATCACAATGTACACATGGATTACATGAATGTAGTACTAGCTCCCACCAACACTGCTAACTTTTATTTGCAATTCAGCACTTTGCTCTTTGTGCCATAGATGGTGTCAAATGGAGTTGTGATATCAATAACTCAATTATTTTTACTCTACACAATCTAGGCTCACTATTTATTTCAGTTAAAACTAAAGGTGATAGGCTATGGAACCAAGGCTACCAGATAAAATCCATCTGAGACATAAACGCTTACATTATCCAAAATTTACATAATCCTGAAACTGCCTGTAAAACTTTTTATTTAGTGTTTTTACCTTTGCAAGCCTTCACTGCACACAGGATGCATGCAGTTCCAGCTCATGGGAGAAAGGAGGATGTTGGGAGACATTACTAAGAATTCTCTTGCTGTACAAACCGAACATGCTATAAAGAAAGCTGAAAGAGAGGTGAAGCCGTTTATTTACCCTCACTTATGGTCATAAGCTGTTGGTAGTGATTGAGATAATAAGATTTTGGATACAAGTGGTGAAAAGGGGATTCTTTTAAAGAATGTCTAGACTGGGCTCTAGGAACATGGTAAGACACTCTGTCATTAGGTAGGAACACAGAGAAGACTTCCTCCACATTGAAAAGAATGAGCTGAGGTTGGTCAAGCGTCTCACGTGGATGCCTGCTGGATGCCTCCTACATGAGCTGTTCCAGTGGAAGAGAACTGGAAGGACCGGAAAAGACCCAATATCATTTGGACTGATTGCACTCTCCCTCTCTCACTTGGCTTGGGAATGCATCAGTGGATGGATGGACGGATGGATGGATGGATTTATTCTATGCTTGCAATATTTATGTTGCACTGACCACCAAAATTAAATGTCTCTCTCTGTTTTATTAGATAGAGACGTGGCCTTTAACCTGAAATTACAAGATTTTTGGAAAGACAGCAGTTGCTAGAACAAAAATTTTGAGGTTCCCTGCGACTAATACTGCTGCACCCATCATCCATCCATCCATCCATCCATCCTTCCATCCACACTCTTTTGTTTATTCAATTCATGGTCCTGGGGAAATATATTTAGATTTTTAAAAGACTTTAATACAATATAGTTTTATATGTAATTTTTATAGATTTATTCTTTGTTTTAATTACAGTGTGCTTTTTAAAATAATATTTCATTTGAGAGTGAAATTATTCTTTTGTTTTTACATTTCTATTATTGTAGTGTTTGTTTTGGGTTGTGAACTAATATATTCTTCATCTGCAAGAGCCATCTGTCCCTGCTGTAGAGTTTAATTACTTTGCAAACAGACACAATCTTTTACATCAAGGCAGTTCACAAGTCTTACTAAACAAGGCGAAGACATTGGTGATCGACATTAGTTCTAATGCATTCAGACCGTGGTCATGATTCCCTCAGGGATCTACTTTATTCATTTGCTTTTGTCTGTTTGGATTCCATGATACACATGCCTTGCCGTGCCCTCGGGAATAAGAGGTTGTTCAGAAAGATATTACCCTCCTAAAGAGCCCAAAGGTGGAGTGGAGAGATGGACTGGTGAGCGGGAAAGAAAAGTTATTTCCTTGGACTGGTCAAGGATGTTAACAATCTAATGTCTCCAAGGTCAACAGCAGGTATTGATGATGAGGAGGCATTGAAGTCTAGATTTTAATTTGGAATGCTTCTATGAAACAGACTCGGCAGTTTCATGAAACATATTCACCCTGATGACATTGAAATGTCATTCAAGGAGGACTATTATATTAAACCATTATTAAATGGGTTTGCCTCCTGCACATGACTTCAGCTACAAAAGGCACCGCAGAGATGAAAAATGTTCAACTTGAACATAAAAGCAACCATGCAGTCTGTGACTTTTGAGCCTAATGTCTGCAGCTCATCTGATGGGATTACACCTCAGGAACGGGGGAAAAAAATCTCTGCTCCTGGACTTGCATCATTCCTCACATCAGATGCCCTTTTCTTAGTGCAGTGAGAGAGATAGCAAAGGATTCTGACAGAGGAAGTTAAAGGGGAGAGATAGGAGAATGATAGAGTAAGAAGGATGTATAGGAAGGAGGAGAAAGAGTGGATATGGAAAATGACAATATAATATGATTTGATTTGTGGGCCAGAATGGATTCTCAGTGCCCAATTTCAGAGAGGAGAGGCAGAAAAGTGCGAGGGAGGGTGAAGAAGACAGTGGGTGGAGGAGGTGGGTGGAGTGTGAACAGTAGGGCCATGGAGTTCATTTAGCAACGGCATCGTGAGATGGCTTGACAGCTGCTGGTGGAGGCATTAGGCCGCTCACTTTAGTCCAATTTTGCTCCCCCCCCCGTAGCCCTCTCTGTCTCTAATAGCTGTCTTTGTCAGACCTCTACAGTCCATCACTGCTATGTATGTGGTTGCTATATATTTTAGTGGCTGAGCTGAATCATAATAATTACAAAAAAAAAAAGAACATTCGTAGAAAAGCTGTAGGCACCAGGGTATTTGGGGACCTTAAATTAGGAAATTCTACTTCCTTAAAGATTGTAGCTCATAAAGTTTGGGACCAAAGTGAGACGTCACATCTGCCATTTGAGAAAAGTGACAGCTGCTGTCAAAAAATGACTGACAGAGAAATTACAAATCAGTTCTGACAAATTTGATATCCATCATCCATTCTGGAATTAGGAAATCAGCTGTTACTAAGTAATTTCAGGGGGAAAAAAATCAAGGCGACTCACTCTTTGTAAAATAAAAAATATATAAAAAGAATTGTGATTCAGTGTTAATTAGTCTAATGTTACAAATATTCATTTGTAATATAAAAAGGAATTTATCAAAAGAGAAACAGTTTGTATTTTTTTTTTAATATACTGGCACATCTATTATAGTAATCATCATACTGCAGAATATGCAATGAAACTGTGGTCTAAATCAAGGTGAATCCATTTGCAGTCTACACTTGAACAACGTGACAGTGATTTTTGCTAGCAGCTAAGAAACAGCCATAATTGCTCCTTTCAAGGACCTGAAACCTCTCAGAGAAGAGCAAAACAACATTACCTTTTAACAAATGTATCTGTCTCATTCAGTTTCCAACCATGTTTCTCTTTTTCTCAGTTTTTGGTTGAAAGAGCATTAGTGATGTAAGAAATGGAGTAATATTTCTTGGAATACTGAACACTTCATTGGTATAAAAATGACAAAATACACTATACACAGTAAGTTTATAGAAAACACATGTAAACAAGCCAATGATACGTACGATACCCTTACAACATATATTTTAAGATAAGGCATTGTTGACAGTGTTTAATTAATAATGGTGTGTCATTCAAATATGCATGACTTTGCTTTTTTACAGAATTTTACAAAAATAAGCTGCAAAAAGATATAAGTATACTGTTATCTTCAGCTGGTATCATGTGTCTTTAAGCTTTAGCCATTGATTCCGTTTAAACGTTGATAGCTGATCAAACTAAAAATGGCAAGAGAAAAATCAGCTTTAAAGGTACAGTCAGTAGTTTTTGATAAATATACACTAATGAATGTGTAAGTAATTTTCAAGAAGAAGGTCAACAATAATTTTGCCCATGACTGTAAATACTCTTTAAATGACCAAGTTACACCTTAGGCTGGTCTGTTATTCTGTGTTTTATAAAGAATGAATTATGCATCCTTAAAGTCCTGAAATTGTCACTCAGATTTCAATAGCACCTACACATGTATACAGTGTAGCATAGAGCTTTTCTATTTATAGAGACATGATAGTGAATGAATGTGACTGAGATTCTGCATATACTTGTGTCTGTATCTGTCTTTATCAACCCCGACTAGACCGTAAAGGTACATTTCATTTATATATTTATATTCCCGGACTATTTCAAGAGTTGTTAGCTCAGAAAAACAAAGTCAAAGATTAAGACTGAGACCAAACTGCATTTGGTTATCCTGATCAACATTTGTATGGTAGCCACTCAGTATGCTGTTGCTGCTGTCAAAAAAACCAAAAACAAAACAAAAAAAAACATTTTCTTGGGGGGAGAAAAAAGGTCATGAAATGTTAACATCCTACATATGTGTGCATGCATACTACCTCCGCATTGCATCCTCCACACAAGGCATGTACACAACATGTACATGCCAGTACATGTTCATTTATGTTGTGAGAGTATAGTAAAGTACCTCTCTGTGCCGACAGACAGTGTTGTTCTACTTTGATGTAAAAAGGGGTCGTGTCTGGCAGAGGGAGAAGCTATTATGGCTCCTTTATGGATTATGAGGCAGAAGAGTGACCCTTGTCTCAAGGTGAACATCAGTAGCTGCCCTTGTCACAGTCACAACACTGCTCCCCATTACGTTACAGTCAGTGGCCCTGGCAGCGTGTCATTGCAAACAATATTGCTCTTAACAAGATTTTTTGTGTTGTGATGCTCCTTTCAAATCGTATTTTCCCTAAACCAGGGTAAAAATTATATCAAATGTTATTTTGATTTTCTCCTGATATAGACACATGGTTAAATAATCAAGACTGACTATGCTAAAAACTACTAAAAATTATTTGGCACATATGCTTTAGGAAACTCAATAAATGCACTGTAGAAAATTAACATACAAAAATATTATCTATGATGTGAGTATGCAAGATTGTGATTTAAGTGTACCTGTATTTTTATTTATTTATTTATTTATTGGGGGGGGGGGGGGGGGCAGTCTACAAATTACTAAAAACATTAAAACTGTACTTCAGTAAAACAACAACAACATATCATCACTGTTCATATCCATGTTTCCTCCAATTGGCTGGTTGCTGTAAAATTAGCATTACTCTACTCCAATGGCATTTCCCTTGCCCCACCCCCTCTTGACACACCCCAGAAAACACCCCTGCAAGATTCAAAGTCCCAAAATAAAAAAAAATCTCAAACCAAATCTAAAGTGTAAAGTTAGAGTTTTGGGGAGAACACAACAGAAAGATAAAACGAAAAACAGATGCCACAACAAAGAAGTGAAATGCAAAACAAGACACAGGAAATGACAAAGTAAGATTAGAAATAAATATCAAAAAAAGGAGCACAGAAACATGAATGTACTTAACAGAGTGGAAAACAAAGGAGGATTAAATTGATGAGGGAACAGTAATGAGGGAACTGAATACATGCACAGAAAAAAACTCCAGGTGGCACTCAAGCACCTGCCTGTCTAGCCTTAAGGCCACATGCCCTGGCCTCTCTTTCAACTTTCGCTCCCTTCACATCCAGGTACACTTGTCGTTCAAGCATCCTGAGAAGCAGCCTCACTCACTGATCTGCTTTTATTGGTGACAGGCAGGTGACAATATCGTTGCCCTACAGTTGCCCATGTTTGTCATTGTTTTAAAAGCAGATAGAAGTGGGTGATCATTAGTCTATGCAAATATTTGGATGTCAGAAACATTAGTCTTCGACCTATCCATCCAGAGTCATGCATGACAATTTGTACAGAATTTCCATAAATCTTACAGATTTTTCCACATTTTCATTGCTTATCGGCCTAGTCAAAAATCGCTTGGATTATCATGAATTCTTGAACACACTGTGCTAGATGACAACAAAGTGCACACATCCACTTCCCTACTTGTCTGGAACTTAGGGATTGTCCTGGCATATAACTCAAATGAAAGACATCTTATTGTGTCAAAGTTTGTGCACAAGTCCACAAGATATAAGAAGGAGCATGTCATGTGTGTGTCTCACCTGCTGCAGAGGAAAAAGCAGAGACAGCCAGAGTGGACGGAGTCAGTTTGTGCGTGACGTCCTTACTAGGTTAACTAATTTGCACACTACCTGACTGAAATATTTCCACACATTCATTTAAAGATTACAAGGGCAAAACCTAAGTGTGAGCATAAAGGCAGCTCCCAGTGTCAGTCACTTTATTATCCATATTTTTTTCCTTAAATATCGTACATTGTTTTATTAAAGATTAGCCCTTAATTGCCATGTCCAATATTAATGTATTTGTAAATTGCAGCACGATAGTAAGAAGAGACAGGTTCAGAAATGGAAAGAAAGGGAATTAGGCAGCCCAGGATAGCAGCTCTCTTCTGTCCTGGATCAGGCCATCCAGTAGTAACAAGGATGAGGTTGATGTATTTTCACCTGATCAACAGCAATATTGATTGCAAAAGACCATCATCTGTTTGAATTCACAATTTTGTACAAATGTGCTTATTAATGTGTTGATTTTTAACCTGACATCTGCATGACTATATGGGTGCTGAAATGACAAAATCAGTAAGTATGCAAGTAAGTATAAGGGGTTCTACTGTGTGTAACTTTTTTTTAACAAATACTGTGCAAAAGTCTGAATTTAACTTTAATTTCCTTATTCTTTGCTAGGAAATTGCGAAAATGGTGAGGCAATTTATAGAAACATGCAAATATACAAAGAAATACAGTTTATGAGGCAAAGCAGAGATTGTACAGCTTAAAAATCAACATTTCATGTTTAGCCAATATTAGAAGTTGTCTGCTTTTTGTTCCATTCTCTGTCAATATTATCCCACACTGCTTCAGTAATGTTAAGGGGCTCTTGGGAGGCCATTCCATGACTAACAATTTTTCACTGTGTTTTTCTATCCAGGTATGTTGTTCATCATTGGCAGTGTGTTTGGGATCACTGCCATGCTGTAAACTTGAGCCTTTGCCAATCAGACACTTTCCAGATGGTTTTGCATGGTGGATCAAAATCTGATGGTACTTTTCTACACTGATAATTTAATCAATTTTGGCATCCACACCACCGGATGAAATGCAGTCCCAAAACATGACTGAGCCTCCACCACCATCTGTTTAAGAGATAGCTATAGATACTCAGTGTTGTGCCTCTCACCTGACCTTACATCCAAATTTGGATTAATCACTCCATAACACTTAATAATGATTTTCAGAGCAGTTCTTGTATAATGTGGCATATCTTAGCCTGTTTTCCCTGTTTACCTTCCTTAAGAATGATTTCTTGACAGGCACCTTTTCACTGAGAACTCCACCTGGCCAGTTTCCTCAAATGTTTTAAGGATACAATGCACACCATGCTGGGTTTTTGCCAAATAACTCCTTGGGAATGACTTCCTGGTGCAAAGATACTATTTTAATCCTGCAAACTATGTCGTCTCTGTAATTTTTCCCAAATTCAACTAAAGAAATTGGGGGGGGGTGACAGGGTGCTAGTAATAAAGTGCTTCATCTTTTGAGTTAGGTGCCTTTTTTATCCTTGAATGTTTTATAGGTCACTACTAAGTGGTTTGACAAGAAAAAAAAAAAACCTGCAAATGGTCAGGTACAAGTACTGGACTGAAATCAAGTGAAAAAGCAGCCAGCATCCAAAGAAAACTGGAGAACTATTACTCAAGAGACTACTTTAAAAAAATAGTGTAAAGCATAAAGCACACTTACAGACCTTTACTTATATACCCCTTCTTGTTTTGCTTACCATGATGTAACACTTGCTTACACGAGGGAAATAATAAACAGTAACCAAAGTGATAGCAGGACTGTAAACTGAGTAAATCAAAATCAAAACCTCAACAATCAGTAAAACTAAAAACAACAAAAACCCTACACAGATAGATGTGGATTCTGCACCTTACAGACAGACTGTTGACTTTTTTTCCATTAAAGAAACATTGTTGAGGCAGGGTTGTCATGTGCATGCAAACACACCTATACACACTCATTAGATTTAATTAGCTGAACTTCGAAGACCTCCATGATCTGGAGAATAGCCTTCCCTAAGTACGGATAATAATTAGTACAAATATTGTGTGAGCCCTTGTTTTTACTTATATTTAAAAGAGTGCTGATATAGAGTCTTTGTATACAAAGGACTACACAAGTTCACAAAAAAATTCTCAGTGTTATTTTCATTTAATAATATAAGGTTTGGATTATTTTTTTCTTGTTTACAGATTTCTGCAAACATTCTGATTAATTTTAACAAAACAAACCCAAAACAAACAAAAAACAGTGAGTGTTAAAACTAGACCTAATCTTGCAACTTTAATTTGCATACCATGTGCAAAACACAGGACTTTAATAGCAAAAGTAAATGTGGGAAAACTCCTACCTTTTCACTGCTGGTCTCTTGTGAACCCCCTGTTTGTGGTTGTTATAATAAAGAAAGTCTCTATCGTAGAAGTAAAATAAATTAGCATCAATCATCAACACTTTCAGTGCAGTTAAATACCTCTTTAACAACATGTGAAAATAATGCATCTATTTAATGATACTCTGTATAAAAGATCTGATTAAAAATGAAGTTAAATCAGTAGTTTTCCTTTCCCTCTCACTGTTTTAATCAACAGGTTCATACTTATTCAAGTTTATTAAATACTGTCTTTATGTTAGAAGTCAATTGAACTACAGACATGCATGCTATAGGTGTCCTTTAGTACCCTCTAAATCAGGGGTCTCAAACTTGCGGTCCACGTCAGCCCTACATGTAGCCCATATATTGACATGAAGAAATAATAATGCAATTTGGCCCTTGAAGTTACTTTGTTAGGAAGGATTTGTTTGTTGCTGAGTGCAATGTTAAAATAAGTTCTTTAAAAAGCAAAAAAAAATAAATAATTAATATTAAGACAATATGAGCAGAGAGTACAAACATGTTGAGGGATTGGCTGTGTTAGTTCAGTGAGAGAATTATTTGTAAAGAAAACTAATGTGTACACTTATGTCTGCATTTTTATTTTGTTAAATACAAACAAAATTATAGCAGAAGTGCTGCCACATGTCTGGCCAGAAAGTGAGTACCAGTTAGTTTATTTAGTAGTTCGATGAAAGGCTTCAGTTAGTTAATGTCACAATCAGCAGAAGCTGACTGTGTGGAGTGAGGGAGGGTACCCAAGTGCAGACACGCAAGAACAAAACTTAATCTTAACAGAAAATGAGCCGTTTATTAAGGCTGGCAAAATATTACAAAACAAAAGCAGAGGCGAAACTAAACAATAACCTAAATTGGGAAAACTAGAAAGAAAACATGACACATCCTAAACATGAACAAAAAAAAACCTTAAACATGGCTACGTGGCATGAATACAAGGAAACCTGGGAACATGATGTAGCAGGATAACAGACAATCTGACAAAGACTGAATGACACAAACAGACTAAAAGCACACAGGAGGTGATCAGGGGAAGTGGACACACATGGGGAAACAGCTGACACCAATGAACATAATGACATCACAGGGGAGGAGTGAAACTAAACACATCGAACCTGGAGACACAAGACCTCTTCAAAATAAAACAGGAAACATAATGAGACGCAGACATGACAGCATGAACTTGACAATATAAGACGCACAGACATGAAACACATGAAGTTTCAAGACGCTGGATGAAAAGACCCAGGATCCTTAAGAGTTGAAAAAAAATGTCCAAAGTGTCCAAATGTAAAGCACTAAGAATGAGACCCATTGCACTACAACCATCAACAGATGTGCCATACCACAGATGCCAAAGGACACCATGTTGATATCTATGAGATGAGATGCTCGCAACTGAGAAAGCAACAGTATTGACACCCTGGAAATTAGAATGATTGATGTGTACAGTAATCGGCTGCCTTATACAATGCATGTGTTTGGCTTTGTGCATGGCCATGTACATTTACAGGCAGAGTCAGCCAGCTTTTACAGCTGAATGACAAATATATCAAATATTGTTTTTTTAAATGATCTCTATTACTAGTTTTACATTCTAACTATATTAGCATTCCACATATTTTTGCTGAATTTTCATGTGGGAATTGAAGCCAAATGTCATAACATAAGCTTTTTATAATCTCCAGTAGAGTAGAAAGTAAACTCTTGAAGAAAATGTGATTACTACAATTTTATCTATCAGTTTCTCTGACCGCTCAGTTTTACAGTGATGAATGTGGCATACATAAACATGTAGCCAAAGTCAAATCTCCAAACAAAAAGCTGCTGAGGATAAAGGATGAGTATAAATTCCTATAGGAAAATATCTTGCACAGACGAGTGGTGAGAATGAAATTCAATTTCATTATGAATCGCATCCAAAGAAATACATAGAGCTGTTGTAGTTTGCAGCTGGAAAAGTATTAATAGTTGAAACGGCATGGATAAAGAAGCATCTGGGCATACGTCATTGTGAAACTATCTCAGAAAGTAAATCTACCATTGTGCTCCCCAATCTGGGAAGAGGATTCTCTATGAGGAAAAATACATTTGATATTTTGAACAGTACTTCATGAGACCAAACATCATCCCTTTTTTTTCTATAAATATATATTTTTTTCTTTTTTCTTTTTTTTTTGCGTGTACTGAACCTTTGATCCTATAATTTAAAAATGATTAAAAAGCTGCTCTACGGAGGATAGAAGCACAAGATTTCGCATTTTGAAGTAGAAAATGCTTTCGTTTGCATATCCCACATTCATATGTGGCAAATAAAACAAAATAAACTCATAACAGACTGCCTGACATATGCTTTACCTTGAGTGTTAAAGTATTAAATCGCTAATTACTAATAAAATTAGTTCTCAGCTGCAAAAAAAGTCTTAACTAATGGCTGACCCTATTGTTCATAACAATGACTGCTTTTATTGCTGCAGGGTAATTACTGAACCTGTGCAACTATGGTGATTATTCAGTTAAATAGGAACATTTCTTCATGGGTAGTCTGGTTTTAGTGTAGAAACTATTTTTTCTGTATCAGTTGCTACTTCAAGCCAATAAACTTTTTTTTTTTTTTTTTTTTATTTCATATCACTTATTAAGCCTTTTTATGATATTCTTTAGAGTACCCCCAAAAAGTCATCTCAGCCTTTTCTGTCTTTCTTGGTAGATAATACCTTAGGTTACGTTGGTAAGTATTGAATGTTCTTCACAGAAGATAAGGGTATCAAAAACTAATAAACAGAAAGAGAAAAGTATGGACAAACTTTCTTCAGACAGAAACACTAGGTAACATCCAGGACATTTTGGTGTTGAGTTGAGATGAATTGAGGACTGACGCACTTCACTGTGTCATATCTGGGTGCATACAAATAGGAAGTTCTAAGAAGACAGAGTTAGCTAGTCTGATTTCACAGTATTCAGTGAAAACACGAATAAAAGTGTGCTCCTTGAATTATCTCCTTGCAAAGTCCTTTCCTTGCCTAATGGTTTATATTGAAAGTATAAATCCTGTCAGAATCACTGGCTAGAAATTAATTTACAGGTTAAACCTACACATTTAACATTTTTTTAGCTGTCTAAACATAGACATGTGACACAAACATGAAGCAGGCAATCGCAAGTTGAGCTCATCACTGAAGAAAACTAGACATGTCCCATGTGGATTATGTGCCTTGGTGTCATTATGATGGAATGACATAATGCTCTTTAAGCCCATAAGCAATGGTTTTCCACATCAATCTAGGGAAACCACATCATCTTCAGTTTCTCACTGTGGGGCAGCCAGACATAATGCTTGATCAAGTTGTGATAGGATTGCTGATGAATCTGAACCATAAAATCTTTTAATGCCAACTGTGGATCTGGAACTTGATTACATGGTCCAAATGGTGTTCATCCAGTCAAAAGGCCAATGGTATTAGAAGATGGTGATGATATTGCAACCAGGCCGCTGAGTCGGTTCGTGTATTGTATGGGGATTTAATTTTTGTTCATTTGACCCTTTAGCAAAGAGTAACATTTAAGAATAAGAGAAAATGAAGTGCCTGAGGATATTAGACCATAGCCACTGGAACAAATAAAAAGTCAATACTCTGTACTCTCAAGGTAATATTTTATTGAACATCCTCAGGACTGGAAAGACACTTACTTGTTTTAATTACTAAAACCTTTTTTTCGTCTTTAAGATGGACAGGTTTCAACACAGTAGTCAGTTTTTTGGTGGAATCCGACAGTGACTCTTGTATTTTGAGTAAAAAAAATAAAGATGTATTTGAGTTCAGGTAGAGTGCACCTTTGTTCCGACTGCTATGTGACTCTGAATTTTAGTGCCTGGCATGATCTGCTCTGAGGCTTAGCCCGTTCAAACAGTTCTAAAGCTGTAGACAGCAGGTTGTGTATCATTACTGAAAGAGGGGATCAAAACCTTTTCCATCCATGAATAGTTTCTGATGCTGCTTATTATCCAAACATCAAAAAAGAAGAAGAAGAATAGAATTAAAATTCAAAAGGAATTTAATACGAATATCTTTGCAAAATTATGTTTTAGAAATAAATACATCATAAATACATTTTGATTTGTAATTGTAGCCATGCCAATACACAGTGCCAGTAGAAAATGCTTCATTATAAATGTTGCTATATATGATTATGAAGGCAATCTATGAGCATATGAAATTTCATTACTCCATTACTTTATATTATTATTGATTTTCTGATATTTTGTAGTATTTAGTATATGAAAACCTACACCAAAACATAGCTAACAGTCACAGGAGATCTTATGACAGAGATCATAGCGGTTTTTGATGGCATGTGGAAAATGTACACAATAGTAGAGAGGTGGCTTTCCTGTTGTGGCTGATCACTGTATCGTGTAAGACGTTCAGCCGTTTGCTCATGCTTGTCTAAATGTCAGATTCTCATGTTTTTTTCTCTAACTTGCAGTGATTATAATTCTTTTTATAAGATGTTCTTCACTGAATCATTTCAGTGAAAAACTTTTTCATGTTAGGTGGGAGAAAGCAGAAAGGTCTAACCTATCCTTTGGAAAAGCTTTCCTTTAACTTCTGCTCTCTTGAACAATGAGTTCAACAAGTTCACACATTATCTCTGGGGACTGTCAAAAGACAATCTGGGAAATGTCAAGAATCCTTCACTGAAAAAGTCAAGACAGGTTGTGTGGAAAAGCAGATACACCGAAAAAGAAAAAAAAACTCATGTATTGACTCACTACACAAATAAATTGAGAACCACATACTTCTGATGAAAAATCCCTCCAAACATTTCAAACCTACACAAAACATGTAGTACAATGTAACACTCCAAATATGCATCCTGCTTTCAGGCATGTATTAAAGCAGTGTGATACAAAGCAGGTTGCAAATTGGATCAACAAAGGTTCCGCAGGTGAGCAGTGTACCATGAGATAAACATACAAAGCAGGATGAAAGGATTCGTGAAATAAGCCATAAAACAAACTGTCCACCTGTTCAATCCACCACATTAATGGGAAAGAACACCTGCATGAAAACACGGTGTGGGGAACCTACTTCAGTGTAAAGTAAGACAAAAGTGTTATTTTGCTTTTGCTGGCAAAGGGCATTTCAAATTAAACAATAGGTTGTTAACAGGTTTTGAGAGCTCAAGAGTGTGGTACTTGGAATTTAAGTGGGTAACAACTAAGCTGCAAAAAAACATTTATTTTTCCACCATGTTAATCTTATGCCAATAGCTCACAGGCCTGAATGAATTCATTTGCACAAGTACACATTATGCATGGTCACTTTATATTTTAAGAAATATCATCAAGAACATCGTGTAAAAGGTGGTCACCGTGTAATTACAGAAATTAGCTTCCTTTTAGTTAATGCCAAGTGGCAAACAATTTAAAAAAATAACACTTTAACACATGCACCTTAGAAATTGCACAAAGTTTTTTTTTTTTTTCTTTCAATTAGGCCGATGTGTGTGCTTACTCTGTCTCTTACTGGCTGCAGGAAAAAAAGAAGTAGTTAAGAAAGGGGGGTCAGAGACTTGAATGCAAATTGAAATCCCCAAACAGAGGCAGTTCTGTGTCTCCGCTGCCACACTTAACCTGAATTGTTTCTCTCTGTACGGTTCGGAGAACATTAGTCCTGCGCAGAAAACTCTGAGGATAAAATGTACCCTTGATTGTAAACACTGACAATAGTTAAGAATGATAGAGTGGGCTGTGTATTTATACTGTCTCTGCATTATATGTTTATTAGTCTGCCTCAAATCTAGCCATAGAAAACTGGTCAAATCCCTCTCTAGCATATCAAAGATTTTTTACTTGCCACTTTTATAGTGTTACTTTGGCCTTTACAGAAACAGTCAAAAAGTCTAATTTTCTCTCTTTTTAGTTGTCAGGCATAAGGAATGGCTCAGTACCCAGTTGTTTGAGATATGAGGTCACTGTCGCAACACACTGCAAGTCTTCAACTCTCCTTTATCACATTTTTAAAAGAATAGGTTGAAGCAGCTCCTGCAAGACTACTGTAAGATAGATGCATTGTGAGGGACCTTTACTTTTGCTATTATTACAGCATTAATGCAGTGTAGATGTCAAGAGCTGGATTTATCACTGCAGTATAAATGCAATATAGATGAAGAAGCTGAGACCTCTGCAATGGTTACACCATAGCCTATTAATCCAATATATATGCTGCAGAATAAGGAACTTTTATCATGGCTCACTGCAGGTACAGACCAATTAAACAATCATGCAAGGTTTGTTTGTGTTTTAATGTCTGTCATTCTTTCAGTTTTGCATGTGATACTCATCTAGAAGCTCCAAAGAGACAGAAGTGGTGATATCTTAAACACAATCAACGGTCATGATCTTAAAAACTATGAGAATAAGGCCCAAGTAGAAATGTTCCTTTAAAATCCACTAACATCAAAATCTTTGACACAGGTCTAATGCTCATCTAAGTGCCATAAACCATTTTCATTCTCTAAATGAAAGGAAGGAAAATGATTTATCTTTTCTACATAATCCTGATCACCACAATCATTAGTAATAATAAAATGCTAATAATGTATCATATGTCCTCAAGAGAAACTCATTTGTCAAACATTCATTTGAATATGACAAGAATCTCTGCATGCATTCCTCTAACACTTTGCAGTGACAGAGATTATCATTTACTATGGCATTACCTTAGGGGGGGGAAAAGAATTTCCTACTGGAAATAAAATATAACATAATTTGTTGGACATAGATAAGTAATATGAGATATTGCATTTGTAGTCCATTTAATAATAATAATAATAATAATAATAATAATAATAATAATAATAAGTACATGGCCTAATATTTTAATTAGCTGGTAATTTGGTAGCTGAAGTTTTTGACATTTTTGACAGCTGTGCCTTTACCTGTCAAAAAGGTAAAGGCACAGCTACATATGTTACATATATATATGTAACATGATTACATATATATGTAACATGATTACATATATATGTAACATGATTACATATATATATGTAATCATGTTACAGTTACAGCTATGTTGTTATTTGTATTACAGGATGGGCAGATTAATAGGAAAAAAAACATGAAACATAAAGAACGCTATGGTAAAATGTAAACTGGTCACAACAGAATCAACTACATTATACTGCTAACACAACATGGCAAGTATTTGAGTTCACACTGACATCAGCACAGGAGCCAGAGCCTGATCTTCAGGACGTCACAAAGGTAATGATGAGCAGTCAGGCTTGTAGTAGCCTCCATTTCTACCTGTACACATTTCTACAGCAGAACTGCAATGGTGGTCTCTTTGAAGTCTCTTTGGGTTAGCTTTCACATTTGCTTTGTGTTGTTGGCATATGCATGTTCTCATTAGTGTTGGCCTTTGACTGTAATTTAACGAAACATTATTATTATTACGATCCATTTCTGGTAGTGCTGTCAGCGTTAACCTCGTTAAAATGACGTTAACGTCATAACCGCATGAACGCGGCAATTTTAATGAGATTAACGCTGACAGCACTAATTTCTGGTCATGTTACTGAGTAAAATTACAGTTATGTAAAGAGTATCATGCTGAATTACTTTCTCTAGGGCAGCGGTCTCAACCCCCGGGCCACGGACAGGTACCGGGCCGCGAGAGTGAGACTCGGGTGTGAAATGTATGGTTTTCAGGGTTTTTAGCGTTATTTTGTTATCGGTTTTTTTTTTCCGTTAACTTGGTTTTCCTGGGTCTTTTCACGTGTGTTATGAATAAATCTTCTTTTTTTTTTTCGGTACCGGTACTAGTTTTATTTTGTTGTATTTATCCGCGACACCTTAAAGGCCGGTCCGTGAAAATATTGTCGGGCACAAACCGGTCCGTGGCGCAAAAAATGTTGGGGACCGCTGCTCTAGGGAGTAATTATATACCTTAATCCTTTATATTAAAAAGGTAACAGATAATCTGTAATATATTACTTTTTTGAACACTGAACATGAAAAAACAAAAACAGCTGCTAAAATTTCCTCAGACCATTAGAGACCATGAATGATGCTGCTGTTTTTGAATCCACCAGGTTTACCAATTTATACCAAAGAGAAAATGTCAGGTGCAGCAACTAAAGTCCATGTCAGAGTCTACCATATGACCCAGTCGCTGGTTTTCCATTTTCAACCACTCTTGGAAAATGAACAGCAGCTACAGGATATATATTGCTCCTCCTGATGTCGTCTGCTGGCTCAGTGTACATCCATGTTATCTAGTGCCTCCTATAAATTTCAATTATCTACCTTGTAAGATAAGATCACAAACACCCACACGCCCACATGTCAGTGTAGCAATACACATCCAGAACAGGAGGCAACAAAAAACGCAGCAATAAAATAATCCTGTCCTTGAATCTAATCTCTGCTGCCTCAACTGTAGACAAACTCCACTCCAGTGTAATTAGAGCTGATTTAGCATGATTTACACGCTATGGGCAAGATAAAATAAACATGATTAGGTTAGACAAATACTGAGGTCGATATTTCTGAAGGCTTGAAAATTAATAATACATTTTGTATGATAAACACTTGCACTGTGGGCTCTAAGCTTAGAATGCTAAACAGGTTGCTATGTCAGCCAAGGATCTGGAGCCCCCTGCCGTTATTCGACGTCTTTGTTAATTGTTAAAAAATATGTCACTTTAAAGCATGTGTTATCTGTAGAAAAACTGCATGGGGTCCTTTTAAAATGCAATATTAATGATTTTCTCAAAGACTGTGTCACTTTTTCTCTACTTTGCCTCTTCTACAGCTGCACATGTCTGCGGTTTGTTCCCTCAAACGCAAACAGCCGTACGTATAAACAAGAATAAGTGCAGACATCACAGCCAAACGCTAATTTTGTAAGACAGGATGCATGCCAGATGCAGTCTCCAAAGCTTAATGATGCAAAATATGTTCTGCAATTTTTTAGTAATCTTGAAGATCTGGGACATGCCGTGTTTACGGTGATTTCCACCTGAGAAGGACTGGAACCTGAGAGAGAGAGAAAATAACGTCCTGTTCATTGTGAGCTCCTTATCGCAAGCACTCAGCAGTGTCATCCTCTAAAATTAGCTTGTGCTGTCTGAGCACTATCTGGTGTAGATAAAATAAGGAGGGGGGGATCAGTTATGCCGCATTATTAATCTTGAGATGTGGAGGGAAAGAAACAGAGAAAAAGAATGGAAAGGGTAAAGGATTGGTGTGTATGTGTGTGTGTTGGGGGTAGGGTGTAAGGAAAGGACAAGATAACTTTCCTTTGAACTCCTTTTACAACCTGAAGTTCCTGGGGAAAAAAGGAAAAGCATTTATCTAAATGAGGTTGCCACTCTCACCTGGCACAGCCACAGATATAGGTGGGTGGAGAGTCTGCCACTGACTTGAGGTAAAGAAAAGTCAAGGAGATAAGTGTTCCCTCTAGGCTGGCGGGAAATCACTGCAAAGAGAGACACACATATGTACAGTGCTGCATTCTATGACACAGTCACACCAATTCCCCAAAACATGACTGCCTCTTTTTTTTCCATTTATTTATTTATTTATTTTCTGCCCCACAGAGACTTTTTGGATGGCCCCACTGCACACAATCCCTTCTCTTCTTAGGTCGCCTCTACACTGCAGCTCTATATCTGTTCCCGAGGTCAAAATTCAATTACACTACAGTATAAACGTCTCAGTTCAGTATAGTGTTTATTTTGCGATAAGCCACAGCCGTGAAAAGTTGATGTGTGGTTGTATTATACCTTGACTAATAGCTTTAGGTCTGAGAATCCAGTGTGGCTCTCTTTCTAACACTGCACCTCTTATATAAGGCATTTATATCATTTGATATTTTGGTCATTCAGTAAATAGCTACTTATCCAGAGCAGCTGTACAGGAAATGGCTTCAAATGAGGCTGACTCAACAGACACCTAAGAGCATATATCCACGCACAGTCAATTACTGATGCATATGCATTTGTCTTCCCACTGAAAAGCATTTGCATGTGTGGTTAGGGCAAAATAAACCATGTGGGTTTTCTGACGAAGATACACAAAACAGTAAGAATTTATATTTATGTATGCGTTGCGTATGTTTATGTGTGTGAAACTTAGAGTATCGTCTTTGCCAAAGAGGTGAATATTTCAAGGTTGTGAGCAATGTATAGAAGTGCCATTAAAAAAAAACAGGAGAAATCTTGCATCTGGAAATCTGAGCATGCAAAAAAGAAGAATGCCTGCATTGCACTTCATTCACCAGTGATGAAAATGCAACCATGCTCTAGCAGGGTGGTCCAGGACAGAAGAGGTTTTTCAAGATACAGCTGTTATGAAAAATGAATGACTGTTTGCAACAAACACAGTGGCTCCTGAATCATTCATGGGTCATGTAATGGAAAAATATGACAGAACGAATGACAAAGAGAACCCTTTACCCAACAAACATCCATAGAATAACAAGATTTGGGGAATAGCTGTAAATATGTAGCGGCATATCCTTTGGTTCACAATGTTTTCGTACATGTCACAGGAAAATATTCATAGATATATATGCATTAAAATGCTCTTCGTCGGGGCATATCATCTTCTCTATATGTCGTCACCCACTGTGAAATATCTTAAAATCCTAGGCTAAATGTATAAAACAAAAATATGACACGTTAATATTTCGGGAATTGTGTCTCACAGACAGAGGAGATTGGAAAATGATGAAAAATGCAGTGTTAATGTTCTCTGTGTAATTGGGATTGTGTTTTTCATCACACTATTATCAGTGCCAGTGTTGTTTATACTGTCACTAATAAACATAGATATACTAATATACTATACTATAAAACTATATTCTTCACAAATAATCACACATGCTCTTCTCAGTGGCTTAGTTTGCTGGATCTGCTTTGTTGTTGTTATCAGTTGTTTGGTGGATCACCTAAATCCAAAAGGATTACTGCACTATATACGGCATTGCTGTTATATTTATCAAGTTTCTATACGTTGTTCACATCATTTTCTTTTGTCTTCAAAGACAAAAGAGAATGAAAATACACATGACTGAACAGAAATAACATAGTCATCACATAGATAACTTTGCCTCTAACTTTCTTTAAAGCAAGTCAGTGAAATGGTTCAGTGCATAAACCTCAGCCAAAAAGAAATTGCTTTCTTGTTCAGAAAGTGAAAGAATATAATTCAACTGACCAAAACCCTAAATGCAAGAGATTAGATCACCATAAAGATCCCAGCCTCAAAGAGATGAACACCACCCTGCCAACAGGAGGGCACAGAAAAGCCGGAGATCTGTCTAAATCTCTCTCTCAATTATCATAGTAAAAATGCTACAGGAGGATTCAAGGTCCTTCAATGATAAATATGTCAGGATGGGAATAGCTCAAGTCACCACGACCAATGAATGTGAGTTGAATTTTATGTGTGACATTGGTGTGGGAACATTCAGCAAGCGACTATCAAAGTCATGTGGGTACATTAAAGCAAGTGCAACTTCAAGTACAACACAGCCTCAGTTAAAGTGCAACAGGACAGAGTCAGACGTGGAATACCAGCTGATGTTTTTCTGTGTTCAGTTTCTGGAGTGTGGGTTTTCTATTTCTGTAGTCAGACATATGTCACATTACATCATACTGAGCTATTTTCTGTGTGGCAACACAGCAGACATTACATTTCAGAGAATCTACAAATAAACTCTCACAACATTTTTGCTATGAGGAAATTTAGCTGGAGTTTCTTTCCTGACACAAAATCCAGCCAAAAGAAAGAAACAGAAGGCAATTTTTTAAATTGCCTCCAGAGGCAGTGCTACACAAATACAGATATTTATTTGTGATGCAGAAATCCCCCAGCTGACAACATGGACACCTTTTAAATGCATGGAAACAATGAATGGCCTTTATTCTGCTGTTATATGGTAAACATCATTACAAGCTAGATGGCACCATGTTGATTAGCTGTTTTGGATCTCCTGGTTATGCCAGGCATGTGAACAGTCTCACATATACCCTTCATACATCTTCATACATCACACAGAAGTATTTAAACTCTTGTGCCACATTAGATCTCTGCAATGTATGGCAGTTCACGGTGCATGACAGATACCAGCTAAGTTTTCCTATTAGCATATTCATCATTAATTACATTTAGTGACATCATATCATTACAGGCAAACATAATTTTAGCAACCAGCGGTCTAATTACCCACTGTCATTGTGCGTGGTTGTTAAGATGAATGTTAACTTCAGCCTTGAGAAATTATTGCTGCTGAGGTTAATAAAATGGGCCCCAACTTGCACTGTCAACTGCTGAATTTTTTTTTTTAATTGAAGAAATCAGCAGAGGCCAGCTTTAATGGATGTTTAAGGGAAATTTGGTTATTTGCTTTCATAGAGAATCAATACGTCTAAGGTATTTCACACCTATACTTTGTTTACCCTGGTCAAGATCAGTTGATAAGTTTGTAAACTTGTAGCTTTTTCCATGGTTTGGTTTGTATTGACAGAAAGTTTTCACCAAGCAAGCCAAACTGCATAATTACAAACCACGTGAGATTGTTCAGTCCACTCATTGGCCAGAGGTGTCTGGGGTCAGAGCAACAAAAGTAAATGCAGAAAAAAAGTACTCTGTTCTGGACCAGTGGAGATCATTGAGAATTTAAGTTCATTTTAGGGCTAGCTGCTAGCCCGCACAGACCTTTGTACATCTATAAGCTTTCCACATTAAGAGCACAAAGCATACGTGATCCGTATGCTTTAAAAGAACATTGCGTAGCTACGCAATGTTCTTGCGTAGCTACGCAATGTTCTTTTAGCTCCAAGTTGTAACGTGCAGGTGGTAGTTAGTTCGGATCACATTTATTTAAATCAAGGGCGTAGATTTGGTTTTGGCATTGGTGGGGACAGATGATTCAACCACCGAACCCCTGCCCTGTTTCTTTTTTTTTTCCCTTTTTGTCTTTGCTTCTTGATTTTTTTAAAAAAGGAGAAATATACTTGCCTACATATGCTATTCTACATGCTTTTAAACCATTTAAAATTACAATTCATAGTTTTATATGTGAATTATATAATGTTAAATTACTATTAAACAAATGACTAAGTATTTTAGGCTTTAGTTTACTTCAGCCATATTCCATATGAATCAGGTATCATACAAAAATAAAAATAGCTTCAAATACAGTCATGACAATAAAACAATATGACTTTAAGGACTTAACAACATTACTTCAGTTATAGTACACCAACATATCTGATACATTAGTACTAAGGGAACACTGAATGACCTGGTGGTTTTTGTCCATAAAACTACTCATCTAAGATTACCACAAAGTACAACATCTCTCAGCAAAATCATGCAACAGTTTAGGCACACTGTTGCCCCGATCAAATCAGTGAGCTGGGATTTTTTATTCTAAACATGAACTACTGTTACAGCAACAGACATGGACTACTGCTGCCCCAGACAACAACTTAATGTCCACTATGTGAAGGAGCCAAACACATGCCTTCTCCTCTCGTTAACTGAGATAAACTGCTGGCATATTTGTTTTACATCTATACTGTCCAGTCTCTCCTGGTGGACATGGCATACAGCAGCATTGTTTAATCTCATTTGAGTCATTGTTGACCTTAGCCATGTTAGACATATAATTTTAACAGCCTCTGTAAACTAATATCCTGGCTTGCTCGAGGCTGCCGTTTTCTCTGACAGTTTCAATCAAAATTAGAAATGCTACTCTGTTATACTGAGATAACTAATAGTGCTGCCTGTTGTGCAGTTAGTTTCCAAAACACGTTATTCATGGTTACATACAATTTTAGACTCATGTGGGCCAAAGCCTAGCATAGCCTGTAACGTTATTATGACAGACACATTTTATGAGTGAACTTGACTTTAAGTGACTTACAGGTTTCTTTGAAAAATACTTTCTTATATCCAGGTTCTTCCTTTTTGCTGCCATCCTCCTCTCCTCCTTGCAGGTCCTGGCAGCGCAGGCTTGCCGCCGCTGCTAAAATTAAACAGAGCTCCCTGAAAGGCACAGCCAATCACATTGGCCATATTTGTCACATGATGTAGGACTCCAGTAGAGAACGTAATTTAACTCTTTCTGCACCGCTGGGTGAAAGAGACGTTGACAGATCGGTTTTTTTTTCTATCGGGTTTGTTTTTCTTTACTCGAAGAGATCAAATTATTGGTGGGGACAATTCAGTAATAGCTGGATATTGGTGGGGACATGTCCCTTCCGTCCATGCCAAATCTACGCCCTTGATTTAAATGAACTCCTCTGGTGTTCATTTGAAACCGTACCTCCTCCGAGACCACCTCCTCCAACGTGTTTCCGTGAGGTTGTTTAGATCTGCACCCAAGTGCGATTAATGTGTTCATACCTGCACAAATGAACTGCACCAACTGGGAAAAGGAACTAGGGTTCAATTTAAATGGACTAAAAACAACAGTTGCAAAAACACCCTTAAAATATCTGTGCATTAAATAAGTAGTTTAACCCTAGAACAATTAACTTACCAAGGACCAAACCAAGGAGAAACAGACCAGGTCTCACAGTGTTCTATTGGTACACAAAGTCAGGATAACAATTCCTGTATTAAAGATAAACCACCAAGGATATTTTGGCAAACAGACTGGAGAAACAGGGATTAAACCACCAACTTTTAACTAGAAGATAACCTGTTCTAGCCACAGCTAAGATCTCACAATACTCCTTTGATCCTTGAGACCTTCACTTAAGACCCACATTTTAATTTATGCTTATTTCCTTTGTTTTTTTTGTTTTTATTTAAATAATTAACAAACTAAAGCATTAAAATTACCTACTTAGTGATGTATAGGACCATACAGAAAATCTTGTCACATAATATCTAACTATGCTACTTCCACTGTCACGCTGCTCTGATTTCATTTGAGATGCATTTTGGTCGCTGATAAAATATTGGTATATTTCATAACAGCATCTTTCACGCATCCCCAAACACATATTCAGACATGTGATAAACGAAGAGTCTGAACCTGCACACCTGCAGTGAGTATGGTTTGAATTCACTTGTCCCTTTTTACAGAAGTGCCCCTGCAAATCATTGCAAACTTGTTCAGACCAATCACCTTTATTTTGTCATGAAACATGTCTTTCATGACCGGAGCGGTCTATTTCATGTGACAAAGCCCAAATCCATAGGTCACTTCATGGCTTAATGAACCTGAACACAATGTTCATTATGGCCATTGCAAAGGTGGGTAGAACTTTCACAAGAATGGCCTTCTATTTGTTGAGTGAAGTTTCTAAACTTGTAGACCCAATACCAAGGTGATTTGAAGCTGTTCTCACACCATTCTCTGGTGGTTTGACACATTTCTCCCTCCAATTTGTTACATTTCAACATTAGTTATATATATATATATATATATATATATATATATATATATATATATATATATATATATATATATATATACATATATATATATACTGATACAACACACAAGACTGTTATCAAGCTAAAGCTAAGCGAGGGCTTTGACATCTACTGCAGCAGAAAAAAAAATATGCAGCTGTATCATGTTGGACTTTGTTTATATCTCATTTCAAGTCCAAGGTGGCTTATTCCTTTTAGTAGCAGTCGGAGAAAATCAATAGGTAGAATAATGATGCTGTTGTCTGTACTGCCTCCACACCTTTATGTTCACTGTCATCAATTTAAGCAGCCTTTAGACCTCAAACCGGGTTTTTATTCATTTTCGCTTATTTATTTGCAACCACTGCTGGTATATGGGGACATGTGCGTAGTATGTGGGCTGTAAGTATGTGTGCGTGTGAGCTGGAAGAAGCAAGAACATGAAGGAGACACTATTAGAAAATTAGAGAGGAGGAGGAAAAGAGAGAGGAGGTGTGAGTGAGAGAGGTGGCAAGAGATCAGAGAAGAAGGTAAGCGTCTTTTGAGGTGAGATTTTCTGACAGGCCTGCTCAGCATGCTACACAACTACAAGCGGGAACAAAATTCAAGATGGCTTTGGTTGAAGAGGTAGGCTAGTGGTCCTCTTGCTCACCACCCTGCATAATGATGGGAAAAGAGGAAATGTTCTTACTCTGAGCCGGAGATAAAAGGATTTGTAAGGGTATGTAAGTACAGAAGAGGAGTCGAGAGAGCGATCAATAATTAATTTACTTTCAACAGTCAAGGGCAATTAACACGCTTTTTTGCCCATTACCCGCCTAAAAGGACCGACGCTGTGGCTCTAGCCCCTAATCTCGCTGACCATTGTCACAGTCGAGGATTACACAGCTAACAAATCGATGTACACACATTGGAAATCACAGGCACTTCCCTAAATGCTGGAGATTTGGATTAGAGGCAGTTTTGTATACTTACAAATATAGACCATGCCAGATTTGTTGCATTAACCTTTGTCCCGAAGAAGAGAACGAGCGGGTTTTTGTTTGTTTCACAAACAATATCACGGCCCAGTTATCCATCACAAAAAAGCAAATGCTTCAAATGAAGTGGCATATCAGTATCTGATTTAACCTAACATATTTCGAGCAGAAAAGGATGAGTCAGTATAGCGTGACCAAATATCCAGCACTGTACAAAAATTTAGAGCCATCTTTAAACTGTTCTAGGAAAATTGGTAAAAAGTGCAGATCTATATATCTAGCAGTACATCTGTATAAGTATATAAGGCAAAAACAAAGCTTGTACACTTCTAATAAACTTAAAGTCATATATTTGTTATTACCACCTTTATTCTACAACAGAGTATGAACTCTCTTTGCCTAGCTTTCTTGTAATTCCTTTAATTAGTCTTTGGGAATAGTTGTCTGGGCTTCTTGAAGCACATTCCAAGGCTTTTCTTTGGATGTTGGCTGCCTGACAAGATCCCCAACACCACTGACTGAAATACAAACCATGACAGAGCCACCACTGTGCAGATGGCTGGAGGCACTCACTGAGGTACCTCTCTTCTGACCTGCTCCATACAAACTAACCACAATTTGAACAAATTTCAAATTTGGATTCACCACTTCAGAAGACCTTTTGCATCTAATTTCCAGTCCAGTTCTTGTGTAACTTGGCATATCTCAGCCCTTTTTCCTGTTTTCTTCCCTAAGAACCACTTCTTGACAGCCACCTTTCCACTGAGACCATTTCTGATGAGGCTTCAGTGAACAGAAGATGGATCAAGGGCCAGATGCATCTCTCAGCTCCTGTGTCACATCTTCACTGGACTGTTTGAAATGTTTTTCAGATACTGTTCATTTGCTGTTGATAGTCTTTTTGTTAATCCTGCCACTGCTTTTTTCTCCTCTGGTTTCCTCAAAATCATTGTACGCCATGCTGAGATATACCAAGTTTATTGGGAATCACCCTGTTGGTGCAAAAATAGCATTTTATACTTTAGGTTTTCATAGATTCAGCTAAAGAAATGGGAACAAGTGATGTGTTTTTGTGACAGTGGCTCGACAAACAAAAATACATTGCTTTGAAACCATCAGGTACAAGTACTACACGGAAAGTAAGTGGCAAAGGCATGTCCAAAGGAATATATATATTATATATGTTCCTGTTTTTTAAACAGGCACTATGTCTGCCTTGAAAGTGTTTCAGTTGTGTCCCAAATATTAGTGATGCGTTATCATCATCACAAGCTCTTGCAACCAGTGAATGATTTCCCAGATAGAGATCTCCAATCCACTCACTCCACTGCGTTCATCAGCATTTCTTATAGGGAATATGTTGCCAGGGAAACACCATTTAGCCACGATGAGCTGACCGCAGAGTCGAGATCAAACTCTGCATAAGAAGCAGCAGCTCATCCTGCCACGATATTACCTGATGTAAATGTGTTGCAGATAAAAATAAAGAAAGAAAGAAAAACTAGGTCATAAAACCAAACCTGTCCACAGAAGGAAGCTAAGAAATGGATGATACCCAAAGCTTTGGGGAACAAATTTAACATAGATTTGATTCTGGAGTTGTGACACTAGTGATTACTGCTGAAGCTCATTTAGCTAAATAACTGCCAAACTGAATATATGTACAAAACTGACGAAAGGGAATAAGTGCTTTTTTTAAAAGAGCTAGTTGCCCGCTGTGTTACACACAAACACATTACTGTTTCACCAACTGGGTCAGTGCATAAAACTGCCAGAAGCAGGTAGGAGTTTGTTGTTTTGCTCAAGGTCAAATCAGCATGGATGGGAGCATTGCTTATAATGTGGAAAAGACTTTGTTTACTTTTCCTTTATAATAAAGACCTGAGGATTATTTTCCCTAACTACTTTTTATCCATTTTACATAGGTTAATTCCTTCCCTCGGAGACTCTAATCAGATAGTGTTACTGCTTATTACTGGGTTTTGCACAGTGAAAGACTTTTCCAGCAGACATACAAAAATCAGTGCTATCACATTTCAACACAGTTTATAATTTGTGTCAAGAAGAAAATACAAAGCAAGACAAAAACCAACTGAATGGATTAAAAAAAAGAAGTTCTGGTGGACCAAATTTGGTGATCTGAATAGAAAATTAAAGTTGATTCTTAAAATTAAGGATGATTTGCGATTCTTTTGAAATGATTAAAATTTTTAAGAAAGGGTTCAGAGGCTTAATAAAAGAGCATTTGATTAGTCAGAATCCATGTTTTTTGACTGCTGATGTTTTCAAGGGTGACTCATAGTATTTTTCACTTCACTCTTCACAAGTAAGTGATTTTTATTTCTCTTTATTTCTCTGCGGCATGATGTTTGTCAGCAGCCTGCTGATTCTGGTACTGCTTTTTTGTTCAGGGCACGAATGCAATTTAAATCAATACAACAACGCCTGGGAAAGCAGTGGTAACAGAACTAGTCCTCTGACCAAAAAAGGAATTGTTCATTTATAATTTCAGGTATGGGCTATAAGAATGATGGTAAAGCCTTAAATATTTATTTGGATTTTTGTTGATCCAGAAGGAAGTCATGAGGGTACACAGTTTCAGATCAGTAATATATTTACTTCACATTACATTGTGTTACATTGTAAATCCCATGTTTTGCCATCTCCATTTTTTTTATTTTTTACCATTTTTAGTATATTTCCATTGTTCAAATAATTAGATGGATTTTCATGTCACTTTGAGTTCAAGAAATTCATAAAAAGCTAAAGTTCACTTTGTTTGCTTTGCGTATTGGCATATAAGCTATTGTCTGTATGCAGATTACATCAACTGTAGCTGCTAAGGACAATCATACTGTATTCTAGCACTGCAAGTCAGTGAACTGCTAAATAAATTAGCTTACTGTGGCTGTTCACTTCATTGAATAATGCCATTTTGCAAGCACAGATACACATGATCTATCCTTCTGCTGAAGGGTACAGGCAGCTTATTATTAACATTAGTGTTAGCCATTTTGCAGTCTGTTCACAGAAAAGGCTGAGAAATATGTGACAGAACGTGACATTTTTTTTCCCCTTGTTCTAACACATTAGGGTTACGTCTAAAAATATTCAGACTCAGTGATCAGCTGCTGATGTACTGTTGTTACACGAAGAATAATGAAACTACTGTGGCAGACATTTTTGCTTTGGAAAGAGTAACAATCAAGTGGTACAATGATCAGTATTTGAATGAAAATGGATCATTTGAATAATCCTGGTTGTACTTCCACAAGTTGATTTGTGTTTGGGTAGTAAAATACTTTCTCTATACTTGGAAACAGTTCTGTTTGAAGCAGTTATGAGCGAAACTAGTTTGTGCTGGTGTTAGCCCCACAGCCTTTCTCTTTGCAACAATTTAAGATATATAGAAATTATTCATATTACTGCTTTAAAAACGTTTATTCGTTTCTGAATTAATTAAGGGCAATGGATGAAAAACAGAATGTAGAAGCACTGTTCACAGGTATAGCAAACAGACACATATACATTTACCTTCGTGTGACGTAATGTGTGTAATGTGAAATGATAATATTAACACTTTCTTTATGTGACAAACTTTATATTTTGACGTATAAAGTGTCCTGAAAATGTATTTGTCCCCTTCTTGATTTTTTAATTTTTTCATGCTCAAAATGCTCCAGTGCTACTTGAGCAAAACAACAACTTAAAACAACTACCCAAAGAAGAGTGGGTCACAATTCTACCACAAGAACTGTGGCCAGTTATTCTAAATGCTTGATTGTAGTTCTTGCTGCCAAGGGTGGCACAACCTATTATCAGGTTTACGGGGTAATTACTTTTCCACATTAATATTAGGTTTGGATTTTGTCTTCCTTTAATAAATTAAATAATCATTTAAAAACTGCATTTTGTAATTAGTTTGTATCTACTTACTTTGTCTAATATTAAAATGTATGTGTGTCATATATGCAAAAAAAAAAAAAGGAAGGGGACAAATACTTACAATGTACTGCAGTCAACTCAAATATTTCCCTTTTTTCATCAACACCAGGGGCTTAATATATGTCTCTCGTGTACTACTTCTAAGACAGAAACACCAAGCAGCCTGCATGTGAGTCTGATCTGAAAGCACAGGACCTGAGTCTTATGCAGTCAGAACTCTAGGGCTTGTGCATTTGTGTGCAATTGTGCACACTTATATGTGTCTGCGTGATATGAAGCCCTCTATATACTACTTGGCAAATGAGTGGATCC
This sequence comes from Pelmatolapia mariae, assembly GCF_036321145.2. NCBI lineage: Eukaryota > Metazoa > Chordata > Actinopteri > Cichliformes > Cichlidae > Pelmatolapia > Pelmatolapia mariae. The sequence goes on along the minus strand of NC_086228.1, from coordinate 17,024,240 downwards.
CTCCCTCTGGTTCACACAGAAAGATGACAAGATTATTATTGACTCTAGGACTCTGTCAGCAGCACCATGGATAATAACCTACCTACTGAGACTAGCTCAGAGTCCTCAAAAGCAGCCGCTGGTGAGGTACAGTGAACGAGTAGTTCAGTGACACATCTGTCATGAAACACAGAGGGAATCAGCACCTCCTGCAGATGCAAGGAACTATCTGCAACCTTTTATGCTGCAGCTTCATCCAACGTGGTGTCATGTCACTGTGTTTATAGCTGCACTTGTGCATATGAGGTGGGCTGGTGAACAGGAGGCTGACAGTTGCCTAAAGCAACTAGGGGGTGGGGGGGCAGGGGGAGTTGGGGTTTCTTGGTTGGGGGGATATATAAATAAATAAGGCACCCAGCTGCTATTTACAGATATCTTCTTTCCCTGGTGTGTGCAACAGAGACTCACTCAGTGGAATCCCAATTTCATCTACCAAAACATTTATGGGGGATTCAAGAGTGAAAGCTGAAGTCAAGTGTGTAGCTATACTGCCTCCTGGTGGACAGTTTAGTAAACGAAAAGAACATTTCTGCCTTACTCACATGGCAACATAACTGCTCATCATTAATTACACTCATAGCAACAATGAGATAGATAGATAGATAGATAGATAAGATTCTTGAATGACATGAATAATATTTCCAGCATTTTCTAAGAATCATAACAGGATCCTCAAAATTAAAAAATACAAATCGAAAAAAAAGAAGGGAAATATATGTTATCGTTACTCCTGTTTAATTTGCACCTGATTTTCATGGGAAGCACATTAATGTTGTGACTGTCAATTTTAGGTGTCAGATCAGATTAGCAATTCCATCTGTTAAGGCATCAGAGACATGAAATCCATAGACCTCAGGTGTCAGCTGTGTAAACAAGAGGAGCACAAGAGGTGCTAATCAGCTAAAAAGGCATATGAAGAAAAGCAGGTTGCATGAACTCATACTAAATATGCTAACAGATGATCATAATGCAGCGTCAGGCATCTTATTTGCTTTGAAATTATTAAAATAAAGGAAAGGCAGACATCCCGGTAACAACAGATATATAATAATAAGTTAAAAACAATGTGACATGTTTGATAAAATAAAGAAATATATCTTATTTGAGATTTTATTGGACGCTGTATCATAGTTTTGCCTATCCAAAGAGACAATTAAATCCCATCCATCCATCCATCCATCCTATCCCTGCTGGCACTGAGTCAGAGGCAGTGACACTGAGTGTGGTAAACTCAGTATTTATTCACAAGTCTATCACAGGCAAACATTATAAGCAAGACAGCATTCACAGCCACACCTACAGAATCAACAATCAATGTAACATGCTTGTCTTTGGATTGTGCGATGGAGACGCAGCAAGCAAAGAAAGACACACCTTTATACAATAAAAAGGAAAATGATCTCACTGATCAGTAATACAAGAACAGCATCTGAGAAGAAGGAATCATTTGGAGGAAGTCAAAATGGTTCATTGATATACAGAGTTTGAGTAATAAACTATTCTGAGATTAAAATCTGATCTAATGATGGTAGGAAATAGGACAGGACTGCCGGAGTCAAAATGCTGGTGATGTCAGAGATGAAGCAGGTGAAGGAAGATCTCTAGGTGGGTTGCACTAATGAGAGTCTTACAGAATGACAGAAGAGCACTGAGATTTAAAGCACACAGAAGAGAGGTGGATTGACTTGCAGAAGGTGGGCAAGAAATTGATTGGATCAGACAACAAGTCTGACAGTGTGGGGAAGCGGAAGTGATGTAAAGAATAGATTAGCAGCCTGAACACCCAGGAATCCAGGCAGATGAATGAATACAGATTCTTTTTATTGAACATACGCATAAGCTCCATTTAGTGTAACTAAAAATGCATTTATATGACCTGACATAACTGGCTATAAAAACAGTTATATAGGCAGTTATATTGATTAGTACTTATGATAACTGCAGCATTACATTAAAGAGTGGGATATTAGTAAATTGAGCAATCTTTTGATATAGTTGCAAAGGCTGACATTGCTATCTGAATCTATCCAAGATAGGGAAATGCAGTTGGATATCATTTAAACTAATGCATAGTCATAGTCATAGTCATTCAGGGGAATGTCAGGTGACTATGCTATGCCTATAGTTAGCTAAGGAAGAGAGCAGACAAAAGTTGATGTGGTATGAAAACAAATAGGACATGAAAAGAGGGACGTGGAGAACTGCTCCGTGTATCATAGGAGGTACGCCAGAAGCTTGAGCCTGTAACATCACAAGAAATTAATCAGGTTCCAACCCTAATTATAAGCTTTATCAAAAAGGGACGTTTTAAGTCTAATCTTAAAAGTAGAGAGGGTGTCTGTCTCCCAAATGGGGATAATGAGGTAATATGAACTCTTTAAGATATGACGGGGCCTAATCATTCAGCACTTTGTATGTGAAGATGATTTTAAATTCCATTCTGGATTAAAATTGAAGCCACTGAAGCTAATATTGGAGAAGAGATATCTATTTTTTGAGTCCCTTGTCAGAACTCTTGCTGCGAGGAGTTTTTAGGACAACTTGACAGTATGAAATTACTCTATGTGTCCACCCTGGAAGTAAATCCATGCACTAGTTTTTTCAGTATCAGTCAAATACAAACAATATTTTGTCAGCCCTGCACAGACTTGGAGAAAGAAGTAGTAGTAGTAGTTTGTTTAGTGTGTAAGTTAAAGGACATAACCTGGTCCAAAATGGCAGTACTGGAGCAGCAGTAGAGTCCAAGGTGACACCATCCAAAGGTTGAGGTATGAGGTTAGACACTGTGATTTATGGGGCCATATGTATTTTTGTCTGCATAGCAAATAAATGAAATACAGGCTGTAGAACAAGCTAACCACTAATTGCAGTGTTAGCAGTCTGATACCCTGCCCCTTTCATGTGCTCAAGTACCACTGAGCAAGACCATGATCCTGCAGTTTCTCCCAGTGGTGTGCAGCATTCATGGCAGCTCTGTTACTATTGGTGTAAGCATGTGAATGAGTGGAAAAGAAGCGCAATGTCAAGGGCTTTGTAGAACACAGCTAACATGTAAAAGTGCTATATAACTGCAGAACATTTACAATTTACTCTGGTCTGCATTAAAGCAGAGAGATTTAATGTGTTCAATTATCTTCACTTGTTCAACATCAGCAAATAATGTTTTGAATATCTACCAGGGAACAAAATGAAAATGTTCCAAAGCTTTCAACAAGGAATACTTTTGGTGAGGTAAAGCTTTTCCTTATAACCTCAAGAGACTTTTCTGTAGCTCTGTTCTTATTTCCTCCAAGTTGTCACATGTGAAAATGTGACCTGATAGATTGTGTCAATTACAAGGATGCTTATTTCAAATGGACAGGAGGGGCTAAGCTGCTGTTGCTCTAAAGTAACAGTCAATTGATGTCATAGATTACTTAAAACCCCCTTAAACTGCAATTTGTGCAGCCTAATAAAGGCACGGGCCATAAATTAGTGATGCAGCAGTTCCCACTGAAACCGCTTAATCTTCCTCAATATACTGTAGTTATAAAGCCAGCAAAACAAAATTGGATCCCAAACCCTACAATGCTAGAGGAAGAAACAGGGGCAACTTCATGATGATCATCACTTACAGCTGCTTCGTGTAAACCTTTAATTATTGAAGAACAAAATATCAAACCTTGTTTTTATAATGTCTTATCCTAATGCTAGGATACTGAGAGCCTGAGGATCTCAGAAAAGTCATGTGATTTAAAAAAAAAAAAAAAAAAAAAAAAAACGTCATGAAGCAGCAAAGTTAAGTTTGGACATAAGAATCAAACCTTTTTTTTTTTTCCTGAAATCTCAGTTGCTTTCATATTAGACATTTGCAGTGCAGAAAAAACAAAACAAAAAAAACAAAACAAAACATAACTAACCCACCATTGCGTGCTTTGGTAGAGGGTTTAAAACATTTTCTGACAAGTTCATAGCACACCATGTTGACAAAAAGAAAAAAAAATGCCACTGTACAAGTTCATTTACATTGCCGCTCTGTACATTTCAGACATATCAGGCAGGGATTTACATTAAAGGCACAGTTTCATCCAACAATATTCATTTTGTCACAAAAATGTGGAATGGAAATAACTGTTTGCATTGTTTAACAAAGCTTATGTCCTAGAAACAAATACCCTGCAAAAAAAGTGAACAGCCTGGCTGTTCAGTTCAAGAAACAAATGCTGTATAACACGTATGTTTTGGAAACACATGCACTGAACACATGCTTTGGCCAAAGAAAATAAATTTTATCTATCATGAAACATTGATGTTGATCTCATTAGAGATGTGAAGTTTTAACTCTTTAGACACTCACATGCCGCCACCCCCCCCCCCAAAAAATAGAAAATTACAAATATATATATTGCACAACATTCTTGGGTGGTGTTTCAAAAAAAAAGCACCAACAACGTGACTTGACACCCAAAGTGGGTCAATGGCAACGATGTCAGTATTGCCTTGCTTCTACAGTGAATAGCCTCTGAAGTCAACGCATTACTTGGATTTGTTTAATTTTAATTCCAATGTAAACAGTTTAAATCCTATGCTGTTACTGTAAATTTGCTATAGGAGTAAAGTACCAGTTTATTAAATTACACGTTTTTATTTCATATGCCTTTAATGTTGAGTACTTTAACAAAAATAGCTAAAAATACACCAAATCAACCTTTACCAAAGTATTCAGACGCAAAAGGGAAAAATTAAAAAAAAAAAGAAAAAAAAAAAAAAGGCATCTTTATCACACCATCACCTTATAGTGTCCCAAACATGTGATAAGTGACCCCAAAAAACAAAACAAAAACAAAGAAGCAATTTTATCCCTTTTCCCCAATGTTTTTCCAAAGATCACAGTTACATTCAATTTAAAAAAAATAAAAAAAAAATATTTGGAAACACAGGAAGGCTTGGTTGGTAATCTTCGGATCCTCAGGCAACAAACTTGTTCTTGGTTGTTGAACCACTCTTTGTGGCCGTGTCTGCATGTGACTGGTAACCAATGATCACTTTTGGCGGAACGCCTAGCCTCTCTTTATACACACGCCTAAAGAAGCAAAGACATTTTACATAGTAGCTATGAGACAAACTCAGCCATTAAAAAAAAAACCAAAAAAAAAAAAAAAAAAAAAAAAAAAACCCCCCACAAAAACACACCCCCCCCCCCCCCACACACACACAAAAAAAAAAAAAAAAAACCCACTTTTGTTACATCTTCCTGTAACAGGCTTCTTACTTCAAGACTAATACTATATGATACTACAGATAATTCTGAATCGTACTTCTAGACAGAAGAGAGGAAAACTTAAAAAAAAATAAAAATAAAACTTGCACAACAGCATCTAATGTGCTCAGATTTTTTTTCCTCATCTACAATTGTGGCATTTCCAACTTACCCTATGTGTGTGATGGCTTCTTTATTTTCATAGTCTGTAGTCCATATAGCGATCTTATCACCTTTGGCTCTAACGTTAATGACAGCTCCACAAACATCATCACTGTAGTCGTCAAAAGCTTCTCCAACAAGACACAGGAGCTGCAGGAAAATATGAATTTTTAAAAGATTTGTTATTGTGGACACATGTTTTTGTTTTAAATGCAGTACCTGAAACGTTGTGTACTTAGCATTCACTGGCTTGTCACAGTTGTAGTTTGCTATTTAAAAAAACAAAACAAAAAAAAACAACAACACTGCAAGGACTCTGCTACATGGAATTTATCCTTTTATCTACACCTGTTTACACTGTACATTCCTATTGTCATGTGTCAAAACATACACACTGTACAAGGCCAATTGATGAGAAGAATGATGACTCTGTTAAAGCAACCAATAATACAAGAGGGCGCAACATACCGTCTCCAACCAGAACCGATCCAGGTCTGATTTACGTTGCTGCTTGGACAGAGTTATCAGCCAGCGGCCGCCTCGCCGGTTCCTTTCATCTTCCCACATGGGCTCAATCCCATCCTGTATTCAAACACAAGCCCACGCCAAATACATCACTGTTGCATACAAGTCATCAAGAAATTAATACATTAACAGACAACTAATGTATTAACTAAAGTCACATGAAGCTGAATTACTGAGACACTTGTATGCTCACAACTATCCCCATCTATGACAGCGGGAAGAGGAAAAAAGACAAAAAAAAAAAAAAAAACAACCCACAAACCAAAACAACATACTCTATTGTGGAATTTTAAATTTTGGAAGGTTTTTCCGTTGAAACAAAAGGCTGGATAAAGCATTTCAATAAACTGAAAAGCTGGGGAACAAAACAAAACAAAACAAAAAAAAAAAAAAAAAAAAAAAAAAAACCACAGTCAATGCACACGGACTACGCCATTTGTCAGCTTAATGCAGAAGATGCTCTTTTCCATTCTGATTATTTGATAGGTGGGGTCCACCTTCAGTGTTTACTAAAACAACTTTTGTGAACCAGAGAAAAGGAAATAAAAGACTGACATTTTACACGGGGATACTATAAATACTGAAAGGGACAGAAAAGTACTTCTTACCTTAAATAAAGAGTAGTCACAGCCAGACATCAAGTTACTTGAGAGCTGAATGTGATTGTATAATCTAAGAAAGAAAGCAATTTTTTAAAGAAAGAATTGTAATTTCATGCATCACCAGCAACCCACAGCTCATCTTGGCACCAACACATACAAAAAAATTTCCTATTTCACAGACTCAGCATATGATTGAAGGCTGTACAGGACAAACGTAAACATCAAACACTGTTAGTTAAGTTGTAGAGAGTCTATTCGGAGAACTGTGGTTTATGTTGTCAAATGTCATTTTTGTACTCTGCCGTTTTTGGTTTTGTTTTTTCAACTGTGAGGCTCATATTTTGTGACAAGCTGGATTTGGCAGTGTTAGGAAGGTTTAGTCTGTTGTGATGTCTGGAACAGAAGACAACACAAGAAATACTTTTACTTTCTTGGCATCTCTTTGTCTCTTTAAAAAAAAAAAAAAAAAATCCCATCACAATAAGGCGTTAACTCTGCGACAAATGAAATTTACAGTGGTTCATAACTTTCTTGTTAGTGTTACTAAGGGTCACCATTGGCCTAGAGACTACACTATAGGAGCTATAGTTTAAGGATGGGCACACCTTTACCAAGCTTACTATAATGAGCATAGCATACGAATACATGCAACCTCTCCTCAACGAATAGGCCAATTTGAATTTTATTGAAACACACCCACACAAACAGGAATTATCATCAACATTAAAAAAAAAAAAAACAAACAAACAAAAAACAAACCAAAAAAAAAAAAAAAAAAAAAAAAAAAAAAAAAAACACATCCATACTATAATTCTAGCTTTGCATTTAAGTCTATGATACTGAGTGGCATGAACTCTACAAGTATCAAAAACTTACGCCCAGAAGTCCTCCACAGTGTCAAATTTGGAGATGAGACGAAGGTTGGCTTGCCACGTCTTGCTTTTGTCATTCTTGAAAAACCAAAGAGCCCACCTGAAAACACAAACAAGATGCCTTATTACAGAGTACGACCGCATACTATGTCTACATTTGTCAGGGTGGTAGTGAAGAAAAATTTGCAATACAAGTATGTTCTTTCTCAAACTTTTACCACCTCAAACATACTATATAACAATGGCAAAATTCATTTAAGAGGGAGACTCACACTACTGTAATATAACATTTTAATTGCGTTCAGTATTTTTGTAGCTGTTATACATAAGGTAGAATGATACATGAATGTTATAAGAGCTTCATTTTGGCCAGCAGGTCTGGGGCTACAGCTGTATCGATTTATACTTCTACAGGAAAGACAGACGTGGATAAATGCTTACCTGTTTTGTAGTGGATGTTTGATGTACGTTTCAGGGTTCACAACCTTCTGAACAGCTGTTTCACATTTCTCCGTTTCACCATTTGCAGGAACTGAATTTGACGCCTAGAAGAAAAATTAGTCTAAGTTGTTTTGGTATTTTAATGATTATAACCACGTGTGTGCACACCGTGTCTGAGAGGTAGAGTAATTTAACGTCTTACACATGCCTGTGAAAACATTAAGCTATCGTGTCTACATGTTTAGGGCCTCTTTAGCCTGTTAAGTGCTCCACCTCCCCGTGGAACAAATGGCTTGAATCTACAGACTTGTAGCAAACTTGAGAAAAGAAATAGGTTTTCTCAAAGGGTAGCATTTATTATCGTTTGCCACTTTAAATTGCATTATAGAGAAGATGTCTAGCTCATTCTTAAACACATTTCCCCACACTGACCAACTTTTGGTTTCCAGCTAACGTTAGCTGGAACCCACGAGAGTCGTTACCGGTGTCCTCTCATTCATACAAGTATCTGAGTTCAACTCAGGGCACCGACCGGGGCATATACCCAGTCAACGCAGTATTAACCCGGCGTAAACGACACTTTAAAAACAGTTACTGTAACTGGTCTTACAAGCAGTATTGCTGATATTAAGATTTAAAAAAAAAAAAAACTGGCTATAATTTACTATGCTAAGTTGCTTGGCTAGCGAGTTCTGTTACCTGTCAGAGGTAAAGTTTACAAGATTTCTCAGGCTCTCGATTATTTAGACTAAACTGTCACCTAGTTGTCTTTTACCGCTGATTAATTAAATACTCCATAAACGTGCTGTTTGAAAGATAAAGAACCGCACATATCGAGCTTCGATAACCTATTCTAGCAAAGGGACTCACCACCAGTGCGGTCGCCATCTTCTGGAAATCACTTTGAGTTTTTCGCCGTGTGTTAAAATAGCTTGGATTGGGTCGTATGGTAAACACAACACGCATGCGCAAGCAAATACGTACAAAATTAAATATTGGTTCAACGTGTGAGGGGAAAAAACGTCATCCTCCTTCAGGTTTGATAGCGTGGACAACGGTTAGTGGAAATAAACTCTGAAGTGATACGAACGCACTGGATAAACTGTATTCATAATAATTATGTACATTACGCGAAAACTGAGAATCATCTTATGGTTAAGACTCACTGTAGCAGTGGGAACTTGTCGATGTTTTTCTAAATAACAGTTTGATATGGACAATTATTCCCAAAATGTGTTGTTGCATTTAGGAAAATCAGTGTGTGTATATATATATATATATATATATATATATAAATAAATAAATGTATTTGTTCTTGTATTTGTAATTGCAAAGCCAGTGTGTTACTATTCGACTATACGTGCCTCTGACCCAAACAGCCAGTCAGTTTATACAGACCCTGATGGACGTGACAGAATATCGCAAAGGCAATTTTTTCATTCATTTTGTACCTGTATAGGAAAAAGTATGACGTCCATTGTCCATTATATGATACACAAAAACTGGAAATATGTGTGAGTGACCTGTGAGACCATATTGCAGTATGTAAGCAGCATTCTTAATTATTAATTGATTTCACTGTGGTATTATCTGACAGGTGCTTCCAAAATATAACAAATATTGATGCCTTTATGTAAATTAATGATTGCCATCTTGATATTAACCAACTAAATGTCACTGAAAGACACGTGCAGTTGGCTGAACAACCAACAGAAAAGCAGAAACCTTTGGTTTTACAGAGGTTTTAATTGAAATGGATCAGTCAAACATATCTTACTGTTAGTAAAAACATCTAACAGTCAAAAGTACGCTATCAAAACAAGTGCTGAGAAACAAGTGCTTTAACTATGGCAGGAGACTCTTTAAAGGCTGGATGTGAAGGGTTTTTCTTTCAGGCACTTCAGAAAGTCAACACTGTGCGGATACTGCAATGAGAAGGGGGAAAAAAGAAAGTTAGGCTAAGGATGCAAGGCACTGCAGTTCAACAACAAAATACATTGACTACAGAGCCACTTCTGTAAATTGAATTCTAATGTACACTGCTTTTCCACACCTCTTTCCAGCATGCATGAGGTCAAATCCCTCATTGATCTTCTCAAAGGGCAGTGTGTGGGTTACAAATTCATCCACCTTCAGCTTCTTACTCATGTAATCTTCCACCAGTTTAGGAACACTCTCCACACTCTTCCACCCTGAGGGTGAACAACAAAACCAGTTTTACAACTGCAAACATCAGTAAGGCATGACTGAACCATTTTACTGAAATTGTTGAGGCAAAGCACCAATTACCTAGATAAAATAGATAAATAATAGGTCTTAATACAACTAAAAGAAGCTACAAAACTTAACATGCTGAATCTATGGGTTTAAAAACAGCATATGCATTCCAGTTTTCACATTAGCCAACAACAATAAGTCTCATAAAATACCATTATAGATTATCTCCAAAAGTTGAATCTGTTCATCTGGACGTAGCGTTTTTTGTGGGAGAAAAAAACGCTACATCTCCCACAAAAAACGCTACATCCAGATGAACAGATTCAACTTTTGGAGATTTACTTTCCTGGATGATTGAGAATGCATCAAGACATTATAGATTATGTTTTCATTACAAAACAATTTGTCCTATCTGACTCCACTTAACAAAAGGTTATGCTTATAAAAAAAAAATACGCAAAATAAAGGAGAAAGCTGCAGCCAGACAATATTAAGCACTTTAAAATAAATTCTTTAACTCAGGCCATTACCTCCAAAGGCTGTGCCTCTCCACACGCGACCTGTCACCAGCTGGAATGGTCTGGTGGAGATCTCCTGTCCAGCTCCAGCTACACCAATGATGACACTTTCACCCCAACCTTTGTGGCATGCCTCCAGAGCAGCTCTCTGACACACACACACACACCAAAAAAAAAAAAAAAAAAAAAAAAAAAAGACAGACAACAATAAATAAATGTTTTTGGGTTTTTTTTTTGTTTTTTGTTTTTTTTTTTTTAAAAACTTACCTTGTACACCAGCGGTCCCCAACCTTTTTTGCGCCACGGACCGGTTTGTGCCCGACAATATTTTCACGGACCGGCCTTTAAGGTGTCGCGGATAAATACAACAATAAAACTAGTACCGGTACCGAAAAAAAGAAGATTTATTCATAACACACGTGAAAAGACCCAGGAAAACAGAGTTAACGAAAAAAACGATAACAAAATAACGCTAAAAACCGATCAAAACCCTGAAAACCGTACATTTCACACCCGAGTCTCAACTCTCGCGGCCTGGTACCAAATGACTCACGGACCGCTACCGGTCCGTGGCCCGGGGGTTGGGGACCGCTGTTGTACACTACTTACAAAGTTACACCACAGTGCTATAATACTGTGCCTGAGTCTCACCATAATTTGCACATTTCCAATGCACTCAAATGAGTAGTCCACACCCCCATCAGTCATCTCCACCAGAACCTCCTGGATTGGCTTGCTGTGGTCCTTTGGGTTTACAAATTCAGTGGCTCCAAACTCCTTGGCTTTTTCAAACTTATCAGGGTTGATGTCCACACCGATGATCCTGGTTGCTCCAGCAGCCTTGCAGCCCATTATAACGGCCAAGCCCACAGCTCCAAGGCCAAACACAGCACATGTGGAACCAGGTTCAACCTGAGTGAGCATGAGATAGAATACAAATGTGAAAGTTTAAGTGTTGTGCCTACATGATAAATAACCATATAAACACAATAATCCAAGTATGAACTCTAAAATAGATTTGGCTTACGTATTGCTGTTCTCATCTTTTTTAAGTGTGGGGGGAAAAAAGGGGGTTAAAAACACACAATAATTGAAACATGGATCTTAACTGTTGGCTCCTATATTATTCTTTCTGTAAAGACCTGAATACATAATTTAAATTTGAAGGACCTGCTAGCACATCAAAAACTATTTGTGTAAAACTGCAAATTAAGAAAAAAGAATCTATCAACTATTTTCCTATTACTCTATAGGTGACACTGCAACAAACATGTAAAAAGATTGTAAATATTCCAATGATATCTAATGTTTTGCACGATGTCTTTGCAGATGAGCAGCGTCATGTCATACCCACCTTGGCAGTATTAAGAGCAGCACCATATCCTGTAGAAATGCCACATCCGAGAAGGCACACTTTATCCAGCGGAGCCTTCTCATTCACCTTGGCCAGAGAGATGTCAGCCACTACAGTGTACTCAGAAAAGGTGCTGGTCCCCATGAAGTGATACACTTGCTTTCCCTTGCAAGTAAAGCGTGATGTCTTATCAGGAAGCAGACCCTGACCCTGGGTTACTCTGCAGGGTGAAGGGGGAAGGAAATGTGCAAATTAGCATGATGAAATGTGCAAAGAAAACATAATAGGTTCTGACTGAGCTTTTGTTGCCCTGTGGTGGGGCATCTTTCTTTAATGAAATTGTTATCACAAAAGTAGACTTCAGCACCTCAAGGTTACGTAAATAGACCTTCATACATTACCTAATTTTCTGGCAAAGGTTAGTCTTGGGGTTTTTGCAGAATTTGCATTCACCACACTGAGGCACATACAACGGGATGACAGTATCACCTTAGAAAAAGAACAAGACAAAAACAACCCACATGCAACAAATATTTATTCATAAGTATACCAAGAAGTAAAATATTAAAGTTTTAATGTTTTGTTTGGCAGCTGTTTACCTGGCTTGAACTTGGTAACACCTTCGCCAACACTTTCAACTGTTCCAGCACCCTCGTGTCCCAAGATGACAGGGAAAAGCCCCTCAGGGTCACTGCCACTCAGAGTGTAGGCATCTGTATGACACACGCCTGTAGCAAAGATCTGAAAGACACAGTGTCACTTAAAGTTCACGTCAGGCATGGCTGCTGGATGGAAGAGTATAATATTAGTACTACTTCATTTAAAACATTATGTTGAATTGAACTTAAACCTTATTTATGAAAAAAAAAATCACTGACTAATTTAATATGTGGTTTCAAACCTTAAAACCAAAAGCCTGGGGTTGATGGGATTGAAAGAATAAAGAGCAAAAACAAATAGTTTATTTTTCTGCTTATCAAATAACACTTTCATAGGACTCTTCCTTGTTTATGCACAGCTCTCTTAAGGATGCAGTCTGGACTTTAAATGATTGCAACAGCTTCATTCTTTTCTTTTCACCCATTCTGAAAAGCCATGTCCAAATTATCACCCCACCACCATGCTTGACAGCTGGTACAAGGTGTTGTGCATTGTGACCTAACATCCTCACTCTGTTATCATCTCTTCAAAAGGAAATTGTTCCAGACATCTTGTGCTTTATTCAGATACAAATTTGCTAACATAAGCTGTTCTGGTATGTTCCTTGTAGGGAGAAGAGGCTTTCTCCTAAAGAAATTGATACTCACATACTTAAGGTTTCTTAAAGACAAACACCCAGGTCTTTATGAGGATTTTTTTGAGGCTCCTATTTCAACAGCATTGAAATATGAATATAAATTTAATATATTTAATATTGGCCGTTTTACAATTGGCAATTACCCGATAGCCACATTAGCAGCCTGTTATTATTCAGGTAGCAGCTTATAAAATGATACGGTTAATGTGGGAGTTAGGCAGCAAATATCAGTCCTGCCCATCGGTAATGTTAATAGGCAGTGTTAATGCTATATATTTTTTTTAAGTCTCAGAATGAAGCTGAGAGAGGTCTGTCAGCAACTACCCTGAAACAGTGGAATCCTACCTCTATTTGATCAACAGCAAAAACATGGTAACCAGAAGCACAGGAAATAATTATAGATGTAGCTGAATACACTTAGACTAGTATTGTTCTCATCTTTATTTTATTTTTTTAAAGAAATGCCTGTTAATTTTAAAAGTTTTGGCAGTAATTTTTAAATGTTCATCCTGTCAAAAGTTTTTCAGTAATGAGGTGACAAGTCTACTTTCATATTTCAATTAAATTTTATTTATACAGCGCCAAATCACAACAACAGTTGTCCAGCTTCTTTTGTACCTTCATCAGCTTTAATATTTAACACGGTAACTGAGGCCTGTAGAGCCTGAGATGTAGCCTGACCTTGGGGTGAATTTGCTGGGGCATTCACTCCTGTGAAACTTCTAGCACTGTATAAATACTTCAGACAAGCAAACTGCCAAAAAAAATCTGCTTTAATAGAGGAAGCTACACTTGCTGATGATCCTTTAATTAAGTGCATTTGATTAGCAGCACCTGGCTGCTACTTACCCTCTTAATTCCTATGGGAATAGTAAAGGTAGTTTTTCAAATGATTGCCTAGAGTCCTATGAAAGCTATTTATCACATGACTATAGCAACATATCTTAAAAGAACACACAAATACTGAATGAATCTAAAATGAACATCGTTTTGTTTTGTGTTTTTATTCAGTTGCAGTCAAGTCAGGCTTTAGATTTATGAACGAGTCTGATGATCTGAGTTACCTTAATGCGAACTTCATGGGCCTTAGGTGGGGCTACCTCCACCTCTTCAATAGAAAGAGGTTTCCCTGGCTCCCAGGCAACGGCTGCCTTGCACTTGATTACCTGAAGGCAAAGGACAGTATTTTCCATGTCTACATGTACATGTGTTTTTCCATGTCAAGTGAGTAGCTGCAGCTGTGGGTTGGCTCCAGCTTTACAGTCCCTGTGGCAGATCGAGCTAGTTGCAACCAGCGTAGTTAGCCTTTGCACTCTGTCAAAGATTATACTTCTCTAAGATTCTTCCTGATAATGTTTGCTTTAATAGTATTCAGCCTACATAACCCCCAATAGCGCCGTCAGTATTGATGCTTTTTAAACCATGCCATCACTATTATCACTATGGCTTTTAAGTGCTGCAGCTACTTGCAAAAAACTGTTTGCCGCTGACCCACCAAAGATCCCTGTTAAGTAATCGAACAGTGATTCTTTGTACTTCATTCAGAGCAAATTAATGCGTGCATGCTAGCTTACAGAACTTGCCAGGTTTACAATAAACTTGAACTTTAAGGCAACTTTACGACTAATGCACAAACGGAAACAATGCTTGTTTGTTTGTGTGTCATATATTTCTTACACAGTCTGTGTGAACAGTACTCACTTTACCAGCTGTCTCCATGCTCGTTGTTTCTAGAGAAGAAGAGAACGGGCCACTGAGCAGCCGTAAAGGAGTTAACCTTCGGACCAATCAGATACGAGAACGCCTAGCGTACGCATGACGCATTTGGGAGCAATGAAGAAAATAGGCCAAAAAAGGGCGCTTAAGAATTTCAAATAGTTGCATGCTGCTGGTACGACTTCTGTTACTACTAATGATAATAATTTTAACAGTTATTAAAAAAAATACTTTTGAATAAAACAAATTACTAAATGAAAACATGTAGGCTTCAATCTTTTATTTTTTTAAACACTTCTCAGAAATAACTTCAGTCATCGCTGAATGTCATCATTGACAGTGGGGACTTTCGCTTTTTGGATGCTGGAGAATATGTTATGTTTATCTTTAAAATTTTACTGATATATTTGTACAGTTGGAATAAGTACTAACCCTGAACTTGAACATCTTAGTACTTCATGTTAAACTAGACAATTGTTAACGGCGCCAGTCAACATCAATGACAAATGATGTTCTTGACCAAAAATGTTTCAGGTGTCTTTAAAGAGAGAGCAGGATTACAATGCAATTTGTGTTTTGAATTCTGTTTTTATATTTCATTTTCACTCACTTATGGCAGTTAAGCAGCACCAGGCATGCAGCTGAAACAAAAATTAATACTGTTTCACACACATCTAAAATTTAATTTGGAATAACAATTATAAGCTGTCAAATTCACTTATGATAGACCTGTCATACAAATATTTAAAAAAAAAATACAATGCCTAAATACCAATCTTACATAGCTGACCTTCCTACCAGGCTATAAATACACAACGTTTGACATTTCCTCACATACACACTCTGGTGTTTTCAGTCTGTATTCTGTGTTTAACCTCGTCATATTTTCCTAATATCAGAGTTTCCTTTTTAAAATCAGTCACTCTACTTCCAGTAGTCTTGTCCTTGTTTCTGATTGGTGAGATACTGCCAGCAGCACCTCCTTCATGTAAATAATGTTGATGATGTTAGGATAAAAAAAAAAAAAAGCTGGATAAGGAAATTATATCTTTGATATGTTGAAGCTTGTTTCAAAGTACAGCACACTCTTCCAAATGTGCTTTTAAGCCTCATTATAAATCTAAAAGTCAGAGTCACAAACCATTTGTTTCTGCACTATATGAATGACTTCATTGGTGTTGTTTTCGATTTAGCACCTTTATTATTCATTTTGCACCTTTTTAAAAAAAAAAATATTTATTTATTAGAATTGCTTTTAGTCCCTTTTAGGCTTGGTTGTTTAGGTTTGATTCATCCAGAACCCAGGGTGTTTTGAATGCTGTCCAGCTGTTACTCTGTGTTACACTGAGAAACTCACAGGGTTTAATGCTGCAACTGTTCCTTGCAAACAGATGTTGTTTCTAGTATAGTGGTTTTTATCTCTGCCCATCATATAGGATACTGGTGTTTGATTTCCTGACTGGAATGAAATTTTTGGTCATGAAAATAACATGTTGGATTGCCCACGGTGGGTAGTTCTTGAACCAGCTGAGTGTTTCAGGGGTTCCCCTCAGAGTCTGAGAAATAGATCAACACATTGTGCCCAGATACAGGAAAAAAGATTCACACCGAACAAGCTGAGTTGGCTTTTGTAACATGCCAGACTCAAATAACAGAGATATAAAAATGTGAGTTTCAGTTACTGATTTTTTACCTGCAAATATCAGAAGGAAAGAAGGATCCTACTACAGTGTGGGGAAAAAACAACGAAGAAAACATCTTTCACTGAGAAAAACTGCCAGTTAAACTAGCAGTGAGGACAAAGGGCCTCCTGAACCGCTCAGATCTGCAGCACAGTGAGAGGAGCTGTATGCCACTGCTGCTCCTCTGCCCAGTCAGGAGGCTGTGGAGAGGGTGTCTGCTGTTGTCCATTATAGCTTTCATTTTGTTCAATGTATCCCTCACAACCACAGTCTTAAGTGTCCAGCCTCCTGCCAAGCACAGAGTTGGCTTTTCCCACCAGCTGGTCCAGCCACTTGGTGTTTTGTCTGCACACAGTAGCATAAGAGAGAGCACTGGCCACCACTGTGATAATCTCATCACACACACCAAAGAACCTCAGCCTCCACAGGAAGAAGAGCTGGCTCTGCGCCTTCGTGTAGAAAGCATCAGTGTTAAGGGACCAGTAGAACTTCTCATCCAGTGGGACACCCAGATATTTATAAAAGTGCACTACCTCAATGTGCTGCGCAAGTATGGACAAACCAGATGGTCCAGCCTCGATCTCCTGAAACCCACCACCATCACCTGCATCGTTTTATGTATATTTTTTGTTTTTAAAAGCATGCCAAACAGAAACCACAGACTAAGCCCATAACACATCAATGAATAAGACACATTTGTTTTTGTCACTCTTTGTGCATTCAAAACAAGTCAAAAGAAGAACATGATAACGATCACTTCCTCTTATGAGTTGCCCACTTCAGTCTTATAAAAAGAACACTGACAAAACTGTCCCCAAGTCATCCAGTCCTACTCATGCAGGACAAGAGATACGTCTTCTTGCCATTACAAGGAACCCAGTATGAGCACAAGGATTCTCTTGGCCTTGTTTTAAAGGGGTTTTGAAACAGAACCTCCACTGGTTTGTAACTTGAGTTAAATAGAGCATATTTTTAGGTGACTTATAAGCAAGGAGATGCCCAAAGTAAGTAAAAACATAGTTGTGCCTGTTTTGTTTTTTTTCTTTGTTTCTTTTCTTTTAATTTCTATGTGGATAAAACTGCTGAATGATAAAGAAACAGCCACACAATTACAAAGCACCTTTTTTTAATTGAGGCATTTGTTTGCAATGGTAACTCTTTATGATATTACAAACTACCAATGTTTTCAGCTGAAAACAAGTCTGACATCTTGCACATGAAGACATTTGGACATGGAGGTTTGTGAATATGTTCAAACACCTGTCATTCTTCTCATAAATATACAATAATCCTCACAAATGACTCAAAAAGGTTCCAGCTACAAGAATACATTTTAGATAAAAATCTTGAAGATCCAGCAATCTTCCAAAACTGGTAAAAAATAAAAAAAAAATTAAAATACAACAGGAAAATCAACTCTACAAATAGAGACAATGTTCATATGAGTCCAACAGGCCAGGATCTGACACAGATCATAGCCTTTTAGCTGCGAGAGTGACCATAAAGATGTGATGGACACAATGAACCATCAGAGTCAGATCATCTCCCACCTATAAGAAAACAAAAGAACAACAAAGTTCAGACATAATAAACAAACCATGTGTCACATCAGGGAAAATAACCAAAACATTGTAAGACGATAGAAAACCTGCCAACCTCTGAATCCACGTCCACCACCGCCACCTCCTCTTCCTCTGAAGCCTCCTCCACCACGGCCTCCTCCTCCACCACGGCCACCTCCACCTCTGCCTCCTCGAAAACCACCTGAGACAAAAAGAAAGTAAAATTAATCAAACTACTCTTGCATGCCATACTCCAAATATGCATTAGGCTTTATTTCCATTTTCAATCTACAAAAGTAAATACTGAGCAAAAACTGAGCATAATTCCTAGAGAAAAACAAAAACACAAATGTCTGTTTTGTTATATATTCTAAACACTTAGAAGATTAAATTAAAATGAGAATGCCATCTTACCCCCACGACCACCACCCCTTCCTCCACCTCTACCCCCACCTCTGCCTCCTCTTGGAGGCCCCTTTTCTCCTGGTGGCCTCGGGAGGAATCTCTGCAGTGGTAGTAGCTTCATTGGATCTATATAAAACTAAAAGACAACATTTTGGTTAGAAATCTGAGGTATTAAATTAATCACTAGAAAAGATTAGTGAGACATTTTTGGTACCTTTTGTAGTTTCTTGAATGAAGACGCCTTCATATTTTCAGAAAGTTTTACTGAGAAATACTGCAAAGATGGATTAAGGAAGCAACAAGAACACTGACAATGTCAAACAGATCCCCTACACCGGTTCAATCAAAGGTTTAGAGAAAAACAAAGACAATAGAAAGGATACAAAGTCTCTGAGTTGGCCAAATATCTCATCCACTTTCCCAATCTGCTCCTTGTTTTCCAAGTACACTGGGGCATTGAAATAGGGAACCTTGTTTTCCTCTGTTGTGCACTTGCAGACAATGTCATCTTCACATGGATGCATGAACTCTCCCAGTGCTGTGAAGGGTGTGAAGACAATGAAACACAGTTAAAGTTTAAGACGCGCAATACCATGACTGACAACCAATTTAAATTTCTGACTGGTTATAATAAGTCAGCATATGCTTGACTGCTCTGCAGTTCACTTTATGGGCATCTAGCACAAGGTTTCTGTAAGTCTGAAATTCTTTGGAGGCCAGAGGAATAAATGGGGGTTAAAGGAAGTGACCCAGAATATATGCTAAAACAGAAACTTTGAGGCGCTAGAATATAAACATATAAAAACAAAGTTCAAATAAGTTGGAAAAAATCTGTTTTTGAACAGCCCAATGGGTAGAAACAGATACATATTTAACAATATTACAATGTGGACTTAAAAATATATTCCATGTCAACCTAACTCCTGGTACAGCATGTTATATTCACATTTTGGGGGATGATCATTAAATACATAAAAAATTGACCTTTTGTCTGTAATGTAGTTTGCATTTAAACACTTACATATTGCTCATATTATTATTAATATTGTTACTACTACTATCACCACTACTATTACTAATATTATATTATTAATACTGTTACTAATATTATATAACATCTTTGCAAATATAATAGTTTTCTGGTGTTTTTGGGACAACTTGGAAACATGTAGTTAAAGTTAATTAACATGAACTGGATCTTGAATGAGTGTAGGTGACGCACGGTGTGTTAATCTCATACTCTCGTCACATAGAATATTTACTGAAGTTCTCCATTCACACACACCCAAAGGTCCACCGTTGTTTTAGAGTTGCCTGCTAACACTGACTGGAAATTTATGCTTCAGTGGGCAATGTATATAGCCGTAGACCCTGAGAAACCCTATAATGCAACCTACCCTCATAAACTAACATGCACCTCCCCAGAAACTTAATTACATGTCACATCAACACTGCCCACTACAACCGTGATTGGCCTGTTGAATGAACGATTTCTCCTATGCATTTCTGGCTACTTTTTTGATGCAGTGCTAGAATTTGTCAATGACAGAATAACAATGTAAGGATCTGTTAAAAGGAATAGAAACCATAATACGGACTCACAATTGGCAGCAAATTCCTAGAGGGAGATTGGCAAAACTATTGGAATGGACACTAGGGTAATGTACAAAGATGTGGAAAAACTAGAGAAACAACTATAAAAATGACAAAGCAAAGAGTGGCGACCCAGAGGGGGGAAAAAAAACTTTCTGGTATTTTGTTTGTTTCTATCCTGACTGGCACCACATGTAAACTGCCAGGACTCTACCACAAAGTAATTAACACAGTAAATGCTGGCTTGATAATGTCATCTTACATACGTTACATGGGCTTTACATAGATTCAAGCAAGATGGTGTGTGTGGACATCTGCGTGCCTGCATGTTCTTTTTGTTTGTTTTTGTGACTGCACAGACTAGTTCCTGGTGACTTTTCACCAAACATAGAAAAGAAGAGACAGAAGACAGACAACAGGACACAAGTCTTGTTTTCCACATCCTTGGATAGTCTCCATCTTTGATGATGACAAAATTCTCACAGCCTACTCATCCACACCATTTCTCCATAACTGTGTAATGGTAATATTACAGAGTCAGTGTTTTGGCAATATCAAGACTGTTTACTTGCATCTCAATGGCTGAGAATTCACGCGAAGCTTCATATGTGTATAAAGAAGCACTCGGTTTAGCGTTTTGTTAGAACTGGGCTTACCAACAACATACTCAGGAGGTCCATAGTCTTGCTGTCTGTTAAAACCCCCTCTTCCACCACCCCGTCCAAATCCTCCACCACCCCGTCCAAATCCTCCACCACCTCTGCCTCCACCGAATCCTCCTCCACCTCGTCCAAATCCTCCACCACCTCGGTTGAAACCTCCACCTCTTCCACCACCTCGTCCTCCTCCTCTGAACGACATTCTCCTCAAATGCTCTGTAAATAAGAAATTATAAAAACACAAAGACGATACAGCTCACGTGAGTTCATGCTTGAAGCTAAACACTTATGAATGAATTAGCCTGCCCATGATTCAGGCAAACTATGCCGACTTGGAAGCTCTTTCTTATCCTAGCTGAAGTTGTTAGCTCACGTTAGCATAACTCAGTCATTCAAAGTACGAAAATTCATCGGTGTTTTCTAACATAAACCAACACGATGCGTAGTCGTTTAAAAAACATACACATCGAAAAAGTGCGTAACACGGTTCTTGCACAGACAAAGAAAATTACTCACAAATTTGACCGAGTGGCTAGACTTCAGACCGCTGTGCCGAAATTCCATGCGACTACAACACGTGTGACCGTAACGTGCCGTAAAGGCACTGGGCGGTCTCGGAAAGTGTCGTAAACGCGCTGACAGAGCTAAACCATTGAAGAAAAACTAGAATTAGAAGAGGGTGCAACCTGTCTGCTGTTTGACTCGGTCAGTTCAACCTTACGCACTCAAATGTTGATATAATGTAACTCGCAGCTGTTTTTGTGATAAGTGCAGATTTAATTATTCCTTTATTTAAATTATTTTGTTTAAATACAGGCTGTTTTATATGAAGACAGCATCTGTCAACAATGGCAACAGTTGGAAAGGTAAGAAAAAAGTTGTTTTTAAGCTTTTTTTTTTCTTTTTTACTGTTTGTCTTATAAACAGCTACTGTTGCTTTTGGGGGTTCTGCTTTTCATTCGAAAGTTTTCTGTCATGGAGAGTGTTCATTGTTTGTTTCCATCTGTAACAGCGCCCAAACACAGTCACTCATCCTTGGAAACTTGTTTGTTTTGTTTTGGGTTTTTTTCCCCTTTAGGTGATCACATGCAAGGCAGCTGTTGCGTGGGAGCCCGGGAAGCCTCTTTGTATTGAAGAAGTGGAGGTGGCACCACCTAAAGCTCATGAAGTCCGAATTAAGGTTTGGCACAGCTCAAATTTGTCAGCAATATGACAATACATATGATTTGCATATGATTAATCTTATTTCCTGTTAGTGTGACTGTTAACCACAGACACTTCCACTTCCTGAAACTGTCACATCATTTGGTTTGTACAGGTTGTTGCCACGGGTGTCTGCCACACAGACTGGGAATACCTGTTTGAGACTGGAAAAGGGATGAAATTCAGACCATTCCCTTTAGTACTTGGTCACGAGGCAGCTGGCATAGTGGAGAGCACTGGTCCAGAAGTCACCAGATTCTCCCCGGGTAAAGTGTACCACAACCAGTCAGATGACATTTGTTATGAGTCTTATTTCTCTTTTTTTTCTTCTCAGACTTACATAATTGTTTTGTTGTTTTCGCAGGGGACAAAGTTATTCCTCTTTTTCTGCCATACTGTGGGGAATGTGAACGCTGTCTAAGTCCAAAAACAAATCATTGCAAGAAAAACTGGTGATTTTATTTCCCCATTTTTGAGACAACCACATTTACTCTATTACTTAAAATGTGTTCATGTAAATACTGTTCTTTGTGGTTTTTAGGACAAATATGCAAGCTGGAGTTTTGGCTGATGGGACTAGCAGGATATCTTGCAAGGGACAGCAGGTTTACCAGTTCCTTGGAGTCAGTTCTTTCTCTCAATACACTGTGGTCCCCGACACCTCGGTTGCAAAGATAAGAAGTGATGCACCGCTAGACAAAGTCTGTCTGCTTGGATGTGGTGTCTCCACTGGTTATGGAGCTGCTATTAATGCAGGCAAGGTTAGAAAACTGAACTCTAAAGGTTCAAACTAATACTCTTAGAACAGATGTGACGAAGCAACAAATTTGAAAAGATATATTGTTAAACATGACAATATATAAACAGCCAAGCATATTTTAACCAAAAAAAAAAAGAAAAATTAGTGATATTTGTATTTGGAAGTTTTCTGTCTTACAATATGCTGCAAGACTGTAGTCATTTAATATCAACACTAGATGGCAGAAATGACATGAGTGCCTCTAAGTTTTCAGGATAAGGTGTACATGTCAACTACTTTAATTTGTTACTTTACAGAAATTCAAATCATGCAAAGTAGTTCCATAGTGCAATGGTTTACACATTTGTATAACATGTGAAATACATGTTCCTGTGTTGGCTGCATGTGGAAAGAAATCTGCTTTAAAAATCGCCAAAGTCACTGAGGTGACCCTTTGTGAATAAGGGAGCAGCCAAAAGTAGGTCCACACACATTAACATAAATAAAATGACAAAATCAGGACACTTTTGTACTCATTTACTAAAAAGAAACCAACTAAAAATGAGTGGAAATCCTTGCATGGGTTATTTATTTAGACACAATTTTAATCAAGATTCACAGACCTGATAATATCTCATGTATGTGGTTAAAGGAATGTACTCTAAATGTTATATTTACTGTAAAATTATCTGTGAAAATGCTGAAATGATCTTTAAGAATTGTTAGTTGACTGGCTTCCAACTTTTGGGCATTCAGGTTGAAAAAGATTCCTCGTGTGCCGTTTTTGGGCTTGGAGCTGTCGGGCTGGCTGCCGTCATGGGTTGCAAGGTTGCCATGGCGAGAAGGATCATCGGGGTTGACATCAACTCTGACAAGTTTGAGAAAGCCCGACAGTTTGGAGCAACAGACTGTATAAACCCAAGAGATTACAACAAGCCTATCCAAGAGGTTGTGGTGGAGATGACGAGTGGAGGTGTGGACTATGCGCTGGAGTGTGTTGGAAGTCCAGCTATCATGGTGGGTGCCTCATTTGAAATTTGTGTCAATGCAAATTAAGTCTTGTGACTATAATTGGAGTACACTGTACAATGTCTTCCTTGTTAACCCTAGATTTGATCTCTTTTGCAAAAAGTGACACAAGTGAAACAGTTATATAATGATACAAATACAAAATGATAATTAGTTAAGCAACTGCTTCTGTCACCCTAGAATGCTGCACTTGAGTCCACAAGAGATGCCTGGGGTACTTGCGTCATTGCTGGATGGACAGAGACAGAAGCAATGAGCATTTCAGTTGAAAAGCTTCTCATGGGACGTACCTTAAAGGGCACTTATTTTGGAGGTGAAGTAAAAAAAATGACCATACATATTAGGTTATTTAACGGCATTTCATAACGCATCAACAGGTTTATGGTAACTGGTGTAATTGTGGAATTGAGTGATGAACATAAAATTGAGTGTTTCATCCTGAAAAACTGTCCCTAATGTTGCCCTTCAGTGCAAAATTTAATGTTATATTCAGGTAAAAAACCTTACGATTGGATTATTAATACTTAAAATGTGTTAAAAATTATATTACAAATGCTTTGGTATTAGAATTTTATTTGTAATTTTTTTAGGTAAAGCATTCAAAACAATCATTGCTTGTTTTCTCTGATCAACATTCCTGAACCTAAATATTATTGAAGTACAATTTAATAACTCAAAGAATAGAATCTGTAAAAAGTCTTGAGTTGTGCTCAGTTAATAAATTATACAATCGATGAATCATCTAAATTTCTGTCAAAATACCCATCAGTTTTTGGTTCCTGAGTTCAAAACGTATATAAGAAGAAGTTCAGTGAGGACAGACAGTTAGGTATATCCTACATAAACTATATAATCATTTTTGCAGTTTGTAACAATACATTTACATATGTTTCATGTACTATGAGCACATCAAACTCACATCTGATGTGCACTGAATTGGCTGTGAATGTGTCCACAGGACGGTCTTACAACAATGCAATTCATATTACATGAAAACATGTTTACAAGTTGAGCTTGTTAACTTTTTCTAAAGGGTGGAAGAGTGTGAAGGATGTGCCTAAACTGGTGGATGACTACATGAATCACAAGTTGAAACTGGATGAGTTTATTACGGAGAAGCTCCCGCTGGTTCAAATCAATAAGGCCTTTGACCTTTTAAAAAGTGGTAAAAGGTGAGACCTTTCATATGTGTACATAAACAACAACGAAAAAGTCTACTTAGCCATAAGTATTGGGGCTGAATTGCTATTTAGGGACAAAATTGTGTATATGTAACAAAAGTATTTTCAAATCTTTAACGTCTGTCTAACATGTTCTGTTTGATTAAACAAATCACTAGATTCAATTCGATTGATCTTTAGAAATAATTTCAGAAACTTATTTCCCAGGACATTAAAATGTAATTACTATTTGGTATATTGTGTCCTTAATATTTTTATTGATTAAGTATTTGATTACCTTCAGACCTTAAAACATCCAAATATTCACATTGATTAAGCTAGAACAGTGACTTGTGGCTTAAAAAAATGGATAATGTTTGTAGTAATGTCCACTGGATTGATTATTTGTATAAACATTGCAATTCTATTGTAGGATAGATGTTTTGGTTCTGTTGGGAATTGAAACTTCGGTATTAATTTTTCTTCTTCTTTTTATTTTCTTAGCATCCGCACTGTCATCAGCCTTCAAGATTCTTAAACAAAGGATAATCCTTTAATGTCTGCCTCATAAAATGAAGTATTCTGTCACTTTTATAACATTTTGCATTGTTTTTGTCATTTTTGTGTTAGTTTGACAATTACAATGTTTTCCATGCTCGGCTTTGTAGGAAATGACATGCCACCATCTGCCACTAGATGGCAGTCGTGTAAAAGCTTTGATGTTTAGGTCCGCTAAAGGCATCATCTCAATAAAAACAGGTTTTCAGTGTGCAAAGATTCATTTATTCATGTGGATTTCTAAGATTATTGTTTTGGTTTATCATGATCCAACACACAAAAATGTTTACTTCTTTTTTTTGTAAATTGGTTGTAATTTATAAATATACAGCATCTGCAGGAACATCAGGGCAAATTCTTTTTGTCATGCTTGGAAGCGGCAACGATGGTCATTCTAATCCAGATATCAATGTACAGCAATAGTTGTAATTAAATACCCTTGTATAGAACGTGCTCTAAAAGACACAGGAACCAAGTAGCTGAATCTGTCATAAACCATGAAGAAGTATCTGCTTCATGTGGTCAGGCTTACCAAATTTCGTCCTTGGTAATATTATATATTGATTTAAATGGGAGTCACAGAGAAGGGCTAGAATAACAGTTGTGGGCTGTCAGGACAGAAGACAAAAGGTTGTTTGGGGAATGCCTCCCAGTGAAGAACTGAAATAGCTGCCGAAGGAATTTGTTTTATTGAAGTTCCATTCAGATCAGATGAATACCCTTGGCACTTACCTCACTTTTCCATCTTTATTTAAAATGGAAAAAAAATTGGTGCTCTTCCTTCCTTTCCTTCTCCTCTGCGTGTATGCTATCAATCACAGATTATACAATTTAGGTCACCTTCTGTTACTAAAAAACCCTCAAAGTAAAGAATGTTGTCGAGAAATAGAACACATAATAATGCACATAATGCTGCAGTAGAAGCAGATAAGAGGGAAAGATCAAAAGAAATAGGAAGACAAGTTTTGACAGGTGGTTATGTGACTGGGCACTGTCATCTATAAATGTTGGACATGCTCACAGATTTATAAGGCTTTCTTGCGGACATGTGTCCAAATGTCTGCCTCATCCATGGGAAAACTATCCAAAGTGACGACCATAAGTCTCCTACCTCTTTTTTTCCCCTCTTTGTTTTTGATCCTTGCAACCTCTGGAATTGTCACAGCATTGTGCACCAGACACAGGGAGGACATGTTATCTGAATTACAACCTCAGCACTGTATGCATTTGAAAAGCCTTAACTGTCCATCTCGTCATATTTTTCACTCATCTGTACAGCTTTTCTGCAGATATTTCTTGGATACAACCTTTTAGCATGAAGAAGCATGGAGTTGAATAGTGATAAGAGATACCAACCCTGATATTTACATGTTTTTTTTCCCCCTCTGTTGATTTTTTTTCGTTTTCTCTTGGTATCATTACTTTCCTGAGACTTTTAGACACGATACTTGAGGTAAATGCCATGGCACAAATAAAGGTATGTCTGGAAAAAAAATCAAAACATGCTGCCTTGCCTTTTCACAACATTTAGAGTGGGATCAAGGGATTTCCTCTTATTTATTAAGCTATATTCCTGTGTGACAGGATGATGGCACATTATATATGCTAAGAATATAAGAATAGTAGGCAGAAAACAGCCTATTTTAACAAAGGAAGTCTATGTGGGTTTAAAAAAAGAATATGCTATATTGGTCTTTGTTTGTTATTTCATGTCATATAGAAAAAAAATTCTCTGAACATAAAAGAATTAGTAATTGGAAATAGAAGGACTCGGTTGAATATTATTTGTCTTGTGGAGTGGCATCGACTCGATAAATAAGATGAGATTCGCTGAAAGCAGCAGCCGATGTTTAGCTGTTTCACCCCATCATTTTCACATTCCTGCAACCTGGAATCAAGCTGTATGAATTTTTATGATTACATTTATGTATATTCAAAAAGTAAAAGACATTACTTTAAAAAAGCTTTTTTTTTAATTTCAATTTTTAATATTTTTCTTTCTCTGCCACATTAAGGAGAATAAATAAATAACAAAACTAAAACAAAGGCGAAAAAAAGGGTCAGTTTCGGCAACATGGTTACACAATACAGCAACGCAATGTATCTACTGTTAGTAATATTTCTTCTTTTACTAGATGTTCTATAATAATTTAATACACATCTAATTTATATTTGGCTTTATCTGGTTTTCGTTCCCGTTTCACATTATGGCTGCTTCAGTCACACAGTGAGAATTCATATCAAACAAGAAAAGTGACAGGTTTATATGTTTTTCACTGGCTAACAATTAAGTCTGACAAAATGTTGAGATTTTTTAATCTATGGCAAATACATTTTCTAGAAGTGTTTCACTTTTCCATTTTTTCAATTCTTAAGGACATTGATGATGTATTTAGTGAACATGCAGAAGCAAGCATTCTGTATTATATCCATTTGACGCACAATATATTTTGATGTGTTTCAGTGGCAAACGCAGTGTTGCAAATATTCAGTGTTAACTACTTTTAATTAGTCTTTATATGTTCTTTTTGCAGTGCAACAGCATTGCAGGGCTTCAGTTCTATACGATACCGATATCACTGTGTTCTCATAAACCTCTTGCACACTTGTTTCGTGTCACTGGAAAATCAAAAAAGTAAAACTAAAATTGATCAGTCAAGAAATTACAATATCCATATCTGTGAGAACTAAACCTGAGACCAAGTAGATATACTGTATAGCCTCAAGGCTATGGAAGAACGGCCCACTTAAGTCACTAAAGACTGCCAGTGTGAGGCCCCTGTTTTATCAGCAAATCCCGGCCATTATACGGCTAATGCCAGGCATTGCCTGTGACATTCCCGGTCTTTCACTGACACGGTTAGCTTTAGCTTCTGTGTCAGTGGAATATACTCAGATTCACTGGAGGACAGCACAATGTGGTACTTAGTGTAGTGGAAGGACAACTGGTTTTCTGCTGCATTAGTGAACTGTGCAGTAACATATCTGGCACGGCACTGTGTGTTGTTTTTAAGTGAAAAGCCTACTTTATCTAGGTATTATCATTTATTTTTAGAAATTATGGCTGCCATGTGTTGAAGACTTGATAACAGTGCATTTGGCATTATAAAGTGACTGAAAATGGATTCAGATACTAGTGTTGTTATAGTAATGTTTTCCATGCAACAGAACTCTAAAAGCAAAAGACATATGACATGGCTAACAAAAGTATATACAAGACTATTACATTTTTCTGTGCTCCTCGTACAATATTAAAATCTATAGTTACATTTCTCAGCGGCATTAGTGTTATACAAAACCTTTAACCCTAATAAGAACTTTATCATGCACCCCTTATTGAGCCATGCATGACCATATGTTTGTGTTTTATAACCTGTGACACTGTTTAATAGTTAAGTTGCAACAAAGAGCAGGATTAGGCAGACCACACATGGCTATTACCAAAGAGACACACAAACACACACATACAGAGATACATGCGTGACAGGTCTAAGCTTTTGTTGTGTTTTGTCTGACAGCAGCAGTAAAGTAGTAATTGAGAGATTAGCTCTAAGGTGCTATCATGGCACTCCTTTGTTTAGTCTCTCCCATAGTGGTCACCCAGCACATCACCAACAGGCATGGGAAGGAGTCATACACTGGGGTAGTTTGAGTCTAGCTTTTTATAGATCTTATGGCCTAGTATTAAAGACACTGAGGATACATTTTTTATTATATATTAATTAGATACCATGGCAAAAGTAGAGAATCATAATTTGTGTTCATGCTCTTACCCGTGACTCACTGTCACATGACTTAAATGTAGTGCCCCAAAAACGGTGGAATAACTTCTGACCCTGTGGGCTTGACAGGACTTATCCATGACAGACTTGAACATAGCCCTATCCCATCTGCCACTTATTCTTTGTTTTAGTATGCTAACTTTGAGTCAACAGAGTATTTTGATGTGGTTATGGCATGGAGGTAGGGGAAATATTTCTCTGAGACCCTGTGTGTTTACCCGGTAATCCCTGAGAAGTTCACAAGCATGAAGAAAGTACTTGGAGATTTACCTTTCTTCCAAACCTGCTCAGTTTACCTCTCCCCTGTTTCCCACAGCCTCATGTGGCTGAGGTAATTCCTGGGAGGGTTTGTGAACGTTTTATTTATGTGACTGTAAGAACATAATTGATATGAAATAAGTGGTTGTGTATCTACATGGAACAATCTAAAATGGTCAATATGCTGTAGTAATATGCCTTTAAAGAGAGTTACATTTTTATAATTTTTTTTTGCAGTTTATTTAAAAGAACTTTGTTCACCTTTTCCCAAGAATATGATGAGATAAAATATTAGGATAAAAAAAATCACGTGAAATAAATTGACTTTAGTGGTAGACAAGCACTTGTTGTTTTTGGCCTTGAAAAATATTCTGGCTCTGATGGCTCCCAAGTTGAACATTGCTTCATAGGAGTTTCAAGGTTGTGGTAAGACAAGAAAAGTCAAGATGAGTGCGGTCGGCCATAGTTAACCTTGCTCTACCACCACGGTGAAGTACATCATTCTGTTTTTCCACTTTTCCTCACAACAACTCACCATTGTTCCAAATTGAGGCACCCGGATCACGCTTCCTTTTTTTACTGCCTGTCCACAAAAAGACTGGGCCAATCCCAAAAAACACACACAGTTGATACACTTTTCTTTGGATAGTAATTGTGGTGAACAGAAAAGAAACCTGAAATGATCCATTATAGGTGGCTGGGTTAGATTACTCATACTCAACCATCCCACAGTTTCAATTACACGTGGGCAGCAGCAGTTCAACTGAGTAATGCTGAATTCACATATACGTGTATTTAAATATGTACGTACCTGGAGGTCTAAATTATAAAGGCACTTTGGTATTTTTCTTTAGGAGTCTGCATAGCTGACAAACAGATTCAGCAGTTTTAGATAAATCCATCTCACCGATGTACACAGAAATGTATGTAGTGCTAAAGCAACCGGAAACTAATGCCTCGAGACTTAAGAGAGTTCAACATTTATTTTTTGTATTATACTTTATATTATAGCAGTAATGAAGCAGGGCACAGACAATATTTGAATAATAAATTTAAGACAGTAAGAAATGGTGTTCAAAAGCAGATACAATATTATTTTGTAATATTGTAAATTATATGGCCATGTAACATTCAGATGAATGTCACGACCTAAAGCTTGTGTAATGCACTTTAGTAAGATGAACAATGTTAGTTGTATCACCTATCAACGGTTGCAGTTTAGCAGGAATAAATAGATTGATTTATGGAGTTTTTTAATATCGAGAGTTTCTGTAAGAGTACTCTAGCATGTGGGCAACAGGAACAAAATTTATAGTGGCATGATAATAATGCTGTTCAATGAAGGGGTTAAGTTGCAAAGTTGCAATGAAGGGGTTAGAGACTAATAGTGTAGGACTTGCAGCAAGTTTTTTTCTTCCTCATTAATACGCTAGCAAGTAAAGACTTGCTACTGACAACATAACAGACAATATAAAGAAAACACTGACTTGCATCATGTAGATGCAGTTTTTCACTGCATATTGCTTGTAAATGTGATCCCTTCCTAGTGATCTTGAATTAAATCTTGTATGCCTCTGGGAAGTTAGCTTTTAAGAAGGTTCACATTGTAAGGTCAACTTTGCTGTCAGCAAGACACACAGATTTAAACTTAAGCAAAGGATTAACCATCAAATATGTAATCCTAACCGGGGAGGTTTGAACATGGACAGTGTTCTTACAGCCTCACACTGAGAAAGCCAACAGTTCGCTGCGATCAGCTCCCTCTCTTTACCAAAAGTCTCTCAATCGGCCCTCATCTTAGCTGGAGTCTCTGTGTGCTTCATGTTTGCTTATATTTCTTAAATCTCAAAGAACAAACGGGAGCATAGACAGATTAACTTAATATCATCCTTGGAGCTAATACACAAAAATTTAAGTCATCCATGTCCCACGGTATCGACAGCCAAGCCAGGGCTCCACTGCTTGATATAGTACAATGGGCAAAATTTCAATCTCCTACCTCTACTGCTCTGTCTAAGTACAGATACATTAATGCGAAGCACTATTAGAGACTCAAATTAAGACTAAAATGTAAAAGTTGATTTTAATCAATAATCTGGCTCCATCTTTGTGGATGGCATGGGAGAACAGGCAAATGACTGGGAATGAGTGCTAAAGCTAATAAGCAGGCCAATGTTAATCTCTTAAACAAACCTCCTTTCTCCCTTTGTGGCTTCCTTTCTTGCATTATAAATAATGTATATTTTGCCAGCAAAACACACACACACACACACCACCACCACCAACAACCCCCACAATGTCTCTTTTGACTTCTGAGTTGCCGGTAGAGTTCAATCTGGTCTTCAAACAAATCTTATTTTCTGCCCTCCCCCAACCTTATTGGTTTACTTTAATTAGCGATATTGAAAACAGGGGCAAATGAGGAGGGGGTGGTGAAGGAGCAGGGAATTGTGGTGGCGTAAATACTGAAAACAAACAAGAGAGCTGAATGGGAGGATGGCGGCGGGTGCAGTCCCGATGCCGCTGCGCAGACGGAAGAGGACACATGGTGTAAGCAAACACTCGTAATTGCATTAGATTCCCCTGGCACATGGGTAATCTAGCCTTCCCCTGTCCCAGAACACAACAGGACACAGCTACTGCTTCTCTCAATCTCTTTGTCATACTCTCTCCTTTACAAATTATTCATGCAAAACCCACAGAACAGTCATTGATCGCTCGGTGGGCATCATAGAGGACTAATTATCATTAAGGACACTGAGGTATGAAGTGTCTGCAAGTGTACGCTCAGAGATTCATTTGCTTTGTTTTTGCATGCATAACTGTGTGTGTGTGTGTGTGCGCCCATGTGGCTGCGCGAGCATGCGTGCATCCCATTAAACAGTTGTCCTGTTTGATATTTCATTCCTCAGCTCACATGTCTTGAGTGTAAGAGCAAACACATTTGCTTGAAAGGGATGTTCTCTGAGCAAACGTGGAAAATCTTGCCTTGATATGGATATCAGTGACAGTCAGTGATTATAGGATGGGATGTTTAGATCTACATTCAAATGCCCAACATACAGAGACGTAATAAAGTGACATACATGGCCTGATATTTTCTACAAAAAATGATTTAGCAGTTTTCTTTTTTCATTCATTCTATTGGCTGCCTTTTATTTGAGACAGAAATGCATCTGCTGTAGCTGTAAAAACAATAAGCTCCACTAGGTGGTGATGTGCTTATCTACAAAAACCCAGATCCACACATCCACATTATAAATACTCCAAGCTAATACTATCAAATCTTTTTAAAACATTTGTTTGCCACTGCAAATACACAGAACTTTTTAAAGAGTTAGTACAACAAAAAAAGACCAGATTGCCATGTTTACTTGAATTTAGCTTGTTAATCAAAATATTCTTTGTCTATTATTCAAGCGCTTATGTATTTCTATTTTGACAGAACGCTAGCTTTACATTGATATTTTAGAGATATTCCTCTTGTATTTCTCAGCATTAAATGTCTGCTCTTAACCAGGATACTAAAAGTAACAGCAAAACAAGCTACAAATCCTAAATTGCAAACATTACATGTAAAGCAACAAATGATAACAAGTAAAAGAATCAGCGGCACAGCGTCTCGGCAACCAATAACAAATCTCCCTGCAGAATGAACTCTATTATGTTTAACAGAAAAAGCATAGCTGATCCACTATTAGGGAATGAAACTAGTGCCAGGGAGGCCTAGTCAGGTCACCAGAAACATTAATGAAAGGGACGGTCGAGGAAAAGTCTCAGATCTCCAATGGTATTTAGCGGATATGTGAGGCTTTGAGGTAAAGCCACAGTGCCAGTGGGTTTAAATTTGTTTGGCCCCAGGGCCAGTGTAACAGAAAATAAACAATGCTTCCCAGTTATTAGGACTTTATTAAGGCACACAGAGTCCCCAGTCAAGGTAGGGTTTATGCTTGACAATTTGGTCGAGTAACAATTCAATTTAAAGACTTTGAATACGCAGCCTAGTCAAAAGTCATTGCATTTGTACATAGAAATGATTATATTTTAACAGAAGGTGCAGAAGTAGTTTTTATACTGTGTTAATTCATTAGCAATCAGCAAGGAAAGTCCTTCAGCACAATACAAGATTACTTCATCGTTTAAAAGCTGACTGATTATGTTTGTGTTATTAACTCTGCAGTGCACACAATTAGCTTCTATTGACTGCCCCTATAATCACTACCACTTGGATTAAGACCTACTACCCACACAAAATGCTCCATCTCTAATGACTGACAAACAAACAACCCAGAGAGACAGGGAGAGAGCAAAGGGAACACCCACCAAGTTGCTTTTAAAGTAATATCCACTAAGCCCTGGACACCCCAACAAAGTCCGTCTTGTCTAACCTGACTCCTCACCTGTTTGGAAACAGCCAAATGGCCCAGGGTAATCCCACATCCCCAGGGTACTGGAGGTAGATTTACCCACCCCAGAGCTCTGCCCTGCCCTGACAAGTTAGACTATTGCATGGGCTCTTGGAACACCCACAACCACCATAAAATGTTTGTTTTAGAACATTTAGATTAATCAAAATGATTAATTGTGCCTTCTTTAAGTTTTCAAAATGTGTTTTAAATGCCAGTATCACATAACACAGTTCAAAAAGTACAGAACACCTAAAAGACATGAAAAAAGCATCCGATTTCACGGTTAATGAAGTTAACAGTCTGTCTCTATGAGTCGGTATATCTCATTCCTGGGCAAATAGAACATAACTTTGCATTAAGCATGAAAAATATGACTTTATGGAGATATGGGAAGCCAAGTGATTTTATGGCCCTTGCTCCTTCTGTGTCCTGCTCTGTTAGCACCTAAACCTCATCTCTGGACTCATAAAGAAAGGCGGTTTAATGGTTGAAGAGCACAGTGACAGAGGGATCAGCATTCTGTTTGCTAATTGGGCTGTTTTCAAAGAGAGCTTGAACCCGAGAGTGTTGCCTAATGATCAGTTACAGCATTGCTCTTTGAGATGTGCTCAATATTTGGAGATATTAAGGGAGAGATTTGTCTCTTGTGATTAATTTTTGTTGCCCAAGTTGAAACCTGTAGCTTTGCAGACATGTTCAAAGTAAATTCAACAACATATCAACAGGGATATCAAGAAATATGACTAGTCTTGCTTGTGTGAAATAAGTTGTTTACAATTTCTTTTTTCTTGTTCATTCAGCAGAGAAGGACGTCCACTAGGGGGAGCAATGTTGCAACAGTAGTTGGTGAGAGAAAAGTACATCCCCTAACTGGGAGACATCATGCAAAGGAGTTCATTGTTAACTGTAATTATAAATTTTATTATTGAAAAGGAAAACATATATTTAATAATATAATGAAAAATCTGTCTTTTGTGTGTAAGGTAGAAAAAAATATACATATTACACATAAAACTTTATTATGCCCATCGGATGAAATGTAGCACATTTAATGAAAGTTATTATATTGCTATTATACATGTTTTTTATATTGTAAATATACTAAAAGTGCAGAAGACTCAGTTAAAATGGACTGTCAAGGTGCTAAAATGACAGCTGCTCTTATCTGTGAACTCTACTACATTAATCATGTGGCTGCAATCAAGCTTTTAAATATGGTCCAAACCTTCGTGTTCACAATTTGTATTAATGCCGTGTCTCAGCTGAGATTAGAAATTAGAGAAGCATTAAATGGAGCGAGTTCAATTTGCTACAGTAGAGGCTATTTATCTTGATTATTATGAAGAAATTGTGGGCTCCTTCATAATTTTTTATTCCTGACAAGCCATTTTGAGAGTTTGTGTGTGTGTTTGTGTTAGTTATTGCATGCCTATAAACACAGCTGAAGCAGAAAATCAGCTCACTACATCTGGACTTTATTTTTGCTCATACCATGTGTAGAACTGATTTCCTTCCAAGGATTCTTCCTTTGCACTTTAGTTCATTTGGACATTTTGTTTGTTTTGATTTGAATCCCTAAAATCCCCTTTCACTCAGCTAAGAGTAAAACAACTTATTAACTTAAAAACAATAATTTCCCATGAGCATTTCTGACTGATGCTTTTTGCCAAGATATTTTCTCTCATCCACAATATTTCTTTGAGCCTTAACAGAACAAGGATTTAGTGTCCTCCAATCACATCACTCAGAGGACAAGTTTGAACCCTTACTGCTCTCCAAATAAAAATGGGTGAGTTTGAACTATGAACCAAAACATCTAAGCTTAATTAGAGCAGCCTCACTGCCAAATCTCTTTACGGTGTAACATTTCTGAAACTAAATATTGCATGCATTTGCTTGTCTGCATCAGACATGAATGTGTTTTGTCTTACATCCTTATATGGAAATGTTCTGATTCATTTTAAGTAACAATAAATTGTAATTATCTAATAAAGTTTATCTTTAGATTTTTTTTTATTCTATCACATTTAATGGGAGTTTCATGTACATTTAGAAATGGCTAAAATTGGCAGTGGTTCCTTTCTAAGTTAAGACACCTCTGAAACATTTTAATCCATAATTTGTAGCTCTAACAATCTATATGTAAGCAGTGTATTTTTTTTTCTTTTCGATAATCATTTTTTCAAGGCACTTTCATGACCCTAAGTGTGGGAAAATGTGGGGAATGTTCTTCTTCTGCATGTATAATATAAATAGTTTTAGCAAATTTTCCTTGCAACACAATGTATGTCTAGAAAATCCACAGACTGCAAAAAGTACTTTTAAGATGCATTTTGTTGACCAAGATGACAACAGGAGTATATACTTATGATTGTGATTTGCAACAATGAAGCCACTCAATAAAAAAAAATCATAAGTTAAATATAACCATAACAATATAACAAAATATCCACAGAAGCTACCAAAATTATTTTCCCATTTATAATAAGTGTATTATGGAAATAAAATTAGCGTATAATATATGAGGTTTAATTGACACTGACTTGTATAGTGCAGTTATGATGCAACTATCAACAATAACATTATAGTACCATAACAATGGTATACATAACATCATAATATATCAGTTTAAATCTGTTCTGTATGGACTATTCTGCTGCCACGTCGACCTGTGCAAATATTTGACGTTTGCCCCCAAAAATCACAACACTGTAGATGAGCTCTTGTGTGCGTCAGCAACTCAAATCAGGTTTAGATCAGGCTTTGAAAGGCTATGACTCAGCTATACCCATAAGTGAATTATGTCTCTGCCTTATGGGATAGATGTGCTTAAAAAGTATTGCTGAAAATACATCATAAAAGTTTATGGCATCGAAGCATGGGTATGAGGAAGACACAGTAAATCTCTGGTCTCCTTTACAGGGCCCATTCTCTTACTATATGACTCCTCTGTTAGGTGGAAGGCAGTGACCTTTGAGCCAGTGCACTGAGATACATTAAAATCTTGGGTTTATCAAAATCATGTCTAATATGAACGATTAAACACCATGTTTGTTCTCCAATAATAAAGCTTAAAACTGAGGGAGCGAGCATCTCTGAAACAGGTGTTTGTTTTTAAGATGAATTTTGTACCAGCACCGAGGAAGCAGATGGGTTTAGGGTTGTGCATTTCAACTTTATTTCAGGTTAAACCAAGTAGATTACCTTTTTGTCGTTTTTCATTTACAAAAAAGGCCTAACAAAATTGCAGTCAAAATCACACAATTTACTAAGCTGAAGTTGATAAGTAGATCAACAACAACTGTCAGGTGAATGAATGGATCTTGGATAAACAATACATGCACAAATTGTTTTAATTTGGTCTAGAAAACAGTAGTGGTTTTAACAAAACTACTTACAAAATGGAAAAAACATGAAGTCAGAATATTTTACAGAAAGTACAGCATGCCGAAATACTTACAATACATACCACTTGTAGATACAGCCGAATTTGTACATGTTGACACTCTTCCAGGGGTTTTCCGATGATCTTTTACTGCTACATGTGCCTACACGAAGAAGTTAATGAGGCTTAACCTTCAAAGAACTGAGTCTGTTATTGCGTATAATTAGTATAATCTGAGGGCCTAGACTTAAAATTGAGCTCTTTCAGTGTTCCTGTCATATGGAGTTGACTTTTGAGCCCACAGACAATGAAGAATTCAGTTTAATTTATCATCATTCTGAAGCTACAGTGACAAAACCAGGCAATTTAAAGATTTTATATTACTTTTTTGACATACAGTTTAAATGTTTAACCAGCAGCTGAGAAGCAGGCTTCGGGTAAATTACTGGTTACCATACATAGCAGAGTAAAGCAATATTTGTTTCAAGATGGATTCAAAGCTGATTGAAATATACCACCAGATCAAGATACATCATAAGGGGAGTTACAAATACACTGTGGACAATGTACAATGTGTATAAAATCAAGCACCTAGCTATTCAGATTGCCTTCACAAACATTTGTGAAAGGATGGGTTGATCTAAAGAGCTCATTGAATTTCATGTGTGGGACTGTAGT
Organism: Pelmatolapia mariae; assembly: GCF_036321145.2. Lineage (NCBI taxonomy): Eukaryota > Metazoa > Chordata > Actinopteri > Cichliformes > Cichlidae > Pelmatolapia > Pelmatolapia mariae. Next base: position 16,986,156 of record NC_086228.1, on the reverse strand, counting down.
AGGATGCCACTGTTGCAACAAGACAGCTTGTGAAATTTCTTTCATACTAGATATTTCAACTTTAATTGGTATTATTGCAAAGTGGAAGTGCTTAGAAACCACAGCAATTCAGGCATAAAGTGGCAGACTTCATAAAGTTACAGACAGGGTCACTGAGCTCTAAGCCGGATAGTGGCTGAAAGCGACCAGCACTCAAATAAATTATTTTTGCCCTCATAAACATGAATCAGTAAGTTTGACACTAAAAACGTTTGAGTAAAATGCGACTGATATGTATAAAATAAAAGGCTGATTTATTTAAAAAAATAATAACTCTAAATATTTAACAAAATATGCTCACTGAATGTATACTATTTACATACATTTTCTTTGACCAGATTCCATTAAATTTAATGTTTTACACTGTACTTATGTAACATAATTACATGGAAAATTTACATGTAACCAAAGTACTTTGGTTACATGTAAATTTTGATACCCACATTCAAACTCAGTTTGCAGGTTGATCTTGTGGTCATTTCTGCTATTCTAGGTGGACCATATTTTACTGTGATGAAACACACATTCATTGCGTGAAAACAATATTAGCTACTCTGATGTTGGTGGTATTCTGGACATGTTTTCAAACTGTAATAAAACAGTTCCATTAATTTTGGAGTTTATTAAAGATGCAGTTCATAGAATATTACTTAAAAATACAACAGGTCCAACTCTGCAGCTTCCTTTAATAATTAACGGTGAATGATAATGCATTTTATCGCTGCAGTTTTTGCACGTTATTGCCAAAGAATAAGTGTGGTCAACTCTGAAACTTCTTGGAGCCAAACAAATATTTGGAAATTAGTTAGATCAAATTGTCAGCACTCACAGGCTGAGGCATACCAACGTTTTTCTGCTGCTGTAGAACAAAAATCAATGCTGGCAAATTGACTCTTGCAGTTTATTGAGAATATTTTATTTGTACACTTCCCAAAGTACAGGTAAAATTCTGACATAGGACAATCGAGCAGCCAGCTCATTGTTAAGGTTATTTAGACAGTACATCCTAGATCATGCTCAGCTTCACTAATTTACAAGTTCACAAACCATGGTTGTTTGGAGATTTGATATTACATTCCTGTAGTAGTTTGTAGTTCGTATGCCTGAAGGTCTTACCACTGACTAAACATGGTGCTTCCCTGACAAATTCAACACTCAGTCAATCACTCACCAACTCCCTCATTTACTTGCTGCTATTTCAACATGTAAGAATATACAAGTATCACAGCTACAGCCAGATGTCCAAGCACTCCACTGTTGATTGAGGAATCACTATTGAAATGCGATGTTACTAATTCCAAAAGGTGCAGAGATGGAGATAAATAGCTCTGGAGCTCCTTGGCATTACAGAGGTATGTCACCCAGCAAGGAGCCTTTAGATACAAGTGGACGGAAAACAAGCCTGCTCAGAGAAAGAGGAAGAGAGTTAGTGGCAGCTTATTGACGACAGGTAGAAGACACAGCTGACACAAACTGTCAATTCCCACGGCGCACATGGGCTACGTGCTGCCGTCTGTCATACTGGCACAGACTGTTATCCTGAGCAGCAGGAATAGGCACCATTGCAATCGTTAGAAGGGAAATATATATGCAGTTATAAATAAGACAAGTAGATATTAATGGCTATCAACATGTTCTTTACACTCAGTTTTTGAAGCAGTATACTTGTGTGTCATACCAAAAGACGACTAACTACTTACAAAAAAACCCAAACAAAAAACAAAAAACTACCAGTCAATTAATTAGTTCTATCTTTATGTTTAAGAATCTTTTAATGAACTGAATCACATCATTGTGTTTCACTGTGTTATCATAAACAAGACTGAACTTTAATGCTACATAAATGAAATAAGTAAAATAATTTCACACTTGGTAACAAGTTTGTATTTAGAGCAGGTTGTCTTCTAATTATAAGGAGTAGTTTGGCAGTTTGATCCCTGGTCCCTTTGTGTTCTCGGGTAAGGCACCGAACCCTAAATGCTCAGTGTCAGGCGAGCACTTTGGCAGCTCTGCCGCCATTGGTGTGTGAATCCACACAGTGGATAATTATCTCTGGCACTGGACCAACCATTGTTGCTGTGGACATTTTAGTATTTGTTTGGCAACAGCTCCACTCTCTCAACAGGGTACTTAATCAACTGTAGATCCCTCGAAGGAACAATAGCATTGTTGAGCTAGCTCATTTAGCCCACAGGGACCAAAGCAGACATTTGTTTTTTGACTCGAGTGACCAACGGTACATGTGCAGATGTGTGACATCATATGATAGATAACGGAAGTAGACAGTTTTTTTTTAAGGTTCCAAACCTCCACAGAGAACATTATAGTAATATAAAATACAATGATCAACTCTTCTTTGAGAGAGCATGCAGCAATGTAGTGCTATTAAGTAAATATCCTGGGTGGGATCAAACCCTGGTGCAGCCATATATTTAATAGAAATAACAGTGAATTACGTAATTCACGGTGAATTATTTTAATTAATCAAAATGGAATAAATACAGTTTAAAAAGGAAAAAATGCACATATAAAGGAATTAATACTGCTGAAATATGTCATCATTTTGAGAAATGTATGATTTATACCTGTATTTGATAGGTAAATGTTAAATTTGTTCTAAATGTATTATGAAGTATTGTCAAACATTTGTACTAATCTGTAATTCTGATTTGCACTGCACACCTCTCATGTCTATTGTGCATTATACTATATAATATGACAACAATGTCATATTCTATATATTTAATACTGTTCAGTAATAATGTAGGAAAATATTCATGCCTAGTAGATAGTAGATATAATAGATATAGCAGATATGTATTGGGGCAGGACACTATCATTAAAAACCTCAGTGGTCATCTACAGAGCAGCCCCACTGGAGTCAATGTTGATCTAATTTAAGGAGTTTAAACTTCAACCTTCCAGTTTAGAGAAAGATTCAAAATGAATCTAAACGCAATCCTAAAATACAATGAACCTTAATTGAAAGCTGCTATTTGTGTATACGTCTCTCAGATTAAAATGTTGTCCTGGATATAAAGTTTATCTTTAACATGTTATGGAGAAATGTGCTTGGCATAGTATTCTCACAGTGAAAACACGAAGTGGTAAAGTTTTTCCAGTGTGGCTGGTTAAATTTGCAAAGGGATTCCATGAAAGTCTGCTGTCTACAAACTCAAAGAATGACTGAGATTAGATGTCCCACCTGTGTGTCTGGTTATGCACATGCGCATGTTTGTGCATATATATGTCTGTCGAGGCACACATATATCCAATAATAATTGCTGGTGGATTTTAAATAATATATGGTCCACTAATAAGAAATGATTTGCGCAAGTACACTTTGATTTATATGAATTCAATTTCAGAGAGAATTCAGAAAGTATTGAGACCCCCTTATGTAGACTGTAGTGCAACATTTTATTTTCTTTTTATCTATTAAAAGACCTAAACCTGAAACTCACTCTCTCTCTGTAGAAGTGTATTTGGCACTATTTTGCAATCGGGTTAGGAAAAATTATTATTCGATCATATCATGAAATTGTTCAAATCTTCAAATTAGAATGATAATTTATGTGAAATAGAGTCATGCAATTCTCTGCAATACTTTCCTAAGTGCAGGCTAAGTGTCAATCCAGTGTAAATATCTTGGGCAGGTGTACCATGAGCCAAAAATCCATCGTCAGCCCAGTGCATATAGGCCGTGTTACTCTATGCTTTTGCTCCCAACTGTGTGTCTGAAGGAGATAATGATGCTGAATCAGTCTAATCACCTACAGCAATAAATGTCCTGGCAGAAAAAAAATATTACATAAGATTTTTTTTTTGCATATATGCTGTAGAGTCTTTGTGTATGTTTGTCTTATAGCTTATATTTTGTATATTACATGTATACAAAGTGTGCTTTAAATGCGCTTTAAACCTTGAATGTATATTGATAATGTTATATCATTTACATTTAAATGACAAACATTATAGCTTGCATGCAGGTCACAGAATTTAAATTGTGAAGTCTGAAAAAGGCACGGTAAATATGTTGCTTAATGGCAATGACAATGTCAATAGCATATTTCATTACCAGCTAAATAAATGTGCTTAATACAGAAGAACATAAAAACCTGTGCAGGCTTACCAAGCCAAAAGCTTAAGAGAGAATAATTAACAAATTAATATTTTTTTTTACTGTAGAAAATAGGGTAAGAATGACCACTTTTGTAAGTTTGTATCAAAGATTTCAGGAGATTTTCAGGAGCACCTGAAAAAAAGAAAGTGAGGCTAAGAAAAAAAGAGAGTGAGAGAGAGAAAAGAAAAGAAACCTGAGCCTATACAGCGTGTTATTTTAGATAAACATTAAAGCCATCTCTACATAGGAGATTGCAGAACAGGGCAAGGGTCAAATGCCCACTCTCACCAAATAACAAGAAATAAACTCGAGCAGAATGTTCAAGTGATATACAAGCACTCTCAAAATACCACCAGGAAAAATTTAGTGTCCACAGTTTTTATAGTCAATGTTTAGGATGATAATCAAGGAGGAGTTAAGTGTGCAACAGTAATGAATAGTGAAGAGTGTGTTTGAGATGTATTTGCCAGTTTAAATGAATAAATCACAATGCCAGTGCCAGACATACAACTATGGAAATATTTGGCTCATGCTTTGTGAAACAAAATGGCTTCTCCTTTTCCTCACAGTAAATACAGAAAAGAAACCTCAAAACAAAACAGTCAAGAGGATAACCATTGATCCCCATCTAAGCCATGCTCAATCACACTTAAACGGGGCGGCTCTTCCTACCAGAGGAACCAGAACAAACCTTTAAGTCGACAGCTAATGCCCGGTTTAGTCCTCTCCCTCTTTCTGACTCTCTTTTTCTTTTCCTCCTCAAAACTGCCATGCTACAACTTAATACCAGACGAGCTCACGCTGGGTGGCTGGGTGGTGCTATCAAGGCCTGACTACACACACTCAGCCTTTGCCTTTGCTTTCCATTTTGTCGTTATTCTTCATCTCACCCCCTTCAATTTCTATTTTGTGGGTCACTGAACCCTGGGACAAAGTGTGTCTGCCCCACCTCCTGATCCTTGGTCGCCAACACTGAGACCACCACGCCACACATAACGCTGGAAGATGACATTTCCTCACCCCCGAGACACCCCCCCTTCTTCGTCTCCCCTAATCCAATCAGCAAGGCCTGAGTTTTTCTAATATACTGGCAGTCTCATACTCTGACTTTATCCCTGCAGCTGTGCCGGACCGCTCATTGGCAAGATTAAGGCCTCTGCAGCTCCTCTGATCATGTATTTCAATATGAATGGGACCAATAAGGGGGTGGATTATGTCTTAGTTACTTTAGAAATCCAAGGCCCCTCTTTGATGCCCCCGGGTTTGAACGGCAATGGCAGAACTGCGCCTGGTCTGCATGGCGTGGCTGCAACGCCACCTGGCAGTCAAATGTTTGCTCATATGCGCTCATTAAACAACACCACACTGGCTTGTGGGTACTGACTGTGGGCCCGATGGCGAGCTTTGGCCACAACCAGATGGCACCATCACCAGTATGCCAGGTGGGGTTCGTCGTTACCACTTGTGAGATGCCTCGTGGACGAAGGACGGGGGAGTTTTGGGAGGTGTGGGAGGAAGAGGAACGTGTTGCCAAGTAGGAACAGAGTAAACAAACACACATTTTCTGCTATCTATGTTATCACACACGCTCATTTTCCTTCTCTGTCTTGATCACTCTGTTACTTTTCTAAGTACACGGAATATGTAAAACATATACAGGTCATAGATGTAAACATGCACTTAATACTGAGTTATTACCTTTATGTTAATAACTCAGTAATAACAGTAATCACATGCATGTAGAAGGACAACTACATTTGCCTCCAAACATTGCAAACACACATACTCTACACTCCACGGTGTCTTGAGATCAAGACCCACCATGGCAAAGCCACTAAGGAGGGAGTTTCATTAGTTGTCGGGGCCTGTGTCTTCTTCTCAGCTAGCCCTCCTGCCCTTGTGCCTTGGGGCCCTTTGTGTGTGAAGTGCTAGAGGTGATTAATATTTGTTTTCCCTCCTCGGTGGGAGAGGAAAACCCAGCCAATCCACTGTGACCCCTTCCTAATCCCCAGCAGGTCGAACCAGTATCCCCGTTTTCTTCGTCTTTTGGGCTTTACCTTAGAGGGTGCCTACCCCACACTACCGCTTGGGTTAGATGTGGGGATAACTCAGGACCCATACTATTTAATGCTTATGGAGAGTTCAGAGCTGAGCCACGATGACAGGTGTCTTTATGAGGGTTAGTGAGTTTTTATTTTTCCATGTCCTTGTTCTTCCTACACTAAATAATGTTGCTAATACAGACATTTTTGTTGTGCAAAATTGTGCAAAGTAAGCTCAGAAACAGGTTACTAACTTCTGACCTGGTCTCTGGAATGGTAATAAACAGCTCCCCAGGTAGTTTGGACAAGTTCGACAGGTGATGGAGGTATCTTCCTTGTAGAAAACTGGAGGATATCCTGAATGAATTTGACCAACATGGCCAGGTTGAGGGGTTTTGAGGCTTTGTTGAGGCCTGTGGAGGGGGTGTCTTGAAGGATTGAGTGGCTTGCGGGGTCTATTGAGGACTTGATCCTGTTGACAGATATACTGCTCCCTTTGTGACCACATGGCTGTGATGGAAATGGCAGGTGCAGTATGGGTAGCTGAGGAAAAAAAAAATCCTTTCCAGCGTTGTATTTCAGAGGTTGTAAAAACACAGCTGTTTTCAGCTTTCTGAACCGGCTGCGTACTCGGTTTCCAATTCTCTCCAGCTCCTTGTTGCCTTGTTGGCGTAGTCACTAAACTCGCAAACACCGTCTTATGGTCTTAGCTCTTTATAAGAGCTTTAGTTGGAAAAATGTACACATCAGTATTAACGATAAACACTGCTGGATGAAAGCTCTGGCAACTGGCAAGTGGCAACTAGCTCAAAACCTGCCTCAGAGTAATTGATATTAATGGGAAACTGCTTGGCTATTTAGCACATACACATATTAACACAGACAACAATTCAATCATAAGAGAGAACTGCACAGATGCAATTTATTAAATTAGAAGATTTACAAGTTATACAGCAGATATAGTAAATACATGACAGAATAACAAAGCAACCTTAAAGTCTTGTTAGCAAACCAAAAGCAAAAAGACTGATTAGACTTAAACCTAATACTTACTTTTTATGTAGGTCAGTTGAAATAAAAACAGTCAGTCTCATATTACATTGATTTAACTTTCTATGTAAATTTGTTAAGCTGTTAAAAGAAAAAAAAAAAATCAGACATTTTTAATCATCTAAATTACAAAGAGCAAACCTGGGGACATTATAGTGAATTAAAATTATAATAATAACAAAATCATAACCAATTTTATATTTTTAGTCTATTTATATTTTACTTATTTTCAGCATTTAATTGTTTAACTGTGTTGTTATTGGTAACAGAAAAGCAGTTTAACTGAAAAAAGTGTTTTTTTTTTAAATTTTGTGTCATTTCTGAATAAATATATGAAATTATAATCTTACCAAACCATCATGCCATATTCATCCATATTTGTTTGCAATCAATTGTAATTTGTCAGTTTAGTTCCCTATGTTATTGTTTTCTTAAATTCTTAATGCTTCTTAAAATACTGCATATTTATGTATACATAGATATACATTTTTCCTTTTTTTTGTTATTTGACAGCTCTGTTTCTGACATGGTCCAGTAAGCTTTGTGTGGGAGTGTATTCAGTCCAAGAAGCAAAGCTTTTAACTCTTTATGAAGTTGTCTAATGAGTGGCGCCAAGTATCACCACTCCTCCACAAATTACTTTACTCTGCTTCCAGTCCTCCCTCCTCTGTTTTTGTGCCCCTTTTTCTCCGTGTCAACACCTCCAGGCCCTCCTTTTTCTTTTGACAAGCCCTTTCAGTGTATTTCTATCAGATGTCATAAACTTTGCAAATTTGCAAATTTGAACATTTAACTTTTTAAGGGCTGTAGACCATATATTTTTAAGTCTCAACATATTTTTAAGTCTCAACATAATTCTGGAACTCGTAAACAAAACTGCTCATATATATCAAGATAGAAGTTATATTCTGTGTAGTCTTACAGAAATCTGATCTTTCTTTCCTTTCTTTTCCTTTTTTGTTCATTTGTTTAATTTATTTTCAAAACCAGCAAAGAAAATAATTGCATGGGAGTGAGTGAGGCTAAGCTATATTGTGTGTTTCAGTAAGGCTCATGATGTTCTAGTATCTACAGGTCCTTTATTAAAAAATCCTGCTTTTCTTGATATGTTCAACAAATCAAGGCAGTCCAACAGTTGTTGTATTATTCTTCATTTAACATGAAGAAAATCTGAACAAAGGGATGTACTGATTTAATTTATTATTAATTTTAAAAAAAAAGTTTTTAATGCTAAACTGAATTAGACCTGCAAAACCTGAAATGAATTTCATTCCCCAAGATGTGATGTTTTGAAAAGAAAGAACACAACAGCACCATCACACCAGGTAGACTTTGGTTAGATGATCGTTAATAGTCTGCCAGTGAACTATAACAGGACATCATTCGGTAAGGATTCAATATAGTGACAAATAAACTGAGGCGATATTGACAAAACTAATGGTGAAGCCCTGATTTATGCTATCATATTCAGAACCGTCACTTTTCACTTTCCGAACATCAAGCAATCGTACCTGCTCATCGCTCTGGGGTTTAACTGATGAATGACACTGTAGTGTGCTGTGGCTCACTACGGGGCCATTTGTGGGGAGATAAGGAGACTTCCTGGATTAAGGAGGTAGTTGAGGTACATCTCCAGAGAGCCTGTTTGTTTGGGTAAGACAGCTCCTTCATTACTGCAAAACTGTGGGAGGCTGAGAAGCCAACCTGTCTCTGAGATTGCATGGAACTGCTGCCAAAATGTACTTAACCAGACTGAAAATGCAACCGAATTACCTTCAGTGCCTCTAATTTATTATCATGAACTCTGGACTGGTCAAATTGCAGTTTGCATCACTAAAATTAAGCAAATTCAAAATATCGTGACAAAATATGTACTATATCTCGCCTTCTATGGTGTGAAACTTTACACTTTTGATTTTCAATTTGTTTTGTAATGAGAATTGCTTTGTGGGTGGGCCTGCATGACCCAGCAAGTGAATGAGTCTTGACATTAAAATGAATGAGCTCCTGATGCCAGTGTCACTTTGAAAAACCCAAGCTGACCATCGTGTTCCTATCCAAGCCTACAGGATTACCCTCAAAGCAGTCATGCAGGCTTACACACTTGTCTTAGACAGACCCCCACCACCAAATATGAACGATATAAGAAAACATTACAACATTACACATCGAGCTGTGCTGTGTTTGTACAACACATTCTTTGCCAATTTTGGTATTTTAGACAAGATGAGTCATATATGTAGTAACGTATTTTTTTTTTTTTACTTTCCTTTGTTAAATGTTTTTATTGAATATTTCATCATATTTGTGCTCAACAAAAGCACAGCTGCACAGATTTAAGGAAGGAACTACTACTTCGTAGCTTAAAGGCTTCTAAAATTGCAGTTAATTATCTTCATTTCAAATTTTCAAAATGCTATGCGGATTAAAAAATGGCCAGAAATGTGAAATGCATTTTCCCAAAAATGAAACAAAAATAAATGACAAAAAAATAATGTTGTTCATTAAGCAATAAAACATAACCTTCCATAGTGTTTAGTTATTTTAACAGCTAATTAATGTATTATTAAACGCACCGACAATTCAACAGTTTTTTTCTTCTAAAATGATGTAGCTGAACATAATCCAGGCTCGTGTTTAAAGCAATGTTGAAATCAACAGGTGAATATCTATTATATGTGAGCCTAGCAGAAAAATTCATATTCATGCATAATGATTTATTCTGTGCTAGTGTGCTGATGTACAGCAGTGTTCTGTGAGGCCTCATGCTGCCCCAGTGGCGGTGAAGGGGGAATTAGTTGTAGTGTTGTCTGAGTCCCTGTTAATCCTCAGCTGATTAGTGGAATTCTCATCAAGGCTCCTTGAGAGACAGAGTAAGCAAGAAAGAGTGCGGAAGAGAGACAAGGAGAGAAAAAAGGAGGAAAAAAAAGAAGAGTGAGAGAAAAGGGGGAAAAAAAAAGAGACTTTAGAGTCAGTGAGATCCCTTTCTCATTTTCTTAGTTTTCCTTTAGCCATTCACCCCCGACCATGGACCACAGGCTTGCATCTCCTGTGACCAATAAGATCTCAGGGCCTCAGGTCACCTGGCTCACCAGACTAATCCGGAATCGGCCTTGTAGATTAGCACTTTCCCACTCACAGCCACTCTAACCCAAGCCCTGGCAAATCCCGAGGTAAATGTCGGAGCTTCCGGTAAGTGGGTGAGCACGACGTCGTGCAGTGGATTAAAGAGAATAGGATAATATTTACAAGCCTATCGCCAGCAGTGATAAGGCTGAGGATAAACATCAATGGTTCGTCTTCTGCCTCTTTTTTGTCTTTCTCTTGCCAAGGCAAATGGTTAAATCTCTGGATTCCTGCGGGTAGTCCCTTAAACTGATGAACTAAATTAGTCAGCTGTGAAATAATTAAATGTAACAAAGTAGGCAATGACTTAGAGTGGGTTTCTCTATCAAGATGAATTTGTCTTATGAGACACTTGGACCACAGTCTTTTTTAGATCTTTGCAACATTATCGTGGCTGTAGGGAAATTTAAAGAGAGGCAATTTTATATTTGTTTGATGACAGTAAAGTGCAGGCAGTTCAGATGATTAAAAACATAATTCTTTTACAAACTACAAATTGAACAACTACAGCAAACATAAAAAAGCAAATAAAAACCAAAGCCATCACTGACCATAATCAAAAATAAGAATGCACAATGTCATGCTTTTCTTGTTGTTTTCAGCACTTGTTTCAGATGTTTTAATCTCTGTGTCAGTTGTAGCATTTTTGGCATTAGGCATTTTTTATTCAATATTGGACAAAAAATTAGGGTAAAGCTGTGAGAGACAGACAGAATGCAAATCTTATTCACTGATTATGAATGATTTATCCTGTGAACTTACATACGTGTTACAATTACATATTGTATATATTACACCATAATTTCTGAATTCTAAATCAACATTAAAGCTCATCATACAGCTCTGTATGTTCAGTTTAGTTTTATTTATTTAGCCTCAAGTCACAACATCTTTTTGTGTGTGTGTATTTAGTTCCCAGTTTTCAGGGTTCAACATCAAATATACTTTTTGTTAGAGGTTTTTTTTAATTAAAATGTTTTAAACTACTGACAAGTAGTTACTTTTAGTATAAATTAGTATAATTGACTGAAATTTAGTATAATTAACTTAAACTACTACATATACAGCCACAGGCTGTCAACTTGTCCCTCTCAGCCTACAACTCATGTCTAAAGGGGAGGCCTGTCACAGTTTAAGGATCTAAAACCTTTAAACATGTTTAAACAATTTATTTGCAATAAAGAGGCCCACTTTCCTTGAATCCAGCCTAAATTAAAATGGGTAAAATCCTTTCAGTACAGGATAGCTGATACTTCATATCTGTCCACGGTTGTTCCTTTCATGTCATCAGAGCACATGATGGACTTTTCTCTCTACTGTAGGTGGCACTGTTAACCTTGACTTATACTTGGTTGGGCTTTCAGTGTTAAGGAAGTCAAGTGGTGCTGAAGCAGTCAATGTCTGCTCTTCATTACCATTCTCAGCCCCAGGGTGAAATTAATTAAAGTGGGGAATAATAATAATAATAACAAAGATTATCTTTGTCATCACAGTTATGCTAACAACAGTATGGAATTCAGAGGGCAGCCAGCGGCCGAAATAAATACCATCAAGCTTTTATCTTGAAACTTTAGGTACGGGGCTGTTTCTTTTTTTTCTTCCACTCGTGTTTTTCAGGGAAGTGGAGTATTAGTGGTGGTGGGAGGAGGGGGGAGTTTAGGATAGAAAGGTTCAGGGTTAGGACCAGAGTGAAGGCAAGTGTGTTATTGTAACAGAGCTTATGAGGGAGTCAAGAGGAGGGCAGTGTGCCGATCGCACGCTAGGCTGCATGATTCACAGAAGATCCATGATCACAAACCCTTTGGACCCCAGACCCACCCTCTGGCCTTGCCTCCTCTGCTTCTGAAATCCCCACCGTCAGCTTGCATTATGGGACTAATACCAAAGTTATGGTGATTCACCTCACATCACCTTATATGTGGGCGATTTCCATCCATCTGAGGTTAACTGGTGGCCTGGCATGGACAATGTCAGTACAGACTAGACAGTGTTATTTATACTGTGTTTTTTTCTTTATTTTGCACCTAGACAAAATATCGCGGTGACAACAGATATATAATCATTAAATAATTTTAAAAGACAGACATGCTGGTGTTTTTCTTATAGTGCTATTTGCAAAAATAAAATAAAAAAATCAGAAAAAGGTAAAAAATGATAAATAAATGAAACATCCAATCTCAGATTAGCAACTCTTTTTCTTTCAAAATGGAACAATTTTGTTTTTATGTTATAATTTAAAAAAAAGGAAAATAGTTCACATGGAATGAATGACGTAACTCACTTTTGAACATTGTTTGTGTCTGAAAATTTTAGTGCATGCATGTGATATTATCTAATTACATTAGAAATGGCCTGCAGCAGCCACCTCACCCTGTTATACTATCTGAACTGATGAACTCTTGTTGAAACAAAAGGACCCAGCCCTGTCTCGTGACCGATGCTCGAACCTCTTTCCCTGCTGCTTGTAAAAGGGGGATCGCTGACCTCATGTGCTGCTGGGATATTACTTTACATCTTCATCAGGCTGCTTCCTCAGTGTCGGCTCGTGAATTATGCTAGACTGTCCACCACGTCACTGTATTGCTTCCTCTGTACACTGAGTCAGGTGGTCACTGAGCTCTAATAGAAGACAGGCGCTAGGAGGCAAGAGGCCAAAAAGCTGGTGAATTACCGATAAACGTCAAAAGATGACCTGAATTCATTGGATTTTTGAAGTTTTCTGTAATATGAAAATTTTGAATAATCTCTTGAGTGTTAAGGGTTGGAAGACTGGAGTGACACTGGTTTCTGCTACTCATCAATACTTAATTTAATCGAATGTTAATGCAAGCCAGCAAATTTGCGCAAGATATGAATTCCTTATAATTGTGAAAGACAAATGTTCTTTGTCTGATTCACTTCTTCACAATCCAATTAGGTCTCAGTGCTGAAAAAATTAGATGACTGTATGCTTTGGAACAAGATAAAGTTAGCTTAGCTGCTCATTAGCTATTTTCTCGAGCACTCTTATAATATTGTCTTACGAAAGTTAGCTTTGGTCTGAATGACTAATCAAAAGCACACATCCGGTGTTTGATGAAATTTTACCTATTCCCAAAGCATTTCCTGTGTCTGCAAAAATTCATTAGTTCTAGTTGGAAAAGGAAAATGTGGGAATAGTTCACATATGAGTTGAGGTACTTTGTCTCATTGTTTGCTCTCTTGCTCATTCCTTCATTCAAGTTTCCCATCCTCTTTGTCATGCCCTCAGTCTTGCACATGTTTCTGTTTCTTCCCAAGAAAACATCACTAAAATAGCAGCCAAAGTTATGTGTTGCCTGTTCTGTGGACACCCTGTCTGTTTTGACTGGAAAGGGACTTCGGGGGGTAAAGGTGGGAGGAACATTTTGTACAGGCAGACACTACAAAAAATAATTTCCTTGAAAAATATGATTCAGCTATTTAACATCAAAATCTGAATTGTGATAGGACATGATGCACAACAAACCTGGACATATGGAGTAGGTAAAAAGTAGGTAATATATTTGTTTATTCACACTAAATAGCATCTTTCATATAGTGCTTCACAATCAAAGACACACATTACATGTGTGTATTAAAAAGTGACACACATTAAATGCAGATAGGCAGATAATAATTACATAATTCAATAAATAAACAAAACAAATCCAAACTAATGGGTTTGAAGATGCTTAAAAAGTTTTCCACAACAGCATCTGGTGCATATGTTTTGCTATTGTGGTGTGCCTACTGGAACACGTCCTATATATCACACAAATACTGCAAAACTACACAAGCTCTTTTTGTACCATTTGGATGGAAGTTCTTTCACAACACTGAAAAGCTCATATTCCATGGCTATCTATATATATCTATCTATAATCTTGTTTATTATTATTTCTACCACGTTACTTTTGATTTATTTTAACATCTGTTGAGTGCATTACACAGTGGAGGAATCCTAAAACTGCTTTCTTGGATCCAGTTATGGTTATGATAAATGATGTGATTTTCAAAACTTCAGTTGTGAGTAACTAAAATATGATGTATGGGAGAAAATGAAGAAACCGACCTGCAAGTGAGTAGGGGTTATTCATATTATCTCCAATTTGAATCTTTCTGGATTTATTCCAGAAGTGGTTATGAAGCGTCTAAAGGTTTAATGGAATTTCCTGAAACAAGTGAAAATGCAATAGTAAAGGAGTTGGATATTTTTTGCAGTGTAGTAACCAGAGAAAAGCCTGGTATGTACACAGTAATTACATCTCAGCACCCTGTGCAGAGTACATAGCAGAGACACAGTCAGAAGGGTCACTGCCCAGGGGATCGAGGTTTGCCCATTAAAACATCATCAGACAATACGGTTTATTTAAAGAGACATATGACTCTCCACCGCTACTGTTTACCCTTCTTGCACTTGAGAGCAAAGATAATAATGTTTGAAAATCAAAGGGAAGAAAAAAAAGGAAAGAAAAGGAAGATGAAATCTGTAATGTTCAAGGAATAAAGTCAGCGCAGGTCAGAAACTGCATGTACAGATGTAGCTAATCTATGTATTTACAGTGGGGATTGGGAAAAGATGAGCAGCATATACTGTGTGATTAACTTGCTACTTTTGTTTTAGTCTCCTTTTGGAAATGGTTTATGACGATCTTGGAAACTATTTCGATGTCTGGGTCTTAACTTCCTGGATTTTAAATCTGGACTGATTTTCAGGACTGTTGCTATTTTTGGAGCAAAATCTTGTCTAATTGCTTGAGTCATAATGAGCACAATAAGCAAAACAACAGCTCAGTTGTGACAGCAGGAAGTCTGATGCATCCGAATTTCACCTTTACCCTGATAAATCAGTCAACACAAACACTCCTGTGGCGCCCTGCTGGGTAACAGACCCCCACCTTCGGATCCCTGGAGAGTTCGTCACCCTGCTGCATGCCCGTCCTATCTGGAATAGTTCGCTCAGATAGGAGATTAGTCCCTTCTAATTGTCCTGTCAGTAAATTAGTAACTTTGGCTCCTCCCTCACTTTACTGCTTCATGTCATCCATTACTATGACATGCTGCCTGATGTGTACAGATGTCCACGCATCATATTTGGGTCAAATATGATGAAAGCACAGTTGGAAAAGAAATTGGAACACAGAGTAGATATAAAAGCATTCCAAGTGGATCAATTAAATACAGCTTTGACTAAAGAAATCTGCCTCTTTCCATCTGCGAGTTATGATTTGCCATCGATTAGTCGAGAGAGCACATACCACTGCTGAATTGTTGTGTCCTGTTGTTGAAAAAAAAAGATAATGAAGCAATTAAATGCAACAGCATACACAATAGTATATGTATATATATATATATAATAAAAGTGTGGCCTTTTTTCAGTTTTACTTGTTTTTGTTTATTTTTGCCTCAAGTATTCTGTAAAGCACATTTTATGGCATTGCTTTAAACTTACCTTATCTTGACCTAACTTCTATACACACATCTCCCCCCCTCAACATCAATCAAGCGTGTGAGAGGCATAGTGGTAATTTGTTAACCTTTATCCAGTGATCTCTGCTGACCTTAGATTCACCCTCAGGCTGACTGTGTGTGTAGGAAAGCTGGACTGGATGTTTTTAGTAAAACAGACAGGAATGAAACATCTCTAATACATATCGCTGTTTAACTTGTTACATTGTTACTTGCTATATTTCCCATTAACACAGTGAAAGATTGTAATTCACTCTACTTGTTTGCTAAATTATTGCACGATACAGCGTGATCACAAATATACAGTTTGGTTAAACGAATGAAGCTAAATCTTGACATGAAACGTAAAATGTACTTTTATCATATAAGCAAACATTAGTACATACACAGTTATCAGTTTGCTTAATCAAAATGTAATTTGACATTAAGAATAAAAAATAAAAAATTGTTGATATTATCTTTTTTTTCAATTAGGAAGCAAAGGCAAAGAAATTTCATTTCCCAGCTAGATTATTATTCAAGGCACAACACTGGCTCACTGCTAACTCTGAGAGCAAATGCTCTATGCCGATGCATATTCATATGTTTAACATACAGACATGCATTCCTAATGATGTAGGGAAGAGTGGAATACAATAAAGCTCATTAATACATTTTACCATGCCAGTCAGTCCTCATCACAAAAAGGGTGCTGCACAGCGTCAAATTGAGCTAATTCAATTCCCCAGCAAAGAGCTTCTCCAGTGTGAGATGAAAACAAAAAGAAATTAAATAAAGCCATAGTTGTGTGATTACTCTTTTAGTGGAAATTTTGGACTTTTAAAAAATTCATATTTCGATAGTTTCTCATTTATCATCTCATTACCTCCTCAACTGCAAAGTTTGGTCTTGTCTTCTCATGAAACATTAACAATTAAAAAGTCACTTTTCCTTCTTTTTTTATATCTTGTTACGTTTACCGGTATTGTGTGAAACAAGACACAATTTAATTTCCAGATGGCGCTGCTATTTAGTGTCATTGTAAGTCTTATATGACATGAAAATCTCACAAATGCTTAAAATTTCTTCTCTCCAAGGAACGCTGAATGCAATTAATAAATAAAATAATAAAGCAACAATTGGCAGAACTGTCCAGTTCAGAAACAACACTCTAAAAGTCGCCTTTGACCATATTTGACTGCATGCCAAACCCACCCATCAAATTGATCTAAATGCATTTATAATTAACTGATGAGAAAGTAAATAATGGGCTAGCTTCAAGTAGCTTTTTCTGGTTTCGTGAAAGCTACTTGGACAAAACTTTGTTCTAAGACGGCAGGTGGCAGAACCTGTCATTGTAAGCTAATGAATATTAAACTTGGAGACTGCATTGGGTAAATGTGCATCTCCCTGCCTGCTGCTCACATACTGCCTTATCAGAAACAATGATAGTATTCAAATCACAGTGGTAGCCAGTTCATCTTAGAAGACTGTCTCGGTATGACCTTTTGTTATCTTCATACGTGCCCGTGTCACTTTTGGTTTTAAGATTTAACATGAACCAGCTCCTGATGTTAGAGGTTAGACAACCAGACGTCTTGTCCAGCTAGAGTTGGAAGATGTCAGTAATGGCAGTGGACTTTGTTTATAAATTATTAATGATTTTCTTCCCTCCCTGTCATTTTGGACAGGCTGTGAAACAAGCCCACGCCTCTCCTGTTTGCGTGGCAGCGCTCTCCTCAAACAGATTGCAATTTATTCCTCTGCAGTTTGTCCATCAAGGCTAACTCTGACAACATAATCCCGAGCTAATCCGCCATGTTCAGTTTTTCTTGTTGGCTCTCATGCAAAGTGCTCTGCCAAATCCCACTACCTGTCAGCCTGGCCTTGCGATGTGGAGCCCAGACGAGCTGCCAGCCCTGCTGCAGTGGCTCCCGTAGGGGTGTGGGGTGGAGGCAGGTGGGGGGGCATTGTGCCTGGGTAGACTTAACCCCTGCCTCCCTCCCTGTAATCCACTGTAAACAGCCAGAGCCTTAGAAGGGCTAACTGCACTAATCAAGCCCCAAGCTTGCCCAGTCACTATCATACAGAGTACTCTAAGAACTAGAGATTTGAGATGCTACTGCAGTGTATGTGAAGCGTATGAGTGTGCATGTGGAGCAGTGGGGTCCATTGACAGATTTTAATCCCCAAGGGGGGGGGAAATGTGCCAACTTAAGGCAGCGATGGGTGCCCAATCAATGGCCAACTAAAGGATTTCTCCAATTACTTTAAATATTGACAAATAGAGAAAGGACACTGTTGCACTAAAATGACTCTAAATATTTTTATATCAATACCAAAGTATCCCTGTAGTACTATACAAAATTACAGTACAAAATTAAAATTTAGCAAGTGGGAAGAAAAACAACCAGTTACTTATGATTTATGGTCTTAACATGGATATAAAAGTATATACTCACATTGTTTCCTTAGGCACCAGAGGCTGGGTTGAACTCCAGTGCTCAGGACACAGCTGTATTTCCCCAAATGGTAAACCGGCCAATCAGTATTCTTCTCTACCTTTTACAGAGCCACATTTGAATTTCCTTCACATTCTCTTCCAGTCTCCCTGACAGTGACCCAAAATCCACAGTAAGAACATAAAAGGCTTGACAGAAGTCAAAGCCAAATGAAGTCAAACTAAGCCAACTCCCCCATCAACAAAAATGAAAGTTTCAGAAAGTTGAAGTGCACACGAGCAATAAAACTTTAAACTGTTTTTTCATTCCTGCTTTGTTTTGTTTTCTTGTACCTGTTCTTCTTTTTCATTGTTCCCTATAATGAACAAATTCAGTAGGCTGCGGTAGGTGGGGATCATGGTTTGTGGCTGTCAGCAGGGGAGTTAGAATCCCACTTTGTCAATGTCCATCAAGTATAATCAGTAAAGTCCCTGGACACTAATCTGCGTTGCTGAATCATGAACTTGTTTCTAGTGTGGCACTAAAAAAGGACTTTTGTGAAACATTTTCTTACAGTACACATATCAAAATAATATTTTCACACCCAAAAAGATGTTATTTATTGAAAAAAATGATACATTTAAGATATAATTGCTACTAAAATATAACTGCATTTAAAACAAGCCAACAGCTTGTTCACTATAACAGATTAACCATCTTACGCAAGTGTAAAATGTTTGCAAGCCGTTTCTTTCATCATAATAAAATTAATGAAAGGAGCGACAATTTAGATGATGTAACTACAACCATAGTATAATTATTTAATCTGAAATGGACTCTGTAAAAACAGGGGGCTCCATGTGGACATACTGACTCTTGTTCTGTTTTACTGTGCTGCTGCTTTGTCCACTTTCAAAAAGCCTAGACTGTGGGAAAGCTCTGGACAAATATGTTTGCCACTTTAGAGCTCCAGATAAAAGTGGCCTTCAAGGGTGGAGCTTAGGGAAGTGTTGAGATGACAGTGAGAGGGTTGGTGGACCTGCAGGGAAAATGTGAACATGACATGTAGCTGATAAGAGTCCTCCAGCAGGTTAACACCAGAGCTTGTAACTGGGATTGCCCCAAGAAGCCCTCTTAGGAAGGCCTGGCATCTGCAAGATAGCAAAAGCCCTGACGCTCACACAACTGAGCACACAACAGGTCTGGAAGGTGGCTAGGACAGAAGTTCCCCCCAGCACACCTCTGAAGATGATTGTTGGTAAAAAGAACGGATACTGCACTGGTTCTTGTAAGTGTTAGACAAAGCAGGAAAACTTATAAGCCTTTTAGCTAAGAAAAAAAAAACCCTCACAAAAAGCGTCACAAATAAGTAAACACTACAAAACAAAATGCTTGGTTCTCCATTTAGTCACAAGGAACTAGGGATGGGAATTAAAAGGAATCTAGTGATTCTGATTATCGATATTATGATTCAGTTCATTATCGATTCTCATTGGCACCGCTTTGAGAGAGACCACTATCACTAAAAAGCATATCAAAGACATTATATTTGTGCAAGTTAATTGCATGCTGTAGATCAA
Organism: Pelmatolapia mariae; assembly: GCF_036321145.2. Classification (NCBI taxonomy): domain Eukaryota; kingdom Metazoa; phylum Chordata; class Actinopteri; order Cichliformes; family Cichlidae; genus Pelmatolapia; species Pelmatolapia mariae. The sequence continues at coordinate 16,966,307 of NC_086228.1, read as the reverse complement.
ATGTTTTTGTATGTCGGAGGTATTTTACCTGTTTGTTGTGATCAGTGTTGGAGTTGTTGCAAAAAAAAGTAATTATTACACATAATAGAACATTTTTCTTAAAAGTAATGCAGTACATTATTCAATTACTCCTAGGAAAAAGTCATTCTTTATACTGCTTGTTAAATTGCCTTAATGTTACTCTGTAAAATAGCTGGAGCCCACATACCAAAACAAATCCTTATCCCAATGAGGACACACATATGATCTTTCTCTTAGCATTGAGGTATGAACACAAAGACGAGAGCGCAAAGCAAAGATGAAAACCAGCACAAAGACTCTTTGAAAGTGATCTTGATTCTACTGTAGAAAAATGAACAAGTAAAAACGGAGGCAGCAGCCTGACTCCTCATCAGTTTATTACCTGTTAAAGTTCAGTGTCTGGCTGTTGGGCTGGGGTCAGCATTCAATCAGCTTTAACATCACTTTGGGTTCTTCGCTAGTTCGCTAGTTCGCTATTAGCGTTAACTGTCTGGCTAACTTATTGTTAGCAGCTGTCTGGCAAGCTTACTGGTAACATGTTTCTAAATAGCCAAAGTTGTGTTAGCTGCAAAATGAAGTTGAAGTCCTGAATGCAGTGGTCTTGTCCTTTTGTGCAATAAAAATAAAAGTAGTGTTCATTTCCATGATGTAGACTGCTCTAATATTTTCCTCTTCTGATACACAAACTGAAATTAGCTGAAGTGCAACTGGAACTGATAAGTGAGACTGATAGACAAGCTGACTAACAATTCCAAGGAACAGGAATACTGGGAACAAGACAGATTCTCGTTTCCTATCTCTACAAGGAACTCAGCAAAGGAACCTGTTTCCTAACCCGTTTGTGGTGTTTGCATTTTTGACAATCATCCAATATTAAACTCTGTGATGGTCTCACAACATTATCTGAGTTTTTAAAACATTGCAACCATAAAAATTAACAATGCCAAATAGATGTTGAAATTATCTCAGTTGCAAGATATATAGATTTCTTGTATAGTTTAACTGACATGAAATACTGCTCAGCTAAGTCGGGGGTGGCCAACTCTGGGCCTCAAAAGCCAGTGTCCTGCAGGGTTTAGATGTGTCCTTGATCCATCACAGCTGATATAATGGCTAAATTACCTCCTCAACATTTCTTGAAGTTCTCCAGAGGCCTGGTAATGAACTAATCATTTGATTCAGGTGTGTTGACCCAGGGTGAGATCTAAAACCTGCAGGACACCGGCTCTCGAGGCCTGGAGTTGGCCACCCCTGGTCTAAGTGGTATTTGTTTTTTATTTTAAATGTGATTTTTTTGTTGAAAGAAAAATCAGTAATATGTGTGTGGGTTAAAATCAGTATCTTCCACGGTAAACATAAAGAATATGGTTTTCATGAACACACTGGAAAAAAATCCGCATAGTGTTTTATGGATAGAATAAAGGACCCAGATGGATCACAGTGATTACAATACATGAAGGACAACATTGTTTGTGTGTTGTGTTGACAAGAGGCATATACACTGTCTTTCTTTTTCTTGTTTGTCCACACATGTGGGTATATCTTCCACACACTACACTTCCAGAAAATAGCTTCATCTCTTGCGTGACACCCTAGAAACTGGCACCCTTGTGTGTGTATATGTAAAAGGTAATCATTTAACATGAGGTCCAGTAAGCAGCCCTTGGTGGTACATTCATGTACACTATACCTGTAGCGAAATAAAAAGACTTTCAGTTTACCCCAAACTCTTCCAGTATACAGTTTAAAGCATGTAGGAAAGGTTGGAGCAAAGAGGTTTTGGTGTCTTGGTACAGAAACTTTCTCTTTGCAGTGACATTACATAGGCGATGATGCCTATCAACATTTGGATCTTCTGACCCATGAGCAGGCTTATTACTCATTAATGTGTTCCTAAATGACTACTCAGTACTCATGGGTCAAACCACATTCATCTTCTACGTTCACCTTAATTTTGATTAATGAGGGTTGCTATTAAATAGTGCCATCACCATCCCTGACACCCAGCCTCGGGTGTCAGGGATGGTGATGGCACATTTGGCAGCAATAACCATAAAATGGTAAACAACATCTTTTAATGTTAAGGCATATTTGTCATGCATGGACCCATCATGTCCACAGCAGCCAATACAGATTTTTGCCTTGCAATATATTCCACCAAGGTATCTTATTTTTTTTCTGTGACAAATAAAAATTGTCGTATTGTAAACACAATATTTTTGCTATTCTTTACCAAATCTTGTAATTGGTTTATACCAATAACCAATTATGAAAAGACTTCTATTCATAGCTACAGGAAGATTTCAGGATTCAAAAGAAAAAGAAAGCAGTCACATATACCTGTAGATTTGTTGAGTGTTATACCATATCTTATAGGCTAGTCTCAATAGACCACAGAACAAATGTCACAAAACCAGAAAGGACAAGAAAAAGGCAATAAAAAGTGAGTGATGGCCATTGATATTTCAGCTTGATGAAATCCTGTGTCAGGAGACTTTGCTTGGCTTTACATAAACAGGGTAATAAATAGATCGATCACACATAGCAAAGGAGATTCATGTCACATTAAGTGACAGGACACTGAACATAGGCCCAGCTATGTCTCATTACTCAGAGGACATTTCCCTCATGCGTGTGTGTGTGTTGTGTGTGTGTGCATGAGAACATGATTGAGAAGATAGGAGTTTGCATGTACCAAGCCAGGCACAGTATAGAGGACAGCTGCTGCAGATACATCACTCTGCAGGATGAAAACCACATTCTGAGGGCTTAAGTAGGGCTGCTGGCTGTCCATTTATAGTTAAATGTTGGAGAAATTGTGTTTGCATAATGACTGTGTCTAATAGGTTCAGTGGGTGGCGAGTTTAACTTTGAAAACAATAATGTAAACAATTTCTGTATGATACAACATAATATATTACTGTAAATTCTCTTGATTGTTATATATATATGGTATATATATATTGTGTCAATTTCACTTCACCCTGCAAATGCAGTGTTACTTTCTCATTTGCGTTTGTTTCATGTGTCATGTTGAACGTATATCACTTGTTTATAACTTAGCAGTCACCAAAATTGGTGACTGCACCAACTAAAATATTCTTTGAAAAATCTTTCCTAAATATAGAACGAACAAAAGCTCAAATAAATTCAAGGCTTACGGTTCCAAGGCTCACTATGACCTCTTGCAAACTGCACTGTTTAGATGTCAAATGCAGTGATTATTATAGAATTTTAGAAATTACAGTGTTGCCTTTTCTATGCGACTGTCAGCATCTGTATGTATGGACGAATGGACTGCAGAGGTACAGGCCTGTCCAAAAAGGTAAGCTGAATTTTAAAGCAATTAAAAAAAAAGCAATTCAATTTGGAAATGGAAATTATAAATGCACATATTGCATTGTAGTAAAAAGCAAGTACAAGTACAGTAGCTCTGAGCATCTGCACTAATTGTAGTAGCAAGAGGGCCTACAGTATGCAAGTCAAATTCGTGGAAATTGGCTACTCCTGATATATTTCTTTTGAACTAATACAGTTCCTCATCAGGCCATGAGGCAGTCTTTAAAGCATCAAGTCACTTAAAACTTAAAACAAATTGGCTATGAGTGTACTGAGCTTTTATGGTTTTCATGCATATTGGCTCAATATTTTGGTTTCAGGTTGTTTCTGCATATTTTTTGAGTACACTGTAAAGGTGGCAGCATTATAAATCAATAATTTATAAATAAATAAATAAATGTGATTCCTTTATACTATAAACACTGAATATAAACAGATCAATGATCCGTTTATTCATTCATCAGCTCAGTAAGGGTTCTAATACATTTACCTATCAAGAAATTTCAAGACCATATTGCATCTTCTGTAATTGAATTTGAATATAATTTGATACTAATACTTTCAGTGCACTTATGATACTTTGCTTTTTTTTGGTAGTTCTATACTGCTTTTATTTTGTGGTTTTAGCTTTATAAAAACATTACAAATATGTTTATATTTGATCAACTGTTGACTCTTCAAAAAGTAATGTGGCCCAGTGTCAATTGTTGCACTATTGTAAAGACTGACTTTTTTGACCTCTTCTAAAATCAGAGGAGGCAGAGTTTACCAATAAAGCAAAAGAAAATATAAGATGTGCTTGCATGTTGTTTCAAACATCTAACAAATTCTTGTGACATCCTAAAACAATTCTTGGCGGTCACTGTTATAAATAACTAGATACAAAAAAAGCAGTAATACAAAAAGCATAAATGCAGCAAAGAGAGAGAAAAAAAGAGACAATAGAATAAATTAGATACAAAAATATCAAAAAGGGCCAAACCGCACACATTAAGGTCTTGGAGTAAAGTAAGATAATACTTTATATTAAAACATCTTTTTGGAATGGTTTTCATACAAATGACTGAATATGAGCCATATATTCACAGTGGGATCCATCAATTTAACATTTCGTTTGACAGAGTTTGATGAGATGTTGATGGTGAGACTAGGCAAAATTTTTTACCACAGCTCCTGCCAGGAAAGAACGGCACTTCTGTCAGTGTATATAGATGGTTATTACTTCCATCTGTTTTTTATTTTTTTCGCCTTTCGTCAGGTATACGCACACGCAAGCCAATGTCTCCCGTGTCTCTAGTCACTTGAATAAAAAAGTGATTTTCTTATGCATTAGTATTTTTATCCATGTTATCTGAAAAGGTCAAGTAAGTGATAAAATTGAAAAAAGTTGATTTCTGGGTGACTGCATTTGTATACACTGCAAATTACAAGCTGTCCAGGTCTCAACATGCAGACAACATTACACCAGACAACATACCTATCAGAATTACTAAACAAATTGCCATCTAGCTGACATCAGGAGACAGAACATCTAAACAGCCAGAGATATGTGTATATTACACACAGAGACATGCATTCTTTGTCAGTCTAATGACCATTAGAAAGATAAATTAGTGTGACTATATACAAGCTTTTATACGCATAGGTTAAAATGCAAAGAATTAGGCAGTTCAAACCTCTGGAAAGTAACTTCATGTAAGAAAAGTACTTTTGCTGCTTGAACCTGTGACATAAAAAATGACAGAGTTGTAATGAGTGGGAGAATGGTTCTAGCCATGGTACTTTCTTTTTCAACTGTATACATTGCACATTACTCTTAAATTAGTTTTTCATGGTTTCCTCTCCTCTCTATTTTGATGTGTATAATTTAGGTAAAAAAGCATTGGGAGCATCCCATTAGTTCACCTAAGTTACTTAAAGCTAACACATATTTGAAATGGTTTGCCTTTATACAATGACTTTTCCATATTTAACAATATAGATTATAGTATAGAAAAAGATATAATAAATACTCTCTTTTAAAATGATTAATACCCCAAACCTTAAAGGTCCCTTTCTGGTTCTTTTACAAACTGGATCTTACATTTTTGAATGATTGAATCTTGGACCGATAATTTTCCAGAGTTATTCCAGAGCCTTAATGAAAGTGTAATGCTGGGCAATGATGACAGACATAAACTTCTGATTTAAACATTTATTATTTAGTCCAAAAGTGTCTCATAATTCTGAGGTGTGTTGGCATTTTGCATCATGATGAGCCAGAAGTCTGAGCGATGAGCTGTAGAAGCGCCAAGACTCGTCTCCGCAGAGGCAAGTAGGGCCTCATCTGTGACTGAGTGGGTGCTAGAACACCAAGCAGAGAAGTGCCGGGTCGCAGTAAAGGTTAACAAAATCAAGAAAGGGAATTTACGAGCGTCCGTGCTTCACGAGCGATGTCGCCAGCAGCAAGGGAGGGAGTGTAAAAGACAAGGGTGAATGAGAGGATTAGAAAGTATGTGAGGGCATGTGTGCAGATGTATGTGTGTCTGTGTGCACTGGGTATTGGGGTTTTTCCTACGTTGAAAGTCATATGTTTGGACAGAATTATGAGGGACCCTTTCTGCGAGTGTGTGCTCATTCACTGATGTCTTGGTGCCCTCCATACACTGAATAAAAGCTGAAGGGTCAGCATCATGCACCTTACTTTGAAAATAATCTAAAGGCACAATAATGTGACATGCTATCATGCACATGCTCAAGTCTGAATAATCACAGTCACCTATCGTAGTATGAAAAAGGTCAAAACTCTATTGTGTTAATGAACTTCTTCATACTCAGCAACACCAACAAAGAACAGAAACTGTGGGTTCTTTAAAAGTGCATTACAACCTGCAACACCTGCATGCTATTTGTATTAAATATGTTTAAAAAGTAATTTAAAATAGAATCAGATGTTCTTGATTTTTAGAAATTTGTTGGGATGTTGTTAAAATGAATGAATTCCAGGGTGCCAAGTTAGCCAACGATGGCCACCATACATCAAAACCATACACCAGTGGTCCCCAACCCCCGGGCCGGTACCGGTCTGTGAGTCGTTTGGTATTGGGCCATGAGAGTTCAAGCTCAAGTGTGAAATTTATGGTTTTCAGGGTTTTTATTCGTTTTTATCGTTATTTTTTTTAATCATTTTTATCGCTAACTCGGTTTTCCTGGGTCTTTTCCCGTATGTTATGAATAAATCTTTGTTCTTTTGGCACCGGTACTGGTTTTATTTTCTTGTATTTATCCACGACACCTTAAAGGTATTGGCCTGTATTTGTATAGCACTTTTACTTAGTCCCTATGGACCCCAAAGTGCTTTACACTACATTCAGTCATCCACCCATTCACACACTGGTGATGGCAAGCTACATTGTAGCCACAGATGCCCTGGGGAGCACTGACAGAGGCGAGGCTGCGGGACACTGGCGCCACCGGGCCCTCTGATCACCACCAGTAGGCAACGGGTGCCCAAGGACACAACGACCAAGACTGTCGGAGCCGGGGCTCGAATCGGCAACCTTCCGATTACAAGACGAACTGCCAACTCTTGAGCCACGATCGCCCCACACCTTAAAGGCCGGTCTGTGAAAGTAACTCCAAACTGTAAAACTGTATACACTAGTTTGATACATGCACTCGGTACGAATAAAAAAATGTGCAATTCTACTGCTGAAGGTTTCCTACCGCACATCTAAAGATGATTGTTTTGGGAAATACCAGTGATAGTAGTCACAACAGCAAAAGGTAGGCACATCCACCATTGCTACTGGAAGAAAATTTGCCTTCCAATACAAAGTAAGATGTATAATTAGGATTTTCAAACACGGACACTAAGTATCTTCTGTCTGGTTTGCTTTTCCCATCTGTGTAGGTTCACTGTAGCTCTTTGCTCTGTAACAGAGTCTGCTTGAAACAGCTTTAATAGATCTTTCAGCTGTGACAGATTGTGATAATTATCAAAACGTTTTTCTTTCCCCCTTTTTTGGGATTGCTGAAAATAAATTGAATCTTTGTGCTCATATTGAAACTTTCACACATTAAAATCAGACTTGATAGCTCTGATCATATCAAACCATTTAAGGGTTTCCCATTATTCAGCTAAAAACAACATCCAAGTGTATTCATACTGACATCTATTAATGAAAACAATACACACACAGATCACCAACACAGAGACACTTAAACTGTACAGATAAGATGCCTCGCCTGTGCTTTCTGACTGTCTATAAGTGGAGTAGAGACCATAGATTTTGGGAGACAACCTCGTGATAGGACACTTCATCACAGTGGTTTGTGGAAGGTTCTCAGCTCTCTCCCCCACTGATAGCTCCAGTTTGTCTGGAAGAAGTTATGCTTTGTGATAGTCTGGCAGAATCATGGAGTTGTCTCCTCGAACCAGTTGAAACCCATACAGTGTATCAAGTTCTGAAACATGTGGTTTTAATTTGATCCCTCACAAAACTGCTTTCATTTTTCTTGATAAATGTCATACAGTGCTAATGCTATTATTCTACACATTATCAAAGTAACAACAGATGATATAAGTGGTGGATTTCCAACCGAGCGTACTGCTGTGAATTGAACATAAATGTAATGTTGCATCACATTTTGGCTTCCTGACCGGCTCCTTGCTGGCATCTTTTGGTCCTCACCACATGTGAGGATATTCATCATTTTCACATATAATAACACAGAGCATTGAATTTCCCTTTTCTTATTTTTACGCCGCTACCACTGAGCTTAGTGCACAGTGGGCATCAGTCAGCCTGACCATCCAACCAACTGTGGTGCTGATAGCTGATCTAAGTCAAGCAACATTTTGATTTTTCAAAAAACTGTTGGGGAGAATCTGTGGCTGACAGCTCCACCCCGAGTTGAACACCATCCATCTCTCCAACAGCCGTTGCCTGCTGCCTCTCTGAGATTCAGTCGGAGAGCATATTTGCCGGATGACAGTGCGCTCTGTGTACCATCCATTATGGCTAAGGTAGATACAGTGTCATCAGGACCCTCTCATGCTGGCATAAATCCATGGACAACAATAAGTCTAGGTCAAGTGATTTATACACAAGGGCACGTATGGACATGCTCTGAATCCTGTGTTCTGCAGACATATACATAGAGGCATGTTCAAACACACATATGCCATGCAACTGCCCAGTGCAAACTGTGGAAACCTGTTACTGTACTCAAGAGGGCTGTAATGGGAGTCTTGTTTAAAGTGAGAGGAATCTGGACAAAGTCTGGCGGAGGTCAATGCTTGAGGAAATGCAGAGCTTGAGGGAGTGAGTGCTAGCAGGTCTCCTCCTTCCTGCTCCTCCTCAAAGAGCAGGAGGAGGTGGTACATTGTGGATCACCCAGATACTCATAGATTTCACACATGTATGCATTTTGAAAGCAGAGGGTTGTGCACAGACAGCAGAAGATGAAGTGCTAAGTGGGTTCACGGCACTTGACCATAATCTTTGAAGGAATATCGAGTGTGTCTTGGAGGCTCACGTGTAACATCTCTGACCAGCCCCTGGTATTACTTCTGCATTCCACAAAGAAATATCTTACTTGGGTAAACCAAAGTGTTCCCATGGCTACAGCAGAGATAAATTACCACATGACAAAGGTTAAATTGATACAATCTTTTGTCAATAAAAGGGTGTACCTGCTTTGCAATAACTCACTCAAATAGATTTTATCAACTAAATGTATTGTTCTGGCCTAAATCTGGATTTCAGAAAGTTATAAGTGAAAGAAAGAAACAAAAAACACACACATCCACACACAATAGGGTCATTTCTATCGTAACAAAAGCATAGTTCCCATCATAGGACTATCTGCCAAAGAGAGACTGATCCTTGTGATATTCCCCACTATCCACTGTTTGTTAAAAAAAAAATACAACTGACAGTTGCTTGTCTTAGCCATAGTCCTCATGACCCCTTGTTGTACATCATCAGACTTCAACAATATTGACTTCTGTAGAAGAGATTAGCTGTCAAGCTTTTATTTTGTTAAGGGATCAAGGTCCTTCATGTTCTTACCTAAATATAACTTTACTCCATTGCAGGTTTGAAATTGCTGGTGCAGGTGGTATTTCATTTATGGGAGCACTCAAGACCTAGAATGCTTTGGCTTGACCACCGGGCTTTGGAGGGATTATCTGATGAATTCATGTTTTACAGCAGCTGTTAGTGAGAAGTCACCAGGGGTCTAAAAGTGGATGTGAATGCCCTCACCAATTGTGCCATATGGTCACTTTCTTTTTTCACTTGTCTGCAAACCTCATCTATTTTCAAACGCTGGTTTGCCTGTTCAGTATACACTGTTATTTAGAATATCTTACAGGTTTAATTGTGAGGGAATGGAAAAAGCATGATATTAGAAGATCGTTGTTATGAGGGCTGTATCAAGCTACACCCAAATTTAAACGTCCTTAACCCTGTCTCTAGCAGCATCAAGTTAATCTTGTGCATGTCTACATTGATAAGGATCTCCTGCAAGAAAACTATGCAGCACCTCTTAGGTCATTGGAAATTTTGATTTATGAGGCAGGAGGAGCCACGATTGACGAACTGCTAATGCTCACTTGGATGCTTGGATTGCCATTGCCATTCACAAGAGGCCAGTAGACCAGGACTAAATGAGACTGGGAGAAAATGTCACCTGCATGCACAACCTTTTACACCACGGAGCCCTTCTCAGAACTGTAAACTATCTCACACGCCGCTGGCCACTTCCATTGATGGCTTATGTCAGAATCCAACTAGCGACACCAGCTTTCCCCCACTTCGCTGTAAATCAAATTGCTATCTAAAGAGCAGGACTCAGTCTTACACTGCACGACAGTGACATATGGGAAATCCCCACTCCTGCAATATACCACTGGAAGTCTAACAAGATCAAAAAGGTCACAGGCTAGACTTAGCACACTGGATTTGGATTTTTGTTACATGGTGTGCAAGCAAAGAAGAAGCCAATTACTAGACCTCCTGCAGCAAGAGACACCTTGTTGACAGACTTTAAATAACTGAAAAACTGTAGAGTGTCTAGTGGAATATTTAGTTTAACAAAGTTGATACATTTAGATTTTAAAAAATCTAAAGTTGATTTTGTCAGTGAGTATATCCTTGAAGACACCCAATTTAAAATGCCAAACTTCACAGAAGTACAAATGTTTATAGTCATGTTATGACAAACACATTTTAGCTTCTTTAGCTAATTTTCCACTGTATTGCTAGTGTATGTGAATTTAAATTTTCTACATAAGACTTAAAGTTCTACACAATTAAAGACATTTTAACAGCCTTTACCTCCTTGATGAGCTTCACCCCATTAATTAGAGTGATTCATGAAATTATTAGCAATCATTTCATTAACTTTGTCTGTACAATCCACCTGTAGCAATCTCAAAAGTTACTACAATATAGTTTAGCAATGGTTGCTATGTCCAACTTTTAAATACAGTCTATTATTCATGTATCTGCATCACTTTAGATTATAACTGATAAAGTCAATCTTATTTAAAGTGCGGTACACGCTTGAGTAGTTTAATCTATTATCATCGTCATCCTCTGTTTGTTATATTTTATAATAAACATCTGATTACATGAATCTCTAGAAAGACAAACTTTGAAATAAGACTATATTCAGTGAATTAAATATTGTAATAGAAATGTAGTTGCTAAAAGCAGCAAACTGGAAGTGTTAAAAATGTAATTAAATTAATCTCATTACCTTTTCTTATTAAGATCATGGGGAAGGGACTTTTTTTGGCTTCAAAGCCAAAAAAAGTTTTGGTAACGGACAGATATATTTTTTCTTCGCAAAACTTCATTGCTTGATCACACATGCCTAGTTTCATTCAACTGATCAAAACTTTAAAGCAGGGACCAGACTGAATCTATATATAAGTCTGCTCTCCTTGAGCTTGAGGATTTACTTTTGGTTTGTCAACCTCTGGGCACCATGGAGACGGGGTCATGACCACCCAACTGCAATCCTGAATCAGTCCTTACAAAGCAAAGCTGCTGCTCATCTCACTAGGGGGCTTCCTTTACCTTCTGATAGCATGTTTTTATGAGGTTCACATGGAGGGGTCACTACCCTCTCTCATGGAGTCATAGACCCCTGCCATGTTGGCCCTTGTGTCTGTTTGCTGCAGTGGTAATCCACTTGTGCTTGCTTTCCACTGAGCAACAAGTCTGCGACTTAGTGACTTGGCTCTTTGTAGGGGGAGCTTCAGTGATCACTGCAGTAATTGGTTCATCCGAGTCCCTATATCTCACCCTTTTAAGGTTTTTGATTGGCCAAGTTTGCCAAGAAGGAGAGGAGGAGACAAGTAAGGGATTATCGGATGAGAAATTACCCAGGAGAAAAAAACAGCATGAGTTCAGCAGCTTCACAGCTGATAGAAAATCCTCCTGAATTTTTCAAGAAAATAGAAAACTTTTGCAGCACCGAGCTCACTGTCATTTGTTTTGACCTTTTGTTCTCGAAGTTTTGCTTCATGCTTTGTGGTTGTAACCATTTTGTCTCCTATTGCGTAAAACACAAATGCACAAATGCAGATTTTAGCATGTTACAATTTTACAGATTTTGAGTTTATCCTTCTATTAACCAAATAGATCTGCAATTTGAAAATCCATCCCTTGTATTATTGGGTGAGAGGCAGGGTACACCCTGGACAGTCCATCACAGGACTACCACAGAGATAGACAAACATGCACGCCCATATTCATGCCTATGGGCAATTTAGAATCCCTAGTTAACCTCAAACTTCCAACTATATCAGTAATCCTTTGAATCCTTCATAAAAATGCTACTTTTTGCCTACAGTGCATTGGGAAGTTAATTGTGCTTCATATTTAAGCAAATTATTAATATTCAGGACATGATTAAACGGTCATAACCAAAACTCAATTACAATCTAAATTTATGTCTAGCACTGGAATGTGTTAAACACATTTTCAAACCTCAGGTTTCTTTGCAGAATAACAGAATGGGGCCTTAAGCTCCTTTAGCTACTGTACTGGTGGATAAACAGTCACTATTATCAGTGTGGGATATAAATCTATAGAAATATTAGAAGAAAGGGAGGTAAAGGGATAAAAAGGGTAAACATATCTTAAATCACTACCTCCACAACAGTCAGAATATTTGGTATCTAGTATCTGGACCTCGGCTTTAAATCTGCCAACCGGTGCGAAGTAGAACAAGAAAAATATCTGTGTCTTTCAGACAAAGACGTTTGCTTTTCTTTTGGAGGTTGGTGAGCTCCTTTACAACTGATAAGACGACTGCATTCCTGGTGAGCTCGCAGGCTGGCCCCTTAGCTGACCCCACCTGACAATGTCCAGTCACGAGAGGCTCCCCTGCCCGTGCACAACACAGCCGAGACCCCTCTCATCTCCCTCCCCATCTCCTGCTGCCAAACACTCACCCACACTGAAGAGTGCAGAGATAACAAGCAGAAAGCAGGGTGTTCTTTGACTGTACTCTACACGCACATGGGGCCTGCGATAACAGCATTTTTGGAGATGCTTTGGGAAACGACGGACACTTTGTGTGGATTCACTTTTGCTTGAATACACATAAAGAGCTTTTACTACGGCAATTAATTAATTAATATTCTTATCATTTTTAATTTGATTGAAGCTTTAAATTCAGATTTTGGAAAAGGGATATATAGTAAGGTTAATTGTAATCATATCTGTGAGCTGATACATGCAACTGGATAGCTGAACTGAAAGCTAAATGATTCTTGAACCACTTTTATTGGGACTCTAGTGTTGCAGCAGCCCAAAGATCGTTTGCTGGGTAAACAGAAGCAGCGGGTAATCCCCTGTTAATATTAAATTGTAATATTTCTTTCACTGAAAAATAGGCATCAATTGACATGGTCATTTTTAGTTTGTTTATCTCTTAGAGGCAAATCCTGCCATGTGCATGACATTGCGTAGACAGCCGCTGATAAGTCCAGTCTCCCACAGCAACAAACACGACATGGATTGAATCTGAAGATTCCTGATGACAAGTTTTCATCGGCTTCAAACTCCTTGTCAGGCCTTCCAAATTGACAACACACACCAGTATTGTTTGCAAAAGGGATAGATCACAAGCGTGACATGGATCTGAGTTTAAAATTTACTTTTTATTTTCTGCCATTTTTATTATACTTGGTTGGGAAACTGTGAAACATTTTATTGCTGCATAAATCTGAATGGCTTTGCAGTCAAGGGCAATAAACTACACATCAAACTAAGTGTAAGAAAAAAAACCCTCACAGCTTCGTTCTATTAGTGAAAACCATTTGCTAACCTATTTATCCACTGTTCTGTTGCCACATATCTATAGACAACAACTTTCTTTTTTTTTCAGTTGCTAATTTCTCCTTTATTACTTATAAGTTTGTGTTTTGCAAAACTAAACAATGCTAAATCTATATACAGAGCAGGACTGATCCTGCACAAATGGATAAGTTGCTCGTTGTCCCCTTAGAAAACTGCTGAATTCAAATGCAACATGCTGAGAACATGCATTTTTACTTTTATGAATGCAGGAAATGAATCAAAGTTGGTGGACATGAAGGCCTTTTTCTGTGTATGCGTTCGTGTGTGTTTGTGTGACTTGCACTGGGTCTTCAGAACAGTAACAACAAAAGCCCTTCAGCTATGAGTCCAGTTGGCTATCGCAGCAATTGCAGGTTAACAGAGGATAGAAATCAAGTTACTTAGTCCCGTTGTAAACCCCAGATTAACATGATCTTATTCAGCATGAATTGGCTCGCACATGCTGGGGCGGTGGAGCTAAGAGTGACTTAGTGAGGCTTACACTAGCTCGTTCAGTGTCTGGGATGGGATGGAAAGTCTCCTGTGGGAAGAAAGAGAACAGCAGAACAATGTTTAAGCCGGCAATTTCAGGAAGCCATGGGATCAAAGAAATTAAGAGTCTCAATTCCTTCAGTTATACAATCTCAAGAACAGTGATACCTCCCTTGTGAAAGTGTTTATATCAGACAGGAACAGCAGTATAGGGGTGCGGGAAATAGACACATCTGGGCATTTTTTAAAGCATTTGCTTAAATCAAGAGTGAGGAGATAACCATAATTACTACGGGGCAATAAGTCAACATAGGAAGTTTCACTTTGGAAGTGTACTTCAAAATGCAGTTCATTCACTAACGCACAGTTACAAATGATTTATTTTTCTTTCTTTTTTGTGGCAGTACTTCTGTGATAGTTATTTGGGAATATTTTGGGGCAGTTTAATAAAATTGTTTCTGAATTATAAGTTATTTTTCAGGTAAAAAAATATAATAATAAATAATAATTTCAAAAAATGTAAGTGGATCGTAAATTTTAAAGAAGCAATTTCTACCTTCTTATTGAAATGCTCCCATCCTAATCAGCAAGTACTCATAACCAAACTGGGAGAAATCCCACGCACTTACAAATAAAGTAATTCAACTTAAATTGGTAATTAACAGTCTTTCACATAACTCACTTAATTTTGTGTGCAAGGTCTTTGAACATATTATTTCTCTGATTTCTCTCAGGATTGCACCACAATCAGTGTGGGAAATGCGCTCACTGAATCTGTTGCTGTATTCTCACTGTCAAATCAAAGCTGGCGAGTACTGCCTTTACTTAATTCCCCTGATAAGCAAGAAGCTGCATTTTTAGTGTAAATGACATCTGAATGACAGAGTTGTTGGTGGTATCACACTTTTGTTTCGCACCCTAGTTAATTTTTATCTCTCAAACTTTTTTTTTGGCACATGTGGAGACTTGGGTGTAGAGCACTGTATCAGAATTCCAGTTACCAAATGTGACCTCTGGATGAAGGTTAAATCAGTTGAAAAGGATCCAGGTCTAAAGTTAATCTTTATCAACTATTAATAAAAAGTTTATAATTAGAAAAAAAGGATTGAATCTACAGTAAATGCTTTTAAAATGTTAACAGAATGCGCTTTGCTAACACTTTAACAGGCAACTTGACTGATATTATAGCTTTCTACAACAAATGCATTTTTACAACAAATAATAAAAGAAATGTGTAAAATGTTTCAGCACATTTAGTGTACGTTTGTAATAAAAACAGCTTGTAATTGCATTGACATTGTCCTTTTTTAAGTTGCAACAAGTGGATTTACAGAAGCCGACAAGCTTGTCCAGGTTTGTCAGTAAGTAAAGTGGAACTGTGATGAATTTGTTCGACTAAAAACACACTGCACCCTGGTCACATATTCCCTGTTAGTTCAAAATACCAAACTAACTATGGCTAAAAGTCAATGTATAACATATGCATAGTATTAGATTAATAAAAGATGGTACTATTATGCATGAATAAACAATGCGTTACAGTAAAGTACAGGTGAAAAAGCTCAGTGTGGTGTTGCTTTTTCATTACATCCATTTGACTTCTTTATGAAGTCTTCGTTTTAAGTTATATTTAAAGTTAACTTAGCTTCTTTAGTGGATGCAGTTCAGTCTCTAGTGGTCTACCAGACACATCACACTTGGCCCCTGGTTTTTCCAGAGTTCATAGACACCCACTGCTGTACTAATAGCGGCATTACTTCTTCAATATAAAAATCTTGAATGTCATACCCTGTCATTTTTCTACGCTCTGAGAGCCTATTTATACAGATCCAATGACAAATGTTGACCCAATTATGCAGTATTACTTTGAATATAAATAAGCACTCTTTGATTCAGTTTTCCAGTAAAATACATCCTGCCTCTGCCTTTGAAATTAATAACAAACAAAGCAAAGAAAACAAGAAAATCCTGTTTTTGTGTTGTTTTGTGTGCTTTTAGTTTTACTTCCTGTAGTAACAGCAAAACATCAGTGTTTCAGCAATGAATAAGTGTGTTATGCAACACAAACATTTAACTCTTATGTATTTTTTTAAAAAAAATCCCAACTTTCACTTTATTATGAGAATAATAACTTAGATAATAACTTCTTTGTTGATATTTTAAAACCACTGAAACTGCTCTAGTGGGATTTCTTTGTGTCATGGTCGCCATCTGCTGGCTACATATGGTAACTATAAAGAAAGGAACGCTGGATTTACAGTATAAACGCTGTCAAAGACAGAAACATGTTGAAGCCTCCTAATTTACCACTGGAGATAGATCATGACCTTTGGAGCAGTCTGGGACATAGACCTGGCTGAATAAGCCTGCAGGTGCTCCAAGCAGTTTCCTAAACTCCAAATCTGGTCCCAGCTGTGGTTTCCATCCAAGCTCAACTTCTCACAGCCAAGAGCTGCTTTTTTCACCACTCCTACACACTTTGTGGCAAGCAGCCATTTTGTACATGGAGATTTGCCTATTTGCAGCCTGCGTCTGCCTCAGCTAACTTCAAAGTTTTGCAGAAATGGGTGAGGCCACCAGTGAAGCCTGTGAACGTTGCTTCACAACAGCTTGTTGAAGGATGGGATTTCTACCTCTGACTCAGCGAGACACAGTCCGGCGCCACTTTCAAAGCTTGTCAGAGCACAGGGCCCCGAGGCAAAGCTTATTGTCCACAAATAGATCCTGCCCCCTTGGTTTTGTTTATTTAAATGAGACTTAGACCCTCGGGTGTTTGTCGAGGAAAAGTCAGAAATACCAAATATCTTTTTTTTTCATCTTCTTCCTCTTTAGTCTTTCCTTTCTTCTTTTCTCTCGTAGCCCTTCAGCTTGGTGAGCCAAAAATCCTTGGTAAACATCCAGGCCCGGCAGCTTTGTAGCACTGAGCTGGTCTCCCTCTCAGAGTACCCCCTTTGCACTGGGAGCTTTGGTTTCCAGCACAGTTTTACTGTCATAATACTAATTCCTTGTAATGATCTTTCACTTTATTTCATGAACTTGCATTTCCTATCACATTTGATGTCTAGCTTCCTTTAATTATATACATTTTAATCCTCTTGAAAAGAATGACTACAGAACAATAACTCAGTTATTATTTTCCATAAGATTGTTGATGATCGTAAAACTAAGCATTAAAACAGGTGCTATGGGTGTACACTTTAAAAATTCACTGATTCACTGTAAGTGCACATGCCAGGTACAGAGCCACTAGAAAAAATAAATGTTGAACCTGCCATCATCATCAGGTCACAGTGCTGCTTGGAACGTCTCCGTGATTTACGGTAATCTACATGGATAAGTCTTTTGGTTAATACAAACACTGCAAGATAGTCTGGGCCTTTTAAAACACATTAGGATTTGTAGCAAGTGTAAAACAAAAAAAGCTCATAAAGCAGTATTTGCTTTCAGCTTTTTTTCTCTGTCTATTGGAATATTAAAATACTGCAAGGCTTGAAAAACATATTGTTGACATGAAAAAGAAGGAGACCAAAAGGCCCTAGAAGTCTGTAAAGAGTCAGCACATCGACTTTAGGCCTCATTTCATAGTCACTAGAAAACAATAAATCACTGGGCCAGATAGGCTGAGGGTCTCTTAAGATGAGGTACTTCAAAACAGAGAACTAAAAGTTCAGCCACAAATTATTCTGTACAAGTTCCCAATGCTTTAATGTATCTTATGCTATGGGAACCGACCTTTCATTGTGCACTGCAAACTTACCAGTCACTACTTGTCAAGAATCCACAGGGATCTCCGCTGTCACACTCTGTCACAGGTGCTTTAGTGCTGTTACTACAGAGTGAATTTACGTGTGGAGGAAGAAACGGTTCATCCCTCATGCCAAAATCCAATCCAGTCAGAGGTCATGTCCTCTCTCTTGTTCTTTATACAGCGAAATACTCAGGGAGTAAGAATAATAACGAAACCTCATATCCTCCTGTTATATCAATTCACTTCCCCTCTCTCTATTTATACAAGCAGTGTCAACTAATATCATTAGCGTACAATGTCATTACTGTGAAACTGCAGCAGGAAATGTGTCACCAGCTCATTTTCCTTCTTCAATAACACACTCATCAACATGAGTCCTTACACTCCACCACCCTCCCCACTCCAGAAGAGATGCTCTGCCTATTAATTGGAAGGTATAAATTACAAGTAATCACTATCAGGTTTTTCACTGCCTAGACAATCGGCATTTACTCATCCGTCTTCCTGTTTAAACTATCTGCTGGAGAATTGCAAAGCCCTGCTGCTTATTTTCCAACGATTAGCTGTACATCAGCATTACCACCTCAAATCCAGCAGTTTCACATCCAGCATTAAATAGGATGAATATTGATCTGCTAAAGAGGATTTATTTATTTCATGCTCTATCCAAAGATCAACTGCTACCAGCTTTGGACGGATCTGCGAAGGTCTTACCGAATAAAGCTACTGCATACATGACTTTGGACTTGACATTTTAGGCCTGGAAGAAGACCAAACAGTAAATTCACTGCAATAATCCCAGATAAATGGGATGATCACTACGAAAGCTTAGATAGTTAAGTGGCCTACACTTAAGTCCAGAAACGATAAAAACACAACTCAAAGGAGATCCTCCATGTCGGGGGCGTGGTCTGTACAATCCGAAGTAAGGAAGACACCCACCTGAGATGTGCCATCTGTGCTGCTCACAAGAAGCAGAGTCATCTTACAGCACAGGGTCATCGAAAATGGCATCTGTAAAAATAACCTACAAATGGTTCTATGCACCTGCACATTGGACATATTTTTCTTCTGGTGTATTTTTTCCAAACAATCATTTTTCTTTGTTTGGAACAGATCAGACAGACTAGGGTTTTAGACTAACATCTTCCATTGAAGCATTCATTATTAGACTGTTGGTGGGTCCACTTTAAAAGTTTAGTTTGGTACGGTAGTTAGCTCATTTCTTCCGATTGCTTCCTGCCATTAGCAGTTGGAAAGCTCTTGAAGAAATTTTTATGTTTTCAACATTGGTTTGACTGCTTTTTAAAAGCAATTTTGCTCATAAAAGATTTCAATGGCATTTTTCTGGCATGAAAAATTGAACACATTTTAAACATTACTATTAACATTATTAACATTAGTATTAAATATCATGAGATATCCAAATTTTTTAAGCAGTCTGTATTGGAATTTGTCTCACTGATCTTTAACTCCTTGTGAAAACACATGCAAACCTACACCCATGCAAATGCATACACATGCCTTAACCCTTTGCACACTGAACTGCATTCAGCCTGAGCTAGTCTTACAATTTTGGCACTGGTTGGTGAGACTTGGTGAGCTGTCAGAGGAACAGGTCCCATGCCACTCAGCAACCGGCTCAGCTGGGTGGAGCTGCGACAGGGAGACAGGAAGAGAGGCAAACAGAAAGACAGACAAAAAAAGTGGCCATCTGGATAGACAGGCCGCAGGGTCACATGGTGGAGTCACAGACAGGATGGTGCTCAGCTGCTCTGTGTCTGTGCTGTCAGCCTCAAACACTTATGAGTCTACACTGAAACGGCTGGGGATGGGAGCTGACCGAGCCCTGCGAACTGTTCAAACTGCAAAGTATGTCTAATTTTGGCCTGTTTAAAAAAATGTATATTAAAACTTTGATATTAGCGATTAGGAAAAAAACCCATTCAAATGATTTAGCATCTTAACTTATCAATAAATGTACAAGTATTTTTGCAAAGGTTTTTACATACACCACACCATCTAAGTGTTCCATCCTTTGCAAGTGTCCCTTTTTACCTTATAGTCCTGTTTTTATTTTGAAAAGTTTAAGCAGACATTTAGGTCTTTAGTACATACCGTTTTAAGGCAATAATCTCTGCAAGAATGTGGACAGTATGCTGTTGAAAGTAGCTTGAGCTGCCAGTAGATGGCATCTGATGCCTGCTTTAGATGTGTGCACTGTCCCACTGTCACTGTCAGCTTCCCTGCAAAACTAAAGATGCAGTTAGATTGCTGGAGAGAAATACTTTCATGAAATATAAACATGTGAAAGATAACTTTGTAGTAAAGTTCATTAAAGACAGAGCAAAATGAAATGTTGATATGCTGTTTTCCTGAAAACACTTATTTGCACTGTTATATTTTTTAGAATTTCAAAGAATCTCCTCTACTGAAAATGAATTTTAAAAAACACAATTAACACGACTCCTAGCTCCCATACAAAATGTGCAAAAAGTCTTAAAATTCTCCAATATTGCAGTTTGGCATGTCCATTAAATCACAGCAAGTATTACTGGGAGAAAGTTTTAATTGAGATGTATTTGATTTTTGCTTCAAGGATGGCCCCATCTCCCTTCCTTAACATATGGGCTTGTGTGTGTTGTTCAACCATAAATTTTCAGTGCTGCAGGACATTGTCTTTTTTTATGCCTTGTGATCCATCCCACATACATGCCAGAAAAGTGTCAAGGCCTTCTGGGAGTGAGAAGAAAACGTGCCGTGGCAGTGAGCATTCAGCTGGCAGACTGCGAGGATCCACAGCCGGCTCTGTGGGTAAGGAATGCCTTATGGTTGCGCTGGTCTGCAGATCACGCACACTTCAAAAGATATTGAAGGCTCATTCTACTATTTAAGGATTACACAAAAAGCTATTGCCACTGTCTCACAATGACACTTAATTAAACTGGAGCCTTCAATACAGTTTAATTTAGATAATATGTATTTTTAAATGTGTCTCTGATTAAAAGTGTCATATGTCAAAATGGCATATGAACAACTGAAATATTTCGCCTTCCAGCATTTGTTACACTTTAATGTGATATCCTCTGATTGTACAGATTTTTGTGAATTATCCTTAACAACAAAAATCGACTGATTACAGAGCAGACAGGAGTTCAAACCCACAAGAAATGTAAATAGTGGGGTAAATTTATAAATCTAGCACATTATTTATGTCATATGCATTTTGTCTTTGGGTTATGTGGACAAACTTTTTAAAATGACACTTTATTTCTTTTTTTGGACGATGTGCATAAGTGAAAATCTGAGAAACAAATAAACACTTTTAGAGAATCTGACCAAAAAATGAAGACCACACAAGTAGACAGCTGTTCACAGCAATGCAATCAGCTTAACAGCAGGACAACAAAAGAGCAGCCACGCCTTAGATAAAGATGCTTAACCTCCAAGCATGCTAAGTGCCCCTCGCTCCATTACCACTTAATAGGCCTAATCAGTTTGGCCAAGATTAGATTTTGAATCTATTGCCACCAAAGCACAGTGGAATATTAAATTACTGACTTCATTAGACAGTGCAGAGTCATGTTGTTTAGCTGGTGTCCGTTAGAATAGGTAATATCCGCGGTGGTAAAAGTCCCTGAGCTATATCACAACTATGCTACTTTACAGACGGATAATGTGTGGAAGATTGTGTTAAACTGATGGGTTTTGGATATTCAGCTTTTTCCTTTCCCCCCCTATTATTATGATCCTACAAAAATGCCTCAGATTAATTTACTTTTGAATAAAACTGTTATGAAAAAAAAATGCTGATTCCAATTTGTGGAAAAAAGCATAATGAAAATGTGGATGAAGTGTTTTTTAATCATCCAAAAATATTGCAACCTATAAATTACTGCAAAGAAGCTCAAACAGCAGAATGCCTGTTAAATGTTTTCTATTACCGAGCCTCGTATGTAATAATTGTTCTTGCAAACTGCTCATAATTTTTTTGATGTTTATTCAAGCTTGAGATCAAATGCAGCATAGTGGTTTTCAGAATCGGAATCACGGCCAAGCCAACTTCACATCTGACAGATTAAGGTCTAAAACTTCCCACATAATCTTATTTCAAAATAAATTAAAGTCAAAAAGAGTTGAGCTGCAAGTTGCAGCTGGAATGACTGACTTACTAACTGACCGATGTTACAGCGCTTGAGTTTTTAGATGGATAGATTTCTTCTACTGCCTCATATTTTCCACAGAAATTAAATATACTGAGAGGCATGCCCTGCCACACTTGGATTTGGATTCGGCAGATTGCTTTTATCCAACGCATTTCACTCATCAGACAAAGCAGTTCTGAATACACACACACACACACACACACACACACACACACACACACACACATATATATATACATTTATATACATCTATCCATCTATAGATTGATAGATGTAACCCATCTGTGAACAATTAGTAATAAATACAACCTAGCAATTCTTTGTTTTCACTATTATTGTTTTTTTTTTCCACAATTCCAGTAACTACTGCTAACATTATCAAACTGCTTAAGAGCTCAACTTCATTATTTAATTATTAGCATTCATTTGACCTTCCAGATTCCTGCTCACTAACGTAAACTTTACAGACCTAACAAGTTTAATTGAATTCATTTAATTCACATTGTTTTTGCTCTTTACAAATGAAAAAAGTAGCATTTTATATGAAGTTACAGATAAATTGTTGTTTTGCAGAAGCCTATACACAACCACTCCAAAAGCTTCAGAGGGACGAACAAAGCAGCAGACAGATAATCAGACAGACAGGGAGTACTGACATGGCTGAGCAGTGCATGAATGTTTTCCTGACAAATAAAAACACCAGTGAAATGCACTGCAAGGACCAATTTCAGGCCTCCTGCACTAACTTGAGGAATCAATATGAGGCAATGGAGCAGGTTGGGGCTTGGATCGATATCTGATGATACAATCATATCTTACTTCTTGACACTGAGCAGCAGACCACACTAGGGAGGATGAGCTGTGGGTGGTTAAATGAAAACAAGCAGGAAAATAACGATTTGATGGTTGAAGTGTATTTTTTTTATTTTAAAAATACAATAAAAATAATCTTTCTTGAGGATTTAGTCTGGGTTTAGTTGTGTAGTTGTGCTTTTGGTCACAGATATAAAGTTTTTGCTCTTACTGTCGATGCTTTTTTTTTCTTTGCTTGTTTTATTTATTTATTTGGAAGAGCCACTTCTGCTCAAATAAAGCATTGTTTCATTTGAACCAGATCCTTTAAATGTATGCAAAACATAAGACGATCACTTGGCTGTATCAGCACAGTAAAAGTTAAATTTATCTGAAGGTGAAATCATTATTTTGAATTTCAATATAAAATTGCTGATATTTATATAATTTTTATAGATTTACTTAGATAATATTTAAGTGTAGTTTTCAGTACTTGCAACTACATGCTATTTCTTATTCATTTCTTCTCACCTTGTTCCCAGCACAAAGCAAAAATATTGCATTTCAGACAGTCTCAGTCACTGCTGATGACAGATTAATCAAAGGGATTTAATCCCGGCCTGCTGGATGGTTTAGCAGATGCAGCAAAAGCACGCAGTGATGTCAGGTTGGTGATGATACAAATGTGCACTCAAGCATACTTGGGCACACACAGATGAGTGGGGGAAGACCTCGGAGAGGTACTAGTCACTTATTTAAGGGAATGTAATATGATATTGGATGATACTTGGAACATATAGAGCAACATGAACTGTATGCTAAAAATGGCACATTTCACACCTGTCTGTCCGATGATCGCTCATAGTCTGTAATGAGCATACATCGAGCTAGTTTCAATGGCATTTGGAGGGTTAATGGTGCTTATATGTGAAGCCTTGAAAACAATAAACCTCCCATGTGATTTAACAGTATATCCTAGGATTTAAAACTTGGGCTCTTTAAAGTTGTATGTGAAAGCCCTTAAACCTCACCACACCCTAGAGAGGGAAGCTGCTTTCTTTATAGTCTTGCATTGACTTCCATGGACTCCCAATCATGAGTCACCCTGTGTATGCTGCCATCCCCCCCCCCCCACCCCCAACCCACCAAACCCTCCGCATCCATTTTCTGTCTACCCCCTCACCCACCAAAACAGAGTGCCTTAGCTTTTAATGGGCCAACAGGGCTTGGCTTACTTCAGTGGCACAGCATAGCCAACGCAAACCAAATTATTGCTGAAAGAAAACAGCAGAAGGCAATTAAATCCCAGTTAGGCTGATCATTCCAGCCTTGATTAATAGGGTCAACGGGTGGAGTATTCTTCTTTTTGTGTCCGTTGTGTTATATTATCCCTCCGGAATAACAATAATGAAAAGTGTGCAACTCACAGTCTCTTATGATTAGTCAGTGGATGTTTACCGGTAGAAAATCTATGAGCTAATTTGTGTGTGTGCATGTTCGTGTGTGTGTTTGTGTGTGTGCCTGTGTGTGTGGTTTTGCAGGTACGTAGAACAGTGTGCACTTATGATGGTTTTACTGGCACATCTTTACGCTGGCATGATAGCATCAACAATTAAAATGGCTGCCTGAAAGTTTACATTGAAAGACAGTCAGAGAGTTTTGGCAGGAGTGATGTTGCATAGAGTGCCAACATGATGGCAATTTTGAATCAAAATAATCCCATTTGTTCTAGCAGTGTCAGATGTTCTGGTAGGCAGACTATGTACCTAATGAAGTAAGCACGCACAACTTGTACCATAGTTCCATTGCACTAATGCTGGCATCCCTTCTGGCCAAAACTTTGCATGGTTTTGATTATCACGTATCATTTAAACTCAGCAACTCTTTCCCAACATTTGCCAACATGCTTTCAATTCAGTCTGTCTGCCTGTCTGCAAAGGAATATCCTCTGCCACTGCAATTTTACGATCAGCGATAATTCTGAAAAATGATGTCTACATTGTCGTATCTGAAAGGCCCAGGGCAAAATCTCACAGCTGCACAATCAACAAAGCTCATTTTACATCATTATGATGTTATTCGGGATAAAACCATGAATTATCACGTGGTGAATGTGTAACTAGAAGATTAAGCACAGAATCTGCTTTTCCTCTCACCCCTCTTGAACTGCTCAAACTGGAGCACATAACAGCACAAACACAGAGCAAAAGAGAGCTGAGCAGTGATCCGCTGTTTGCTGACCAAATGACTGTCACCCTTTGGGAAGGGGAGGAGGTAGGAAGGAGCATGGTGGCGTAGCGTTCTCCACTGCTATTTGTTACTAAACTGTTGTCACTCAAGTCATAAGTCAGTGTTTGAGGCTAATCACAGCAAACTCCTCAGAACCTTGCCAGCCCTCACCACAAGCCTCATACCCCCTCATCTCATTCCCACATTCCTCAAGGCCTCGTTTTTTTACCACTCCCACATCCACCCTCCACAGCCCCATCCAAGCCCACCCTCACCTTCTCAATCCACTCTTGGATCATTTCAATTTGCATCCCAACTGGCCCTGGGATTCCCTAGCCCTGTTAAAAGGCAGGCTATTTGTTGTGCTCTGCGGTTAATGCCGCGCAGAGCTTTAAATACCCATATCAAATCTTGGAGGCTCAACAGATTCAGTTTTGCAAACCTGTATCGAACAGAGGTTCAATCCGTCAGCTTAGAAGTGTACACTCCTTAAGTTGTGTGATAAGGTAAAACCAATCACTGGATTAGGCTCTCTCTGTCAGTGATGGTGTATTTTCAGTGCACAGTGTTGCTTTGCTGAAACAAGATAAGCTGATGGAGTAACATTATGGTGCTTGAGATTTCTTTTTCAATAGGAATATACTATTAATGGATTCTGAAGCCAGTGTATGATGCTGCTCTTGCAGTTGTGGATAATGCATTAGCATTAGCTGTGAAAAGCAGTTGGTGCCGGATACCATGAGCAATCATCTCTCAAAACCACAAATTTGATTGTTTTTATCATGCAAATCCAGCCTACTACCCGATAAAATTGATTGAGGTCTTAAAGTAGGATTGCAGTGTTTATTCTTATAGAGCTTCTCACAAACAAAACTCAGCCTTTAGATTCACAAGTATAATTTTGCGCAGCATATGGTGAATTCATAACTCACGAAAGGAAGAATCTCTTGAGTCTGCTGCTTTTTGCGGTTACTCTGCCTTGTTCCATCTGGTTTTGGGGGAGATGTGGGAGGTTTTGGTACATGGCAAGCTTGAGAGAAAATTCATGGCAGGTACATAAATAATCACCCAGCTAAAATATAGGCTACAACTTCTGTTCCTGGTTGAAGTGTTGCGAGACTGTCTTGGATGACATTTGAGATGAACACAAAGCCATCCACAAGCTGCAAAGTACAAACCAAACCTCCTCTCCCTTTCCCCTCACATGAAGCTGGGTTTCCACTTTGTCCTGCCAACAAGCGTTCCCTGGAAGCTCGCTGTCAGACATTTTATGCTTGGTCGAACTCACACTTCAAACCTTGAGGCATCGTTTGTGGACAGCTATGATCCAACTGTCATTTTCTTTTTTTCTGTTGGTTTTTGTGTGAATGCAAAGAGATCAGTGTGGTGATTGGTGATGAAAACCTTTCAAGCACTTTTGACGACTCAAGTGAGAAAGTTTAGGAGGCTGCTTATTTTAGTTTTATGCACTGTGGAGTGCCAGATCACAGCAGAGTTTTACCACAATTTCTTGAGTCCAGTTGTCCTAACACTTTGGTATGAAATGTGTAATTAGTGTAATCACAGATATACTGACTGTCTTTGTTTTTTATCGTAAAACCGAGACACATAATGATATATGTGAACATATGCAAAGAATGTCACTCTGTTTTCTTTATCTCTGGGACCCTGTGGTTAGGCTAATTATGTTAAATTAGCCTGTTAAGTGGGCCTAAATATTTTTGAGCGCATAAGAGAAACTAACTGCAATCTCCATGTGTTTTTTTAATAAAACCAGCGCTGCATGAGAAATGTAAAGACATTTAAAAGAAACCCACTGGCAAATATATAAATCAGGCAATGAATACCCAGAAAAGCCAAATGAATTTGAATTAAAAGCACTGGTGTAGACTAGCCATTAGGGCTGGGCCATATCATACCGTTCACGGTAATACCGGTATAATGTTGGGCAACGATAAGAAAATGAAATATTGCAATAGAATATGGGTAAAACGCGCATGCGCAGTGCCTTTGTTTTCATACGCACATGGCGGAAAAAGCATGGCGGCGACGGAGAATGAGAAGGGCGAAAGCTGATCGTTGAATGAAACGGATGAATCAGAATTGGTTTGTAAAAATGCTGCAACTTCAGTGGTGTGGAACTGGTTTAGCTTTCGTCCGTCAGATACACAACAAAGCACTATTTTTGTTAGAGCATGATAGCGGGCCGTCGTTATTACCGTGTTTTTTGGAAAATACGGCACACTTAAAATCAATCCTTTGATTTTTCTGAAAATCGACAGTGCCCCTTATAATCCCGTTTGCCTTATGTATGAATTCTGGTTGTGTTTACTGACCTCAAAACGATTTTATGTGGTAGACGGCGCTCGAAAATCTGTCAAATGTTTTAGTACGACTTTGCTAAGCTACGAACCCGCACCGCTTGATGGATTGTTGGAGCATTACGGCTATCGTAGGCAGGAGCCTCATGGCGTGATACGTGCTGTGCTTCAACATAATATTACCGTATTATGTGTGTATAACCTCTTTTTAAGTTTTGTGGATATTATAGGTGGTTATGCTGAGGCCAGTTTCCACTGGAAATGCCTTTTGGTTAAACTGTCTGCAAGGAATTTGCATTTGCACTGTTAAATATTTATATAGCTTTAATGCACATAAAAAACAGCTGCTTGTTTAAGTGAAAATACATTGATTTTTTTTTTTTTTGCACTAATAAAGTTGTGGAGTTGTAAAGTATTTTGTCTAGTGTCAATTATATCGTCAGTTATATCGTTAGCGCAAATTTTCAAATATATATCATGATAAATATTTTTGGTCATATCGCCCTGCTCTACTAGCCATGACATAATAGAACATGCCATGTATTTTTAATGTCTGAACAACTACCTCTTACCAAATGATGGCAAAGTGAGCATTTTTATATAAGAAAGTTTTATAATTTCCTCAATTTTCAAAAAGAAAAAGAAAATCACATTTTATCCCGAAAAAAGAAAACAATCAAGAAAAAAAATACTTTATGGTCATCCTATTTTAGTGATCCCATTGTCCTTTTTTGAAAGTAAAGATTATATAATTCAAGTAATAATTCATGCATATGTTGTCTGGTTGCTGTAGTTACGACACAATACATTAGCATATTCTCATTTCCAGTACAGTACCATGTACAGTAATACTGCCATTTTGTCAAAGCCTGTGGTATCACATGTTGGACTGGACATATACACACTTCATTTAGCACTGGTCCCATGACACACCTGTTTAAGACAGGTCACACTCCCAACTTGTCACATAAAGTTCTGGGTGGGATGGTGTTCCTGTGGTTGGCAGTGCTGCCTCACAGCAAAAAGGTTTTTCCAGGTTTCAAAGCCTTCTGGGTTGTGCGTGTTCTGTCATACCAGTCAAATGCTAGCAACTAGCCTGGTAAAGCAAAAGGTAGCTAGAAAATAATTTATCGTTCAAATGTTTTACATATTATTTTGAGAAATAGAAACGTTTGAGTAATTTTCTTACACAAAGTCAAACTATTGCTTTACCTCTTTGTAGTGTTTATGCTAAGCTTTAGCTAAGTAGATGCTTGCCCCAATTTAAATTTACCATACAGACAGGCAGTGATACTAATCTTCTAACTTTTGCCAAGAAATCAAAAAGCAAATTTCTACATTTCTTTAAATGTTTGCCTAGTTTTGGATCCCACTGCAGTAAACAATACCACTGTGTATACGAGAAACAAGTCACAGCTTGAAGATGTTGCCTACCTCCTCCATTAAAGCCTCCAGCAGCTGGTGGTCTAAGTCCTTCCTTGGCCTAACCAGTCCACACATCATGTTGCCTCAGGTTAGGGGGGCACAAAAACTGAAAGGAGAATGTCCATTCCTGGCCATTAGCTGGCTTCATGCTAATCCAGGGATTACATTATCTACATTTACCCTACTTAAGGTTTCCCAGAATTCACAGAGTAGAAGGGCTAACAACAAAACAGCTCCCAGTCTTCTCTATCTCACACATGAATCTTTAATGTGCCTGGGGTGAGAACACACATGATGTCCAGTCACGAGTGATCACTGTAGTAGCTGATTTCTGTTGTAAAAGTCAAAATAACCCGAATGCCTTTGAGACTGGTCTCTCTCTAATCTGAGTAGAGCACTTTATTGTCTGTATTTCTGAATATGGGTCAGACATGTGTGGACCTGCTCTAATCTGTTTTAATTAAACTTAAGAGGTGTATGAAGACTGATACTTACAATGCATGCACCTTTTTCCTTGCTGATATCTGGCTTGTTACATTAAACATTTCAAGATGAGTGTGTTTAATGTAACTAGTTACAAGCGGTTGTTGGAGGTTGCTTACCAGTCACACCTGTCTAGACACTGATCAGTGATCCCCTATTAACCCTCGTTTGCTATGAAAAATTGTGTTTTCCCCAAACAATTGGCAAGTAGTTGCAGGAGGTTGCTTACTTTAGGTAAAGAGGTATGTGGTGCTGAAGCGAAAACGTGCTTGATTGTCTTGGTTGCCAACAGATTGCAGTGGTCACCCATTTGTATTAAATACCCATTTGTCTGCTCTCACTCACTACTTCCTAAGTAGTTGTGAAACTGTGACGAGTGAGATGCAAACTGGAAACATTTTCTGTTCAAAGTGAAACTTAGAGCTTTTGAAATGATCTGCTTTCTACTACTCTTTCTAATTTACTAATTTTTTCAAAAATTTTGTTGCTGTAAATCCTGATGATGGTAAAAAAAAAACCCAACCTAATATTGGTTGATTTTCAAAACTTTGTCCTTGTTTTTTTTCATGTAGCCAATATATTTTGATCCATGAGCACACATCGAATTTAATTTATTAGCTACAAGAGTCAATAGTGCTATTATATAGGTTAGCATGTGTTTATATAGTTTAAGCCACATCACTTAGGACATAAAACTGGGGAAATATTCATGGGGTGATTTCACACGGGGGAAATCACCAAAGTGTGATTGTTCCGGCCTCAGGCCTGTTATCAGGTACTTACAAAGCAATGTTTTCAACTAGAAAACGACAATGAAACAGACTGTAAGAGACCTCCACACCCTTGAGCCACTCAAACACCTGGTGATGTCCGTCAAACAGTAGAGGAAAACAGGTTAATACTTAAGCCAGGAACTGTGGCTCCAGGCTAAGGATGAGGCTCTGCAAAAAGAAAAAAAAATTAGGTTCAGCTGGGTAGACAATTCTCTGGAGATCTTTATTTTTTTTTTTATCTATGTTTATGTTTCACATTTGTTTTTAGGCACAGTACAATTTAAGGAGAAATTAAGGACCAATTTCATATCAATAATTATATGTAATTAATAGATTTCTCTTCTATATGTAATATTTTCAAATCAATGTTTTACGCTGAGAAAACTATAAAATAACATATACACAAATGGTGAGATGGTCTCATTGATCCACTGACCTCACCAGGTAAGAGCTAATGTTGACCCAGGGCAGGAGATCTATATGGACAGTGCTTATGTTAGTGTGGCAAAAAGGATGGGCAAGTTAAATCTAAATATTTGCTTTTAGGTTTGACCAACAAAGAATAACCCAGAAACAGCCAATACAGAGGGCACAGCTGAATGCTACAATGCTGGATACTGGTGTTCCAAGCAAGGTGTGTCTGTGTTTTCAAGCTTTCCAAACAGAAACACAATGTCATACTAATAAACTGGCCACAGATAATAGTGTCACACATACCCAGAGCAGATTTCATACAGTGAAGGTTTTGAGGTTGCGCCAGTCTTGTGGTAATTACATTTTATGTGATCATGATCATCAGCTCTTGTGTACTTCTAAATATGAAAAAGGATGGGAAAACGCCTGTATTTCACTAGAAAGATTGCTCTGGAAAATGTAAAAAATGAGTAAAATTCTTGTCTTGAATTATTCTGGCAGTAAACTAAACTTAAATTTAATATAAATCTAATTAAGATTAAATATGAGGAGTTGCTTTCAAAGAGAATAAATGTGATTGGAGACTGGTAACAAAAGGAACAGTCTGATGATTACCAGAGGCTATCTCAAGGTGTACAATACATTGGACGGACAGCATATTTGGCTCAGAATTGTAAATCCTTAGCCAACTGAATGTCCGTTCATGTTGACTTTATTTTTAAAAATAGAGACATGCCTGTGCAAATGGATTCATGGATCAAATACTATAGTTAAAGCAGGACCAGGTAAGCCAGCTGCCAGCAAGCTAAGGTCATTGTCCTCCTTTGTTATGCTAATTGGTGACAAAGTATAGGCAAAAATAGCTGCACTTGGCTGTCATTGCCATGTTCAATACCTGAAAATAAATTTTTGTGTGTGTTTCATGTGCACGAATGTGTGTGTTTGTGTGTATGTATGCAGTTATGCATCATGATGCTCACATATGCATGCATGCACAGGGTTGCCACCGACTATGAACATACATGATCCCCTGGAGGAAGACAATAATATTGGCATTAAACACCTCAAGATTTGGCTGGTTTTTAATATATCTTAAATTATGTCAGGAAAAACATTGGAACATCACACAAAAGCCAAAGCCAGTGTATAATGCTATCTCATAAAGCTACAGATCTCTTCCACAATATTGACTTAGGGAGCAGACAAACATATGTCAGCCCCTATAACATATGAAATACTTAACGTAACCAATTTCCACCTGTCAATCAACCTGGGAATAATGACAGGGGGCTGGGAATCAATACGCCACAATTGAATTTTTCAACTCCCAAACATGCCTCATTCTGCACCATAAAAGACTGTCAAATGTCACGGTCTCCTGAGCTGCGGGTGGAGACTAAAGATTTATTTTATTTCCAGTGCTGCAGTCTATTAGCAACAACGTTTCTTTTACCACCGGGGGAAAAGGCAGGTCCACACTTCTCTGCTTGTTTTGATAGCGAATGCCCCAGGATGATGCCATGGGTATGTATGTGTGTGTGTGTGTACTGACTAATGAATATGCACACAATTCAATTCAGTTCAATTCAATTCAGTTCAAAGTATCTTGTGATGCATGTGTATAACTGACAATGAAGGCAGGTTCATTAATCAGTAATATTATCACATTAAAAAAAAATGTAATTTTTGGACAAAGCTTCATATTTTCCAAGCACATCAGTGCATTTTCTGAACAACATGGTATTTTATTACCTCCTTATTGAACTGAATATTCCCATGACCTCTTTCTTGAATAACACATTGAGATTTTCTTTACTGTTAACCGCTACTGTAGGGGAAAATTACAGAGGGTGAAGCTACTGAGCATTGCGGTCTTTGTCTACCACCTCATTTACAATACAGTGCCCTCTGCCTCACATAATCAATTAAAAGACAGCAGGGCTGAAGAGGCACCCTACCAGTTACAGAAGTTTACATCAAAAGGGAGAGATGCTTTTGAAGACTTGCTTCATCCTTGAGAGCCTTCCTGGAGAATGCAAGGACAGATTTAGTCACTGATAGATGTGGTTCTGGCCTTCTTCAAGGTCTCATCTAAAACATATCAGATTGCACCGTTTGGCTATTTCACTGCTGAATATAACACTTGCCAGAAAAGCGCACACTTTAAAGAACACACCATTTAACTGAATTTTGAGCAGAATTACTTTACTATGTTATTATACATAGAATGTGGCATAACACGCCACTTACCTCAGTCATACAGTCATACTTGCCCTGCATAGGTGGCTTAATGCAGTCATATTGCTCTATGATATATTGGAGAAATGAAAATTAAAACCAGAGTCATCCTTAGCAAATGTTAGCCTTAGCATTGTCATCATTAGCTTATCTAAGTGAGCTAACGCTAATGTCTTACAACAGACCAAAGCTAACTGACAGAGAGGAAGGGGATGTCTTCAAATTAAGGGCCGTTTTACAGTGTGACAGCTGTGCCGGTAGTATTGATTACCAGACACTGTGAATGAGCCTGAATATCTTTTATGAAGTGAGGAATTCTGGCTTTGTGTGGCTGGCGCCAAATAGGAGCGGCTACAGGCCGGTCTATGTGGCTCACTTGCTGCTAGGGAGATATTGGAGTGTCATGCTCACATCGGTGAGCCAACAGACGCCATTATTTGATATGCAGTCAGCAATAAAATGGTCCATTTTGACTGCAACCAGATATATTGTTAATGGCCGGCTCTTTAAATGTCAACATGTGCTGAGAGTTTTCACAGGAGTTTGTTAGAGTTCTTTATGTCGGGAAATTAATAACTCAGTAAAATGAAAGGGACTTGACACATTAATGCTGTAAATCATACATCTGGGCAGCTGCAAGAGTGAAGCTGAAAAATGATGATTTAAGAGGAGGCGCACTGGAAAAAGTGTTCATATTCAGCAGTCAGTCTGTCTCTGTACTCAAATCTGTAAGAGATGCATATAAAAAGTCAATATCAAGGTTTTTTTTAAAACAAAACTTTGGTAAGTAGCTGTTATTTTTCCAGTTTGATTCTATTAGTGCATGAATATACAAAGTAACAGAGTGGCTGATGATTTTGATGTTGAAAACTGGAAAGAGAGCAAATGTCTGTAATTGTCCCATACTGCTTTTCCTGCACCTCAAATCGTTTTTTCATTACGACATTAATTATTTCTGACTGTTAGATAATCTTTCTATTTGAATAACAGCGGCATCACACTGACGCCACATTTCCATATCTCAGCAATTAACTTTGTGAATGCAGCCTCATTATCATTTATATGTCTTAAATTTATATATCAAAACATTGGAAATAAGAATAGAATGTAAGTTCTATTTAAGAGTAGTTTTTGACTTATAATCTTGATGGTCAGAGGATTACGGGTTATTTCTTGCAGTGGATAATCTCTGTTCCCAGAGACCCTTACAGTCATTTTAACAGGTGGCTAGAAGCTGATTTTGGAGAGATGACAAAAATTGAGAGCTTGGGAGCACAGGTGTAGAAGTAATCTAATCCATATAGAATAGAAGATATTTTTTTATAAGACAGTATTAGGGTGAAAACATGTCCAGCACTCGTTTACAATGTATGAGAAAGTATGTTTTAGCAGTAATAAATCAACCGCATCTTTTTGAGTTACTCAGTATGTGTGTGTGTGAGCCGATGGGCGGATGTGTTTACTAGTGTCTCAGTGTGTGTGCGCCAGTGTTGATGACACAATAGCATGGCTGGCGTCTGGCTCAAGCAGAGTTATGCAGAAGTTGTTGGTTGTTTTGCTGATCCCTCTCTGTCAGTGTCACAAGAAGCGTCATCAATCATCAGACACTGGGGGACCAGACCACCCTTCAGTCTCTGTGTTGGCTCAAAAGACTTAACGAGCCCCGATCAGTATGGGAGGATTATTATACACAATTCAAATGATGTCAGTCCTAAAAAAAAACAACCAAAGATGAGAACCACTACCTCATAATAGAAGAAATAGTACTGGGATAGCATTAATGCCATGTTTGTATGAGACATTCAGTTTATATGTGCTGGAATAGTTGCATTTTTTTTTCTTTTTGGGGTTTGTTTATTTTTTGTAAGTAATTCAACTCACAGTCAAACTAACAACTTAAAGTGACAACAGTAACACATTTAGAAGATGTTTTAGTTGAGCATATTAGCTTGCTGAGCTTTGCTAATCACCATAACTCCATCCAAGACTGAAATTAATATTCTCAGCTATGCAAAATGGAGGAAAAATATTTTCATCATTTTGGTCTAATGGTGGCATTAAATGAAAAGTTGTGGTTCAACAAAAAAAAAACAAAAAAAAAAACATATAATTTGTCAGCTCTTGATGTTTGCTTATTTGAAAATCATTGCTATCGCAATGATTTAACCATTTACAGTAAACATCTGTTTTGTGTTATGACACAGTGATGAAACCGCACTGAATGCTCGCTTTTTAATCAATAGTTGGGTTTGCAGAAAAAAAACCCAAAATCTATTGGGAAAGTGTGGGGAGAGTCAAACTATTCACATGACCTGAGCCTGTCACCCTGTCTGTACTGTACCAGGTGTACTGACAGCTATTGGCTTTGACATTTGTTATCTGTTAAAAAAACATCTGGTTTCAATATTCATGCTTAGAAGTAGACTCATAGTTGGGGGTAGAAAGAGGTCGAGGGGTAGAATTTGGTTTACCCAACAGACTCTTTTACCAATTCAGATAAAGCAACTCTTTTTTGGAATGGCTTATGTCATAATTTTGTCTTCACCGCAAGTGTCTTCCTCCCAAAAAGCATTTTTCATAGCCATGTTTACAGAGAAACCACACCAGTGCATTGCTGTGAAATGAGTCGTCATATCAGCCATGCCTGACGGGGAAGCTCTCCTCCCCTCGGCACACGAGGAGCAGAGTTCTCTTTGGTCTCTGCCACTGTAGTGGAGACTGTTGACAGAAGTAGAGACAGGCAAACATATGTTCCCTCCAAAATACAGGAGGGGACGGCCTGCTTGTTTTCAAAGAGGCTATTATCTCTGCAGTGTATCGCCACCCCTTGCTGTTGTTTGAGGAGGAGTTTTTTCGTGGTCTCCTCCGGGTCCCAGCTGAAACTGTCACAGACAATTGAAACCACGTTCCTCTGGTGCATACACGCATTTGCACAGGACACACACACATTTTTACACATGCTATACACGTAGAAAGACAGCAACGAGTTACATGTCAGATAATTAGTCTAAGTGACTTAACCGGTGCACCGGAATGAAGGTTATTTGAAATTCATATTATTTCAAAATCAAGTGAAAGTGTCATATACACGTTGTATTATCTAAATGGTAAGCACTATTAATCCACAAAAATGGTTTCCATAATGAAACAGGTAAATTCATCTGTAATCTGTAAAGGTAATCTGCAGATGTTCACCCACCCCCCTTGAAGCTATTCCACAAATTCTCACTGCAATGAATGATGCACACATGAACGCAGAGGGGCCTGTTACCACAAAATGACAAACTAAATATTTGGGGATGGTGATATCATTCTGCTAGGCCTCATTACCATAGACTGAAGCACAAATGTAGTTTCAAAGACTCCAAATCCCATCTCATTTGATCTGCCAATATGCAGAGTCTGTCCTCCAACTGCCACAGCCATGCCAAAGCAATTTGTTTCTTATATTGCTTTTGGAAGCCAATATGTTTTAATTAGGCGAATACATAAGCGAAAACAACACCATAAATAATCATCTTTCTTCACCCATGACAATGGAATTTCATCAGATCTTTGTTTTCAGTCAAGGCATACATACTTTATTAAAAAAAGCAAGGGGGTAAAATATAGTTTTTTTCATATAGAGTGCAAAATGTCTCCTCAAGCTGTTATGGCATGAGAATTGTGTAATATCAACTGGTCTGATGCAATAGAAAATATAAGTGAATGTACATAGAGACTAAAAGTACAAATACTTTGAACTTTTTATTTTAAAATTTCCTGTTTATTGCCGTTACCATGAAATTCCTTTCCCATACAAACAGTGTAGACACACTCCCACGCAGGTTAGATGTTGTTTTTATGGCGTGTTAATAATGCCAGCTATCCTTGTCTGCGATCCTACAGATTAAGTGAACTTGTAATGTATTTGTCCATGGATTATCTGGTGCCATTGTTTCAGGGACAGTTTAACAGGATGTGGAGCAGTAGTACTGTAATTCTAGAAATGTACATTTTAAAGAGGCAACAAGAAAGTATGGCCACATTTAACAGATATGTCATATCAGTGTAAAATTTATAACAGATATGATCATTTTTTAGAGATGCCATGGTGCTAAAGTGAAGGCCCAAACTCATCCAGTCATTGCTTAGGAGGTTTAGCAGTGCCTCTGACTGAAGTGAAAAGACTAAACCTGTGTACCCAAGTGCAGAAAATGCATATGTGGATGAGCAAAGCATGCCAAAATTCACTGATGAACCTTATGAAACTATCATAGGCCTAGTAATAAAATATGAGGGTGCTCACTGACATATACTGACTATATTAACATACACTTATTGGCAGCTGTACTTTGCTTGTACTGGGTTGGACCAATTGATGCCTTTAAAACTGCCTGGGGTGTAATTTCCAGGGGGGTTAGGGGGGTTATGCCCCCCCCCCCCCAGTGATCAGACCCAGCCAATAAAATTATGAGTTATCTTGCATAAATAGGCTGTTGATTTTCTTTCTTTTCTTTTCAGTTATTACCAGCAAAATAGTTGCATGTTTAATCATCTGGGAATTTACCAGATGATTAAACATGACACGTGACACGAAGTTACGCCCATGCACATGGTATAGATTCAATAAGCTATTTGAAACATTCCTTTTGAAGCTTTGGTGCACTGACAAGATAGCAGCAGTTGCTGCTGATTTGTCAGCTGTACCTCCATGAATCTCCCATTTCACTACATCCCAAAGGTGCTCTGTTAGACTGCGATCTGGTGACTGTGGAGGCCATTTGAGTACTGTGAACATGTCATGTTCAAGAAACCAGAAACCAGCATGTTATCCTGGTCGAAGAACTCATTGGAAGATGGGTACACAGTGGTCAAAAAGGAATGGACATGATCAGGAGCAATACTCGAGTAGGCTGTGATGATTAAAGGATAGTCTCTTGATACAAAGGGGCCTAAAATGTGGCAACATCCCCCAAACCATTTCATTCTTTCATGTTATTCAAAATTCTGACCCTAACATCCGATTGTCACGGCAGAAAAGTAATCCATTTCTCTTGATGAACATCAAGCCAGGTGTATCCAGGTAAGTAAAATTTACATTTCAAGCCTAATGACAGCTAGTCCTACTCAATATGCTAAACAAAAAGTCAAGCCGTCCACTTCCTATGACTCCACTACAAATGTTGACATCCAACTAAGAGCAGAACTTTGAAACTTTTTATTTGCTGGCTTGTTGTAACTAGTTTCTTTGTTATCACCATCTAACTCAGACAAGTTGGGAGCCCTACAGATTTCTGACTGATTTTTTCCCCCCCTACTAGATGACTAGGCCTCCACATTTCCATACATAGAGTGCAGTTTCATCATGAATTCACTTTGAAAGCTAAAACAAGTATTTCTTTTTTGGT
The DNA here is from genome assembly GCF_036321145.2 of Pelmatolapia mariae. Taxonomy (NCBI): domain Eukaryota; kingdom Metazoa; phylum Chordata; class Actinopteri; order Cichliformes; family Cichlidae; genus Pelmatolapia; species Pelmatolapia mariae. Next base: position 16,928,133 of record NC_086228.1, on the reverse strand, counting down.
TATGAGTCAGCTTGGGTAAATGGATTTTCCATCTTACTCTTCATAAAGAGGGAGTATCTTTCCTCCACTCCCTGTGATGTCAAAGTACAGTCAGTCATAGAGAGTGAGAGCTCTGTTGGCACCCACTGAACAGACAGTGTCGCCCCAAACCCAAAGGGATTACATGTGTGTGTCCTCTTTGTTCAGAGACATCTAGCGGCATCTGGCAATAGTCAGTCCCCCTTGTGCTCCTTTATGGAGACAAGTGTGTTGTACGATCAGGTTTCTCAAGCTTCATTTATTAAATTAAGTAATGCATCACTGTTATTTGACAAGAAGTTTTTTCTTTTCTTTCTTTTTTTGTGCTCAGGCTGGGAAGACACGAAACTTTTCATATTTTGAGAAAGCGAAAAGGGAGGGAGAAAGATGTAGGGGTGTGAGAGAGGCAGAGAAAGAAGGAACTGAGAGAGAGGGATGTGGAGAAAAAGGGAGATAATGATGGAGTGAGAGGAAAAAGAGGGAAAGAGACAGAGACAGGAAAAGGGAGGGGACTGAAGGGCCTCTTGCTCTTCTTCTCCTCCCTCAGTATCACCTCAGAGGGAGAAAACAACCTTTTGCCAGGTCGTTTCTCATCATTTGTTCGATTTGTGCTGATCCTACTTTATTTTCATTAAAAATAACACGTAGGAAGTTTTCCAAGTTTTCCAATACCTGCCCTCCCCTTTTCTGTTGTGGAGCATGAATTTTCATATGGTTAAAGCTACAGTATCAAAGTTTCTTCTTGAAAAAAAAGAAAGAAAGATAGATACATTACATTAAAAGGCGGTTACAGACACAGAATCTGTTTCTAAGAAGAAGAGATCTTGCTCTCCTCATCCATAAGTTGTTTTTAAATTTAAGCTTTTATAAAACAATTTTAAATAATTAGATGACAATTTTATGCCAATTGTTACTGGTTGAAGTCTCTTGCTTTGTTTATATCATGGCTTTGGCTGCTAATGTGTGATTATGAGTCTCATCAAAACCACGCAGAATATTTGTTGTTCTTTCTAAGAATTTATTTATAAATGATATATTTATCATTTACTAGTTTTATTTATTTTTTATTACTTTTAGCATGAAGAGGAAGCATAAAAGAAAACTACACTGTCTGGGAATAAACAGCCACAGTGATCTTTTGTTCCTAATGTAAAAAACTTTGTTATGAACCACAACCCTCTTTTTTTCCCACTATACTGCCTTTAACACTGTCAAACCTATTTTCAACCCAGGAATCATACGTGTGATGTCTCTGTCCAATACACATTGTATAATGTGAATGTTTCAATGAACTAAGGTTATGGGGAAACATAATGAAACAACATTCGTGTAGTCTGATGGTACTTCTGGCAAAAATGGTACAAGCACCTTAAACAAACAGAAATTAAAGGAGAAATGCAGAATAACAGAAAACAGCAACAAAGCAAAGGCGAGCTAATGAAAACAAGAGCTGATCACATTATGGGCATGAAGGCTGCTAAGTCTCTCTAGTCTCAGTTCCCACAGTCTGTCCTCAAGACAAATCTGTGTAGTTGTGGTTGCAGTCTTTTGAAAAAACTTTTGAACTATCCCCAATTTATTAATATTTTGCTTCCAAGAAGGTAAATTGTTTTTCTTTTTCTTTTTCTTTTTGTTAAGTGGTCTAGAACAACAGTTATGCCAGCTTTCTAAAGTTTTTCTTTGGACATTGGCTGGTTTATCAGTAATTTTCAGTCCACTCTTTGTACCTGACCGTTTTCAGACTTATTTTGTGTGTTTGTTAAGCCAGTTAATACTGACCTGTTGGATGAATCATACAAGTTCAAAGAATTCACCCGAAGACATGTATATGACCCCCTCATCAGAAATGGTCTCTTAATGAAAGGTGGCTCTCACAGAGAATTTATTAACTAAGGAAACAGAGAGAAAAGACTGATGTATACTGAATTGCACAAAAACTGGACCGAAAATCAGTGGAAAGTTCATATTGACCAAAAAAACTAATTGCACTTTTTTTCAAGTCTTTGTCAGACAGAGGAGAGAAGTAAAACAGTGAGTGTCTACAACCATCTATAAAACATGGAGGCACCTCTTTCGTTGTTTAAGGCTGCATTAAAAGTCACAGAATTATGATAACAAAATTATTATTATTAATTATTAATTAATATTCTTGACAAAAGACAAAGCAAAAGGCAGCCAAGAGCCAAAGAAGATCTTTGAAGTTTCTTCAGAAAGCCTGGAAAACTATTCCTGAAGACTACTCAAATGTTAATGACTACTTGAAGGTTAAATGTAAGATCAAAACCTATTAACACAGTTGTGTGTGGTGTCCCACTGATCTGTGTCAGCTCTGTACAGCCCTTGGACATGTCCAGTAATATATAGTAGTGTTGGCATTCACTCAAGGGAAGTGAAAAAATTCTGCTGTCCTATCTTTTCAGAATTAAATATGACTTGTATGTCAAACATATCCCGCACATTCTGCAGGTGTAAACTCATCATACAGATTTGCTTCACAAATTTGTCAAGCAAAAAATAATTTAAATTTTGAAACTTTTAGTGATGTTTGCCGACATGTAAATGTAAACTAGCTCACTCTCTGGAGTTAGTGCCAATCACACGATGTAAAGGAAGCGCATGTGTTCTTACATCATTGTTATTTACCTACATAGGTCCTCTCTTTGCTTATATAAAGGAACATAGAGCAGTCTCATATTTCCAGCAGGCTGCTTCTGCGGTGGCTGCCGCAGCATCATCCCATTAGTTTGCCTTTATTCTTATTCCCATCAGGTCTTTTGACTGCGGATGAGTATAAGAGGGAGGCCAAAAGGTCACTGGTGACTAATTTTCTGAGCACTCACAGATTGTGTAAGTAATGGAGCACTTATTGCATTCGCTCCCCCATCACTGCAAACAAGCCCCAAAAAATCCATACAAATTCCCACACGCAAGCTAGTGCCTGGGGAGAGGAGAAGTGGCCCATCTTTAAAATATAGTGAGAGGCATGGAATAGGCCTAATGTGCAATTTAAAATCAATATCTTTAAAAAAAAATGCCCATCCTACCTACGACAGCATCATCTAAATATCAATAGGGCCTCTTGGTGCTTCACACAGAGCTGGGTGTGAGAAGAGACAGATCCGAGGTGCTCTGACCAAGGATTTTACACTGTCTATTCAGTGGAATCGGGTTCTCACTGCCTCTCTTTCAATTTTAATACGGTTCCGTACTTTGTGCATGAGGTTTAATAAAGTAGCAGAGTGTCTGTCAAGCCAGGTGTATCTTCAATCCTTTCATATTCCAAGTAAATCCCAAAGAAAGGTGTTGAGGATACCAGCAGAAGAAGGCAGACACTAAAAGAGGGAACCAGGGGGTGGTTGATCATATTTTTTCCCCTCTCATATGGCCACAATGGTATATTCTTTTTCCCCCTTGCGTTACTGTGAATTTCAAACAAGAATAGTGGAGCTTTTTAAGCTGTGTTTTCTGATGACCCATGGCTTAGTTTTCTCTTTCAAATCCATGTTTTGCCAAATATATCAACTATATTATTACTCAGAAATTAAATCGACAGTGTCTTTGACTGGAGTCAGATTACATAAATGCATTTATCATCATATTTATTTAATATCATTTACAACAACTAAAAGACATTTATGATGTCACCATATATCCTTTTATATGTGCTTATTACACCTAGACCTGCCTCATTCAGAGACAGAGTAATAATAAAGCATCACTTTAAAAATAGCAAAAAAATTTTGCCCAAGAGTGTATGGGTGAGATGAATGAATATTTCCATTTCCACTTCCAGTTCATTCAGTTAAGTATTGGAAAATGTGCTATTTCTAAAAGGTAATTAATGTCTCTATCTCTGCCATATCTTGTGTTTGCTCATCTCTTCCCATCTGGATTCTATTATGGATGGGATTCCTATGATAAGGCCAGCAGGAGTAGAGAGAGAGAGAGAGAGGAAGAAAAGGAGAGTCAGGAGTGAGTTGGCGCACACTGATGCATGATGGGATGGGGGTCAGGATACAACATTTCATTTCATGGAAGTAAATTATACACAAAAGACAAAAAGGCATTGTTTTTAATACATAAACAAGTGCATCTGCAACTTTAGTTACCTGCTGGAAACTGTAGAGACATCAGTGCTCATTAGAGGTAGATGGTTTTTGCCAACCAGAGGACAACCAGTGAGAAGTGAGAGGTTTGGTTGTTACTTATTTTGCTTTGTTTGTTTGTTTTTGTTTACTTGTTGTCAGCAAACTTTCATTGTTTTTTTAACAAAAGGTTGATTTTTTAAGCCATTTTGGATTTTTATGATGTCAGATGTTTCACATTCTCTCTGTGCAACATCAGATGAAGGCAAAAATAACTATCTAGTTAATATTATATAAATCTTTTTTATGTGAATATGTGAAACATTTACTCAGATTTGCATATTTTCTTTCTTGACTAAAAGCAAATAATTAATGAAAACTCACCTTTGACTTGATTTCATGATGTGAAGAAAGCTGAAGAGTGCCATATAATTATCTCTTTACAGGTCAGTAGAACTTTTTCACTTTGATCCATCCTGTGGGATCATCAAACATGTATCAGACGTAAAGTTGTCTCATTTATAAAGCATTAAGTTCAGAGGAAGCTGTAATGGTGACCCCTGGATGACCCAGGCCACACCGGTCAAGTGCAAACATGGATTAGCGTTCTGGTTTTAACAGGGAAGTGAAATGTAGAACGAGAGCAGATCTCACTTCTGAAAGTGGAAAGTGGTATTAATGATAATGATTTTCATGTCTGTTCTTGATTTTTATATCAACAGTGCAAGAAATAAAATAAAATAGAATAAAACAGGATGTTTTATTTAGCAAATCACATTAGAATAAATACATCTCCATGCATTCAATTACTTTTAATATTTTACACATTCTCAGTCATTTAGATCTGAGCACAATATCGCTGTGTGTTCTTCCCCTCTTAGCGTGACAATGTTTGGCCCCTGGCCACCAACATGTTTTATTTAATAATGTGGGAATTTTCTACTGTTTTGCTTTCATTACAGTGTAGGAGACTAAAGCCGAAAACAGAAACAGAAAGCCAGTTGCTTTAAAGCCTGAACTTTACCGCTCAACAACTGTCAAATGCAATATCAGCATCTGCATTCAAAGGGGAGGTTTTTTTTGTTTTTTTTTAACAGGATGTCTCCTTAATGCAGCAATATTCTTTTTTTGCTCTATTAATAAGTGTATTCTTTGAAAGTCTCCAACTCTACTGGTGAACATCCACTGAAACCAGGGCCAGTGCTAGCTCAGGGTCTGGGGATTTAGGCCATAAGGAGTTGCAGCCAAAGGCTGCAGGGGAGTACTTTCAAGGTTGGGATGAAAAGTACATCTTCAGCTTGGGAGTCACAGGGACACATGGAAAGGAAGAGGGAGGGAGGGGTTGTGAGGGGAAATTTATTCCTGTTCTCTTGCTTCTGGGCCAGTCCACAGGCCCATGTATCAAAAAGACCACCGCGTTTGAGGTGAGGCATGTGGGCCAATCCATGGTAGAATACGCAACACAGGTTTGCCAATATGACAAATACGAAGGCAAGTTTAAAAAGGTAACAAAACAGAATTTCATAAAATGCTAAATGTCTCTAAATGCTGTAACTGATTTACTGCCTTAACAGTGGGACACTAAAACAGTAATGGACATTTTGGAGGCAGTGTGTATTTCACAGTGTTTTTCCAGTAATTTCACTTTTGACATGCAGTCAACATTGCAACATATAAAAGAGGTGAAGTGGAAATCCACATCATTTGGTTTTTCCAAAATATTATTCACCGATACTTAATATAGGGTTCATTTCAAAATCACTCAAAATGAATTTTGTACGACTTCCACAATCAAAAAGTGTTGTTCTAAATTAGATTTAAATAAAATAATTAAATCTATAATTCCTCATTTCTGTCTTATTAACAAATATACCAATCGGTTATTAATGCCTGGCAAGTTTTCCATGAAAGCATTAAACAGCAACCAGTAAATCAAGAAAGCACAAAGGACACTAACTGGCACATGATGCGTTCTGGGTGGGGCCACTGCCAGCCACGCTGCTGTTTTTGCTTCAGTGACGAAAGATCAACATTTGTCTCACGGTAGCGGATCACTGAGAAATTGAGTCTGTTTCATCTGGGAGTCAGATTTCGCTGTCTTTCTGTTCCTTGCTCAGAGCCTGGATCCTGGAGCAGATGTGCCTCTGAGGCATGGGCCATCAGGTTGAAGGGTGCAAGCCAAGCTGACTTGGTGTTAGGGTTAAATTTAGAGGTTGAAGGTCAAATGAAGGTCAGGGTTATGGCCGGGTTGGGGTCACGGTGAGGTCAAAGTATGCTACTCCCTTAGGGTAGCATTTAAGTGGTCAGGGTTTACCTCTGTGTCCAGTTAGAGATATAATCTTACACACAGCAACTAGAAATAAGGTTTTGCGCGCCTGAAACACAAGAATACATTTATATATTATATATTTCAAATTTTAACTAAATAATTACTTAGTGATTGGATGGTTTTGGAAGAGAAATAGAAAACTTTTTTAAAACTGCTATTTTTAAAATAATAATAATGATAATATCTTATACCAGTTGTTTCTGATGTTTCCTACTCTGGTTACTCCATACATGTTTGCAGGAGCTACAGATTGCTGGGTAACCTTACACCGCTGAAAGATGGAAAAATGAGGGACATGGGATGTGTCTGTGCACATGTGTCATGCTGGGGGGCATAGACAGTGCGTCATATCAGAAAGCTTCCCTGCCATGTACCCCTACCACAGGATAGTAGCGGCTCCCAAAACCAAAATTGTACTTCCCAGAGATGAGGCAAAGACAGCTAAGACTTGTGCAGTCAGAATGAGGAACAGTCCAAAACACTGTTGGGCATGTGAGAATGGCTGTGACACTAAGTAGTGTTTATCATGTTTCACATGTGCCTGTGCCAGACAAATCCATTTAGTTCTTTCCCGAGCAGAAAGACTGCCAACAATATGTGACAGATCATAGCAAAAGTTAAATTTTTGATGAATTTTAAGTAGAATCTAAGATATATAATAAAGTGAGAAAATCTGAGTTTGCTGCTGTGATTACTGCAGGTAACACTAAAAGGAAGCTGCTGTTTATTGAAATGCAAAATGGCTTGTAAAAGGTTAAGGAAAGGCCTCAACTGCAGTTTCAAAGGATGCAAAGAAACAAAGGACAAAAATATTCCACCAATTCATTATCTGCGTTTCATACCATCTCTCTGTTGTATTAGGAAATCCAACCAGGGGCGTTCTCAGGCTTTGGAAGGCTTAAGATCTCATAAAATGAACTGTCACCTGCTTAGTTATTGGGTGCTTACAAATAACCAAGATGCATAACTTGAGGAAGTACTAGTCCCCTAAACCCTTTCCAGCAGGAAGAATATAAGCTCCTTTCAATGCATTATTAATATTTTGCCTAAACTCAGTCTGGACTGAACAGCAAGCTGGATTAGCCAAAGGAATTTAATATAAAATTCATGCTTTCTCTCTTTTTCTCTCTCACAGATATATGCAGTCTGTTGTTAGTTAGAAAGCCGCGGCATTCCTCCGCGCACTGACAGACTCAACATATGAAAGTGAGGGTGGGAGCAGAAAGTGTGTGGCCCTGCTGACTGCCATGTGTTGTCATTTAAAACGATATTTTCTGAAGTTAATGACTTACACAGGCTTATAGGCATAAATGGACAGTCTCTGGTGTTAATTTAATTGGATGAGTGGGTCCCATATAAAGGTCATTATGTCTGGTTTGTGTTTAACTTGTGTTTAATTCAAGGCAGCGAGTGAAGAGAAGCGGTATTGATTAAATGACAGCTTAACAACTAGTTGTTTAATAAATAGGCCTCGTCTATTGGACTAGAGGAGCCAAAAAAAAAGAAAAAAAAAAGATGATTTGAACTAAGTGTCTGGGCTGACAATCTGTGGAGATAAAGGAGTCGAGTGGGACAAAATGGATGCTGGAACACTCCCACCCCACCTTGTGCCTCACTGTCTGACAAATTTATGTTAACAAGCGAATTAGCCACAGCGGGGCAGCGAGGACCAATCAATAGCCACAATAAAAAAGTTGGTGCTGACCATGTACAGTCTGCAGAGTAAACTGCCCGGCCCCTTGGTCCCTAAGGCCAGGCCAACAATAACCTACAACTGAGCGAGACACAAAAGGTATCGACACACAGAGCGCTTCAATTTCCCCAGACAGTGGGGCCCTGTCACATCAAACTGGCTATTAGTCACAAATTCTGCCTGCCACCGATCCATCCCCCATTCTCCAGGGGGACCTTGTCAACTTGAAAGTTGTGCCGCTGGCAAAAGGACATCTGGTTCCACTGTAGTGTGTGTTGAATACAAGAGGCCAGGAGCTGCCTGCCTGATAAAGGAGAACAAACAGGGCCACTTTAGACTTGTCAAGCCTTGTTAGAGGGAGCAAATGACAAAAGAAGGAAATACATAAAGAGCAACACACTGTTTTTATGCTTTCTTATTATAGCATATAATTGAGGTCTTGTGGTTATTATATATATATATATATATATATATATATATATATATATATATATATATATATATATACACACATATATACATATATACATATGTATATATATTTCCTGTACAATCCTGTATAATCAGAACTACATTTCACTCTATTCTATTCTATTCACTCTCCTGGATTTTTACATTTTTGTGTCACTTTTCTCTCACCGCTCTCTGCATTGCTAGTAAATTATTTCTGTGCTTCTTAAATACTCAACAGCCCTTCCCATGCTTGTAGGTCTAAGCACAAAGCATTCTTTACTTGTGACACTTCTGGCCCACCTCAAAGTGTCCAATCTGACATGGCTGTCAGTGGCGTGCGTGTAGCCTTGTAAATTTCAATCAGCGTCCCACAGCGGGGTGCCAAGGTTTGACTTCATTTCCCTCCACACTAAACAGGTGGTAACAGACCGGTCATCGCTCAGCTTTGTCTGAGCGATGTGTCCCCCCCACCCCACCATTACTGCTCTATTAATTGCCTCCAGTGTTCATGACAAGCTGAGGCTGGGCCTCCCCTGTTAATGTTTAATGTGGCGACTCCTCAAATCAATGCGTGTTTAAACACGACACACCATGCCAGCAAAAGACTGCTGGATTGTGCCACTGAATAGTTAAATGAAGAAGTGTCACATCACTCTTGCTGTGAAGTGGCAATTGGAGAAGGTGGGAAATATCATTTGGTTAATTGACTCAGACAGGGGAGTAAATTTGAAGCCTTTCAGCTGAGCTATTTAAACTATCATTAATGTTAATTGTAGGAGAAAGAGAGCAGATGCTTAGTCTTTACTTGACCCTTAAAATCCCTTGATTACTGTAAAGAGACAAGCTAAACAAAAACAAATAAAATGTGTTCTTCTTCTTTTTTTCTAAACGTACATTGAAATTTTGCCTCTTTTTAACACTTGAAACCTACATTTAACACAGCATTTATAAGCAGCAAAAATAAGCCTTTAAGGAAACTATTAAAGGAGGCTTATTTAATTAAATTCTGACAACCCATAGAACATGCACATGTTCTAAAGCAGGATATTTTAAAGGAGATTTATGATTCTATTGCATTTGACTCTTGATCGAGGTGGTATCATCTGGGAATGGATCTGGAATACAGATGAGATCGGGCAATGGCTCAAAAAAAGAGGAGAGATCAATTTTAGAGGCAAGGGTTTGGCACATTTAATGAATTCATGCTCCCTCAACCCTCCCTCTGCTTCTCTCTCACCCTTTTCTCTGTAAGGATGAAAAAGATGAAAAGAAAAACCCTCACATAGTGACCGTTAGGGAGGTGCTCTGCAGGCAATCAATCACCAATCAGTCGCTGAAAGTGCTTGTCCTGCCATTGGAGGATGTTCTTCATTACTTACAGACTTTCAGTGTGGCAATGGATGTGAGGATGAAGGCAAGTGTGTGTGTGTGTGTGTGGTAATTATTCATGGCCTTCAGCTCTCACTTTTGCAGCTTTTTAGAAACAAGTTAAAACCGGAGATATTGTTGTTAGTGTCCACAGATGATCAGAATATCATCAGATTTCTATTTCTGTTCTTTTCAAATGCATCTACGCGCACACATGCACACACACACTTATCATCTTCATGAATTTGGAGTCTTCTGTGGACCCAGTGGGCTTTGGATGATCCCAGAGGTTGATATTAGCTCCCATGATAGGCATCAGAGAATAACCCAGCTTAGAATGTGTTCAGATTCACCAACCTTAACTCTTTTAAAAGCCACAAAAAGCACACTGGACTGGACTGGAGTTTTTTTAAAACTAAAAATATGCTCACAGCGCGATATTGCTTCAGAAACACAGCTGGAGTCGAGTATGAGCTAATTTTTGGAGGCCATGAATTAAAACTGCAAAGAAGTAACCTCTTTTATGAAAATAAGTGAAATTACAGTGAATATATTAAAAATATGCAGTCCATACAAAGTAACAGCTACCAGATGACAAATTCCCACTGCAACAACTGCAGATAGAGAGAATAGAAATATTCAGCCCTATCCCACAGCAGATATCCCACAACTTATTAGATGCGTTGCTGGAATACCCTATTAGGAATGAAGAAGGGAGGTAGAAGGGAAAGGGGGCTTTACTTTAAATTGAGGAAGTGCCAACGCACATTTATTGGCTCTAATGTGGTACAGGCGACCCCCGTCACAATATCGGAGCTCCGTGGGCTGGTGCTGCCACGGTGAGGGAACATAATAACCTTTTTAAGGGTGCAGCATGCTGCCGACTCACAGAATAAAGACTTCACAGTCAGCGCCTGGCGAGAAAACGGAGGGCCTCGCCCCAGATGAACATAATCTTTTGTTATTATGCTGTTAATACGTTTTCGTTCCACACACTGATCTCAAACAAACCCACCCCCAGTGCCCCACAACCACCGCCTGAAAAAAGGGATTTATTTCTATGTTCCTCTAACCTTGTGAACAGAGCTGCAAAGACCCTAATATATAAGGGAGAAAAAATTGTTAATTATTTCCACATACAGTAATTAAAAATGTACATGGCAGATCCATTTTTTCATCTCCGCTATTTACAGATATTAAAGCTGCAGAATTTAATAATTGTGTGTGTCTTACTGTGGAAAACACAGTCACTGGCCATTATACTCAGTGAGCCACATCCTCAAATCAGCCTCCCACAATCCCTTTCACCCAGGGTGCTGACACCAAATGTTTTTGTAGTTTTGTGTTGCTGCTCTGCGTGGCAGCCAATCGACCAGGCCATTGATTAACAGATTGGAATTATTAACTGGGGGATCATCCATCCCACATCGCCCATGTCATTTCCATTACTGCATTTCCATTACGCCTCATTTCAGAGACAAGGCACGGAAGAGCGAAGAAAACCTCCTCCTCATTAGCATTCTAATTAAGAGGCCATCAGATAATGATCAATCAAAGCAATCAGCAGGCAGACAAGCAGCAGCATACAGATGGAAAAGAGGTGCATCTCAGTAAGAACAAGCACTGAAATTCAAAAATTATACATTATGTTGTGTTTCTAATAAGTATTGACTTGCAAAAAAAATCCTCTAAGTGGAAGTTTTTTGTGTTTTGTTGGCACTGCTCACACAAACCCGATGCACAGCTTCAAGCAGCAAAACAACATGCACTCTATGCAGATAATTATCTTTGGTCCAACAGGAGCAGTGTGATGTACCCCAACCTCCATGCAAGCAGCAGCAGTTATAAATAAATCTGCACTCTACTTGGCAACATGTCAGTGCTGTAATGTTTTATGAAGCAGTGTTTTATACCGTCATTCACATTAACTCCATAAAGCCATGGAGCCACCACTCGCGACCCAACACACGGCCACTGCTGCTGCACAATTATGCAGAATCCCATTGGCTTTGATTTAGGAACTATCAGCGGGCCGAGCTGCTGAGCTGAGAGTCGAGGTGGGGAAAAGAGGCGTCATTGATTGAATTTTATGTCGCTGTTGTCGAAGATCTTAACATGCCAGAATTTATTACCCACAGAATAATAATGTCATATAAAAACTGACAGAGCCAAATAGGGCCCCCCAATTCATCTAAGCCTCAGCCCACCACCACTGGGATGGCCCTGTCACAGCCATTCTCCATTTGAAATGTATTCGCTCTATCTCTCCTTTTTATCTTAGAAAATGAAATATTTGTGTTTGACATTGAAGAAAAAAATCAATATGAATTTATAAACCATACACATTGTACACTTCATTATTTTGTGAGAAATTTCTTTGTCCATATATATATATATATATATATATATATATATATATATATATATATATATATATAATGTCTATATGAAACAACAACATAAACTGAACCATTATAAACAACATTTATTCTTCATTTATTCTGCATTAAACTATCTTTTAAATAATCTCATAACTATTGGCAAATTGTTAATTTGCTAACATTTTACACTAGGCTGATTACAAACTACTTACAATTAAAACATGCATATTGCAAAATAAAATTCAAGATTCTTTCAAATCAGTTACACATCTTTTGTTTTGTTCATAAGTTCTGAGACAGAAGAATCATAGGCTTTTTTAAAAAATATTATTTAGAGAATATTTCTCCTTTATCCTTTAAAATTATCCTTCTTTATACTGCAAGTTACCTAAGCGGTTAATGTGTTTTTTTTATATCATTCCAAAACAAATTTTTTTAAATCACATCAAACTGACCAACACCTTGCAGAAGTGTTGTTTTTGTTGATAAAGTGAAAAGAAACCAGGTTTCTAATACTGGACAACTGCTCTTGTTTTTTTGTTAGTTTTTTTCTATTACATCATTGTTATGATTTTATCAGGTTCATAAGGCCCTGGTATCAGACAGACAGGTGCCTCAAGGTGACATCCAAACTATAGTGTCACTTGGGAACTTTCAAGCCACCATCGCACTCAAACTCACATACGCAGCCCCATCTAGACATCATGTTAGTGCAGTGTAATTACACTCGGCGTCTCCCAAAAAATGACAAGATCTTGACTGAGCCGCATTATTGAATTTTCATCGGCAGCCTTAGGACATGTCAGGACTGTTCAATTTTAGCCTGAGGAGGACATGCCATTAAAGGAGATGAGTCAAGAAAGTGTCCTGCTTCTGATTGCCCCAAGAAACCATTACCGCTCAACAGCAGCAGGATGGTGCCAGTGAAGACTGGACACATGCTCCAACTCATACACACACGGAAGCAGGCATGTATTCACAAATGCATACGCACATACAACACTGGAAATCCACATATTCCCATCCTTACACCACCCACCCCCCTCCTGCAAAAAGCAGACACAATTTACATGAGCTGAAGGGCGGTGACAGGTAGCAATCAGCCTGGGGAATAGGGTTAGAGGCTGACGCCTGGTTGCGTATTACCGCTTGCCAACCAAAGCCTAAAGATTGCTTATACCAGGCCACGACCTCCGACCCTGCCACATATCAACCAATTGCCCTTTAGTATAATTATTTGGAATAATCTTTCGGCGTTTCATTTGAAGGCGATAGGGAAGGAGGGCCACCTCTAATTTATTTTTTTGAGGGACTGGGGAGGGGGTGGCTTGTTAATAAACACTTTTTGGCACGGGGACCGTCTGGCAGCTATAAGTGAAATACCCTTAGTACTAGAGGTCAGATTTATTTATTTTCCTTGTGCGTCTGTCAGTCAGTCCAGCTCGACGGTAACGCGGGACTGGCTGCAGGTAAAGATCGTGGGCAATGTCATTATCCCCGTGATGATGTTTTATTGATATCATTGTAACACTGGAAGTGGCCCTCGCAGATCTGTCAAAAATCATTGCATTGTTTAGATTGTATTAAAATTTTATGAAGTGCAGCAGCACCCCATGCTGCTAACAACCCGATGTTGTTAGCCCAGCCTAGAAGTGACATTTTTCATCTTTCTCTGTGGTACATTTCCAAGAGACACCCACTGTTACTCTGTCATCACTGGATTCTACTAAATCACAATGTGAAATAAAAGAAATTTTTATTTTTAGTATGTACTACAGATACTGAAGGCTTATTTGGAAATATAAAACTCAATATAGGTACTCAGATATCTGGCTTATACTGCTTAGTGCTTAAATAAAAATACCTCTTAAATAACTATTTTTTAAATACCTTTGGTATTACCTTTTTTCTGGCATCAACTTATAAACTTAGGTCAAGGCTTTATTTACAAAGGCCCAAATCAGACTTTAAGCTTTAGTATATATGGAACCCTTTATGATTTTCAAAACATGAACCATTCAGTAAACAGTAGAAACAGGGTTGTTATTCCAGTTTTACAGTTTGGAAACACCATGTTAAATGTAAAGACCAATCAGAAATACCAATAACATTGCTGCACTGTGTGAAAGGAAAACAACAACATGAGGTAAGATAAAGTGCTATCGACTATGAAGAACAGAACCGGGCAGATCTTTAAACTTCCAAACACTTGCAAAGAAACTGGATCTTTTTTTTTTTTGACACTATTTGACACTATTTGACACTATTTCTTTTCTAATCTACCAAAACAAACAACTGACAATTACATTAGTGTGTTTTCTTTTATGGAGTATGATCTTAACCTTGGCCCATTAGAAAAAAAATAATGAACCTAGCCCTTAAGAGTTTGGTATCCATCTCAGCGCCACACACAGTCACATTAGCAGCTAGGTCTGACCTTAATCATACAGTCCCATCAGAAACTGGCTGACCTTAACCTCCCTGGAGAACTCTCCTCATTCACACTCTCACTGGGACCTTCGGCTGCCCATTTAGTTCTTTAATCGTGGGAGGGGCCCGCTCAGCCACCCATTTCATTGTGTCCTCCCCTAAAAACACACGCACACAGTGAACAAATACATAGACATGAGATGCACAGGAACACGAGCCTACGTGCACGACGTGTACACACACACACATATACAAAGGTTTACATCCACAAAACAGATATTGCACCACAGATATTTGCACCACAGGGTGCTAACATCAACATATGTCTAAGGCCACAGCTAAAGGTGAATAATGTAAGGTTGCATAAGCACAAACATGAGTATATGTGTGTTTATGTATATGTGTGCAAAATATCAAATATCCAGATTTTTCTTTAATTTTCTGTTTGATTATTTTTCAAAAGTTGTCAGGGTTTTATGCCTAAGACTTTTGACAGACATTCTCAGCTTTATCTGAGGTGTGTGACACTGCTCCCATCCACTCTGCAGTTTGAGCAGTCTGTAAAGGGCAAAAAAGAAATCAATTCTACCCTGACAAATGTAAATAAGGTCTTATCGGGGCAGCAGCGACGCATCGACAGCATCAAGCAAGCAAATGTTCCACTCGCTTGCCTGTCATTTAACTACATCACTGGATCACTCTCCCATATTTTGCCCCGAGGACAAGCAATTCTCCATCACATATGAGCTCTGGTTCACATGTGTGGGTATGCGTGTGCATGTATAATAACGTGTGTGTGGCTCTATGTTTGCTTGTGGACAGTATCACTTTACATTTATTGAAATGAGCAGCTCTCCCTGGGGCACTTGTGCGAAAGCTGAGGCCTGCAGCCATGCTAGCATCTATCGACTCCCCAGGATTAGGGCTTCGCTGAGGCAGTCTCTCCCCCGTGGCCCCACCGAGGTGACCCACACTGGGACAAAGTTCAGGAGGGGAGAAGCAGGGTGAGCTCTCCTGGGCACAGATTAGGGGGCCTTGCCTTTCCCAGTGGAGACATGAAAGTGCAAAATGATATGATGTGTCTTTGCACACACACAAACAGTCACATCAAACAGTTCAGATTTGTTAAAACAAAACTCCAATTAGGGGAATATGTCACATGTGACAGGTAGATAGTAGTGTACTGATATTATGAAGAAAAACAGAAAAAAACACAAAAAGGTAAGTGACATTTTCATATTAACACAATATAAGAAGATCAGGGAATAAATGAAATAATTGCAGTTCTTCAGTTTATTTAGTAGATTAAATTATTTTTTGCATGAACATCGATCTTAATTTTGTCACGTTTTTCTTTTCTGATCTATTACTTAGTTGATGTTCATATATACATTATCACTGCTTTGTATCAGCCATGTGCACTTTTCACTCAGTCTCGCTGCCCAAATTTATGCTAACTTTGAAACAAATCTTAAAGATACATATTAAGCTACCTTAATTAATTAGCCTAATTTCTCCACCGCAAAGCAGAGTTCGCATCAGAAAAACTACTCAATCAGCTAAGAGCATGAAAAATATTGCAAAGGCAGGTTAACCAGACTGAGTAGTTTTTACTTTTTCTGTAGCTAAACTGAGAAGAAATGGCACCGTTTAAGTCCTGGAGAAGGTTAATAAAAAAGTGCACAAATGATGAACTACAGCAAAATAAATTCTTGTAAAAAAATGTTTTTGTTTTTTATTCCAGGATTGTTGCAAGAAAAATCAGTAGATCAATGACTGTTTAGCAAATAAATCTATTATATAATAAATGGCACAGAAATGTCTTATTATACAACTTTAATGCATGTGTGAAAAAATCGTCAGGCAGTCAGAATGAAAGACACAGATGTGGATCTGATCTCAACGAGAGAATATGTGTAATTAGTGCTTTGAAGCAGAGTTTGAGGCTACTCCTTAAGTAAGACATTTCTTTAAAAAACATTAAAAAACACCTACATTTGTTTAAGACGGTTCTTTGAGAGCAGGGTTCACTGATCTCTTCCTAGGGCTATTAATTGCATGCAAAAACTCAGTGTTCAAACAAGGCCATCTATTACACTGAGACTGAGACCGGGATATAGCAGTCTGTTTTTAGATGTTAAAGAAGTAATTAAGGTTTCAGAAATTTTAATTGGTTCTTTTGTTTCAAATAAGCCCCTTTGCCTTTGAAGCAACAATTAACAGGGCTACCACTTTTACTCATCTCAAGAATTTCCCACCAGCAACATTAGAGCCACAAAAAATATATACAATTTGGGGTTTTCTTTTCTTGTGTGCTTGCATATGTGCCAGTGTGTTTTCTGGAGCAGTGACAATCACATTTGCACTTCATCAAAAGAAATATCACAGTTTCTGTTAAAAGGCAAGGGGTTACATATGGGAATTGGCTAATCTGGGGAAGAAAAGGGGAAAGCAAGGTACAAGAATGAACTCTTAAGTCGTGAAGTGGCTGTCTTGCCTCTGAGTGGTATCATCATCATCATCATCACCACACAAACCCCTCTCTTCTTCGGGAGTGGAGAGGCAAAATAATTGGATTCTTTCCCACAAATAACGCCTTCACCCCTGAGCTTAATTAACTAGACAGACTGCAGGGCCAGGGTCCATTCTCCTCCACTCTTGCCGGGCTCTTGGAGAAAAAGAGGAAAACCCAGCTGTTATTGCCCACTGGCCTTTATTACCATGGCTGAGTGATAATATAGGTTATTAGGGCAAGATGTTGTAAGGAAACTAGCCTAACTATATATATATATATATATATATATATATATATATATATATATATATATATATATACATTGTATAATGTGTTTTATACGTTACAAAATGATCACAAACAAGTAGTCTCACGGTACAATAGCAATTATCCTGAGAGTAGTTTAGTCCCTCCACACAATCCTTTGGGGTGTCATTTGTCTTTGTGGGAAACATGAATGACACACCACTCAATATTCTTACAAATACAAGCTTTGACAAGTACTACAACAAACACAATGCCTCAACAATCCATCACAGGTCAGCCAAAGCTACAACACCATTGGTCAATAACAGTAAAAAACAACCCCCCCCCCCCCCCCCCCCCCCCACCCCCACCCCCACACACACACACACACACACACACACACACCAAGTACGAACAATTTAAGGGAATAGTTTGGTGCTGTGTGTGGCTTTAAGGGGTTTACTTTATTACCGTGGGTGTTGTTTTATGGCAAAGTGCAGTGTGTGCACTACGCCCACAAGGCCCTTCTAGATGCCACCGTTCATATTATTACTCTTCCTAAGGTCCTTAGGGCCACTTTGTATGGAGGAGTTGCCATTTTGCTGTCACCGGTCCCTCCACAGTTCCCTTCATCTCCAAAGCTCCATGTTTGTTGTTCCATTCCCCTCTATATCTCCCAGAGGAGCACCCTCATTTTAATATAAATAGAACGGTTCATCATGCAGTGGCACAAACTTCCCCATGTTGCATTGCTCCAGTGGCATTAGCAGCAGCAGCAGATAGGAGGACATGCCGAGAGGAAGGAGCACCAGTAAAATACAGATAAAAAGCAAATATGTTTTGCTATAGTTTCAAACGGCCAGTCTAGTTTGTTTTATCTGTGAGGCAAGAACAATTGCAATAAAAACACTATGCTGAATAGCAACAAGAAGTAGTAATTTGACAGCCAAAGAAGCTTTATTTCCAAGTGACTTGATACAAAGTACAAATTCAGCTTCTCTTAAACATAAGCTAGAGCAGCAATCAGTTCTCTCTTGTCAGTATGCCAGTGGGCTTGCACAGACATGAGGGATTTAATAGCTGACTGATAGGCAAACTGCAACTCTATTGAGAATTTTTCCTTTTTTATGTGTCAGATGAGAAAGCCGCCAAGATCTAAGAGAAAGCACTTCTTAGCCAAACTGGACCATGCGCGACTAGCACTAATCAGATGTGCACAGCTGTATCTGAAATGCCAGAGGGATCATTTCACGATACCAGCAGCCCCTCTCAGCTTGGGATTTCTGTTCTCTCCTCTGTAGTGGTAAAGAGGCCTGAAAAGGCCAGCAGGGCTAGGACACAGCCCGGGGCACTAACTGCCAATGAGAAGCACTGACTTTTGCCTTGTGATTGGTGGACACTTAAAGCCACCACCATTGACTAATTGTGCTTCATCTGGGTGCAGGATCCATCGTGGCTAACAAGAAAGCACTAGAGGTCTTCATTTAGCTATCAAACCTGCTCTCTCCAGGGATGGTTGTGAGTGCAGCTGCTGTCCTCAGTCCTCTTCCAATCAGCACATCAAACGCCAACCCCAATTCATTTTTCTCCCTCCCTCGCTGTCCTTTCCCCTCTGCCTCGCACCCCCTCCCTTGCTCCATCTCCTGCGAGAGAGACAAAAAGGAGTAAAGTTCCAGGATGGTGGAACCAAAGAGCAAAGAGAGACACAGTGGTGAATACTGAGCGGCAGCTTTAGCCCGGCCCTGCAAGCACTCTGGATTTAGCAGGATATTTATTCTTTTATATCCAGACAAAAGAGATTGCACATGCCCTCCTGTGCTTACTGGAGTCACCTGGTAAATCAGCAAAAGTAGCCCAAATATAATTAGATCCATTATGAAGATTGTTTAAAAAAAACTTTGAGATTAATCTTTTGCAATAAACAATGTGCAAGTGCCTGCCTAACCTTTGCATATTTTCAGCATCTGACATTTCATTTAACTGTCAGAGTTTCCATCTAAAGGATTTGATAACTGCTTATCCTAATAAAAAAAAAACACAATTTTTTTTGTTTTCAGTCACAATTATTATTGAAAATTATTTCCAGGTAGCTCAGTTTTTACATCTTGGTTGGACTTTTATTTACAAGCTATTTTCACAGATTTTAAACATACTTCCTCTAGCACAAACTGCTTGACTGATTACAGTAGAACTGTAAGGTTCATCTCACACCTTCATCTTCATCTTGATCTTCTTGCCCTTTTTTAATACATGCAGGAATCCAATAACATTTAGCTCCCTGTCCTCTGTCAGCAACAGCTCATGTGTTTATTAAAAGCGTGGTTTAGCATATGCTTTGATTAGATTCTTAATTACAGAAAATTACCATAGTGGCACAAAAACTATATCTACGTCCTCCAGGAAATAAGAAGATATTGAGGGACTTAATTCCTTGATTATGATCACTTGGGCATAGGCTGTAAACACAAGTTGTGTGCAGTCTTGCACTTCCAAATGTTTGCAACAGTGCATGTGGTTTTGTGAAATGGTGGCATTTATCCATTTTATCATCAGATGTCATCCATTGAACAGAAAGGCATTGATGCTTGCATCACATGGGTACTTTATCAGCTACAAAACTCCTAATTCAGTGATTAACCTTTTGCTACAAACCCAGATTTATATAGCTATATGTATTTATGCTTTGTCATATAGTAGATTTTTATTGTTATTCTTTAATTATTTACGATCATTGCTTGAATTACATATCAATGCTTGCTGTTGTAGTTTTGACAAAAAAAAAAAGAATTAAAGAAGAGCAGTTTTTAAATGCTCTAAACAAACAGCAATATTAATATATGTCGAATTGAATTTCTACCTTGTCAATTAACTAACTTAATATAGATCTTTATATAAAGAATAATGATATTTGAGATACTTGATTGGGAGTAAAACTATTTTCCTCTTTTTAAAAAGAAAGATTTAAGTTCTTGTAGTCAAAACTTTTCTTTATTTGTTGCTGTCATATTCCAATTACATGACATACATGGCAATTATGAGGTTTTCACACTGCTTTAGCTCTAAGTATTTTACAGTCCATATAGCAACACAAGGTAAATTATTTTGGAAGTAACTGCGTTGATGAGATTCAGATCCCTGGAATAAGAAAATGACTTATATGTGCAGCCTGCATATGTCTTATATTGCAGGCTACACATTCAGTATGGCGTGACAGCAATAACAAGCAGGAGGCAATGAGAAGTCATATTAATAAATATAAATATGGTGCTTAAGTTAGCAAATTCATCTGCTTGTGAATATCAATCTCACAATGTCGCATCTCCATCACCAATAATCAATAGCTACTAACTACTAGTTCAGTTTGGAGGCAACAAAATAAATATTTGTGTGTTGTTGATGTGTGACAGTCATGAGTAGTAAAACAAAATGGCATTTCAACTGTCACGTTGTTAAAACACATCAAATGAGATAATGAAGCTCTTGTAGGCAACTGGATGTCAAGTTATTACAGTTCCAATCAATGGACACGGTTTAAAAAAAGTCAATAAACATATGCGTAAATTGATTCTATCTGCTTATTATCATATAAAACAACCTGGTAAATATGCAACTAATTACCGGTGACGCTTCAGTTTCAAATAACCTATAAAATTGATGTTTAGTATGCCAAATTCACTGCATTCATAGATTTTTTTTAAAAATTGTAAATATGGGAAAACTGTTTGTCTTTATTAGTTTTTTCTCTTCTCTTTAATTTTTACTTTTAATGTTTAAACCAAACTCATTTCTATAATAAAAAGACTCCAAAATATTGGACGGTTTATATGGAATATGTGTGGCAATATTGAATATTGTTGCTTTGGTTTCCTATTCCAAAATAAAAGAAATTATCTTACAAAATATGTGTTCCCCTAAAGGATTTATTAATATATCATTTAACTTAAAAATCTAAAAAGAAATCTAAAATTCTTAAGACTGTAGGTGTCACTATATGCAGATCACTGCCCTATTTGGCATGTGCATCAGCAGGAATCCACACTAACTCATTCAGCAATTTGAAGATGCCAACCGCACAACATGCCATCCTGCCATCTTTTCCAACCCTAATTCATGAAGCCACACAGATTTTCTCATCTAATCCCCCCTTTGCTCACGTCCCCATCCCGCCGGAGTTTGGTAATACGATCTGGAGAGATGACTGAATTCTCAATCAGTCCAATATCACCAGGTCGCTAGTCTCTTGCGTCTCTGGCTCTAACAAGATGAGCTGTCTTCCATTTGGGCTGTTAATGCCACTCTGGGCTTCATTTTGCAGATCTCTGATGTGCCACGGTGATATCATAGCCCTGGACTCAAACCTGCTTGTTGATCTTGAGATTACTGGTCGACAACAGGTTTCCCCTCTAAGCCCTGTCCATCCTAGATGGGGAAACCCAAGCGTGGGTTGATATTGAGATGTCTTCCTCTGTCTCTTTCTCCCTCTTTCTTTCTTTCTCTTCTCCAAGGCTGTCCACAAGTGCTCACAGCTGCTGGCGCCACCGTGCCGCTAAGCAGGTTTTAAGATGGGTCCCAGTCGAGCCTTCTCTCCCCCAACCAGGAGGCAGAGCCCTGGATCCAGACCTTTTTAAGTGATCATCCTTGTATCATAACAGATTAAGGGCTGCTGCTGCTCTGGATTAGACCTAATCTAACCTTTATCCGCTCCCATCTTCACCTGAAACTTACAGCGACCAGGAAGTCAATCGCCAGGCCCCCGTGATATACAGTGACACTGATCTTTCTTTTCGTGCTCTAATTATCAGGATTAGGAAAAACACTTTTGAGTAATTATTTTCACATCGGATAAACATTAGGCTTGCACGGATTTAGCTGAGCTTTCGCCCAACAAGATGCAGAGATCTGAGCAGGCTTACAAGCTCCAGACAGGCAGATGGAGATCCTTTCTAATCAGGAATAACCAACAAACATGCAATGGAAGAAAAGGCAAAGAGATGAATGTCCTTTTTTTATTTAAAAGAAGTGGATTTACACATCCAAGGAAAAACTGTACAAATAAAGGCTTGTCATAAGTATATTTACATTTCAGATAAAAGAGATGAAATTTACAGTAATTGTATGTTGTGTCTTTTGTAGTACAGGAAGACATCATACTCCTTTGTATGTCTTGGATTCCTGGAGTTGTTTCCTTAAAAAATAAATAAATCTGGTTGCAAATGGATTTGCCAGACAAGTCACACATTTGGCGAATTTGTCTCAAGAGCTGAGAAAATGTGGGACCATGGGAAAAATATGACCTTCAGAGCTTGTTTGATATTATATATTATTTCAATCATACACAATTACAAACTGAAATCACATCATAGCACCAAACCGAGCCCCAGATAACCTTTTAAAGGGACAATTCCCTCAGAGAGGCGACCCCTGACCCCAGGCCTGCCAGCAATCTTCCACAGGATGACTTGGCCATGGTTGCAGGGGTTATATGCACCAGCCTATAACCTCACACGCACACATACATACAAAAACACACACACACTTTCTTGCTTTCTCTCTTTTTAACCTAAGTGTTTCCTGTCTCTCCCTCTCCCTTTTTTCATTGTCACCGTCAATACAGATGAATACAAAAACACACTTTATTAGTGTATTTATATTACGTTTTGAAGCCATAGATGCCTATATTTAAATGAGCGTTAACATTTTAGCTGACAACATGATCAGGTGGCAAACATGTTCATTTTATATTTAGGATGAGCATTTTAACATGAAGTCTTTAGAGATCGATTCCCTTTTTTAGTGAGCCTCAAGTGGCCAATGAGGGAACTGCAGTTTTTGGCATTACCTCATTGCCTTCAATTTTCAGTCCGGAGGTTTACCACTCTTGAAAAGTACTATTCTTTGGCTTTATTTAATCATCAAATATCTCACATCATATTTGGGTTATTATATACATTAACTGATCACTTTCTTAGATACACCTGTTCAGCTGCTTGTTAATGCAAATAATTAATCAGCCAATCGCATGGCAGCAAGTTCATGCATTCCCATGCAGATATATCTAGGGTTCGAAGAGAATGGCTTGAAAAAGAGACTAGTGTGTGTCAGTTCTCTGGGTGAAAATGCCTTGTTGAGGTCACAGGAGAATGACCAGATTGCATCAAGTTCATAATAACCCAAATAACCACTCGTTACAACCAAGGTAAGCAGAGAAGCATCTGTGACTGCACAGCACATCAAACCTTGTAGCAGATGGGTCACAGCAGAAGATAAGACAAAGTACCACTCGTGTCAGCTAAGAACAGGAAACTGAGGCTAGAATTTACACTGGCTCTCCAAAATAGGATTATAGAAGATTTTAAAAAAACATTTCCTGGTGTCATGACTCTACCATTCACATGGTATGGTCAGTTTTTTTAATAAACAGCAAAGAAGCATGGATCCATCCTGCCAGGTGATGATGGTGCGGGGGATATTTTCCTGGTACACTTTGGGCTCAATAGTACCAACTGACTGTCTATTAAACATTATTATTGGTGACCTTGTCTATCCCTTTTTGACCACAACATGTCCATGTTTTGATGGCTATTTCCACCAGGATAACATGCCATGCCACAAAGCTTAAATCATCTCCAAATGGTTTCTTGAATGTGAGGATGAATTTACTGTACTGTAGCAATCACACAGCAGACTCGTCCACAGTTTCATGCTTTTCATCATAATCTTTATTCACACTTTTGTTTCTTACTCGGTTGCTGTACACACGGTCGGCTGCAGCTCTGCAGCCGCCAGCCGCACACACCAACAACAACAACCACTCTCAGGGCCCGGTAGAGATTTCAAAGCCGGCGAGGCATGATTGCAGATGCCGTGCAAGGATGTGGGATGTGGTGGAACAAATCAACAGCAACTGCTTGATGTTATCATGTCAATACAGACATGAGAAATATTTTTAGCATCTTGTTAATACAATGCCATGATGGTATATATAAATACCTTTTAAAGTTCCTAAAACCACAAAGGCATTTTTGCCTTTTACTGGTTTTTAACTGACATCAGCATGATGGATGTTGCCCAAAAACTAACTGCCATTACAGGTGATACAAACCCACCATGATCTTTATTTAAACTGGAGTGGGCCCTGGTGCTATATAATGCAGCTGTCGCATGGTTGTAGTTACCTTAAACAGTATGTACCAAAAAAGAAAAAGAAAAGCAGAACAAGATACCTAAAACTACGACGATTTATTGTCCAGCTAATTCTCTAACATTCAACAGGAAATGACAATCCTGTTCTCCTCAACTCTGATTAATTTCACTGAAGTGTGGTGAAAATTTCTGTGTTGCTATTAAACCCTCGCTATCCTCTGACATCCCCCTGCTGCTAAAATGAAGACCTCTCGTGTCCACCTGCCCTCTGCCTTTACTTAGAACCAGATGTGCCGAGGCTTTGATGTGGACAAAACTTTTCGGGTCAGGGAGAGATGAAAACCCAAAGCTAGCGCACATGAAGCCACAACACACACAATACTTTTAGCCCATAGCACAAGTATCATGTAAAATTATGAAAAATGTGGCTTCTTTAACTTTTCAGGAACTCTGTGATCACTCATCTTCTGAGCAGTCAGATGTTCTTTTTTGTTAGATTCTGCTCTGGGTTTCATTTAAGCAGTGAAACCCTTAGAGGCACTCTATAACAGTGTAAAAGTATGAGTTATAGCCATTATTGTGTAATTTAGATACATTTCTCATTCAAAAAAGCACTGGAGCGGATTTATTCAGAATGAAGCATAACCTGAACTTACATGAGAGCATCCAAGAAGCTATCAGTAACACGCTGTATGTGCATGTAGATAGAGCTTTAAGTGGTGAATACATTTTTTTCAGTGTGCATGTGTGTGTTTGAGTTTTACACTAAGAAAACATCAAAATTAGTTCCCATTATCCCAAATTTCTCAAAGTGCGAAAAATTTTTTTTTTTTTATCAAGAATTACCTTTAGATGCTGAATTTGACATATAATTCACTACACAGATGACGTATATGGTTGCACTGCCTGCAACCTTTCGCCACCTTCTCCTTTCCTGGTTTCCTTGTACACACTTTTTTTTCAAATAGTAATAAAATCTACCTAAAATGAGAACCTTCAGACTGTAGCTCAAGGCGAAGGCAGCATGAGAAGGTGAGTTTAATGTTTTCCCAAAGCTCTGTTGGAGGTAAAAGCAGCTAGACATGCCACTGGGTAATGCAAAAAGGGAATTAAAAAAATAATGCAATACTCAGTCAGGAAAGAAAAATCTTTTTGCTCCTTTGTTGGGCTTAGTGAGTACGTCTGTGAATACGAAGCTTGAAAGAATTCCTCTAACCTACCTGAATATTTTGTGCTTTCACCTAGGTTACTGTCCCATAATTACCTGTTGTATATATGAGGGATGGGTACGTTTGGTATGCTTATGCTGCACAACAAGTGACAAAGGAGTGAAAAAGGTTTAGGTTTGGCACAGAACCAGTTTATTTCAACATGTATCAAATAAGCAGAGAAGTACTGCTGTACTGATAGTAGGAACTGACCCCCAGAACATCCAACATGAAGCTTTAATAACAGATAAAAAAAATCAGTGCAGTGAGATAGAAAAAAAATCTAAAATGTCCACAGCGGCTTGTGGCTTTGTGTGATTTTACCTTACGGAAGAACTCACTATTACTGCATAAGAGGCAGACACTGTTGGGGAATCTGTTGTGAGTCTTTTCCAAAGTTCAACAGTGAGAGGACAAATTGCAAACAGACTGTCTTATTTAGCTGCTGGTATGGTTGCTGGAATGTGTCCTTTTTGGTGAACTACAGAGGTAACCTCTCACAAGTCACAAGTCATAAGCTGAAATTAAAGGCAGTTTGTTTTCTATGACTGGGCTTGATTAGCAAAGGCAACATTCGGTGCACATGCAACATTTATAAACTTTCTTAAGAGCATAAGTGCAGTTTACTTAGTCTCTTGTCGCAGAGGCAAAAGGTCAGCAAGAGGTTGATGTTTGGAGAAGCACATTAAAAGTTGGTTTACCCCTCAAAGTTATTTTTGAGACTTTATTGACCACAGCTGGTTTCTTCATGATCAACACTATATAAGACAAGGAGATTAAACCAGCTTTGGCAAATTATCACAGTCAACAGACCTGTGGCACCTACATGAACATACAGTACACTGTGACAAATGTGGCGATGGATATTTTTTTTGCTCTGCAGCAACACAACAGTGAGCATTTATAACAAAAGAAGCGACATTAATCTATGAAACAATGAACAAGTATACTTCATCGACTTAGTATTCACAGTTGGCAGGTATTCTGAATTTTTTTTCTGTCCTGGATTTCTGATATTAAAGCTGCATTGCAATTTGTGTTAACCCTTAAGTGATAATCATATGGATGCAGTACCTTTTATGGTTAAAATAATATATTTAGAATTTATGTTCATAATTAATATAGTCACAATTCAGTCAAACAACTAGATAAAAATAGATTTAAAAAAAAAAGATCCAAAAGATGCTTCTTAAGAAAAATTTGCAAAAATTTGGGGAATTTCATCATCTACAGCACACAATATCATCTGGACGAATAGTTGCATGCAAGGACAAGACCAAATTGGATGGAACTGTGAATAAGTTTTTTAGATAATCCATTGCTTTCTGGTGTCACTGCATGAAAAACAGTGAGGACATTGCGGGGAATATTACTGCACAGACTCTTAAAACTCTTTATAACTATTGTCATTGGACACACTTTATTGCTTGATGCAATTAAAAGCTGTAGCATGCAAAGAATGAGAGGGACCATTCAACACACAATTAAAAATCCATCATCTCTGATCCATCATCACTGCGCATAAGTGGACATTGCAAGGATATCTTCATCGCTTCCTCTACTGTGCTTCTTAGGAACAACACAACTCCCCAAGCAACCAAAGGAAAATAATTAAAATATTTTATCTCTGTTAATTACCTAATTCGTGTGTGTATATCAGCTCAGTGTGAGAGCCTGTGTTTGTCTCTTGCTGTTATTCACAACTGCACTTGTCTTGTTCAGCTTCCAGTCTGGTCGTAGTGCAAATTGTCTCCTGCTAACGGCAGGAAACCTACTGCTGGACAAAGCAGTGCTGATAAAGCAGCAGTTGGACCTGCCAAACAAGCAAATGAAAAATATAGGGTAGAAAAGGATATGTAAAGCTGGACACATGTTGTCATCAGTGATGTGGGGTGGTGCTTCAGGCTGATATCAATATTCTTTCCTTCTGATTTTGTTGGGTTTACTTAACACATTCTAGCACAACAGAACAAAAGCCATTTTAACATAAAAACAAAAAAATAATTAATAAATAATTAATGAATAATTCCTCAAAGCAGGAAGTGTTTCGATCCTGAGTAACAGAAAATTCTTTCCACCTTTAACACTGAATATAAGGGTAGAACAAAGAACAAACATTTAATCACAAAGTTAAAGATGTTAAAGAATTACATTCCACATTTTCTCACATCCAAATCCATCTGTCACATCTACCACAGCTTGATCCACTCATCATCAACAGTAATTTGATTTTTCAATTGACGATGACAATGATGGAGATGACAATAATCCTCACTTTGCATTCACAATGGAATATTTCCCAGTAGCCTATATTGATCGGTACTGTTATTTGCCAAGAGGATCAGTCTAATAATTAAAATCTAAACACATTTAGCATCTGACTTTGAAGCTTTTATTACCTCTGATGGTTCAGCAGGAAAAAGAAAAGGTCAGGTTGAGGAAGAGAGGAATGGATGGCCATTGAGTTTGACAGCTCAGTTTGTTTTGGATATGATAGACTGATTAATTATATAAAAACAGATTAGCTGGTGATGATCTTTTTATTGCTGGTGTATTCCTGAAATTACAAAAGGTTATAAATGGGTAGTTGGCTATGCAAGGCCAAGAAGTTGTGTTTTACATACTGACACAATTGGAATTAAAAACTAAAATAACGAAATGTAACTATTGTTGGAGTAGAAACAATATAAATTTTTTTGCTATGTTCAGTCAATTTGCAATGAATGCAAAACAGCAAACAAAGATACAAACACAGCAAATGCAATCAATAAATAACATTTGTCCCTCAAACACATCTAATAAGATCATAACATTAACACATCAGAAGTTTAATTTATCCCATATGACAGCTTGTTGCCAAACTGAAAGCATATGCTGCAAAAACTGCCCATGCCTTTATAAATTTTCAAGTTAGACATAAATAAAAGTTAAAATTTGGCATATTCTGTCCCTGCGAAAGTAATCAAATTTTTGCAGAAACAGGACTGACTTATTTCCCGATCAACGCTTTTCTTTCCTTTTCCAAGCTGTACAGAAGCTGTTTGGGTCTGCTCAGCTAAAGATGAGCAGGTCAAGATAAATGGCTTCTCCTGCTGCTATTTGGCAACTGGGAGCCCCAATGGCTCCCTGAAGATGTAACACTTATGAACTACAATGAGGTGGCAGGGCTTTTCAGAAGCCTAACATGAATGTAATAGAAAAGTCCATTCTGAAAAAGCAGCTGTCTAACTCTTGTTGAAGGGAATACAACAAACTTCCAGTAGCTGCCAGAGGTCAAGGCATGATGCGGGGGGACATCAGTGAGTATCACGACAATACTTTTGCTCACAAAAACAAATAAAGCTAGCAGTTTATCACCTATCAACATAACACAAGTTGCTGAAAACGCTTTAAATAAAGCAATTTATTTTTATTCATATGATAGACATTTATTATATCTTAAAAGAAAAATGCTTAAAAATTTGTTATTTAGGATGTTTTATATATCAACACTAGTAGTGAATGTGATATATATATAATAGAATCCTACATCAGGTTAGAGAAAGGCTTTGTGTTGTTTATTTTGAAAGATAAAATATATTAAATAGACTGCAGGACTTGGGATAACAAGTGCTGTGTTTTAAAAAAGATGTCAAATTTTATAAAAGATAATTGTGTTTAAAAATTTTGCAGGGATACACTTTACAGGGATGATCTTTTTAAGGAGTAATTCAGTACTTTGAAAGATGTTCACATTGTGACAGATTGATACAACTGTTCTTTCTACTCACTATGCAAGAGTAACAGATTAACACAGCACAAGGCTAATTGCTTTTGGATGTAGCATAACACTTGCAGTACACAAAATGAAAAGAGTGGCACAAATTTTCTTATTTAATTATTTCTGAAAATATTTCATTTAAAACTGGACTTTCCATTTCATCACAGAGCGCCGTAAGAGCATACAGTGATCTGCAGACAACCACAAATCAAGAAAACATTTCAGCGCTCTTAACAGCATGGCCATGCGCTTACTAGCAAACACAAGCACTCCCCTGGGGTAGGCAATTTGAAGGGGGAGAGAGGGCGACAGTGCATCAGGCCACTGCTTGGACAGATCAAATCGACCTTAAGGACGGTCTAGTGTGAGATGCAGTAGAAATTGATGGCCATGTGTCAATGAGATAGAGACAATGAGGGCGAAAGGTAAATGTCCCAGGGTAGATGTTTGTGCACTTACATCGCTGTAGTTTACACTGGACCTCTTACTGTCTATGTGTAAATCATGAATATTTCACACACTGCCACCGTTTAAGACCCCTCTGGAGTGATTCTACCTATTTTATTAAGCAATTACAATTTGTACATTTCATTGGATGTGAATATATGACGTGACACTGGAATGGATCCTTTCACATGTGATCGAATCCAATGATGGATAGAGCATTACTAATCAGATTCATTGTGACAGTCACTGGGGAATTTAACCTGGGTGAAGATAGATAGATAGATAGATAGATAGATAGATAGATAGATAGATAGATAGATAGATAGATAGATAGATAGATAGATAGATAGATAGTTTTTTAACTGCACATTGGTATTATATGGGAAATGAAAAAAATACAATTCCTTACAACATCTTGCCCTAATAACCTATATTATCACTCAGCCATGGTAATAAAGGCCAGCCGCCCTTTTGTGTTTTGACCAAAATATAAGCACACCATGTCATAATAAACTTCATTTGACCAGCTAGATGAAGGAAGAAATCAACCTGATTCCCAGATGTGTCAGACCCCCACCACAACCCTCCTCCCAGTTATTCCTGTAACCTCGAGACTATAAGGAAATGAAAAAGGATTAGTGGAACTCTGAATCAACGAAATGACTTTAAATGACTTCTTTGGGTAGCCACAGGTCAGGCACGCAGCATGTTTAAGTTGACATTTCAATTGTACAAGTAATTTGCATTCTATTTGACTCTAAATGACATCTCCATATTGAGGATTCCAGCTGATTTCTTCAGTTCAAAGATGAGCCAGAAACATGGTTTAATCAAGGTGTACAGGACTTCTGTGAATTTCTATCTCTCTCTCACACACACACACACACGCACACAAAAGCGTCTAACAAGGCGAGGTCTTAACTTCAATCAAATTCTTAATGGACACATTAAGAATTTGATTGAATCACTACACCACACATGTACATTCAGCCAGTGCACCATACTTGTACTAGTAATATAGCTATCTGGTGGAAATTGGAAAAAAGAATAGGTAGGGAATGGCTGCTTTGAAGTTATCGTATTAAGCCAGTGAGATTTAAATCCTGTTGCTAAGATACCTGGTAATGTCACTGAAACAAAATTATGATTGATTGGAGTTCATGCATGGATTCACATGTTTTGTCACAGGAATACTAAAGGTGTTCATTGGTGTACAATATTATTGCTGATCTACAATAGTATTATTGTTCAATATGGTAAAAAAAATGACAAGGGATATTCATTTTTTATTGGTTTATCAGGTAAACATCAACAAAAGATATGTGACTATATAAACCCAGTTGTATAATCAAAACCTCATCATTAAACTCCCTTTATTTTCTGAGTAGATAGCAGAACGTGAAAGGTTTTAGCTATTTCTATTGCAAATCAAGCCATTTCAATGAGTTTCATAAAACAGTCAATATAAGTGGCCTGATCTGTCTGAACACAAGGGAAATTACTTCAGGTGCAGATTTGCCTTTTTATGCAAGAAAAATAAGACACAGTAATATAAAGCAGTGGAAGTGTGTCGTAAGTCGTGACAGAAATCCTTCTTACCGACAGATCTGATTGCCTAGACTCTCTAACTTTTAAAAGTTAAAGGAATATATTGTGGCTGGGTGTGATTTTGTAGGTAAGTACTACTGTGGTAATCCTTCAAAAGAAAAGAAATGAACGAAACTGAACATATGACACGAGAAATAACTTCACCTACAAACATTTGTGTAAGAGTCACCTATACAGCATGGAAACAAAATTAGATCATTTATGTTTTTCCCAGACAAATATAATGTTGTTGTACCTCTATTCATATTCCTGCAGTCTTACTATATTTTTGATATATGACAAGACACAACAGGCAGTTTGTGCCATGATATGATTAATATCCTCCATAAAATAATACATCTCACAGTATAACAACATATACCAAAGAGATAATTTACTACAGACCTTCTCATTCAAAATTTAGGAATCACAGTTAAGCACCTCATATAGAAGCAGTACTGCAGTTGCATTCTTACCTTCTTCTTCTTTATAGAACTGGGTACTTAGTTGTCACCTTTCTATCATTTTCTCAAGGTCAGAACATGATGGGTAGATGGCCAGACGCGAGACAGAGGTAATGAGTTTGGAATGGCATTTAGAGCAGCGAGAGACTCGAGACGCACACCTGACTCATCACTCCATGGATTCAGAAAGAATAGTTTTAATGAAAACATACGGCTCAGTTCTTTATTCTGTGTGAGCATTTACCGCTGGAGGAAAGGGCAAGAATTTGTGTTTCAAAGAATGCACATACTAATTTTTGTTTTTTTAAAGTGTTTGTTTTTTGACTAATTTGATGCGATCAGTTTAATTTTAACATTAGCCAAAATGTAGTATTTCTCAACAAAGCATCTCTATTTTAGGGATCTTTTGTATTTATTTGTCCTGCATACTAAAGGAAACTCTTGTTGACTTGGACAATGCCTACTTCAGAGCTATTGCAATAGTGTTTGAGTGACAGCATCATGTGCAAAAAACAATAAAAACACTTTTCAGATTCTGAACTTCCACTAAATCCTGTTCCCTTGTGGAATAATGTTAACTTGAGGCTGTAAAGAAATTACCAAATGCTGCTGCTTTTAATCTTTATATTTCTCTTTTTTTCTCTGCTAGTCTCAGTGCAACAAGACAGAAAATGTATTTAAGGCAATTATGCCTACTTCATTTGGGGAGAATAAATGTGTTTAAGATGCAAAAACAATTAAAGACATCAACAAAAATGCCCCCTTTCCATGCATTCTACAACAATGTTTGTTCTTGTAAATGTCCTGTTATTCCCCCGTGCATGGATTTGTTCTCATGGGCCACAGTGAGAAGAGAAGCAATCATGATTGGGATGCCTATGAATGAAAGATAGTTTTCAAGTGTCCTGTCGCAGCACTGGGGACACCAGGAGAAATGTTATTCCAAGCCTTTTACTGCACTCAATCTCTGCTCCGCTCTGCCATGAGGGGAGAAAATGCTTGTTTACCAGGAAGCCAACGGGCCTCCCTGATTGCTATCCCAATGGTAATGGCCAAGGATGAGGGAGATCAATAGCTATCTGCACCCATTCCTAAAGCAATAACATTCAATAGGAAAACCCATTTACTTTTACTTACCTTTGCTTTATTTTGTTTTAACATAAGGACGACCAGTTGTGATGAAGATGGGGTTTGACTGGACAGCAGGTTTTGGATCTATTACTGCTATGTTGCTTTTTTAATTAAAATTTAGATTTAAAATGAGTAAAACAGTGAAGCACAGAGAGAAAAGGATGCAATGGGGAACTCGTCAGTGCATTTACAATAGAATCACAGTGTGACCCAAAACACAGCATCTCGACTTCTGTGTGGTTGATATTCCTGGTTGCCTCGTTTGACCTTGAAGTATTGACAGAGATGTAGAGCAACAGCTTTTGTGTTATAGCCACCCAATGATCGGTGTCTTATAAGAATAATTCCAATTTATGGCTTCAACAATACATAAGAACATTAAGTCAAATATTAGTATGCTTTCTATTTTCTTTCATAAAACACAATTTGTTTCCCAGACTGTTAACATATACGACGTCATAAAGACTGGTTAAATGCCAAGTGTGTGTGTGTGTGGACGGGTATTAGCATCTTCATGGGGACCAAAAATTGGTAGTTTGCTATACTTGTGGGGACAAAAAGCCCTCGTGGGGACCAAATTCCCGGTCTCCACGAGTTTGAAGGTATTCTTGAGACTCAAAATGTGGTTTTAGTGTCAGGGTTAAAATTAGGTTATGGTTAGGGTTAGGGTAAGTGGCTAGGGAAAGCATTATGTCAATGAGATGTCCCCACAAGGATATAAATACACACGTGTGTGTGTGTGTGTGTGTGTGTGTGTGTGTGTGTGTGTGTGTGTGTGTGTGCGTGTGTGTGTGCGCGCGCGCGCGTGTGTGTGTGTGCATGTGTGTGTGATATTGGTCTCACTTGGTGAAAACAGGAAGTTTAATAAGAGCTTGTGTGTTCTGTTGAACTTGCCTTGGAGCCAGTTCACAAATCCTCCTGTAGTCAGACCAGCCAGCTCTCCCAGGTGAACCACCTTCAAATCAAATTATTCCCAGTACTCTCAGACTGAAGAAAAAAAATAAAATAAAATTTAGATTTTTTTTGTTAAAAGCGGATTTCTTTATCTTATGATTCCGTATTTTATTTCACTATCACTTTTCACTTGTTTATTGAACCATTGCGTTCCAGCCTTTTTTCCCAGTCTGTGTTTTTCCGGATGCAAGGTGAATTTAGTTTCTCTGTCTTCTCGATTCTGCTGCTGTTGTTTGACTCGATCTCCCAAACTAAACACCCGTTCTGGCTGCCCTCTGTATAACCTTGCATCTAACTCCAAAGACTTCCACGAATCCGTCGCAAAGCTTCTGGGAATGATATTTCTTTATTTTGGCACACCACTGACCTGCTGTAGATATTTATTTTCTTTTTTTAATGGCATTATCGCATTCACTACGAGTGTGGATAGTTTCTGGATACTGTTGTTACTGGTATGTCAGAATGAAATGATGTTGCATCTTTGCTATACAAAGCAGCCTGCTCACACTGTGTTATCTTACATTTGAAATGCTATCACCATTTGAACTAGGGTTATTTCCTATAATGTTTACTGTTGCTGAGTACATTGGAGAAAAGGGGATTTAATTTCAAACTTTTAAACCTTTAGCTTGATGTCACATGGCAGTAGAGTCAAAGGGGCTTATATATACTTAACCTGCTGTTTAAACGAGAAAATATGTACATTTCTACTACTGCATTCAGATCATTTTAAAAAGTGGGAAGCATTAAGGTTACATTTCAGCACTGATATTTTTTGCAATATAAATAAACTACATAATGTGAGGAGAGGTGCCAAAACACTTTAATGTGTAAGAATCATGGCCTCACTCCCTGCAGAAGCTTCACACAACAATTTTAATCGTGCGATGTGTTGAGAGTCCCCAAACTTTTCTTTGTAAATGTAATAACTATTTTAATGAGTAAAAGTTATGCAGTAATAACCTTTATGAAATAAACTGTAAGAAAATTAAATATTGGGAATATGACAAATGTAATCTCTCTTACTGCTACTAACATAAATTATCATTTTGACAAGCAGCCTCAGCTGTAAGTAAATTCAGTGCCTCACTGAGCTTCACCATAAAAGGTTAGGAACACTTGCAATTAATCATCCTGTATCTGAACTGCAACAAGTATTGTTTCCAAATTTATCATGATGCCAGGCCTTTGCAGGCATCTGTGTCTCACATCATGCCATCCAAGTGTCCACAGTAGGAGACATGGGATGTCAGCTGTAAATTAGGTGGCACACAGTGACCCCCCGCTGTTCCAGCTTTGGTTAATCCGAGGCAAGGCATGCAGAGGACACAGCAGGACACATTAATCCCTGTGACTTAGGTGCTCAAACACCATTTATGTAATTCATACTGTACCCCAATTTGCAGATGCCACAAGTATGTACATTTGTACGGCTGACCCCGCAGCAAATCGATTTAGAAATGTTGGACACATTAATACCAGCGTCCAAAAAGGAAATGAGAGTCCTCTCAGCGCTAGTGTCTTGCTTTACTTATTAAGCTGATGAATGGAATGCTGAAGTAGTTAGCATTATTATTATTAGTAGCAGTAGTAGTAATAGTAGTAGTAGAAGTAGACTTAGTACCGTTGCTATTGTTTATTTGTCTGAAGTGTTTATTTGATGTTAAATTTGCTGCCTTAGTTAAAACATTGGCAGTAGCTTAAAATTAAATATTACCATCGGTGGATTTTGCACATGCGCTTCAACTTTGCAGCATTTTGAGTTTCTTTGAGGTGATATCAGTGCTACAAGCTCAGTTTTTGTATTTTACAGTCTTAGGAACAAGTCTTTATGCATTTTAGAGTGTACAAGCTACTGCAACATGAAAGTTGTTTAGCAGGACATAATCATGCATAATCTCATTTTAGGAGTATCAATCAGGTATTGAACTGAAATCTTTTTCCCTCATCTATTTATGACTCAGGGTTCCTAATTATTTCTATTCTATAGGTACTTAGTGA
The DNA here is from genome assembly GCF_036321145.2 of Pelmatolapia mariae. NCBI lineage: Eukaryota > Metazoa > Chordata > Actinopteri > Cichliformes > Cichlidae > Pelmatolapia > Pelmatolapia mariae. The sequence continues at coordinate 16,891,920 of NC_086228.1, read as the reverse complement.
AGAAATAAATAGTACCCCAAGTAGAAATGTATTTCTGTGTTCACATTTCTGTCTCTCTGTATTACAGCCTTCATAGCGTCAACTAAAGAGTCTTCCAGCCATTATCAGCATAAAGCTTCCTAAACAGCTGCAGCCTTCCACCGAGAACCCTGGGACAGCTGGCTGTCCACATAAACACATACACTGTGTCACTGCAACACACACACGCACACAGCCATGCACACATTTCCTCACAGCCTCTCTGCAATCCTCTTGTATCTATCCCAGGTGGAATTGGGTTGAACAATGGTATGATGGGAAGGGTGTTGTTTGGTGGGCTCGCTGGATAGTGGAATCCTCCCCAAGGTGACCTCTGAAGTGTGGTGGGGGAAGAGTTGAGGGCTTTGATGGTGTAATGGACTGGTGTCACTCTGGCCAGAGATGCTCAGGAAAGTAATGATAACATATTAAAGCTGGGAGGTAAAAACTACCCCCACTTCCAACACGCACACACATACACACACACACACACACACACACACACACACACACACACACACACACACACACACAAGCACAATTTATTTTTGTTATTTTTTTCTCTTCTCATTGCTGGAATTGAAAGTTGACATGGGCATTTTGCTGTATGTATTTATGTGAAATTCATGACCTTTAGCCCTTAAAAGTCAATTGAGTTAGATCAAACATTCATGGGAATCAATGATTAAAAAGAGGGAAAAATATTTCTGTTCCACTAACACACCCCAAACATTTTTGCTTCATGTTTAAACTCAATTTATGTATTTTTATCAAGCTGCACTGGCACAAAGACAAGCTGCAGTACAATTGTATTCATGTGTACAATATTAGAAGAACAATTACAAAAACTATAGGAATGCACATTTTAAAAATGTAAAGAGAAATCATTTTCTCCACTTTTAAATTGTGGATTAAAAAACAATGCATTGTAAACTTTATACGGACACACGTTTACATGAGAAATTTATGCAAACACGAAATTATGCAAGCAATTATGCAACTGAGGTTCTGTAAAAGTAAACAAATTAGAGTTAAAGACATAAAATCTGTGTATACTCCTTTTAACAGTTGGACCAAACACAATTTGAAACAAGGCACAAGGGTAGAGTATGAGTAATTAGCACATGCTGAAAATATATGGCTCATAAATCTGGCAATACAGTATGTCAGCGAGGCTGCACAAACTTATGAGATCCATATAACACTAATTACCTTGAAATGAACCAACTTTGAAAAAAAGTATCTTGAACTTTCATATATATTGATCTTAATTATTTCGGCCCCAGAGGGTTCAACACTCACAAAGTGAAAACAGAAGAGCGTTTCTGCATCCCTCTCCCCTCCTCCTTCTGACAGAGATTTTGCTCTCTTGGTGTGGAGGTGTTCAGAAAAAAAAAGAGGAAAGGAAAAATAGCCTGGGGCACCTGGCAGAGGATTTGACCTGTTCCCTTGCAGTCAGAGGCAGAGAGGAAAAAAAACGCACTTTTTCCCACACAAGCCATATTCAGGTCTACAGATTAGAAAGTGAAGCAGTGCCCCTATAGGTAGAAGCCATCGTCTCTCTTAGTATGTAGGTGCGTGCAGTGTGGAACAATCCGGACATTGTGCTGACCCGCCCCATCTGCTCTCAGCTTACACACCCAAAATTAGATAAATAATAATAACGATTTCCACGTTTATCAAGAGTCCCAGAGTCTACCGCGTCACGTTAATTTACTTTCAGTCTTATGGTATCAAAGCTAGTCACGCGATGGTGTGTTAACCCCCTTGATGATGTATTAAGTTGGATATATAATGTGCTATAACAGAGGAAAGTTCACCCATATGAAAGTTCTCACTATCCAGTTGTGTTTGAGGCATTCAGCTGTATTTGTTGAAGAGCTTCCAGTTCTCAGGCATAGATATCTGCACTAAAAATGATAGTTTTCAAAACAAAGATATGAATTTGTCTTCATAAAAATACTTTATGAAGACAAATCTTCATCTCATCAAACAGTTCTAGTTTAGAGTGAGGGGTATAATTAATCAGCAATTCACATGCTGCTTATGTACAATGTGATTACAAGCAATCTTACTTTGTATTATATGATTTATGATTTAATATGACAGAAAAAACAAACTTATTCCAACAAAGGAGAGTTCTTTTATGTGAATGCTGTTTGACAATAACTCATGTTTTCCACAATGGCCTTGGTACCATGGGATAACACTCCAATTTTACCGCATAGCAATGCACAATAACCATATTTCATATTTCTGAGAAATAGGCACATGGAATCGCTGACAGTGTTTTTCCTGCTCTGTATTTTCATGGTGGAGTTGTGCCCGATGATGGTTATGATAATTTGATCTGAGAAGACAGAGATTTGAACTAGCAGAAAGAAGGATGCAAATCCCTCAGTAAATCCCTACACTATATAGCTCCCAGCCTGCTGGGAGAGCTTAATATCTACTGGAATGATTAAACTGAAAAGGTGAAACCACCATTGTAGTAATAAGAAGTAGGACTGTGCAACAGGGGTTGGGCAGTGGGCTAATAGCTTGCACTGCAACTCTGGCCTCCAGTGTACATAGACAATCGAGAATGCTAATTTTGCCATCCTTTTTTATTTCCATCTTTTCCCCTTTAATAATTCAAGTCTACAACTGTACATCAATCAAAGATGGGAAACAAAGATGGAAACAATCCTTAAGATTATTCTACTCATTTAATGTTTATGTATTAGCTGAGAATTTAATAATAACTTCCATGTTTAAAGATTGTTTTGCTATTTAAAATGGACTACAACCACTTACAAAGTAACAGAAAAACTACTATACTACGATACTATTTTGAAGTTTATGGGCAATATTATAAATTCAGCACAATTTGTACAACTCATCTGTTATCTTTTTTTCTTAATCTATAAAATTTTTCATACTCTTGAAAACTCTGTTACTTACATCCCAATGTACCTCCTCATTACAGTGACTCAATAATAATTAGAGACAGACAAAAAGGGGTGTATGGATACTGGTTGCAATGCCATAAAAAGAAATGACTGTTTAATTAAAAACACTGTCATAAATTGAGCGGTGCAATTAATTGCGGTAATTAAAAATGATACTGTAAGTTGACACAAAACTTTAAGCTACATTTTACCAAAGCAAAATTAGGAGTTGGCATTGCTAAAGCAAGGTAAATAAAAAAACATAAACATAAAATAATAAAACAAAAAAAATCCTAATATTAAATTGAATAAAGCCTTTTCTACCTACTGAAGGCCAAGATTCTTTAAAAAAAAAACTCTAGAAGGCATATATTTATATATATTTATTGTACTATTACTGCATGATATACTACATTGTACACTGCCTTCATATGAATTGATTGCATAGCAAAACTGCAGATATATTGTAATGAGAGGAATGTGTCTTTTAAAGGGAATGAGGGGATCTTATTAAATTTACTTTTCTTACTAACTGCTATAAAAAGAAAGAAAGCCATTGATAATGTATCTTAAGAAATACTTTGGAATCTGTTTGCATGTTTAATCTTCAGTCATAAGAGCTCCATCATTCCAATGTGAAACTGTTTAAAAGCATGTCCAATGTCTTGATTTACAAAATCAGCATCTACTTTCCTCCTCTGGGCATGGAGCTTTTTTAGTAATGGATAACATGCAATCGCCATGGACAATAGATATACGATAGAATTCAGCATTGTAGTGATGATGACATGATCACTTGCTGTGAGATATTTTTACTTAAAAAAGGGGGGGAAATAAAGATGGACACCACTATCGCTGTCAAGATGTGTTGCACACCATCGACCCCATGGGTTGTAGTTTCATTCCTCTGCATCATAATATTTTTACAGCTTCACCACAGTCTTGTTCACGTCACTTTTCCATTGCTTTCTGTTAAAATAGTAGGAAACAATGAGCTGGTTTGAGTTCACTGTTCTATAAATAGTGGGCCTGACTTTATGGGGGTGACTGTTGAAGACAAAGGGTTTTTTGGGAGTGTTAAAAACTGCAGAGACTAGCGGACTAGAACGTTGCTTCTTAGTAGTTTCAGTGGTGCAAGTTACCTTTTTACTTTATAAGGGGTTTTCATAACATTAAGATGCTATGCTCAATGTATAAAGAACGCAATTCATTTTGACAGCTCGATAGTATTTCACATCATTTACTCAAAGTGCAACTGGCCTTTATGCATCTATTGACATGTTTTTGTTAACTTGGGACTTGTGACATTTCAAAACCTCCTGTAGGAGAGTGATCTTTGTTTTGATTGGCCTTTACTTAGGTTAGTCAACAAATTAAAATACTCAGCTGGCAGTACCCAACTCCACTCACCCCTTATTCAAATGTCTAATAATAGCATTAATAAGTATGGACCTTATAAAAACCCATGAGGTTTTTACAAGAACCAAATGATCATAACGTTCATAATGTTCACAGAAAAAGGTCATGGCAGGATTTTAAAAAAAAAGACAGATTTCCTGTGTACATAAAATCTACCCATATGAATTATGATACTGTATATATGTATATATATATTCATATAAACATTTATAGAAACAGCCAAAAATATATTGTATTCAGTAGTCTGATATTGTTGCATGTTTTATGCAGATATTTTGTTTTTTCTGAATCCTCACCAAATATCCTGGTTTGAGGTTACTTCCTGGTTGTCACTCCTCACTTCCCAATATTATTATTTTTTTTTAATTTCACCCTAAAGTGTTGTTGTCAAAATTACACCTCCTTTAAAACACACTCCTGTGTTAACCTTTAACCCTAGGTAAAAATGCATTTTTATCTTTTATATTATCCTGCTAAACAGTATCCAAGTACAAAAGCGGCCAACTTGCAGGGTAAATGCAACGACTCATTCAGGTTCCATACACAGTAATTCTGCTCTAGCCCCTTTAGTCTCTGCTGGCTAAATCCTCTGTTAGAGAAAGAGGCTGAGTTTGATCCCCTGTAGGATCTCAGTTTATCTCTCTTGCAAATCTGCTGCCAGATGACAGGGTTAGCTTTGTGGACTGTAGCTGCCCACGCTCTCTTAAAGATCGACATGATGCCTGGTGCCACAGTGTTTCTGCTGTTTGACTATTCTGCAGCATTTGAGGTTGAGAAGCCATTCGCGCCTGAAAAGTGTAATCTATTTACACTTCTTTTTTCCTTTTCTTATTTACTTTTTATATTTCAAAATTATGGAATTTACTTTCTGTGAAGAATTTTTCATTGTGACAATGTTTCAGTGTTTTGCTTATTGTACGTAAAAATATATGTGCCAAAGATTACTATTAAAAATGGGCTAGCAGTTTTTTCAAAGTTCTTAAGAGGTTTCACCTTAAATGGAATTTTAAAATACATAAATAAATAAATAAATAAAAATACACCCTGCTCTTTGTACTAAACATTCCCAGTTGCTGCAGTGCAAAGGAACACACGTGTGTCTTGTGTCATCACGTCATCAGCACTGGGCAACCAGCTGCTGTTGCTGCTCGCTCATTAAACATTTGTAGAGTCAATAAGAAATTCCACCAAGGCTTCTTTCCTCAGGGCAAACACTGGAAAATACAGTGTGTAAATGTGCCACACTCATCATTCACCTCTGCAGAAAATAGAGCTATCTTCCCACCCAACTGTATCAATAACTGGGAGATGGAGGGGTCCAGAAGCAAACGTCAGCAATTCATTACAAGTCTGTGTCGCCTCCGGCAGATGAGAAGGTTTGCTGTTGTTGACAGCTCGTCTCTCAGCAGAGAAACACAGATTATTGTTAAATGTCAGCGTGAAATATCAAATCAGCATGCGAGAGTGCTTCTGCTGGGGTTAGAGGCTTCTGATGCACAAGTTTGCACATGAACTTTCTGAAGACTTTTAATTATCTGGTGAGAACTGACGTTAGCGCTCATTCAGATATATATCAGTAAACTTACTTGTGCAGTTTTCTGGAGTTACAGCACTAAAGGTTTTGCAAGTAAAAAGCAAGAAAATGCTTCTGTTTAATACAAGAATTTCATCTGTGATGAGGTGTTATCTGAGAAAGTGTGTTGTTTAAAGAATTTTACCATGTTTGACATGACAATATCCGGTTATAAGTAAGCTTGAAACAGAAAAGAGTGTCAGGAGTGTCAAAGAAAGGAAAGACAAGGGTTTGCTGTATACCGAATCAGTAGTTAAGTGAGGTAAGCTGAGTACATTTTATGACCACACGGTAGAAAAAAAGAAACAAAACCTTAACACCACTCTGCACAGTAGTGAACAAGCAGTTGACGACTGACTCTCTTTAAACTTCTGGCTATTTTTCTGAACATCTAGGTCTTTATAAAACAGAGGCAACACACCAAGAAAGGCATCAACAAAGTAAGATATCACAGTTCTGTGGTTTACTTTTTGCCCATTCAGGTACCAGAACACACACACCCAATATTAGTGCTCTGATTGTCCTAGAAAGTTCTGTAACATTTAGAGCTACCTGCATTGAAGAATTTGAATTTTACTGTTGCTTGAAGCAGCCAGTGATCAGCACTGACACATTCAACTCATCTTTACAGATCTGCATTGTAATGTCACATCACTGATGTGCCAGTAAACTGTTTAAATTCTCAAAAATGTTTAGATTGTTTTCACTTGCTGCTAAATAAATTTTCTTCTCAACACATTTTGTGTAACCCTCCCAATTAAGGTTCATATTTGGACTGGTTTTGCTTAATGTTCATTCAACAAAGAACATGTTGCAGACTTTAACTGAAGTACATCACATGACTCAGGGTATTTGTAATCAGACTGCTGGCTCTTGGCCCATAAGGTATGAGCTTGTGCTAACGCTGCATAGACTGAGAGAAGGCTGCAGAAACTGCATTGACTGCTTTGGTGTGTAATCTGGCTACTGGCATGCCGCCCCCGCACTGCGAATGTGAGAATAGCGTGCTGGGAGCAAAAGCACTCTGGGGCCTGCTTATCAAACGTCTTCCTGTGATCCCAGCTAGCTAGGCCCTTGTGGTTCATCCTGTCAGCGAGGCATTGCAGGAGACACAGTAACTCTTGGCCAGTGCAACAAGAAACTTTAGAAAATGTTTTAAAGCCTTGTCTAACAGTGAAACTAGTATATTATAAGAAATGTTACTCTCGCAAGTCCATAAGAAATCTGAATGGGAAAATGAATACTCTAATTTGTTAAATTTTGCATTAACTCTCATAATGCAAGATAAGGCAAGTATTATAAATTTAAAAGACATAAAAGTAATAAAATAAAACTACATGGTTCACGTGTGCATTTACTGGAAGTTAATTATCCCCCCCCCCCAGCTCTGTGTGTGTGACCTCAAATTTCCTGTGTTGTTTGTTCCTGGCCTCATCCCAAGACAACACTCAGACAGTGTAAATTTCTCCAGTCCTGAATTAGAACAAAAGTTGTTAACAGTCTAAGTATATATGGTTAAATGTTAAAAAAAAATGTATTTTTTAGTATGTATGTACCACAAGGCAGCTTGAAAAGAAACTTTTTGCTGTCCAGGACTTAACCTTTTTACATCAGCTGAAACAAGATTTAAGAGATAAGCTAAAAATTTCACCCTAACATGAACTTTGCATGAACACATGACCCTGAGCGGTATGATCTTCCTCTCATGTAAGACTAAATAAGTCCAATGTGTGCCAAATAATTCAAAAAGAATAAACATTTATTGAACTTATCTGTCCAAAATCTTAGTTTGCGTTTGATCTTATCACAAGTTTCATTACTGAAACTTAATCAAATTTACAACAGAGGAAACGTGCACTGTCTGCATGTCATACATACTAAAAAATTCACAACACAACATTTCTTTTGAACTTGTTTATTTGGTTGAAGTGGAAGTTTAGGAAAAACTGCGGCGCAGCGAACCACACAGTCAACAATTGCCTTTACAAAACAAAAGTAAACATTAAGTGTAAAGATAGCTGATGGCTGTCAGTCAAACCCATCCACAGCTGCCTTCGCATGTCAGCTATGACTATTTTCCCATGGTTCCTCTGGACTAGAGTATGCCTGTTCGTGTTTTTAGACAAACAGATCAGATTCCTCCTCAAACAGGCTGCTGCCGACCCTTTTGTTAACAACGTAATAATTCAAAACAAATGATTCAGCTCTTTGATGAGAGCACTTTTATAAGTCACTAAGACTCACCCTCACACTGACATCTGTTTGATTTTATCGTCTTGAACTTTATCCTCTGCTCGAAAATTTATTGGCTTTGACCAGAGTAGTGCGTTAAAGTCAGACTAATAGAGGGGAAAAGACAACTGAGAGAGTGGGCAGGACAGTACATCTTAGCCCTCAAAGTCTGTAAAATACAGTACAAGCACTTCTCTCATACATCTATTTTTAACAATGTGCATGTGCAAACAGGATATGGGGCATCACAACTAATTTGGAATGCAAACATGAACTGTGTGTATAAGAAAATGTTTTAAATTTGAAAGTCTGCATTAACAACAATTAGTAAATGATATCCTGTTGTGTTGCATTTGTTTAACCTTCTGACAGCAGTGTGAATTGTTTCCACTGGAGCCAATATTATGGCAGAATGCAATGTTTCGTTCCAACATGTGTGAATCAAAAACAGCATTAAACCAAAACCTGGCTCCTAATTCTTTATATCATTGCTACCTTCTTATGCTTCTCTGTATTTATTCCTTTGACGAGGGCCAGTGGGGTTGCTTCTGCTCTAGACCCTGGACGTGGTTGAAGCTGTATGCTAAAGCCATGGTCAGGCCCCAGAGATTTCCAGCCTCTTAGATGCCTATAACTCATCCCTAGTCCTGCTTCTGACGGGAGATTTTCCTCCCTCAATCCCAGGCCTGAAATATCCTTTCAAAGGCCGCAGACTGGAGACAGATATGTAGGTGTTTTAGATAAGGTAGGAATTGCATTAAAGGATTTTTCTGCTTTAAAGCTGTTCCATCTTTTTGCCCTTTCCCATAGATTTAAGAAGTGTAGCTGAGAGAAGATGGGAAGAAGAGTAAGGGATGTACTTTGGGACGGACTAGTCCGTACATTTGTGGTCAGTTCACAGCTCATAAAAGACTAGTGCTAACCTCTGTAAAAACTGAATAATGTAGAGTGGCTAGAAGCAGCGCAGAGCTTTCTTAAAGAATACTAAAGTTATTGACCCAAGTTTGGAGGAAAAGCCTCCCAGCTCATTGATCTCCTTACCAGCATAATTACAGGGCAGCAAGATAAATCTTCATGTGGAAGAAAATAGAAAATTTAGAGTGATGAATTTTCAGAGTGATGAGGATTCTTGCCAAATGCAACCATTAAATTAAAAGCTCTTTCCCAAAACCTCAGAATGGGATAATTTTGTTTTGCAAAGTAGAGTGTGGCCAAAAAGAGACTGCAAAAGTCAACAGAGTCTCACCCAGGCTGTGGTGTGTAAGAGCTAAAAATCAGTTTAAAACAGCAACTCGGCTAAGGCCTTCGTATCTATGTAGGTGAGTACACGGCATTCCCCGCTTCTTCTTTCCATGCTTCTCTGTTTTATGAGAGCTTACACTTCGCTTTGGCATTTACTTTAAATCTTTATAATTATGTGGCCTCCCTTTTTCCCCCAGCCGACTGTGTTTACATTTGCCAGCTTAGCATGCACACAGTCCAGTCCACACACGCAGCTCTTCCACGGTCCACATGTCGTTCTGCAGCAGTGTTTGTTGGACTGGGCTACAGAGAGATTAGTCGCCTCGTTCCCTCTGGTGCCTCAGTATAATCTTCCTCACCCAAAGGGCTTGGCTGCTCATCTTCCAATAGGACCAAAATAATCACTATTATTTTGTAATGAGCTGCTACTTTTCCTTTGCAAAGTCTGGTGAAATGTAATTCAATATGTCTGAATATATCAATTTCTAGCATACAATAGTTTATATTACATTGTCAATGAACTGAAACATTACAACTTCAGTAAATAATTCAAGATTTTTCAATAAATGAATGACTAATCACATGGCAAACAAAGAACTCTTTGATATTATAAAATTAAATGTTTAAAGTGACATAATATTGTGGGTTAATATTTATATTTTTGAACTCATGATGCGTGAACAATATAAAGCATCATATATAAAGCATGAGCTGATTTGGCACTCTCTAAATAAAACCACAATGGATTAAACTGAAATATAGTAGACTGTGGAATACAGGGATTTCCCATCTGGCACACTACATATCTGTTTGTCCCAAAGTCTGAAGTAACGTAAAAGAATATTTTAAAACAGAAACTTTTTTGCCACTCTTTTCTTTGTTTCTTTTCTTCAAGAAAAAGAAAATCTACATGTAGAAAATGTGCACCCAGAAAAGACAAATCCTCTCCATCTATTTTAAGAAGAAAGAAAGTATTTTACCTACCATACTGTAAATTTGCCAGTGCTTCCGATACAAAAACATCCACACATAAATCAAAGTATCCCAATGCTGCTGAACCAAGCCCAGATATTTGCTGAAATAATATATCACATATCTCATATTGAGAAAATTACAGAGAAGCACTCTCACTCTAGGGACGGGCGCTAGACTAGACAGGGACTCGGACCCACATGGTCAAAACCCACACATCAGTGGATCCATAACGGCACGAGAGACCAAAATACGAAAGAGAGTAGGGGAGTAGCGAAACGTGCTTGTGGCTCAGACTGAAATCAAGGAAGAGAAGGCTAAAATTTGTACACAGCATAGCTATGAATTAACTCGTGAATGTTTTAAATTACAAGAAAAAAAACTGCAGCTACTGCTATTATCCCTTTTCTTCATTTGAATCTGCAGGCTAGAGCAACAGGTTTGAGGGATCTCTAAGGTAAGACTGATTTCATTTCAATTCATCGTGTTGTTTAAGTGCAAGTCCAGCACAGTTCATTGGCTCATTTGTTGTTTGATGGTGTACATTTTACTTATTGAGCAGTGGAGTTTTGTACAGCCTAGGCAGAGATTAAGACAAATTCTGATAAGGACTGGAAGTTGACTCTCAGCATTAAGGAGGATTAATGTTTAGCTCTGTGTGGCAGGGGCCTTCTCAGTGGCTGTGTTTACGCAGTGTTGCAGACCCCGCATTAATCCGAAATTAGTATAAAAGATCAGCTGTGGCCACTGAGGCGAACCTTCACAGGGCTTAGGCCAGTAATCAAGTCTCACTTTGGGACAATGAGCGCCTGGAAGGTCAATGAGAGGCCTGGATTGAAGGGACGAGGGGATTGAGGTGGGGGGTGGGCAAGGGCTGAGGGCTTTTGGTGACCACATGGTTTAATTTAGGTGAGATCTACACTCACAGACACACACACACACACACAGTATTCCTTCACAGTATATTGCCTTCGTCCCTTTACGTTGGCTGTTTTGGAGCATAATTTGTTTTTGTTACATCCGCAGAAGCCATTAATGTTTATAATTTAACACTTAAAAGATATTTCCTCCTGTTTCTAGTAGCAATCCTGAAATCTTATACATGTATTTGATGTCATTAGTTTACATCTCAGCGCAGTACGTATTAGCTCTGTCACATAATTATAATGTGTGCTAAGGGATTATCACAATAAATAGTATGAGACTGTCTAGCTGCTTGTAGCATATAACAACATCTTTGGTTCCAACACAAACCAGCGCTGAGCAGGGCTGGGAAGAGAATTGCAGGAGATGTCTTAACTTCGACAGTCTTTTACAGGAAAGTAAAACTGAGTCAAATTGAAAACAAGCAGCATAAAAATCAGCAGTAAATTTTCCACTGCAAAGCTAGTGCTGGCCAACACAGGAGGCAGTGCTGAATTCAGCTAGGAAAATAAAATAAAGGAAATGTAGCTCAGTATAAACCACAACTCTGAGATGATGAATACTCACAAAACTGTTGATATCTGCATTATTTTGTATTTTTAACCACTCACACTGAGAGCTGCCACTTTCAAATAAGTTTCCAAAAGGAGACAATTTTATTGACATTTTAAATAAGGCTCACCATACATGTAACGTTAAAATGTGGGCAAGTGAGCGTCTCTCTTGCAGCAAAAGGGGTCAGAGGAACTTACCCTTGTAAATACTTTCCAAACTACCTCAATAAAGTTCTTAAATTATTTATTTATAGGGATTTCATAGTGCCTGGGTAAATTACAGTGCCCTTGAAAAAAGCAACAGAAAATCATCTCCTCAATCAGCTTCTTGGCGTGTGCCACTCTTGAACTTTTCCACAGTAGTCCTGCCATGTCTGTCCGTTGTACACACATGTTAACAACAAACTACAAATGAAAGGGTAAAAGCACAAAAAACAACAGCAACACAGCCAAATGATAATTTAGGGCATTTGCACCACATTGTGGTGGAAGAAGTTCTCTTCAAGTGCCAGCAGGGTACCAGTGCAACCCCCCACCCCCGCCACCCACTGCTCCAGCTAAGATTAGACAAATTAAACACTATTATTCACGTCACTCCTGCAGCTGGCCTTTTAAGTGGTTCTACGTTAACTATCATAATGGTTTGCTTAGAAAGCCACAGTCTTCTCAGTCTTCTCCTTAATTTACAATATAAAAAAGCTGTGTTGGCCAAGTCGTAGTGGGATTTTTCTTCTCTTCTGCCTCATCTTACAGAGAAAAGAAAATTGTTTTTCTCCGCACTGTAGTTTCTACTACTGCATCTAAATGTCTATAGTAAAACATATTATATCCATATATGGACAAATAAAGCTTTGTATAAAATGTAAATTATTACAAGTTTATTCAATTTATTTTTTATTTTGTTTTTCACATTTTAGATTTTTTATACTAATTGTAAATAGCACATAATGTGTTTCTAAATTGGATCATTAAAAGTCATACATGTTCAGACTATTTTATCATTTATGAGAAGACATTCCTGAACTTCATTCCTTCCAGACTGAAGAGTGTAGTAGATCTGCCGGCTCTCAGATCTGTCCATACGATTTTAATGTAGTCTCCTGTTGGGAAAAAGCCCTTTTATTTTCCCTGTTGCGTCCCCACAACTTGATAATGGATGTGGTATTGGACAGGGGCCCATGGACTGAGGAAGGTCGGTGATGGATAACCTAGTTTCAGACCCATCATCACCATACAGCATGTGCCTTGTATCTGTAGTAAAGTACCTCCCACCCACCCGCACACACTGAGCATGCTCAAGATACAGAATCAGGGAAGAGAAAGTAAGTGACATCCCATTAACTGCATCTCATTTATCATCAAATTATTAAAAACATAGAATTAGTCTTTATGGAAAGGGTATCAAAATCCATGACCAAAAAGGAATGAGTCATGAAAAGTCAACACTCATAAAGAGGGCTGGTAAATACCGTGGAAACATAACCTCGCCTCCTGTAATACAACTTATAAACAGCACATTTGTGTAACATGTGCAAGTTGTTTTTAATGGACTGCACACACGGCAGACAATCTTTATTCACATTTAATGCTCCAGATTTGTATCAAAGTGCCAGTATGAAGTAATTTGCATTTTATTCAGTAGATCATACCAATTGACTAATATGTAGTGTTATGATCAGTTACCAGTACATCCTTCTAGCTAGTGAATGCATCATCTGACATGTGTGACCTCTTTATAGCTTCCAGCAGGTCAAGAAAAATTAATATTAAAAGACAGGGTGTAACTACAAACTAGATATCTATTAAAATGATCAAAGCAAAAGTCACTGCTAACCATAAGTGACTGTCATATGCTGGCAAACAATATTTTAGACACATTTTTATGATGAATAATAATAATTATATGCAAAGCCAATAAGGAAATTCTTTATTATTAATTAAAGGAAAAATGCAACAAAGCAAAAAGGAGTAATGAAATTCAAATAAGATATGACTGACAAGAGTGTGTGACTAACATCCAGTAAACCTTGCATCAATGAAGAGATGAAAAACAGTGACAGGCAGAAAAAAATCTGATCCTTATGGAGCTTTACAGAACGGCTGGTTATATTTTCAGCATGTTTTACGTGGTTTGAGATGCTCTTTTAAATCTGTCATCCTATTGCCTCTAACCAAATCAGAGCAAAAAGAAATTCAATGGAATGCACATTTGCGCTCCTTTGATGCCCTCATTACATGAGCAATACAGTAATACAGAGAAATGTGTAATGTGATCGTGTTGTTATGACTCGAGTATTTGTGTTCTCACCAAAAACAGTTTTTGGGAAACATATCCAGTGTTTAAGCCTGTTTCAGTGACACAACCGGAACCTTAACTGCAGAATGCAGGGGAGCAAAGAAACCATCCGACTCCCTCACTTCTCCTCCCCTCATATCTTATCTTATATAAGTCTTGAATATCAACTTCAAAACCAACAACAAGGAGCTGCACATAACTTTTTCTCCTAGGATAAAAAAAAAAAAGAATCCTTCTGAACGTTGAGATTTTATGTCCATAAAAATACTGATGGAATAGCTCATGCCTAAAGTGAAACCTGATCACCATTTCTACAAGCTGCTTACTTGAGCTTCAGCTCACTAAAGCACCCTTTAGTTTGACTTTCAGATTTAATGGTGGATTATTACTCCAAAACAAGCATCATTTGCAAAGAAGTAATGATTATTTGACTTGATGGAATAAATAGCACTTTGCATTTCAGTGCAGATTTCCAGACCACTTACAAATATATTAAAGAACAGAAATGCCCCTGTTTTAAAACTTCAGCATTTTTCTTTTCAAAAAACACCGAGGAGTTGTGGTTTGCATTAATCATTTCTAAATGATAAATCAATCTTGAACTGTCTTTTTTGTTGGTGGGAGATGCAGCGCTGCAGGAGGTAATTAGTCCAAGGAGGTTTGAAGTTGTGACGCACAATTTGAAAGCAGCTGTACCGCTCACCCTATAGCAAGAGTGTTATAGCGTCTCAAGGAGCTGCAGGCAGTGGTTTCTCATCCTCGGTGTGATGACTTGCGCCTGACACATCTTACTGTGCAGCACAAAGAGTCAGTATACATTAGAGGAAAAGAAAAAAGTAAAAGATTCTCTCCACGTGTTCGCATGTTTTGCATTTCTTGCTGGGAGAGGATGACATTTCATTTTCCTACACAAGTCATCTCCAAAGGGCTAATTCAAATTGCACTCCAAGCTGTTCCTAATCCTCTTTCAATTTTTCACTCCATGATCTGAATACCAAAACATTTGCTGTTTGTCTTTTAATAGCAAAAGATGGTGAAGTTTGGTACACCTGTTGCAAATGTTAGAAAACAAAACTGTTAAATGTATCTCAGCATCTCATTAACTGCAGATTTACTCCATCATTGATAGGTTAGGAACTTTTAACAGTTCATATGTGTCAGAACTGTCTTCGTATGTGACCCAGTGACTGGTACCGCAAGCATAGTAATAAGTGTTAGGCCTACAATGCCCAAATTTAATATTCTCAGTGGGTGGTGCATAACAAAAACCTGACCTAGATAAGGCAGCATAACATAGCGCTGATCTATTATCCCATAGGAATTGATATACTAAAGATGTTAGCAATTATGAGCCTATTCACACATCTAGCAAATACTGAGTAACATTGCTACTTCTAATGCTACTTACTACTGCTATTTAATGCTATTGATAGCTTTGCCTGTACAGTAAGTAGCATTCTTGCTAAGCTTACAGTGAGTTAAATAAGTAACAACTGTAAAAATAAATAAATAAATGACTAAATTAACTTTGTGTTCATATTCAGAGTGAAGGGACTGTGAGAATAAGGCATTCATCATTGTAAAATACTGATTTGTTTAGTCTAATGTCAGAGTTTCCTTCATGACTTTTAAGTGAAAAAAAACAGCTGAAAGAACAGCTTTTATGTTTTAGCATAAGATCTAAAAAACAACATAACAAATAAAGATCCTACTGCATTATGTACTTTATTGTAAAGGCAAATGTAGAAGCAACAAGCTGACAAATGTCTAAAAGCTTCAAAGGATACTACTTGCCCTAATGCAAGTTTGAAACATACAAGTTCAAAAAGACACAACTGAGCAGAGTACATTATCTTACCATTTACTTGTCTGCTAACTGTCAGTCTCTATTCCCCAAGCTTGGTATGCATCTTTTCTGTAAAAAAAAAAAAAAAAGAAAAACCTTCAAACGCAATAACGCTAACACACATTTTCTCATACGTAAGAGTGTTACTTTGTGTCACTGTAATACATTCAAAGAAAATATATTTGTTTTCAGATTGATTATAAATGGCTCATATCACAATATTTATGCCACAAGGCAGCTGCTAGAATATCTGCAGTTTTGCTTTCTCTGCTTCTATTTTTAAGTGCTGTGGTCATGCATGATCCATTGTGGGCTCAGCAAGGCACCCATCATGCCAAAGCTCAGGCTGAGCTACAGTATCAAACAACTGGTGCTGACTGTTGCCATGAGATTTTCTCCACACTGAACACACTTCACTTGCACAGCGCCCCGCTAACAGCCCTCGCCAAGTAATCCTCACACACTTATGTGCAATGTGTGAAACAAGTTTTTTCATCCACTCGTCAGATCAGCTAGTGGACATCCACTCTTCGCGTTGTCCTCTATTGTATTATTAAAATATAAAATTATTTTTTTACCCAGTGAAGTATTCCTTTGTAATTGCCAGTACCAAAAAAAATTCACCTCTATCTTTTAACCAGAAAGTCTTCATTTTAGTGTTTAATGTTTTAGCTAGCATGCAACTTATGAGGATGGTGGTGATATTCTTTTTAGCAAATGCCTTTTTTGCAACTCGGTAAAGGTTGTGCTGATACACAACAGCAGCTGGGAAGTGACTTTGGTGTCTACATAAGTCAACATTAGCATTTGGCATGTAATTCTAGGTCATATTGGCAGGCCGCAAAAGTGAAAATAAGAAGGAAAATATTGTACATTTCTGAAGTTCTTAAGTTGTCTCTAAGGAAAATGCTCACATGTGCAGTGCGTAAATAAATAACACAGAAATATCAGACTTTCCAACCTCTGCCATGTAACATAACACTAGAAATAATAGCAGAGATAAACTGAGAGTTCTGGCTACCCTTGCATTGCATCAAGCTATGAGAGAAGTTTCTCTTTACCAGCCCTGTATGCCATGTCCTTATACCACATTTCTGTCCATTAACACATCCACTGTGTGTGCATTCAATTTAGGAACTTAATAGGAGGCAGATGAGTCTTGTAGCTGCTCCCTTCGCAGCCGGCGACCCTGTAGGAGGGGAAATTTGTCCGACTAAAATCAACCCAACGGGGGAGAGCTCTTAGGTCAGAAGCCTTAAGTTGAGGAAAGCTCACACTCCTATGAGTTTGTGATGAAAACCGTGTGATCCGTCATTGCCGGCACGTTTGTCTGTTAGGGACTGTAAGCATGCTGGGAGCTCCCACATGCCTCAACTTGATCACAGTTAAGCTGAGCAACATGGGGTACCAAAGCTATCACTCATTATGAAAATGGACGGAACCTGAGATAAGCGTCCACATTAAATGATTAGCAGAAATCCTTATAGTAGGGACCAGTTTAAGAAGTAAATATTATCCCCATAAAATATCCTTTTAATCTCAATTGATATAATATTTTATCCAAATACACTAAAAAAGACCAGGTGTGTTATATATTCTTCATGTCACTTTACTTTTGCAATATGGCTGAAAGTAATGCCTTACAGTGCCTTTTGTATGTAGATTTATATATATTTCAGTGGTTCTATGTCACAGTATGAAATGTGAGGTATTAGATAATTTCATTCGAGTGTATAAAAGAGAGCTTCAAGATATTATTTCAAAAGGTTAAATATGATCATGATTACATGTTTTCATTTCAGTACAGCCTGGCCAATACTACATGCTGATTGCAATATAGATACTGATATTTTCCATATTTCAATTTAAAAGCATGAAAAATATTTTTAGTATGTAAAAGTGATTCTTAAAAAAAAAAATCAGAATGCTGACCAATATTTGTACAAAGCAGAACATCTTAGAATTGAAAAGAAAAATCCCTTATCGCAGCTTTCCAGTACAGTAATTTCTTTAAAGTGAGATCTAGGGAAATGCTAACAACAGGCTAACAAAAAGTATTTCCTTTAAATTATAAAATCGCATTCTATCAACAAAATGTATATTTATAGTCTAACATATCATGTCTAATGGGCCATTCAGGTCCATATATGCCTTGTTACTAATGTATCTACCAATAACTAAATACACTACGCATCACACTGCAACAGTAGAATTGCTGTCCTGACCATATGTGAGGACATTTAACAAATGTATGCAGCATATTACTTCAAAAGGTAAGAATTAAATGTTCTACAAGTCTTGATGCATTTGTCTGCACCACTACAGGCCAGGAGTTAATAAGCTAATAAGTCAAGGTTCTTTACAAAGTGGAAAATCCCAGTAAAAGCCTTCCTAATAAAACCTTTAAGGGCTGCATTTAAGTAATGATCCATGATTGCTTTCCTCTGAATCCTCTTCCAAACAAAAGCAATTCCTAAACAGAAGTACCATCTTGTCTCACACCAGTGCTAACATGACCTCCCACTTGCCATGCTAGTACAAAGGTAGCAACATCCCTCCGTTCTGGAGCCAGCACAAGTCTGGCTCTGATTAGCATCGGAGCTACTGCCTCTCCCTGAGAAAAATGCCGCTGGTTTAGAATAAATGTTATTGTTTGTCACAGGAAACCAATCTGATTACTGTTTCTTCTCTCATGTGCGCACTTAACGCCACACACCGGGCTGTATTTACGCATGTGGTTTTCATTCTGCTGCCCTAGCACAGGGGAAACGGACACCTCACATTTTCATCTTTATTAAGTCACACTTTGGGGAAGGTTAAAATGGGGGTTGTTTACACAAAGTATTTGACAGTCTTTGGAAGACAATCTGTCTGTTCACATCAAACAATAGATTGAGTTTCTCAGCAGCAGCAGCTTTTCAGAAGTGGGTAGGGGAGAGGGAGAAGGAAGACTCCTCTGATAGTTGTGACGTCTGTGTTTGCTCAACTTGACAGCGAAAGTGAGGAGCTGTTAAAGTGCGGTGTGAAGCTATTTTTGGTTCAGCAGGATTCGGCCTTTTTGACGGTATCGTTTCACATAGGCTATGTGTATTGTTGGAGGATTATTTGCAAGCGTGTGGGTGTGAATGTGTCTGTAAATCAAATGCTATAGAAGGCTAATTGAAACTAGCGTACACCTCTTTCACAGTGGACCTTGTACCCCTTTCGAGTCTTTCTCCCATTCTCGCTTTTCGAGTGCATTCGCCTTGAGATTAAAGACACACACACCCAAAGCAGCGAAAAGAAAAAAAAAGAGTCCCTGTAAAAAAACAGAATAAAAGGCTTAAAAGGCATCTGGGAGGAAAGCTGAGAAACCGAGAGACCCGTCAGCAGGGTCTGCCAAGGCTTAGAAGTAAGACTGTTTGTTTTGCTTCGTATGTCGACACGGCCACTCTTTTTCTCCCAGTGTGGTTCTGTCCCGCAGTGATTCTCCATCAGACTGTTTCT
Organism: Pelmatolapia mariae; assembly: GCF_036321145.2. Classification (NCBI taxonomy): domain Eukaryota; kingdom Metazoa; phylum Chordata; class Actinopteri; order Cichliformes; family Cichlidae; genus Pelmatolapia; species Pelmatolapia mariae. Next base: position 16,872,428 of record NC_086228.1, on the reverse strand, counting down.
CATAAACTTTACCTCCACGGGACACTTCTACATCACACCCAGCAAACCAATGGCACCCACCTCCTTGGAAAAAAAAGGGCAATATGTAAATGTTGTGAAAGGAGCCAATTAGGAAATTTATCTTGTTTGGAGGCCTCGTAATAGTTTAATTCCAAAAACATGTTTTCTGCTTTGCTGGTAATGTGTCACATGTGAGGCTGTGGCTTTTTTGAGAGCGGGGGTGGGCGAGCAATGAACGGAGGAGGGGTGATTTGAACGTGCTTGGTGGCAAACATTTGTTTATGTTTTCCCCCTGGTGCATCATTTCAAAGGGCAGCGTGCATGTCCCATCGTGGGTTTCACATCTCTCACCGATTGGAAACACATTGCAGCGCACTCTGCATGGTGAAAATGTCAAACCAACAGTCATGTCATGTATAAGACCGGGAGAGAATTATATGATGCTCTTTAAAAATAAAAAAAAAAAGAATAACTTATGCATTTAATAAAGGAGACATCAACTCATTTGGTTTCACTTAAATCCAGAAGCCCCACTGATGTGCAGAAGTAGACTATTTGATGGACCGCCCACCCCTGCTGAGAAAGAATAAACTGCTGTGTGTGTGGCTGTTTCAAAGATAGTTTAAAAAATAATTAGCTTTCAAAAAGTGTCAGAGGATTTTTTTTATTTTTCTGCTTCTATCTTTTGCTCTTAGAGGCGTGGAGGAAAAAAATTACCAAAAATAAATGGCAGATGTTTATATAAGTGGATAAAAGAGACTGTAAACCATGTGTGTTTTCTGTGCCTATTTATTTCCACTTCCCCTGTGCTCAGCCTGAGAACTTGGTTAACAAGGTTGTGCCATTAATTGTTCCCATCACATAGTTGAGGTGTACTGCCAGAGTAAAGGCAAGAAACTTCCTTGAATGGGCCACGAAACCTAAAACCTGAAAAAAAAACTTTATTTCTTTTTTAATTTTCTCATATGTATCCCCTCCAACCAATTTTCTATTCCATGTATGGAAATCTCCCCACTTGATTGAATTGTAAAACTGTGACTCAAGCTTTTGACATTTCATTTGTTAATGTGTTTCTCCCTCCTCTAAGTGTAATACTGTCACTTTGAACATATTTCAAATTAAATTAGGATTTCTGCAGATGTCATATTCACAGGGAATGACATTTATCCAAGTCCTAAAAATGGTCATGGACAAGAATTTCATTAAACACTAGAAAAGTAATTTGCAACTGGGAAGATAGAAACATACAAGCAGAACTTAGTAGACTTTTTTTTTTTTACTCCCATCATGGAGGTATTAAGGCTCTGAAATTTTGAAGGAATGACAATAATGTGAAACTTTCTCTTTTTTCCCAGTTAACGCTCATTTGAAATCACAAATACCAGTTTCAAAGCATTTGCCAAATATAATCATTGTATTTGTGTCCAATGTGTTTATGACATTTTAGCTGCGGAAATGGAAAAGCATGCATAGAATGTCTATATTTCTTGAAGACACTGACTTATGTGCCTGTAAGAAGATAAGACAGATAAGACTAATAAAAGGCCTACATAGACCTTTGCATTTACCTAAATTCAGTTTTTTTACTGAAAGTTCTTCCTGAAAGCGTCCTGATTTAAGTAAACGCACACACACGAACATGGAACTGACCAGGTGTGACTCACCAGTAGCTAACATCAGCCAGGCAGCGGGCAGCACAGGGTGAACACAGTGCTGGGCTGAGTAAGGCCTTATCGCTGCTTTAATTTTTCTCCCCAAGGTGAGCTGGGAAGAGATCAGTGGCACTAAACCCCAGGAATTACCCTAGATATTGGCCCCCTGTGCTCTGCAAATGAAATCCTGCCGTCGGTTTGAAGAACATGGTGGTTAACACTCTGAAAATCATTTTTTGTGCAGACCACAGCTGGCGCGAAGGGGCAAGGGAAAGCAGGGGAGAAAGGAGCAGGAAGGAGGGAGAAGAGAGGAGGGGGAAGGGCAGTTTGAAAAACGACAGAACTCATAAAAGAGAAGTCTGAGGGAGAAGGTTTTCCTCTTGGCGTCTCAATTCTTTAGAATATCTGCTTACAGAAAATCTGTTTTTATGTGCAACAAGTGTTCGTATCATAGACAGAATTATAGTATGGTGAGATTGTGTGGAAATAGAGACATATGAATATGTGACAGTGGTAACAGAGAGTGGTAGTCTGTAGTTGTAGTCTCCAAACTACTGGTGAAACCAGAACCAAGGTCCAGCTGTCTGAAGTTCTAAGCAGGGGTCTTGGAGCCATGTCGAGTGGGTGGATGGTGTGTTCAAAACCAGTCACTGTGAACGTACCCCTCAAAGTCATGAAACTGACCAGCTGGCCGACCTGTGTTTGCCTTCTATACTATAAACACTGCGGGTAACATTTTTAATATAACATTTTAGAGAAACATTTTTCTGGGGGGATTTTTTTACTTTATAGATTTGAAACAAAATTCAGACATTCTTCCACAAATAGTGTCATAGTTTTGGCAGGATGAGAGTTTAACTGCAAAATGACTGCAACCTTGCATTTATATAGGAATAACAGGAATAGAAACCAAGTGGCAACCAGTTGAAGTAAGTCCACTATTCCAAAAAGAAGTACTGAGACACGTTATGCACACTGACTTCAGTTGATTGCAGCAAGCTGGCAATCTAGGTTTGGTAATAAATTATAGTATTATACTGTGCTTATTTGCTTAACTAAACGTGTCTGAGAGTGATTTCAGTTAGTACAAATCAGACTGCAACAGTTTGGAGACAGGTTGCCTCAAACCAGGGCACCTGTGCAAGCGCCTTGTGATTGAAAATGGTTTCACATATTTGCAATCGGTAAAGCAAAAAACGCCAGTGATCTTACTAGTCATGAGGATCCCATTTTTAGTGTCATGTGACTGAGCTATTAGTGTAGCAAACTGCACTGACTACTTTCATGATATTTGTCGCTCTGATGGAACCCAAGAAAAAACAAAGCTAAATTTATTCTGAGTCTGGAGCACTTTTTTTTTTTTACAATTGTAATACAGGATATTTTGCTCAGCATGCTCTTCATGTGCCTTTCTTGTTTTTGTTTGTTATGTTTGGTTTTGTTATTTGTTTGTTTATATCTTTTTTGCCAGATAAATATGAAAACTAAATGCATATTTTAACCATATTTAAAGAACAGGAAGCCACAACTTCTGCAACAGTTTTATGGGTTCAAACTATCAAGCATCTTGGACTTGTGGCCACACCCAACTACAGATGTCACAACCAGTCTTTTGATTTCAGCAGCTGATGGAAAGCACTTGCTGTGACATCACTGCTTCTCCAGTACAGCAGCAGTTTTTGTTTTTGTTTATTTTACAGAAAAAATAAATCACAGCAATTCATGAAGAAACTGTTGTTTGTTGAGGAAAAATGGCTTTTGAAATATGAAAGGTACAAATAATGCTTACTTGACAATAAATTGGATTTATCGTTACTACACATAGTACAATTCTAACATTTCTTATTTGTTGGTTTGTTTGCTTGTTTGTGTGAGCTACATGGAATGGTAGCTAAAGACCTGGAAAATCAATCAACAACTCCTCCCTCACCAAACTGACACTACACCGAGAAGAAACTGTATATGCTGTTATATTTCAACACTCACTTGAGTTGGTCTCAGTTTCTGTCCCTCACAGATATACACAAATACACACCCATTCACACAGCATGTACATACACACATATCATCACCCATATACTTTGCTCAGACCCCCTCACTACCCCCCACACATAGATATTATTTATAGTCCCTGATAAGGGTGTAAAACCAGCCCTTCTCTCTTTAGAATAACCCGCCCCATATTCTCCCAAAAATAGCAGGTGTCCAACCAGTTAGCCATGGTGGGGGGATTCAGAGGTTCGAAATAAAGTAAGGGATGTTTACTCATCGCCAGAATGAAAATGGCGCTAATCTCCAATCAAGTCCAAAAGGCAGATAGTTAGCAAGGAGAACCTAAAATAGCGCAGAGGGTAACACATTCCTACTATGATTGAGCTTAACTTTGATCTTACAATACACTGGCCCTTGTGCACTGAAAATGATTAGCACTTCTGTATAGTGATTTAGGACATACTGTATATAGCTGAACTTAAAAGACATAAAGAGGCCAGAGCATTAGTGGATGCTCTGTGTTTCCGTGGGATGGAAAATGTGGAGCAGTGGGGGTGATGGAAAACTGACGGAAAGCTTCATTTGGAAATAAAGTTACGACAGACACAACTGACTGATGACCTTGGAGATGGTCAGGATTTACTGAGAAGGTTGGGTTCATATATCAGGACCAAAATATTGAACTTGAAAAAAAAATGTAATTGTCACCATTGTTTCCAGAATTTAACATTTCACGGTTGTTTAAAGGACCTGTCATTTCACCTTGCGGTAAACAGAATACATTGTGGTGCTAAAAGCAAAGTATTTAATCAAAACTGAATGAAAAATAGCACAAAAGAAGAAAACAAACAAAAAGGGATGTTAGAGTTCTAGAGAGCAAATCACCCGAATATATTTAAACTGTAGTAAGAAAATGTGTGTGCAATGCTGCAGGTGTCAAGTATTAAACTATTAGAACTATTAGGTTTCCAGAAATTCAGGTTTTTAAAGACATGTAACTACAGTGTGCGCTGTACCATGTTACAAGGGTGAGTTTAATTTTCCTTTAGGTTTCAGTGTTAAAGTTTGCATTGGCACTCTTTCTGGGTTACGGACAACATCACTCTCTGCAGATGTAATATTACCTCTTACAATTTAACATTCCTGTTCAGCTATTCTGAATTAGCAGTTTTCTGTTCCTGTTCACCATACCCGCCAGTGTTTAACGAATATGATATATTTATACACATGGAACAATAGTAGTAACTAGAGAGCGATTCAAATCCATCTATCTACCCATCCATGTGTTTTCTTAATCCAGCATAAATGTATATAGATAAATTTAGAATTAAATACATTCTCAAACTTGGGTAGAGAAATATCCTTCATTTGATTCTGTGACCTGAGTGTCATACCTTCCGATATCGTCTTGTATTTCATGTCTGACTCTTCGATGTTTGGCTTCAGATATGGAGCAAAGATCTATTTTAAAAGCATCATGTCTTGTTTGAGTAGTCACCACTCAAGAGTCGGATATTCTTAACTTTATCCTAATTTGTGCAACATAATCTGCATCGCATGTATTTATGAGACTTGTTTTGATGACACAGAAGAAGGAGAAAATTCAACATGTAAGCTTCAAGGATTAAGTAACATGGATCTGTATCCTGAGATTAAGAACTGTCACAGTAGATGAAGAACTGACATTACAAGTAGTGCAAATAACTCTTTGATATTCTACAGATTAACAGTCACTTTAGACCTATTAGCTGGGGAACTTTGCCTATGTAGCAAGGTGTACAGCGGTCTGTTATTTTAAAGGGCTTTTTTTAAGTGGTTTCAGAGGGCTGTTGTGTAGCTGCACAGTGAAGCATTTGGTATCATAACCATTTGGCTATGACATATTTTTATAGACTTGAGATAAACTTTGAGGCAACGTGTTTAAGACTACCAATGGATGCAATGGTTGTTGTTGGCTGATTGTTGATATGATGTAAATCAGAATATTTGAGAATACCTATGAAGCCAGGTCTTAGACTGTCCACTAGTGACCAATTTCCAGCTACAAAGTAAACGATTTAGTGTACCTCTCCACTCGTCCATATCTCTGGTCAGTAATTAGGGATCACTGTGTTTTACTCCTCTATTCCAGCCCTGCAACAATGACATAAATTTACTACTATTACCCCTGCCAATGCTCTAAATGTAGTTCAATTCCTAACTCTTGCATTTCTTCTTCAACCGCAACTAGAATTTGCCTCCTCAGCTAGCTCTTTCACAACCTTTCGATGCTGTGCTCAATCAAGAATTCCCAGGATTCCACTTCTGCAGGATACATAACAGTCCTCCAACCATCTTCTCTGGACTCAGCAGCCAGGTCGTAATAATTTATTTGCTTCTGCTCATGGGCAGCTGTGCCAGCCCTTTTCCCCCTGGGGCAATGAGCTCAACAAGTAGAATGGAGAAGAAACAAATTACAAGGTCAGACCAGAGCGATGTTGCAGTAGTCTGCAGTAGGAACTGAAGCTGCTTCCCAAGGTCAATTCTTATGCTCTACTCTTGTCTGGTGAGAGAAGTTTTGTTCTTTCTTTTAGTCAGGAGGCTTTAATGTGCTCTCCAGACCTAGTAACCTGGACAAAATGTTTGGCTGGAAAGGAAGGATTGTTTGCATTTGCCATGTGTCCCTTAATCAACTCCAAAAACTTCCTTAGTCATGCCCCACATGAGAAGGTTTCCCTGAGTAATGCATCAAAGACCATGACATAAAATGTTGTCTATCAAACCTGCTGGTCTTGGTAGGCAACTTTGGCCTGCTAGCATTCCTGCTTAGCACTTGTCACTTCTACTACCACTACCTTTCTACCATGGTTGGCCTTTGACCAGATTAGAAAGATTTGCTCCATTTGAGGTCTGCTCCACCTCCTTGGACTCTGCCAACAAATCTGTCTTTGCTTCTGGTCCTGTCCCAAAATGACACACTATAAGTTTCAGGGTTTGATCTCAATCCATGCCCATGCATAAACTTGGCAATCCTCTTTAGCAGTCTTGCATAAACTTGGCAATCCTTTTCAGCAGTCTTGTTGTACTTGCTGGAGTATGACAGTGACGCTGTCCATGCAGTGGTCTTTGCTTTGATGGCAGTTTTACTCCAAACATCTGTCCTGCCCTGATGCCTACTTCTAATTTTGCCAACTTGTAAAGAAGACCAGATGGACATAGCTTACTTGGTGGTCCTCACTGTAATGGGCTACCGAGTTTCTAATGTTGTAATAGTTGGAAAAAGAAATCCAGGATGGTTTGTTTCTTTGATGCACCTTGCAAACTTCCACAGGATTTTTAGGATACCTGCTTAATAATGCTTGTATGCATTTCTACCTTTCTAGCTTGGGAAGAAAGGTGTTGTTTAGGAAGGCTGGAGGAGGAGCATGAGCTGTAAATTGGAGAACCTTTACTGTGCAATGATATGTTGCTGAACTTTAGCTCTTTTTCTATCTAGCTGGTATCTAACCTCTCTATGTCTCTAGTAGTTCATTTGCATGGTTACAAGTTTATTCCTTTTTTTTTTCATCTGTCTTCCTTCTGATGTACTTTGCCTTCAGTGGACTCTTCTAGGCTCTTCTTTGTGCCTTTTCACAGCAACTTTGGCCTTCCTTTCTTCTTTGTATTGGCTTTCTCCACTCTTTTTGAAACTACCACAATCTCGTATCCAGTTCCTCAATTTCATTCACAGTCAGTCTTTTCCTCCCTGGTCAACACTTGAACCATTGTACTTTTCCCAAAGTATTCTTCATACAAATTGCCTCGGATATGTGAGTGTGAGTGCTACAGTATGGCATTGGTGACCTTATTCACGTAGTGCCCTGTTTCCTTGAGGGTATTTTATAGTCTCTCTCCACCCTGGTTCTTTTCTCTCTGCTTCTTGGACTTGATCCTTGCCTCTGGACTTGGTAAATGTTGTGGAAGTGTTTGCTGTGGTGCCCTCATTAAAAGAGATGTTATAAAATATAGCATATACAAAAGCAATAAATTTCTTTCCAATTCAGTCCTGACCTTAACCCAGTGGAAATGATATAGCATGACTTGAATAGGACTGTTCAATCAAGATTTCTTCAGACACTTCATAAACTCAAACAGCCTTTTTTTAAGGAAGAATTGCCTGAAGATTCTCCTCATTATTGTGGAAGTATCATGACTAGCTTTTGGTGGCTATTGATGGTGACTGGTGTTGTTGATGTGTTTTTGGTTTTGTCAAATCATATCTGTATCGGGATTTTTCAAATGGCAAATGAGACATTCAGCATTTCTTGATCAAGTAGAACTTCGTATTTCACGCACTAGAAAGTATATAGTTGCAGGCTCTCTGTCATTATTTCTAGCAGGAAATTCTGATGTCTCATGTTGCTCGCCTTGAAACGTACACATGGAGACCGCAGACATCATAAAAAAAATGCCTATCCACCTGTTGTTCTGGCATTGGTTGTGGGGGTGGGGGCCATTTTGAACCCCACCTGCAATTCACTGGTCTGGTAGACTGTGATGTGTGTATGTATGTGTATGTGTGTCAACCGAGTGCACCACTCCCCATAAACAGGTGGGGTTCTCTGCCACAGATATCAAGTTACGCTCTTTGATAACCCATTACAGACTTCATTAATTTCACTCACTCCAGCCACGCACTCACCGCCTGACAAACCCACTGAGGAATTTTTGCATGAGCACACCTCTTTGGGCTTGTGTAAGTTTTACAAGCTGGGATTAACATGTGTGAAAACAAATGTAATTTAACTCTTTATAGTTTTAGGAGAATGAAGCGGACATGCCTAGTCTTTTAAGGGGTTTCCGTGAGCAACACCGCAGTGCTGTGATGGAATTCTCAATAAAGTTTTTCCATCAATGTAGGCAAAGAAAATTACAAAAAAATTAATTTTGAAGTTGTGAAAAAAATCCACATTAGGTCTCAAGCATCCACACATCTTTTTTCTTAAACGCTTTTAAATCAGGAAATGCAACTCTATATAGATAGATATCCAATGTACAGTTGTGCCGGGCCATTTGTGCTTTCCTTTGTTTCTTGACATTGACTGGTTATTCTTGAGCATATGGGACACCCGACACCACGGGCTCCTCAATTCCAGTTGTGCAGTGAGTCATCTCTGTGTCAGGCAGATGACACATTGTACTAGGTGAACTTGGCCTGGACCTGATTCCACATTGAAACTGTGGGTGCTGTGTGTCCAAACGCATATCTAGCATTGCTCCCAACAGAACAATGTCAGGGATTATGATACTGGGCTAAATATAAAGTCTTAAAATAATGCATTTAAAAGCACAAGCACCCACTTGTATTATAATTGTTACAAATATTTTATTCCTGAGAGTTTGGGTAGTAGTTGAGGTTGAGGGAGGTCATTTAGGGGAAATGCTGAAAGAATAAAACTACCCATCAAGTTATTGTTTCATGATGACAAAAACACAAACTGTGAGGATTACTTATCTTCATTTTCTTTCATTATATAACAACACATAGTTTTTATATAATCTGATACTTTTTCAGTAAAGCTAACCCAGTATGACAAGTGATTTTTTGTTGGTTTTGTGTGTTTGGGCCCTTTAACATCCGCTGCCAGCATTACTGGCATCAGTTTCCTAAAAATAATGTCTTCTAAAATTCTTGGTGTGACCTACACACAGATTTGACCTTGACATTTCAAAACAGAGAGCTTGGTGCAACGAGCAAGCTGTGGTGCACGAACTTGACCTAGTCAGGAAAAGTACAAGGGATGTACCATGATATACCATTTGCAGTGCCATGACACTGAAAATGTCAAGACTCGTAGTGGAAAAGTCATGAATGTCATTATCTTTAGATACTGTAATAAATTAGATTCAGTTTAAGCTCTTTTGTTGTGGCTGCTGTTTTACTATTATATTTTATTTTATAGGATGTGCTAATAAAATCTAATTCCACTGCTGTCTTCTGCTGTAGGAAACTTGACTTGGCAGGTATTGATGGATGAATGAAACACCCTGCATGTAAACAGCTACGTCAAACTTTAAAAAAAATGTGCTAATTTTGTAGATACACAAGTCACTGCTGTCATTTTTTTGTGTGTTGTTGCTTAGAAGAGGAGTAGCATCTGATTGGACCTTATACTCTTGTGTTGTTGTGGCAAGCTTTGAACTTTTGTCTGACCAGACAATCGTCTTGATTTAACACAAAGGAGCAACGTTTCCTGGAAAAAGCTGAAGTATTTTTGGCCATAGAGGTAGATACTGAGCATGTGGGTGCTTGATTTCTAGATGATTTACAACGCTGAGGTATCTATAAATCAATACTTTTGAAAAGATATAAACATACCAGAGGAGCCACTGAGCAGTGGGAGTGGGAAGTCATGAATAGAAAACTAAGCAAAAGCATTTCATCAAGCAATTTTTGATCTTCCTCCCGGCTGAGTATTGATTTTTGTGGTTTACTCTGTAACTTTGTGTGAAATCTTTAATAGTTCAATGCCATGCATAGTAGCCGTTCTCATTAAATTAACAAGGTCAATCGTTACTACAAACTGAATAACCCCATCTTTGTAATCATATTGTCTGCTGTGGTGTGCACGCACACACACACACACACACACACACACAAGTCATTCAGTTTTGAGTTTGGTGCAAACAGACAGCGGGAACTACTGTTGTGTTGTTTGATTCAAAATCATATTGATCTCTGCCTCTTTTGATTCGTATCCCCCCACTCATAGCCAATTCCTCCCACACAGGCTTTGCTCTTGAAAGATCACTTTCAGACAGTTCGAAGATACCAGCTATGCGCCAAAAATTGTTCTCAGAGAATAATAGTTTAAAATAGGTATTGATTCTGCTTGCTGAAATGAAGCATTATGTGGGTGTTGAGTGGAGCTGGGAGATACAGCAGTGAAAAATGACACTGAATCATGAGCTATCAGTTTCAGTGGCTGGAAGAGAAACATCTGGTTGGACTCAGCTCCAAAGAACAAAAACGTAGCTAAGGAGACTGCATAAGTTGGGAGCAGACAGCCTTCAAAGCAAACGCCACCAACTTAGTTGGCTTCTCTCATAATTTGCTCGAGGTCTTATTCAGTTCCAGAGCTGTGTGTAGTACAGTGATAAAGTGCAAAAGAAACGTATTACATGCACGGGGTCAACATAAAATGAAAAGGTGAAAAAAGGTTCAGTTACCGTGTGTGATAACAGATACCCATCCTATGAATATGTTACATTGTTACCTCTTTGGACACTGTACATAGTTTGGCTTTAGTGTAATCCATCAACTCAGGGTGACAAATAGCCTTCTATATTTGGCCTCTACATCTTTAGCTTGTTCTCTCAGTGGGTACATGGGCAGCTGAGGAGACAACCCTCTCCATCAGTCATAACTGCTGGCCGAAGGCCCAGAGTTTCTGTCACTAAGAGGCTTAAACCAAAGAATCTCCCTCCATTCGTATAAAAGCCAAGCAGGTCAAAAGGTTTTAAAATGATTTGTATAACCAGTGAGGTACTGACTTTATGACTGTAAGCCACTATTTAGACTGAGTTGTAATACTCTCCAAGGTCTAATTTCCTTAGATGACAACTTTTACCATTGTTACAATCAGTGCAGTGCAACAACCTTAAAATTTAAAGCTGCTAATAGCTTCTTTGTGGATTTACTGAAATCATTTTCTTGAAACGCTAACACGTGGAACTCTAAATTCTAACCAACTTAGACTCAGTTAATTTCAGTTCAAGTTCCTCTACATCAGCCTTATTTAACGTTTTAAACACCACGCTCAGCTATAGAATCCGAGACCCATAAAATGCAAGTGTAAGAGCGGCAATAGGAAAACATTTGGGGAAAGGAGTCGAAACTGGGAATTGCTTTTGTAACACTGCCGGGTGACCACAAAAATCTGTCTGAGAACCACGTCAAGACTGTGATCATTATTTCACTCCTTTCGCCAGCTTTTCGTCTGCATTCATTTACCACTACATCAGCATTTTTCGCTTCTAATGAAATCTGAAGGCATTCCTTTTCCTTTCCACACCTTTTCCAGAGCTAAAGTCATATAGAATACGTCTCTCTTTACCTCACCAACTGATATTTGCAATTGTTGTTACTTTATTTGGAGCTTTTTCTCTTCAGAGTACAGTTAGCAGTCTCTATCATGAGTCAGTGATTCAACATAACTACCTCAGGATCCACATTGGGTCTTGCCTTGATTAAATTAAATGTGTGATTTGATAAAATATTTCGAAAAAGACTGGTCATTTTAAAATGAAATGATTTATTGGTTACCCATATATCCTGCACTGATATAGAATTCATTTTAATTTAGTTTTACTCCAAGTATGAGTACAATGTCTACAGTAATGTTCTTGGGGTTGTACACACTGAGAGAATTTCTAAGCTGGAACACAGTGTAAATATGCAATGGCAGGAGTTGATATCTTGTGGTTACAGAACTTTTCCCACAGAACTACTCCTGGCTGAAATGATTGACATATTAAGTTTAAATAATGGTGTAGCCATCTCAAGCTGTCTTCAAAGTGCAACTTGTGCAATTTCTGAAATGTTCAGAAAGATTAAAGTCACAGTCTATACTATAACTTGAGGCAATATGCCCTCCTATGAAAACTGAATGATAATGTAGCCCATGTTTTTAGCCAATTTAGAGTCTCACACTCTGTCCAGGCTCTTCATGGTATGTAAGTTATGTACATTCTACTTATATATATATTCATATGAAAGTAGAATGTACATAATTTCAAGCAAGGACAGTCTATTGTACTATAGCTCAGTAACATTTTCCATTGAGGATGGTTTCCAGACAGAGCTGGCAAACAGACCATCTGTAACCACAAAATGCAAAGCACTGTTTGTTCACATAAATAGGATATGTTACAAGCTTGCTGATATATGGGCTACTTGGAGGCTTAGTTCCTGAAATGCTGTTTCAGTCAAACTAATATGTAACATAGCTGGTCAGTTACATCAGCACTTCAACCTGGCTTTAACACTCTGAGAACCATTACTCTATAATGAGGTAGTTCATACTTCATTAGATAAGCGTTATAAGAGTCTAGCTAAAAAGCAATGATACCATTTTGGGTTCTTCTAGTCAGGAAGCCCATTTTGTCATCGGCTTAACATGAGCTTATATTTATACTGATTAAAAATGTGCTACCCGCTTGATGTGTCAAGATGATCATTTAACTATTCTGATTAATGCCCTTTTTTCAGCAACTTCAAGTCATAGACTGTAAATAAAAGATGGACATGGGCTATTGCTTTCTGGACTTTATAGCAGGGCCTTTCAAATCTCAGTGTTAAGAAATTTCCCACCACAATGTTGGGGGGTTTTTGGAACCAAAAGTGACCATATTTAGAATACCTCCATAAACTATGCAGATACAAAGAACAGACACACATATTTGGATGTAACAGACTAATAAGGTACTGGAATTTTACTGACAGTACATTTATTATTGGACTGTCTGTGCCTCACAGCAAGCCACATTATTTGTCAGAAAATTTACCAGCATCACCAACACAGTTGGGAGGATCAGTTCAGTGAGTTGAGGTGATGGCTACATCTTCCAGCTACAGCTGCATAATTTTAAGACTTCAAACTCCAAATCACAAAATTATGTCAAACAACCCAGTTATATGGGGTGAAATAATTCTTGGAGGTTTGGCTACTTTGCACAGGGGTCTAAGGGGACTGACTTGTTTTTTTGAGCCAGCCCCAAGTGGCCACTCCAGAAAATGCAGATTTAGGCACATCTGTGACAGCTTTATTTTTCAGCTTTGGATGTTGCCATGTGTTGCAAGCAACAGAATCAAAGTCCTGTACAATAAACAGATCATTTGTGTACATTCTAGGGTCAGTGCAGCCATGTAGTCAATTCCAAGTAAATCAAAAATACAGGGCCTTTACATTTAAATGTACTAGAAATGCCTGATAATGTTATCCCACAGATGCATCTTCTGGACTACTTGTAGCAGACAGCACTCGCGACTCTCAAGAGTCCTCATTCTCCGCTTGAGTTGACCGCCACCGAAGCCAAGAGAGGCAGTATGAAGTCATCACAAGAGTCAAGAGCTACTGTGCCACAGAGACTGATGTGTTCAAGGAGGGAAGAAAAGTTGGCAGAAAATCAGAGTTGTGTCACTGGAAAGGATTTGCAAGTGGGAGGAGGAAGAAGGAGGGGAAGTGAGGAGGGGTTGAGAGAGAAACTTGGGCTGCAGAGGAAGAGGGATGCTTTGGAGAGACTAAAAAAAGAGTGAGGAAAAAATGCTGGATGAATAAAGTGAAATACAGAGATAAAAGAAAAGTTTAAGGGAGTGAAAAAAGGTGAACGAGTAAGACTTGGGGCTGTGAAGGAGAGTGAATAGTGGTGTTGAAAGAAGAGGTGAAAGACATTTTCTCTGGCTCCAGGCCCAGCTGGTGTCTGTGCTGGACCACTGCGGGTGTCAGATCTTTATTCCAGTCCTGGAGACAGCTGGAGGTGTCAACACTGTGCTGGCCTCAGTTATACCTCCCGACTCAGCCATGTGTTTGTGCACGAAGCAACCCCACTGTCACAACAAGCAGATATGTTGACATAGGGACCCACTCCTTTTACCACCATTTGTATCAGTGGTTTAAAATGTTATCTTACTTCTTCAGGAAAATATATTTGATGAATCAAAAGTATTGTTTAACATTCAAACTGTAAAAATGGCCACTTGAAGACCAAGAATCACTTATAGGATGTATAATCAAGCATGACATGACCCAAACGAAAAGTTATAGAGGGGCTTTCATGCCCCATTTACATTGAAACAATCACTCAGTACTGGGGTTTCAAATTCTCAAGAACCACAGACAGACATTTAAGGGGTTAACCCACTAGCTACAAATCAAACTGGTAGGAAGGCATTTTATACTTTTATTAATGGGTTCCAGAAACGATGACTCTTGACTATCACATGTGTGCCCCAGAAAGAAAGTCCCATGTTGCTTTTAAAACTTTATGTAAGGAAATGTTAAAAAATGCATAAATAAATCAGAATTTAAAAAAAAAATAAGATGAAATGAATCCCTTTCCACCCAAGATTCACATTTTTTTCTTAATCTGATTCCGGAAAGGTAGCACATCCTGCCACGGAGATATACTGCAGCGAGCAGGCAGCTTCACTGTGTACAAGTAAGACATTCCTCAGTAATGAGGTTAGTTCTGGTCTGATAGGTGAATGACCGTCTCTGCAAGAAACTGGTAACAGTCCCAGTCCCAGAGTGATATCTTTCATTTTGTTTTGTTTATTTCAAAACAACATTTTCAAACATCTGACGATGTGAGTTATGTCATAAAAATTCTTATTTATGAAATTTCAGCTAGTTTTATAAGGGAAGGAGGTAACATCTGCACTTTGCTGAACTGGAACTCTTCCACTACAGATTTGACAGATCACTTCTCCACTCAGCTGTAGCCTTCTTCAAAATAATGTGGCCATTTCAGAAGGGAAAATCATTTACTATATATAAATCAAAGGAGATCAAGGGGCTGAAAATCTTAAAATGATGCTTCACTTCCATATGTTGAGAAAATCGGTACCTATAAAGCTGCATATGTTGAGTATAAAGGTTTTAAGTATTTAACTGCATATCTACAGTATTGTTAACATGATATATGTTATAAGTGGTCAAAAGGAAGCAAAGAAAAACTGGGTAGTGACAGGTTTTTTTTGTTTTTTTTTTCTTTAAGGGTGTATTCAGAACAATAAGCTTCACTCAGTTCCTCAGCAAATAGCTCTGAAATGCATTACATATTGCAGCACAGCCTGCAAGCAAACTCAAGCACACAGATGTGTTCATGGGAAATGGGATGCCTAATAAATCTTTGGCATAATGTTATTGAATTAGTAAGGACTTAGGATGAGATACCATATTAAATCCTGTCTTTTCCAGTTCACTGGTTTTGATAGCAATATATTAGAGTCCCACATGATATACTTACGTATCCGCCATCGTTTTTTTATCACCTCTGGTGTGGAATTGGCAAAGGGGCGATGATGAATAATAAATGAGTCTGAATTTTCTGATGGAATTTCCATTTGCTCTGTGAACAATTTTCAGGAAAGAAGATTTATACTTAATACCTCACGATGCCCCCTCCAACAGCTGCTGTTTGTAGCGCAGATTAATGGGGAGATCTCCATTTCTTCCATGTCACGATGTGATATTTGTTGCCATTTAAAAGTTAATCATTAGTCTGAGGACACAAACCTTCCATGTCCAGACAGAATTGAAGTAGTTATCCCCAGAAAACAAAACTTTAATCACAGCAAATAAATGTCTTAGGTCCAAATATGTCTTTATAAGTCTGTCTGCTTGCTTGCAGAAGATTAAATTAGGAGGTAGCAGTGCAAGGACCAAATATTTTAGTGGCATTATCAATATTTGACTATTATTATTATAACGTCCATATAATACAGCAAAAGGGTTGCTGTTAATTTAACATTACACAGCAAAGCTTGTAGACTATTCAGCTTTCATGCAGCTTTTGTTAATGGGAGTGGCACATTGCTGAAGACTGCCATATATTTTACTTCCTTTAAAATTGTAACCAAATATCAACAAATACTGGTACTGAAAACAGTTGTTATTTGTCAGGTCAAAGTTTTAATTGTCTTTGTTTTCCACACCTGCCTGTGTTAAAATTACAGTAAATTACAGTAATGTCAGATGTATTTTTCAACTTGTGCCTATTTCAGATCACTAGGTTAAACTGCCCAAGTGTGGGTCAACTCATTCACTCTGACCTGAATCTGACCAATGTAAAACTGGTTTTGAAACCTTTGGTCCAGTGATTGGATATATGATGCAAACAGCACAGCCTTTATTTATGGACTGATAAGCAATCAGTGCTGGACCTGGTGTAAGAACTGTAAGCACTCCAAAAGGTTGCTGCAGAGATCTGTGGATGCAGGTTTGTTGGCTTTGAGAGTAATGTTAATTGAGAGAGAAGATACATTTTCCTCCAGCTGTGTAAAAATATGCTTATAAAGTGAAAGTTGGGGTATCAGCAGGTTAGAGAGAAAACTATTGTTCAACTCTATGTTAGTACAAAGTTGTATCCAAAAGTATACAGCAAAAGCAAAGAGCTAGTGAGAGGAAACGGTCTCCAAGTTAATAGTTGAGTGTGTTCGGACCCTCTTCTTCTTTAAAAAAAAAAAGTGGAAATTTTGTTTAGCAATGTGTAATTGGAGGACTTATTAGCGATAATAGACAAATGCATCCCTTGCGCATTTAAAAAGTCACACTACTGATAGAAAATCAAAATAAAAGGCCAATACAGTAAGGGATTAACAGGTGATCACGTGTTTAAGAAGTGAGCGATGACTGCTTATCACCTTACATGTTAACAATAATCCCTGTTTCATCACAAACTTCTTAACTTGCATCACCTTCTTGCTGTGACATTTCATCTACTTTCAAAGTTGCTTGCAATGTTTGCAATGCATGAAGCTCATTCCACTGGTCCTCTGGATGAAAGCAGAAGCTAAATACCTCAGATGTAAATGTAAACAGGCTTCCACACCCTCACATCTTTTCTTTCTTCCCAACATGGGTTGTAATCGGATGCCTAGATGCCCCTTTGCCATCCCTCATTACCCAGCATTCCTGAGGCCTGCATGCTGAGGGTGTGGCGGAGAAACTGGTGTGAGGTTGGCGTGGGGCCAGGCGACAGTGATTGATCGAAGTATGATTGATGGCTACAGCTGATACGCCAGCTCTGCTTTCGATTGTTGTTGGGTCTGGCACTTCTCACCTTGTAAAAGAGCTTTGAGATGAAAGAGGGCATAGATATGAAAGAAGAGGATGTTAAGTGTGAAAAGTAACTGAGTGGTGAAACTTCAATGGATAAACAGGACAGTTCTTGATGATGACATATTCTGACCAAACAGCTGCTGTAGGTAAACAACTTTTGCAATGTTTTTATGATATCACTACATTAACGGAGTCAGAATGTTGCTAACTTTTTCGACTACAATGCTAAAGCAAATGTACCACCAGCAACTCATACATCAAAGCTAAATGGCAACATGACAGCGCTGCTCAGTATTTTATGTTTTGTCCCTAAAATCATTATTTAGGAAAGTATAATTATTGTAACCTTTAAAGACATTCAGCAGGTACTGTATTGCAATTTTTTTTCAAAAAGTAAATATGCCATTCACAAATACACATCCTTCTTCCCCCATGAGAATATTTTCCTTTGGCGTCGTGGTGAGATTGACATTTATAGTTTTAGATAAAATTGCTACAAATGTTGATTGCCATAAAACGTTCTAAGTCACCTGTATTAACTTTTAATCGTAAGTTAAAATTAAAATTGGTTAACTACTGTGGCAATCAAAAGTAATGTGTATATAGCACCATTTTATAAATGTTAACCTCCCAAAACGCTAAACTGAGCTCCAAATAAAAATCAGCCACATAATCTGACCTACAAAGGTGACAATAACACTTGTGTTTATAATACCACAAGAGTGGCTTTCAGTGAAATGGCCACATCATGTTCTTAAGTTGATATTCCTATGAAATATTGTATGTTAATTTTTGTTTTCTAAAAATGCTTTCGTTGTTTTCCAAACCAGGACCATATCATCTACTCAATGTGATATCTTACTATAATAACTGCAGAAAGTATGTATATACACCACCCATAACATTATGACCACTGATAGGTGAAGCGAATAACACTGATTATCTCTTGAACATGGCATCTGTTAGTTGGTGTGATATATATCATCAAAGCCGATGTGTTAGCAGCAGGAAAAATGGGCAAGCATAAAGATTTGAGCAAGTTGGACAAGGATCAAAGTGTCATTACTAAAGAACTGGCTCAGAGCATCGCCAAACTGTAGCTCTTGTTGGATGATCCCAATCGCAGTTTGTTGCCTATGGAGCTGCATTGTCACAGACCAGTCAGAATGTCCATGCTGATCGCTGTCCACCTCCAAAAGTTTCAACAATGAGCACATGAGCATCAGAACTGGACCATGGAGTAATGGAAGAGGTGGACTGGTGTGATTAATCACATTCTGTTTTACATCACATGGATGGCTGGGTGTGTGTACGTCGCTTACCTAGGGAATACCTGGCACGTGGATGCACTGTGGGAAGAAGGCAAACTGGTGGAGGCAGTGTGAGGCTTTGGGCAATGTTCTGCTGGGAAACCTTGGGTGCTGCCATCCATGTGGATGCTATTTTGACATGTATCACCTACCTATGCATTGTTGGAAACCTGTTGGAATCCCATGAAGGATGTGTGGAATATGCTAAACAAGCAGGATTCATGGAGGCTCCACCTCGCAACTTACAGGACTTAAAGTATCTGTTGCTAACATCTTGGTATAAGATACCACAAGACACCTTCAGAGATCAAGTGGAGTCCATGTCTCAGTGGTTCAGGGCTGTTTTGATAGCTAAAGGGGGACCAACACAATATGGCAGCTGATCATAATACTATGCCTGTATGCATCCTATATTCTCCTTAATTGGTGAGCCTATCTTAGCTAAACCATTCACAAACATCATCACACATAGCAATGATTAGCATTTTTTAATCATTTTCTTATATATCCCAATTCTTTTGATGTTGATATATATATATATATATATATATATATATATATATATATATATATATATATATATATATATATATATATATATTATGTTTATCTCATGTTGCATTTGTTCCATTTGCATTTGTTTCATGTGTCATGTTCAGTGTGTCTCACCTGTACTTAGCTGTCACCAAAATTTGTTTTCGCTACAGAATTTAGTTGGAGTCAGAAATACTTACAGAATCAAGACTTTAAAAGAGCACAGCAGGGTAGGTTTTAATGTTTTGTTTTCTTTTATTTAATTCTAATTTTAGCAATGAATAAATTAATGGATCATTGCTATGGTGAGTAATAAATGAGATAACGCATACACTACCAGTCAAAGGTTTGAACACACCTTCTTATTTAATGGTTTTTCTTTATTTTCATGACTATTCACATTGTAGATTCTCGCTGAAGGCATCAAAACTATGAATGAGCACATGGAATTATGTAGTACAGAAAAAAGTGTGAAATAACTCAAAAGATGTTTTATATTTTAGATTCTTCAAAATGGCCACCCTTTGCTTTGATTATTGCTTTGCACACTCTTGGCATCCTCTCAGTGAGCTTGTGACGTGGCTGCGGGGGAGACAGACGCACCTGAGTGGCATCCGCAATCATGCCTTGACAGCTTAAAACAGATTGAACTGGGTCCTGACTGTTGTTGGTGGTGGATGACCGGCTGTGAGCTGGAAAGCTGCCGACATGTGTATTGTTGTGAATAGAAACCCCAATAATGAAAAGTGTATGCTGAAAAGCGTTGATATGTGGTCGGTTCTGTCATGCGTCTGTTACAGAGCTTCATGAGGTAGTCACCTGAAATGGTTTTCCATCAGTCTTGAAGGAGTTCCCAGAGATGCTGAGCGCTTGTTGGCCCTTTTGCCTTCACTCTTTGGTCCATCACATCCCAAACCATCTTGACTGGGTTTAGGTCAGGTGACTGTGGAGGCCAGACCATCTGCCGCAGCACTCCATCACTCTCCTTCTTGGTCAAATAGACCTTACACAGCCCGGAGGTGTGTTTGGGGTCATTGTCCTGTTTAAAAATAATTGATGGTCCAACTAAACTCAAACCGGATGGGATGACATGTCACTGCAGGATGCTGTGGTAGCCACGCTGGTTCAGTGTGCCTTCAATTTTGAATAAGTCCTTAACACCGTCACCAGCAAAGCACCTCCACACCATCACACCTGCTCCTCCATGCTTCATGGTGGGAACCATGCATGTAGAGATCATCCGTTCACCTTTTCTGCGTTGCACAAAGACACAGTGGGTGGAACCAAAGATCTCAAATTTGGACTAATCAAACCAAAGCATAGATTTTTACTGGTCTAATGTCCATTCCTTGTGGTTTTTTTGGCCCAAACAAATATTTTCTTCTTGTTGCTTCTCCTTAATAGTGGTTTCTTAGCAGCTGTTTGACCATAAAGGCCTGATTCGTGCAGTCTCCTCTGAATAGTTGGTGTAGAGATGTGTCTGCTACTGGAACTCTATGTGGCATTTATCTGGGCTCTAATCTGAGGTGCTGTTAACTTGCAATTTCAGAGGCTGGTGACTCGAATGAATTTATCCTCAGCAGCAGAGGTGACTCCTGGGCTTCCTTTCCTGCAGTGGTCTTCATGTGAGCCAGTTGTAGCGCTTGAAGGTTTTTGTGACTGCACTTGGGGACACATTCAAAGTTTTAACAATTTTCCAGACTGACTGACCTTCAGTTCTTAAAGTAATGATGGACTGTCGTTTCTCTTTACTTGGCTGATTGGTTCTTGCTATAAAATAATTGTAACAGTTTTCAAATAGGGCTGTCAACTGTGTACCACTCGACTTCTGCACAACGCTACTGATGGTCCCAACCCCACTAAGAAGGCAAGAAATTCCACAAATGAACCCTGACAAGGCACACCTGTGAAGTGAAAACCATTTCAGATGAATACATCATGAGGCTCATTGAGAGAAAGCCAAGGGTTTGCAGCGCTGTCAACAAAGCAAAATGTGACTACTTTAAGGAATCTAAAATATACGACAAATTGAAAGTAATTTATCATTTGTTTCTTTGCCACATAATTTCATATATCTTGCTTCATATGTTTGATGTCTTCAGTATGTATCTACAGTGTACACTGTAAAATGTAATATTGTGTTTAATTAAAAATATTAAATAGGCTGAACTCAATTTTTATCAATTTGTTATTAGAACTCAATTTAAATAAGTTACCAGTACTTTTTATGCAAAAATGCTGATAAACTCGATTAATTTGAGTTGTCCTAATTTAGAAAAACTAAGTAAGCTGGAAGTTTTGCTTCTCAGGGCGGAAGGATGAAAGATGTGTTTTGAAAATGCCACGTGACTGCCGTTCTCCTCCCTCCCGGATCAGTCCGCATGTTCATGGCGCCAGCATTTGTTATGGAATATATTGAGCAAACCTGGAGATATTATTGTTGTCATTGCTGTGGATCTTTACTGACTTGGTGAGTAAATGTTTACTCTTATTCAAACTGATTTTGTGGCTTCTCTTAGTTTAGCACCAGGTTTATAATCTTGCTAGCTAGTTAGTGTTAGCCTAGCGTTGCTGCTGCCGCTGGGCTCATGTTACTTAAAAATTAACACCACAACCTTAAAAACCTTACATAAAACTACGTCGGTGAATTCTTTTGTTGATTGTTTGAAATAAATAAGTGAGATAAGAGCCCAGACAAAATTCTTTGGGAGGTGCAGCCGTTAGGGGTGGGGTGGGTGTGGGTGTGGGGGGTGGATAACGGAGCTCTCCGAAAACGTGGAAGCACTTTTGCAAATATGTGATATTTTGATAAATTAAGTAGATATTTGAGCATTATACAGCTACATTCTCGCCTGAAAATATCTTAAAAGGTTATTTTGTGACCCAGAAAGGGTCTGGTGAAAAAGAGGATCGCATTTGTCGGCCACGGTTGTCGGAGCCTGTGCGTACTTGTAAGCGCGGCAATGGCGGAGGAGCACTGCTGAAAAACGTATTACTTTTTCTGGGTCACAAAATAAACTTTTAAGATATTTTCAGGCAAGAATGTAGCTGTGTGAATTTCAAATATCTGCTCGATTTATCAAGACATCACATATTTGCAAAAATGCTCCGACGTTTTCGGAGACGTCTATTTTTTCATGCTTTGTGGCAGCTTTAGAACATCTGTGGCATCTATTAATGTCAAATCTAGCCTTTATTTAACAACATAAGCGAACTCTATGTTACAATGATTGCACAGCCATTAAGGATCAAATCAGTTTCTGAAAAATGTTCTGTTTTTTCTCCCTCTGCTTGCTTCTTACTGTCTTTGAGGCTCGGGACCAGCACTCCTGTTGTTGGACAGAAAGACATCAACTCAGTGGTAAGTATTTTGGTTTTCCAATATATTAGCAACTGTCAGTGACATTTATATTAATCAGGCTGAACTTTAATCATACTTTAGATCAGCCTGTCTTACTTATTGTTTTATTTGTGCTTTGGTTTGGGGAAGTTGTTTCTTTACTGATCTTTTCCTGTCTTCTGTTATTAGACTTGAGATATGACTGCACTGTGCTGTTGCTGTGACTCCAGTTAATTCTGCAAGACATGCTGTGTAAGTAAACAAACAACAACAGTTTGGTCTGCACTTCTTGAAAGATCACATCCCCCAAACTTAGTTTAGAGGGTCTACACTGTATATAGTGAAGTCTGCAAGTTTTCTAACAGCAAAATTTGTTTTGTGCCCAAAATCATTTTGCACATCATTAGAATGAAAGTTATTGCCCATGTTTGCATAGACCTTTTTAAAATGATGCTTTCATGACAATATTGTGTGTTGTGTGGTGGTCACGGCTATCCAGACTGACAATTTGGGACATTGAATGTCACCTCTCCGGCGGGGAGGGAGCCTGAGATTGTCTAAATTGGAGTCTGTTTTATACCAAATGCAGAAAAAATGTTTTAAGAAAGCAATTAAGTTCATGTTCCAAAAAATATGATTGTTTGCTTGCAGGACACCAGGAGAGATGAGTCCCCCGTCACAGATGGTGTGGTCAGTGAAGATGGTCGCCTGCAGGTTCAAGCTCATTGCATCTCCAACCCACATCCACTGCGACTGTACTTAAGGGAAGTTAAAGACTTTCTTCTGCACTTACATTTGGATCACCTCGATCCATGATAGTCATTCAGGCAGTAATACCTGGACTGGAAACAAGCCATCCTTAAAATATTACAACATTCCAGCTCCTGTGTTGGAATGAAAAACGAATGTGTTGTTTAAATTAGAGACTGCACTTGTGACAGAACAATAAATATTTTATGTTGATTATATAAATAGTGTAAGTACAAAACAAACTTGTGGTAGGCCTAAACTTATTTTCAGAATAATTACATCTAAGACTTTGTTTCGTTGTAAGATTATAACAGTGATGGCAATATCATTTTTATTCAGCAGAACAGTGTCCAGTATGTTGGCTGTTGTACTTTGTTGTGTTTGAAAATAAAAGTTGTGCTCATTTTAACATCATTACAAAAGTGTTGTTAATTATTTTTAATGATATTCATGGTACCACAAATTGTTTTTTCATTTAGTTGAACTTGAAATGTTTGTCAGTAGGTAAACAATTAGTATTGTCAGAAAGTCAGAAATATCAAGTTATTCTTAATACTGCAGACTTGCAATGTATAAGTTGTCCTAACAGTCATCCTAAGTAAGCTTTACTTAGTTTTTTTGAGGCAACGAGTTTCCATAATTTTTTTGAGTTCTGGGAACTAACACGGCTGTGTACATTTTGAGTAGGGTGTACTCAAAATGAGTAAGTTGCCCTAACTTGGTCATCTTACGTAAACTTGATCCAATTTTTTTGAGTTCTGGGAACAAATGAGCTTGTACAGAGTACTCAAAATAAATACGTTGTCCTAACTTAGTCATTTTTAGCTAAGCTTTACTCAATTTTTTTGAGGCAACGAGTTTCCATAATTTTTTTGAGTTCTGGGAACTAATTAGATTTTACAGTGTAGAAAGTAGTAAAAATAAAGGAAAAACCATTAAATGAGAAGGTGTGTCCAAGCTTTTGACTGGTATTGTACACATTGTTCCTATCTTAAACAGAAATACCCGCTCTCTCCTTTGCCCAGGGTTGAATGTTTAGCTGAAGTGAACAGGTGGCACCCTTGTTCCTCGACCCTGCTACCCCACTGCTAGCTCCACTGGTCCTGCTGGGAGCTGCATATCTAACACCCTCGCTTTCTGAGTTCCTGCTTTGTGGCCAGGACAAAGTTACTTCGTGTCCCAGCAGGGAGGAAACAGGACAGCATGCCGCCAGAGTATGGGAGGACATAAAAGCCTTATCTGTGACCTTCTGAGACACCAATAGCTATCTGCCCTTTACAGCATGTCTGTGTTCCTATATATATATTGCATCAGCACAGAAGGAAAAAAGAATGGATCTTATACCTACAATATCATATGGCTGTTAAAGTTGAACATTAATCTAGCGTGAGCCCGAATGTACTGCCTCATTCTTTCAGTACTTCAGTAACTCCTCCCATTGTTTCATTTAATTCATGACTCGATAAAAAATAGCAACATAAAGAGTGAAATACTTTTTAAGACATTTAATCAGCGGAAAAAGACAAAGCAGAGAGATTTAAATGAAGACAAGTGGACTCCATATTAAAACCAAAGGGTCAGCACAACACAAAAGAGATATACCTGATTTCCTTCACTGCAGCCTTTATTTATTGGGCCTGACATTTCTGCCTGTGTCAGTGATACTACAACCTCTGCAAATGACTTTTATGTAGTGTTGCCAGTAGATGTTATTGAAGTGGAGATGGAGAATCTGATTTTATTCCAACTAATTATTTGATTTGGCTCAGTTGCTTCAAAAGGTAAAGTGATCTGTGGTTTGTATGTTGAGGTAATTGGATGGATACCTAATTGAGCGTCAGGAGAGAACGGAGCAGATGTTCAACCTACAAATCTTCTTTTGTTTATTAGTGAAACAGAGACATCTTCTTTCCTGCTCTTTTTTTATGTCAGCTGGCAAAAAGTGTAAATCATGACATAGTTTTCATGCTTTCTACTAATTTGTTGCCAGTTTATTTCAAAGTAGTTATTTTTATGGCACTGTGATCCTTCATTTAACAGATTTTAGATTTTTTTTTTCTTTTGAGGTGCAGGTAAAGTTGAGTTCTTGAGCCAAAATGTTCTTCAAAGTGTTTTTCTTCTCTATGCCCATAGAACAGTTATGGAGTCAGGAATTGATCGATTTGCTTCCCTTAAAGATCCTTGAAGTTGAGTGGGATTGGTGACAAAGCCTTGCTTCTGTTAATATGGGCCCCCGGTGACCTGACGGTATTTGAACTGCCCTTCAGGTCCGGTGATCAGAATGCACTGTGTTATAACCATGAGCACCATAGAAGGGGTTAAGACTCAGTTGGTGGTCTACAAGGGCCAAGCCTTCAACATACTCGGGGATCCGCAGTTCTCTTTGCAAGGATCATGGACCTACAACCTGTCAACCTCTGCTGAATTCATGTCTCACTGCCCAGTGGAAAATATCAATCAATCACTACCTGAAGCTCACCATTCAATTGCAGCAAATCCTGTAAACATTTTATCTGTCAGCAAACATTGGCTATCCTTTAAAAAAATCTTCTTTCAGTGTGTTTTCACAGCCAACACACTTCTAAATTTTAAAGATTTCATTCTTTATAGTGATTAAAACATATATTTTCCTATTCGCTCTGTTCAGCAATGAAACTGAAAGTGAAATACTGTTGAAAGTATTTATGTGCATTAACAGCAACTGGTCAGTAATTTACCTGAACTGAAAAAAAGATCTATGTCCTTTGCAAGCCATTTGACGGACTGGCAACCTGCCCAGGGTGTATCCCACCTCTCCCTCAAAGTCTGCTGGGATAGGAAGTAGATGGATGGGTGAGTGGATGTTAGAAGTATCATGTAAAAAAGTCTACTTGTATAACTTGAAGCAGAACTTAGATCTGTGCCTTAACAGCAACATTAATTTCTTTGAACATTATAACGCTGCTTTGATAAAGTGTTGAAGTAATGTAACAGCAAAAGGAAACAAAACAAATTTTGCTTCATTAGTGTTGGCTGTCTTTCTGGTCTGAAAATCAATACCATTTCTAATCACATTCCTCTGATTAATCTGTTTTCATCATCTTCACTAAGAGGCAAGATATTTGTCTAACTACACCTAACATATCTGATTCATAGCCACCACCGCTGCATGCTGTTTGTTTTATGCACATTTCAGGTTTCACACAGTGATTTTTCTAAGAAGCCTCTCAGGTCCTATTCATCAGCTGCATAACCTCTTGGTGTTTGGCCTAAATATTCACACTTTATTCTTGACTGTCAATTTCAGATAATTCTGTCAGGATACAAGGCGAGTTCAAAGGGTCATTCGTGGCTGAATATCAGAGAAATGAAATTGGATCCAGTAACATACTGATTAATTCTGATAATCAGATTTTCCTTGTGCTGTATTTATTAAAGTAACATATGAAGCAAAAGCAAGGAGAAAGCGATGAAATTGCCTCGAGTGAATGTTTGTCTCGCCACACATGCAAAATGAAGTAATGTGCACCACCAGGGATGCACAGTGTTTGCGTGATCCGTCACATCAGGCATTATCAGTCATATAATGAAGGCTTTGGTTCTACTCCCATGCTTTATTTTCTCTCACACTCCTCAGATTTTTCCTCCAAATAATAAACTATCTCATCCCTTTTTCATTACAAAAGTATTCCAATGCTGGACTAGCCTGAAGGTTAAAGATTTTTTCTTGTGATCAGTAGGTTACAGTTTTTGAAATCTGCCAGATTTGCTAGGAAAACTTGGAAGGGAAAACTGTATGAGTATGTCACAACTTCCACTGCGTGCCATGTCACTACTTGGCTTCGGTGCAGCTGCTCAGGACATTTTTAACACTCTTTAATTAGGTCTTACTTTTAAATATCTCCAGAATTTAAAAAATATATATAAATAAACAATTAGACTCCACATTTGAGGGCCTGTTTTTGGCTCAAAAGTGTCATTAAAATGATGTGTAATCAATATTTTAGTAGCGCTATAACTTAAAAACATGAAGATTGTCAGACTTGACCTGAGTGGGGAGGGAGGGATAGTGAAGGGGCCCGATTGTGTGAAACAATGTGGAGCGAGATTTAGCTGTTCTAATTACATCTATCAACAATCGGTGAGCTCACGTCAATGCCAATGTGTTTCCTGTTAGCTAAACACAGTTCGTGACAGCCCTGAAATTAATTGAAACATTAGAGAGAGCAAGGAATGCTCTTGGGCCCATGTGGCCTTGGCTGACGAGTCACATGCACTGCAGCCCCCAAAAGACACGGAAAGCCCGAGCTATCCAGCAGCAGCTTAGCCTAGCCTCAGTGTCAGCAGGCTAGCTTTTCTCCCAGTCAGGGGGAACCAGATGTAACTTTGTACTCAGCATTAGCACATGTATCAAGTAAATGTCCCTTTCGTGATGAGGCTATTGCCCTGCTGTGTATTATTTTGAAAGTGTTAAACATAAAAGAACCAAAATGGTGGCATCTAGTTTCTGGCGCTCATATGATGTATTCGTGTGTTACATGAGGATAAGGGGCTTTCGAAAGTAAGAACCGAGTAGGGAGTGGCAGCATGTGCTATCTCAACCACTGCTCATGTGTCCTCTAGCAAGAAAATCAACCCGTAGAATGCATTCACTTTGTTCAATACACACATAAAATGATGACTTATTATACTGTCAAACGCACCAGCAAGCAAAACACTCAAACTTCAGCCGTTGCTGACTTCAGCTTCTTAAAGTCAAGGATTTGCTGCTGTTTTCAATCTTTTATGACAATAAACTGAACATTTTTTGAAGCATTTGTCAAATACAATTGGAAGCTCATCCTTTAACTGTGATGGGCAAATTTCACTATTTTATGTCACTTTTTTATAATCATTGATCAATTCATGATAGCAAAAACAGATTCAGGATATCGACCTTTCTGGAAAAATATTAATCACTCTCACACATCGTATCCTTACAGGGGACATCTTCAGAGCAAATTGTCCCAGTTTTATTTATGTCATGATGTGGTTTCAGTTTATTTTAATTGTAGTGTTTTAAAAGTAATCAATTAAAAGCTTTTACCTAAAGGGCGAATACTTGACTTTCTTGACTTGAAAGCTTTATTTCTTTTCGTGTACCCATGTGTGAGGGTTTAGGCCAGGCTGGATTTTTTTCCATACTCTCACAACAGTTATCATGTGCAATATGTATCTGTGTTTGTCACAACTGTTGAGTGTCTACATCAGAAGGAATTTGATGTCTTTTATAATCATGCATCTCAAAACTATAAATGTGACATTATTCTTGCAAGGACAAACTGCCGCTGTTATAAATTTGTGCCATCTGTCAGAGTGTCTTATGTTGGAAAATTCATTTAGCAATGAAAGTCATCTCTTACATTGTGTGTGTCTGTTCCGTTCATTACAATGGAAACTGTTGTGTGACATTCACAGCATGCCAGGGGTCAGCAGCGCCAGCCTGAAGCAAACCAGCATGTCAGTCAAAAGATGTACTTGGAAACAATCTTAAGTATTATTTATGAGATGGCAACTGCCATTACAATGAACTATGACATCACCTAAGCTTAGCCCATTAAGCACTGATTTGCAGCAATGTGGCACCTCACAGATCAAAGCTGCCTCCAACTGCCTGTAGCTAATTACATGATCTGATGGTTACCCAAGGAGGGTTGTGACTGGATGCACGCTGCTGGGTGCTCGATGTTGTTGAGGTGGCTCACCGCTACCTCAACAACAGCAACAGCTGCTGTGCCCTTGAGCAAAGTGTTAAACCCACACAACCCAGTAGCTGCTCATTGGCCAACAATTAGTATTTAGTAGATGTCAACCACATCTAGGGCAATTCTGACACTATTATGATTTTATGTTTTTTCAAAAGATTAAATAGAATTGACAGGAAATAAAAACAATCTTATTGAATGTCCAACAAAGACATTTTAAAAGGAGAACTTTGGTCCTCCAATTCCTATTCAGTCAAACAAGGAGTGGCGATACAATCGCTGTAATTTCCTTTTAGGACAAAACATGCATACATCACATTTTCGCATTTCAATACTGAAATTTGCCCTGTGGGATTAATACAGTTCAATTATCTAATTATAGTGCTACTTTGATCTTCAAATATAAATAGGCAAAAGCTTTGATTTTGACTACTTGTCTTGTTTTGAAATCCCCCTCCCAGAAGTGATCTCACTTTCAAGTGGGAAGGAAAGTTAGCCTGGAGCAATACTGTTCCACAACAAGAACAAACAAGATTTCTGCTCAGCTAAAACAGGAAGTTCTCAAACAGGTGGCTTTCAGAAGCACTTCAGGTTTTTACTACTCATGCCAAAATGAATCAGAATCACAATACTTTATTAATACCAGAGAAAATTATGTGCTCCAAGTTGCTCCAGTTGTGCTAAAACAGCAAGAACAGTAATGAACGAATTAAAGTACAAGTTAAAGTACCATCAAGTTAAAGTATGTCCACTTGTCTCATTGAAGAGGTTCAAGCTGCAAATATATGACATCGTGCAGATTTTCTGGCTGTGGTGAACTCAAGCAGTTTCAGTTGTTTTACTTGAGGAAAAGCAATCAGACTTTCAAATATTGATAGGGATGGCCACAAGCTAAAAAAGACAGTAAAGACACATTGTCTTTTAACACATTCTCACTCCCAAAGTGTGATATTTTACACTAGGTGACAAATCGTCAACATATTACACTTCCGGGTACCCAACACGTCCCTAAATGACAAGATCAGAAAAATGTCTTTAGCATCACATCGCTTTTCAGTAAAACATATCAGTTACACAGAGCCCACATTTAAGAGCTGTCTCGTGAAACTGTAAAATATGGGTGTTTTTACACCTGAAATAGTTGTATGAAAGGGAAGGGTGCTTTTCTCACTGTTCTCACCGTTGTTTTATTGATACATCATGTTGCATCACGTTACAGTCATTTTGTATCACACCTGCTTATAGACATTTGCTGGAGTTCGTCGCCGGGTACACAGTGGCATCTGAAAATGTGTCCCATTGTTTTTGTGTTTTTTTTTTAATTAAGACCACAAATTGAGTTTCATATTTGGAGTA
The DNA here is from genome assembly GCF_036321145.2 of Pelmatolapia mariae. Lineage (NCBI taxonomy): Eukaryota > Metazoa > Chordata > Actinopteri > Cichliformes > Cichlidae > Pelmatolapia > Pelmatolapia mariae. Next base: position 16,841,969 of record NC_086228.1, on the reverse strand, counting down.
TTTAAGTAGTAGCAGTTTGGGCTCCAAACTTTTAAAAAGAACATATTCAATAGTTGTTTGCTATTTAAATCTGTTAGCCTCTAGTGACTACTGTGCTGCATTTTTACCAAATGTCTACAATATCAAACCATCCAATTACCATGCTCTCTACCATTTTAAGTTGTCTACATGTAAGCACCTGATGGATTATACTGAACTACTGCTGCTTGGTGGAGGGTGACAAAATGCAAATTGAAAGTCAATTTTGTCATTCTTAGAATCGTCATCAAATGTAGCCAAAATAACATGGGTTTTTCATTTAACAGCAGATCCAGTTCATTTTAAATTAATATACAACAGAGCAAAGTAAAACACGGCACCTTCTCCTATATAACTGGCCATCTGCCTGGGATACATAGCAGTAGGATCAAAGGCTTTCTCTTTTCTATGTTGATCTTCTGTCCTTTTATCTTTCTTTGACCTGAATAATTCAACTATAGCAAAGTGTCACATAATTAACAAACTGGCAGTGGTGGACTCTCATAAGGATTACAAGCTTCTGTCTAATAAGCAGAGGTCAAATGGTTCATGGTCTCTGATCTGTCATTAGGCACAATGAATTGATGGATACCTATGACTGTAAAAAGCTCTCTACTTTCTGTCAGTACCTGTGCTAAATATTAACCAGAATTTAGAGAAATGTTGAAAGAAAATGCAAAATTATAATACTGCAAAGTATTCGAGCATATATGGAAATAAAAAAGTCCATCCACCCATCCTGTTTCTTTCACTTATCTGATTCAGGGTCACGAGGACAAATTAAGTGGCAATAGATGATTAAAATAGAAATAATTAAATTAATATAGCACGATAGATAATTAACTATCTGTGCCGTATTTGTTGTCAACAGTTGTTTTTCTACTGCATCGGCAAAACTTCCAGTCGCTGGCCCTTATTGTTCAGGCCATATCTCCATTGTTGTGGCAGAAATCAAAAGTGGCAGTGGAGACAGAAATTGTGAATATGTATACCTTTAATCCCCCTTATCCTGCTGTTAGGCCAGGGTGTGTCCCCTGGTCTACTATAATAGTCTGCAATGAGAAGCTTGAGTAAACACAATCAATGGAAGACACTAGCATATGCACCACAGAGACTTCCGAAGTCTCCCCCCTTCCTTTTATTCATCCCTCCACGTATTCGATTACACACCTCTACCACTGAGGGGCTTCGAGCAAATTACAACCTGAGACAAAAGTATTGATGCAATACTACCTGTAGGTTGCAGTAATCAGTAATGTTATTACCAGCACAGGACTGTCTCAGGAAAAGAAAAAAAATCGGATTTTACAAGAGGGGTGCCCTCTCTCCCTGTCTGTCTCTCCCTGCACATGGTATGCTTGCATGCTCTCTTACTCCTGGATTACAATCTCTTCATCCATTATTAATGAAGTTAAACTACTAGTGGCATGCTGAATGTGCTGCATGGGAGATTTGTAGCTAATCCAGCGCAAAACAGCCCCAGTCACATAATGAAGGGAAAAAAAGAACAAATGTCAACAGTTTCACACTGGGACTGGATTAGACACCCCCACCTCACCCTCCTCATTCACGCACAGCCTCGTCCCCCCTCTCCTTTCCTTTTCTCTCCTCCACGCCACTTGCACAGAAACCCCTGCACACACAGACACACTTACAGAGTCGCACAGCAAATCTTGCATCCAGCATGTAGGGTTATGAGTATACACACGTCTACCTCCCTCAGTCGCTTTCTCTATGATGTTTCCCCACAACGGATTAGTGAATCTCAAGTACAGATCTGAAGGAAAAGGCCAAGGAGCTGCTGAGGTCTATATGTGAAACCATCCACAGTCCTCTAAAGATTAATAGTTGCAATGCTCTTTCTTATAAATCAGTTTACACAGTTACGGTTTGTGATGCTTGGGGTATGACACTGAGATGCATCATCTTTAAACTTCTCCCCCATGCGATCACTACATAGTGGGTTTGGTCCTTGTGTTGTGGTGCACTCGTGTACTGTGCAGCCAAGCGATGCGGCTCCATGAAAAGGAGAGACGAGCATGAAACACTGGAACTAATCAGAACACATGACACGGGACTAGCATCCTGATTTTAGATTAGCCGTATCCTATCCACCCTCCCTCCTGCTCTCTATTTTTCACTCTGTCTTTATATCTTTTATCTTTGTCAGCCTTTGTCTGCTACGTAGAGATGTTCTTTTGATCTGTATCATTAAAATCTCCCTAAAGAAAATGTGCTAATTTTCAACTGAAATCTTTTCATAACTATCTCTTGTTTCTGCCATTGCTATTATTCACATCAATTCAAGCCCAGCACATCCAATTTACATGATAATATTTTTTTAGGTTCCCAATCCCTAACCCAAGTCAACCTGCAGCTACCCGTAAAGCTACATAGGTTATATTTTTTAAGGCAAACATTTTTGTGGCTTTCAGATTTGTCTACAAATTCAGTTCTCTCAGTTCTCAACAGCGATGAACAGCATAACTTTCCAAAGAGGAGATTTGGGGATCTTAAACAAACCTTTAGTTAAAATTTGGGACACTGAGCAACATAGCAAGTTAGCCATGCGATTACAGGATAATCAGGCTGCTGAGATGACATGGTTATGTATTAGCATCATCAAAAGCTTTCTCACAACAACAGCATCAGCTGGTCTTGAGCTAAGATGGACAATCCTGCATTGAGCTCTAGCTTGGCCCAGTTTGGCTATTGTTTGTTTTTGTGCCAGAAATGACCATATTTGAACACCAAGGTGGACTAAGGTACTAAGGTGTCAGGTGAAAACGACAGACAGACAGCTGAGATGCCCATTAATCAGTGCTAAAGAAAAAACTGATACAGACTAAAATTTCACTCACAAAAAGTGGTACAAGCAAATTAAAATGTTTAAAAAAATAGCAGCACCTCAAGAACAGTCAAGCGCTCCAGTTTAGTATCTCCAATCAGCTAAACTGAAGCCTGACAGAGAGCTAGTGGCATCGTCAGTACCTGGGAATTTGGAGTGAATTTAGCTTTGGTGGATTGGAGTAAAATGTCTTAACTGTTGAAAATAGTGTCGTAAAATACGATGCAGATATCTATATTTTCCTGAGGATGAATTGAAACCGTTTTAATGATCCTCTGACCTTTTGTTAAGCACCATGATTGTGCCGTTATTTTGACTTGCACTGTTCTGTTTTATGAACCTGTATAGCTTCTCTTTCATATATATCTTAAGGGCATGTTCTACACATTTTCTCTATCCTCTGCTCAGTGCAGTCTGAAATCAGCATCACCATCCTTTTTCTTTTTTTTTTGCTTCCATTCCTCGTATCACAGTAGACCAATTAAGACTAATCTGATTCCAGTTGTGACCTTTAGTTCCACCTCAAGTCTTTTGACAGGCAAGTTAGCATGTAGCTGAACTGTTTTACATGTTATCGACGGGGTGCGAGGCATCATAGTCATTTTATCACACCAATTTCATTCTTGGCCGATTTCCCCTTAGGCAGGTTAGTGGCAGCTTCCCATTGATTTTTCATGTAATTGATCAGAGACCTGCTTGAGCAATTTATTGGCCCACTCGCACCTGTGATTAAGGCTGAGGCCACATGTGTTTATGCATACACCGGCTATTACTATCCACGAGATCAGCCGTGTGCCATAAAGTGCTGCTCTGCTGTCTGTCTGTGACTGTCAGCGTAATGAATGCCGTCCCGGTCTCAGGGACATTTTTAATCATGCTTGACCACAGCCATGTCATGTCCAAAGTCAAGAGGAATAGAGACAGCCTTGTCTGACTGACCCACAATGACAGGAGTTAATATGTTCACATAAAAACCTCGACCGAGAGTTTAATTCAAAGTAGTCCTTACTCATTTTAAGCTGCTTCATGCATGGGATTAATATTAGAGCAGTCGGGGGGCCAAAACCACAATGACATCAGCTAAGCATTTTCTTTGGAAGCCGAGGATAGGATAATTACAGAAGAAGACAAAGACGAAGAGCTGAGTACTTTTTAAATATACACCCTGTTAGTTGGGCATGTCGGGAGAAGTGAGGGTAGCCTAACATGTAAGTCATTTACTGGCCTTGCATATTACGTCCTAAACCACAAGCCATGTTGCTGAGTTGGAGTGCTTAGCGTTGGTGTAGCTCATCTCCCTTTGGTACTGTGACAGCGCTGGAATAGTAAGGATCAGGCATAAAGCCGCTCAACAAGCTCAAGAGCTATCAAAAAGCCACCCTTTTAATTTGGTTAATTTACAGGCAGCTTTTTCACTAATAACGTTCTTGGAGTGATACTTGACAAATGGAAATACATACAGGATATTTCTGTCTCAGTGGAGAATGCCTCATCTAATGTTTTGCCTTTCATTTTGTTTCTTTCTCTCTTTCTTCTGTTTTCGTCTTTGACTCGTGCATTTTTCTTCATATTTATCTCCCTTGCAATTGTATAGAAGTCACAACCTTCAATAAAACAAAGTTCCTGGCCAGTACTTTATTTCTAGCATATTAGCAGCACATAAACTGATTTGTTTAAAGATTTGTGGCTTTGGAAACACCAATTTGACTTAAAATTTTATTATGTGGCCACAGAGTGTTGGCCAGACAGAACTCAAGGCGACAATCACATGTGGTTTGAGGCAAAATTTGAAAAAATAGAGCGAAAATGAGCCTGGTTTCTCAGGCAAAGAAAACCCTTGCATAATGAAACCACCTCACATTTGCATTACTCAAGCTTCCCAATGCCTTGATGACAGTCATATACATCACTGAATGTTATGGGAAAGATGATTATTTTAGCTTTTTAACAACAGTATAAAAGCAGCAGAAGTCAGAGACATGTTTTTGTCATTTGACACTAATTTCATTTATTCCTCATGCAATGGACAGGATACAAAAGGCTCGTTTGTGGAAAAAGGTATCTCTTGTACCAAGATAATTAGTGTCAAATTAAACCTTTAAATTAAGGTGTACCTAATTTCACAGCACAACTATTGTGTCACAGTGCAGTTTGGTAAAGCAGAGGGTTCACGTGAATGTGAAAAAGATTTTATTTGTGGAGAAATGTGGGGCTGTGGCATATTTGGTTATAAGGCTTGCGCATATTTACAAAATCTGCATATAGCGACTTTAAATGGTGTTGTTGCTGTCAGGCCTTAGACATCTAAATATTGGTTCAAATGTGAAATATATTGCGTTTCCTGTCTGGTGTCACGCACACAGTGAAGTCAGCAATAGCAAACACTCTGGGGCTGCACTAAGTCCTTGTGAAAGTTTGAGTAAAAGAAGAAAAACATAACTCCTTCAAAATAAAACTTAAACTGAGTCAAACTAGTACGGCTCTGGTTTCAGACTGTGTGTGGTTGTTGTGGCTGACAGGCCGGGCAGTCTATCAACTCTCGTCTTTAAAGTGGAGGCTGGGATGCGTGCTGATATACATAAAAGCCGGAAAGAGTGTTTTAAAATCCTCTCCAGTATGCAGGAGGAGGAAAAGTTGAAATGTCCAACTATACTGACACTGGCGCGCTGATGTGCTCGTTAAGAATCAGGAGAGAGCATCAGCGGAGCAGGTCACCCTGTTTCTCACATCACAGCCCCATCAGAAATTCTTTCAAGTGTCCTTCTGCGTCGCCAAAGATGACAACGGCGAATCGATAAGCGCTTGAAATGAAAAGAAGCCGTCGGTTTGCCCCCGAGGCGAAAGATTTCATACCCGCCAGCCTTCTCTGAACTTCAGGCATTCCTCTGCACCTTTCTGCGTGAGAAAGAGGAGGCTCTTGACTGATTTTTTTCTCTTTGTATAAGAAGGTAAGAGGAGAATATAACCGAACCATCATGCCTCTCCAGACGCTACTCACCCTCTTTATCTCTCCGTGCAGGCGGGGCGTGATTTGAAGATGTGCACATGCAGGGCTGATGTTTTCTCTTCTGGCTTCTGGGTCCTTTTACTCACATTTTATGCGATGGTGCATGTGTGTTGGCGTGTTTGTGCATGACTGTCCCATAATACAACAACTAATATTAAAGCACAGAGGTCAAAATTTGAAAGAGCGAGCTGTTTTGGCAAATATGCTTATTTTATTTATTTTTTCCCCATATTGGTTTGCATTTGACCCATTGTACTCAGTGTGCATGTGTGTTTGGCGAGAGGAAAATTAATAAAATATGGTTTTCTCGGGCCTTTGTGGAAGACTAAGAGGGATTTCTCTTGACTAAAGCCCAGCTTAATTTGATCTTTACTCTTACATAAGAAGACCAAATAAGCTATAAAAATTACATTATGGTGGCTCTTATTATTTTTCCATTACATCTATCTATATAAGGTATTTATCAGAAATGTGTTTGGATCCCAGAAATCAAGCCATCCTTTACTCAACAAATTTTGATCGAGGGTGGCGTGTAGATGATGCGCACTTGCTTCAGTGTCCCCATTTGCCTAGAAATTCCCATGTGGATGGGTGCATTAATTACTTGTTTAATGGGAGTATGACTAAAAATGTAAAACAAGGATTAGGCGCGGGGAATGCAGGCCTACGTCCGGTCGGCTTGCCTCACTTAAGATGCGAATGGAAAATCAGCCTGTATCTAACGAAACGGATCTATAAAGAACATTTGCATCCGAGCCAGCTGTTCACTTCATCTGCACATAAATCCGCAACACGATAGCGCTGTCTGGCCCCAAAGGAGCCTAATGCATCAATTTAAATACTTTGCAGTTCCAAATATTCAAAATATTGCGTTGTGTAAATTAGTTAAATTATAAATCCACCGCTGTGTGCGATGACACAACAACCAGCTTGTGTAAAATGGACTCATTTTGCTGATTGGATTATAAAAAGAAATTTTAAAAATCACTAAATGCCTTAAAAAGCATTTTATTAAAAATAAAGGCCAGTGAGCTGCTTAAATAAGGAATCTGCAGCCATGCTCGTTGTTTATTTTTGCACGTGCAGAGTTTATATAATAAGCGGTTAAGTGGCTGGTTGTAAATAGGTTGGGTTTAAGCAAATTGAACTGCTCTGTGTTTTGCATGCCTGTCGGGATGGCCTATCAGGAATCTCCGTGTTTTATTTTTTTAACACGCTCTTTTTAAAGATGACACTGAATTTTTGTGTGTGTGTGTTTGATTATTGTTGAAAGCTGAGACGCTCCGAGTTGCCCTCTGCTAGACTACACAGGCACATGAGCGTACACAAACACACCCCTTTAAAAGCGCGCGCGTAAACACACACACACGCATACGCACACGGGGTCCCGCTCTAAGCTCAAAAGCAGGAAAAATTGCGCCACTCTTGGAGCGTCTTTCAAGGGGGAAAAAGTTGAGGAAGATAGAAGAGGACGAACCAAGAGGAGACTCGAATGAAAGCGCCTCCTTCGCAGTTTCTCCTCACTGTAAATAGATGGTTATTTATGCGCATAAATGAAACAATCCTAAAGGTAGTGTTGCGTCTCTTTTTGGATACATAGCGGGAGAGCACATGCTACGCTCTGGTTTTCCCCGGACAGAAACGTAAACTTCAGTGCTATTGGATCTTGAAGTTGCTCGGTTTTTCGCTGTAGACAGAACTACTGGTGTCTCGGTGCGTTTGGACGGTGGAATTTATCTCATCTCTGTAGAATAAAACGCCGACGGCCGGGAAAAGCAACCTCCCCACCGGTGTCTACAACTGGTAAGTACAGTAGAAGAGTGGAGACGCTTAAAAAAAGTGAGATGTGAGTTAATGCGAGTGAAGGAATTTGTTCCACCTCGCGCTTTGTGCGCTCTGTGCCTTTCCGATGTAAATTTAAAAGCCATGGTTGCAATATAAAGGAGCATGAAGTGATGTGAGGGCAGGGTTTGCCTTACAGGTCAGTGGATGATAATGATGTATCGTTAGAAGTGATGGAGTGTGGGGAAATAATAAAAAAAAAAGAAGAAGAACGAGATAAATCAATGTTCAGCCGGTGAGGGTTGTAATAAAATATATCACATAAGTCATTAAAGCCGATTTCAGAATTATGCGTTTTATTTTGATTTTTAGCTTCTGACCAGAGCTGAAAATGTATTTTCAAAGATAATGGATAAAATGTGAGTAAAAAAGCTGACAAACAGTGTGGAAACTAAGAAATAATCAAGCTGCAAATAACAATTTTAACAGAAAGTGTCCAAAAAGAGTTTAGATGTCATTCACCCTCCTCCGAGTCTGTTTTCGAAACTGAGAGAAAGAAGAAACGGGGGTAAAAGAGGCGACGTTCACGGTCTCACGCCTTTAATTAATACGGGACCATATGGTGGAGGTTAGTCGATTCATCTCCCGGTAAAGGCTGCAGTCTCATGCTCTAGCCTACTGTGTTAATTTCAGAAGTAAAGCCAGTGAGAGGCAATGCCAGCTTGCTGTCTGCACTGGGCCTGATGCCATGTGAGTCACTGATTCATATCAACTGTTGATGGTGAAAGAAGAGAGAGTCCATGAAGTGAGAATGAATGGATGAACGAGATTAATATAAGTAATCATAATGCTCATACTATTTTAAAACCGCTCCTATGGGGTAACTGCTGCAAAATCTAAATAAATACGTGTTGTCAGGTTCAATTGCCGTTAGAAATATTTTGCATTATTATTATTATTATTATTATTATTATTATTATTATACAGTTGCCCACATATATCTTTTCAAATTTGACTTAATGAATGAGGCAATTTAAAGATCATACTAAGGTGATGTTCGTCTTAAATGAGCAACTTCCGATTTAAAAAAAATGCTTTTCCTCTCTAACTTTAAAGGAAAAGGCACTCTTCGAAATTTGAAGCGTCCTGCACAAAAGACAGACAACAAAAGAAAAAAAATGCTCAAGTAGTTAATTCAACGCTGAAATTGTAGTTAAATTTTCACACAATAAAACAAAATTAATAACAATAAATTAAAAAAAATGTGTGTAACTTCAGAGACTGTGGAGCAGCACGACAGACTGAAATATTGGACGAACCTCTCATTAAATTTCACTGATTAGATAACACCGAGCCGCATGCAATAACCTTACACCTTACAGCGTGACCCCCACTATTTCATTTTGCAGCGGGGATATAGAGGAGGGATGCGAAGAACGGTTGTGCAGGTACACAGCATGTAAAACTTAACCTCCAATATCTGCATCTTTTGAATTAAAGGGTGAAAAAAAGAGAAAGAAAAAAACTCGCAGATGATGTAGAGCAGGTGAAGAGAAGAACTGAGGAAAATGGTTAACAGCATGACTGGATGCAAATTTCCCCCGACTTGAATTATCATAAGCAAACATTGTGAGCCTGGACTAATAAAATCCCATCTGTGTAACTTCATATCGAGGTAGTATGAGGGCTGCGATAATGAATTTTGTAATATCCCACCGACAGACATCTCAATCAGACTCTAATCCCATGATTTTACTACGGAATCACTCCACTCCCAACTGCACCAGGCAGCACCAAAACACAGAATCCGGCTCGTGCAAAACACATGAAGGGTTTTCCACACCGTGCAAAAATAAGAAAAAAACACATAACGTAAAATCACGATGAGTTTTGAACTGTAATTTATCTGAATTAAGTAAAAAGATACCCTCAAAACGAAGAGATTATTCACTTGATTATTGCGATCTATTCCTTGTTTCGTGCACACCGGAAGTTAAACTCAAAATTCTTTCAAAAATGACACATTCAAACTAAAAAAAAACGTAAAAAATAAAAAAATAAAAAACTCATCAAGATCCACATTTTGCAATAGTGTCATCATTATGCACCGCCGCTGAAATCCCACCATACTCTTATATATTTTTGCTTTTATGTTTGTCCCATTATCATCATTTGCCATTCACTCAAAAATACCAGTTTTCAAAAGGAATTCTTTTTCTTTTTCTTTCTTGTTACAATCAAAGGATTGCCCCTTGACCACATCATAGTCCTCACGTAGGCTCTCGAATTATTGACTGCACAGTTAGAGTTTGATGATAATAAACGACTCAGAAGACTTTTTCGCAGTCTCAAATTGTGGCCAATTGTGGCTTTTTTGTTTCTTTTTACAGAAGCTGTTTCTTTGAATTATCAGAATGGACTCCCATTGCCGTAAACTGGTCACCACCTGCGCACAAATAGGTGAGTAACAATTTCAAATTTTCTCATTCTAATAGAAATAAAAAGCTTTTGCAAAAATGTGTATTAGTTTACACAGGTTGATACAATTTTTCACTTCACCTAAATTAAAAGAAAATCATTTAGTAACATAACGAAAAAGAGTGTGTTGCTTTCCAAATCTTAAGAAAATGCTTTACAAACCTAGTAACAATATGAAAAAGGTGTATATTTTTTATATTTGTCAACGTTTAGATATCTTAAATGTCCCCAAAATCTCAAAACGTAAAACACATTAATATACAATTATTAATGCACTTTTTTGGAAGTACCACAGATTATATTGATACTTACATGTCAATATTAACAAATAGATATTTACATGTTAGGCAACAGGTTTACCAGCGAGCCCAACTTCTTCGTTTGTGCCGTTTCTGATCAGAAGACCAGATTAATTTTTCAGAGAAATATCATTAATTTCCTACATTTTATTTTCACGGCTTCGCTCATATCTGTTTATTCGTGTTTTAAAAGTTGCTTTGTGCGCATATGTGGTATTTTGATGTTTTCTTTTATTTCATTATATTGATGTAGCCTTTTTTATATGCCTGTATTTCGGCCCTTTTACTCCTCAATATGGAGAAGTTGTGAGAGAGCCGAGTTGGTTCGCTATGTTAGAGGGACACCTGGTGGTCGAATGCGGATCAGCACGGCACCAGAGCAGAAAAAGGAGAGCACAGACAACTCTGATCATCCAGGATTTGATAAGGATGGCCGCTTCGCATAGCAAAGTTAATTAGTTAATTTAAAAATATGCTAATGTATGACAAATTACACTGTATTGTTAATTTTACTTTTAATGACATTTAACACAGGAAGGCAGTTTTCACAGATTTTTTTAATCGTCAGTTCTCCTGTAATATGCTGAGAGCCTTTCATATAAATGGTAGTCTCCAAAATCCCTTAAAACCGATATCAGACTAAATTAAAGCTGCAATCCTGAACGACAAAAGGATGGGATTATTAATTATTCTCTCATGTGACGCGGAAATTACATCAGGTCATGTTAGTGTCTTTGACGAATAACCAATAAGTCTTATTGTGTTTCATTTAGTCGACATTGCTGGGTATGTGTGACGGTCGCGTATTGTAGCTTCTTAGCTGCTCGTCGTGAAACACCACTGATTAAGAGTAATAAGATAAGTAAAATCAAAATGGGTGATCGAGAGAGATGCCGGCAAATATAGACACACCAGCGTCAACTGTTTTGCTATAATATATGCAGTGCTTGTTGGATTGACTCCGGGGAAAACTAAATGTATAATGAAAGCCAATTCGTGAGGAGGAATATCCTAATGGAGGAATCTGATGTCTGCTTAATCCTATGTAAAAAAGCCTTGTCGTCTCCCCTTATATTGACTGAATTGCTAATTAATGGCCCTCTATGGTGGAGGCCTATTGCACGCAGTAATCCGCAGAAGAGAGATAAAGCATTCAGAAGGTAGAAATGAAGAGGAAACCGATAATCCACTTCAAGTTTAGTATTACAATGCGCCTGGAAGAAAAAAGGAGCAACAGACCGTCCGTTATTTAACGGAAAATAAGGCACTAAATAATATTTTATTTGCATTTTTTTTACAATAAAAGGTATCATCATTATAAAGGTAATACCTATTATTATTATTATTATCATTATTATTATTATTGTTGTTGTTGTTGTTGTTGTTGTTGTTGTTGTTGTTGTTGATGATGATGATGATGATCTACATGAAATTTGGCTTACTGCTCTTTACCCTTTATATATAATTATAAAGTTTTATTATTGCAATGATAAATAAAACCATCATTACAATTTAATGTTAATAAAGCCACTCCTGGTGGATTGTAATTGAATTATGATCAAGGTTTTATTGCTCTACATTAGAGGCTGTTCGTGTGAGTGTGTGTCTGAGTGTATGCGAGTGTGTGTTGCATGCAGTCTACGGTCTGCTGGTATTTATATATGAGGGGCTTTCACGGGATTAGCCCAATAACTTCTTAACAGCGCCAAGTCCCAAATGTGCTGGCTGAATGGGCTTTAGTCTGGCCACGTGGAGGGTGGAAGTGTGATTTTGATGATGATGATGATCGTGATGATGATTATGATGAAATGTGACTAGAGTGTCTCTATATTTAGATGTATGTTTTCACTTGCACTCCTGATCGCACTAACTGGCGCGGATGTTGCCTATCTCTTTATGGTCGCTCCATCACTTCAGCCACCTGTTTGTTACCCAGCTGACGTTTCTCCACCCGCCTATGAAAATCAAAATCGCATTTGTTTGATTAAACATGTTTGCTTTGCCTTAATGCGGCACAATCTTTTAGGAATTAGATCTTTAAAAAAACGTCTCGCATATCAGCTCAAACTCTTTAAAAGTGCTCCATTAGAAATAATTAGTCAAATTAAGAGTCTTATTAGGTTTTCTGCCAAAAAGAACACTTCAGGGGGGGTTCGCTGACAACGGCTATGGACTCCAAACACAAAGTGAGGAGAGATCCAGTTAAGCACCCAGATAACGTAATCTGTCGTCAACAAACTGAGACTGCGTGGTAAGAAGCTCCAGTCAGTTGATTTAATGAATATGTGAACCTCAAGTCAGGGAAGGTCAAGAGAGTCGCCTCATTTGAAAACTAGTATGACTGAAAATGCTTTTCCAGGATGGATGTGGGATGGATACGGGATTCAGGGAATAGCAAACCAGTTAAAGTCAGCTTGGTCACCTTTTTGGACCGTGATGTAAATGCACAATAAATCTGAAGGCGCAAAATGCATACATTCAGTATGTTGCCGGTTACTTTTATGTAATTTCAGCACTAGCACTGAGTTAAAACATGCTACTTAAAATTAAGCATTTTCGTGTCCATATGAAAGCACAATGTGCACATGTGCTCTTTTTTAAGGTAATGCGCGCGCCTGGCAATTAGCATCAGTTGACAAGTGCGCACAGACAATTTGGGGTCAAGCTGGCACAGTCCTTAGTTACATTTGTTGTTTGTTCTTTCACGGGTTCTTTGTGGTCCAGGAGGTGCTTGTGTTTGATATTCACTGCGCTTTTTTTTCTTTTTTCTTTTTGTGGTTTCAAAACAATCCGCGCAGTGGCTGGCTTTATTCACACGGAGTCCCAGAGTAAACTGCACTGACAGAGCCTACCAGCCTGAAGCTCAACTTGGGTATCAATAGAACTACATCGTTTTACTGGGCCACTGGACCCATCTCATAAAATGAGACCAAACTGTGTTATTTTCATTTTTATTTGGTCTCGGGCTGCTGCGCAACGGCGTTTTGGAGCGCCGCGGGTACACCGTGCGTCCCATCTCTCTTTACATGCTTTTATTTGGAAGAGAGAAATAAGCGCCAGCGCCGGCATAAACACACTGGCAGACATATCTTGTTTCTGCAAGCTCCGGTTGGTTGGGCACGCCGTCATATTCACATGGATGTGCCTGTCAGAGAAAATATGGGCGGGCGCAACATGGTGACGTGGAGGTCTGGAGAGAGGCGCAGTTGGATAGGCAGTGCTCAGGCAACAGCTGAAATGAACAGTGAGTGGTGTAGTGTGTGTATGCCTCTGGATCTAATATCACCTACCTGTCCTTGTCACTCTGATAGTCAGGCGAGGTAGCCGCTGTTTTTCACCGATGCTATGGCAAAACTCAATGGCCTATTTTAAAGCGTTTTCCAATTTAAACACAAAGAAGGCTTTATCTCAACCGCAAGAGGAACCGCGAGGTTGTGCGTTTTTTGGAGAGCTGAGCACATTCCGCAGTCGGACTTTCCGCCTACCCTTCCTGTACTAAAGGTTGTGCGATCTTTTACCGATGAACTCTATGAGGGATCCATTAAATATAGACCATCATCACCTAACAGGGAATAAACTTGCCTCCACACATCACACGGCTCTGGCGATGGCCTCTAGTTTGCAGCCACTGCAGCGGTCTGTGGACTCTAAACACCGGTTAGAAGTGCACACTGTGTCGGACACATCAAGTCCGGAGTCTGTCGGTAAGAACCGCCCGGAGTGCAGATGTTCTCTGCAAGACGCCGCAGATGTCATCTTGATTTCAAACAATAGATGGCTCTCATCAGTCAAAGTAAAGGGAGCTTTACATGCATGCAAATAGGCGATTACAGCTGTCATTTTACTAAAAGATCATCTGTCTGTGTGCGGCGCTGAGTGAAAAAGTTTCAGTTATGTAAATGAAAACAGCTTGTGTTGTCAATTAAAATTAGCCAGACTTTTTCTGATATTCTCAGTAATTGCGTTAAGTAAAAAGGTTAACTAAAACCCTAGAAGTCAACGGAAATTCAGAACCCAAAACATGAAGTAAACAAAAGATTTATTTTTATAAATCCTTTAATTGATACTGTTCCCACGGGAGCCTCGGTTCGTTTTTTTTCCCCCATAATCTGGGTGATGACTTAAGTACTTCATTCCCTCTTCACAGAAAAGGAGAAGATACAAAATAAAAATGAAGACTCTTCAGATGACCCTTCCAAAAAGAAGCGACAGCGGCGGCAGAGGACTCACTTCACCAGCCAGCAGCTGCAGGAACTGGAGGCCACTTTCCAGCGGAATCGCTATCCGGACATGAGCACAAGGGAGGAGATAGCCGTGTGGACCAACCTTACAGAGGCCCGAGTCAGGGTGAGTATTCCCTTGGGTGTAAACAAAAGCAACTAGTGTGTATAAATTCAAGTAATTTGCGCCAATTTTCCGGTTGTCCCATAAATATCCGATACTTTAACATAATTACGCACGCACTGAAAATTTTACGCACGATTGGAATTTGATTTAAATAATGTACAACATAATTTTTAAATGAAAAACAAATAACCGGAGTCTTGTTTAAATATACTTCTGGTGAAAACTCAATTTAATTAGAGAGTTAGGCTATATGTTTATATTAAGCTAAATGGAATTTGAACCCCTTGTACACAATGAAAAAATAATCAGTTTTAGCACAAGTCACAGTTCTCGGCATATTTTAATCTGGTGCATAATTTTATTTAAAAGAGCCCAAAAATGACTCATCCCCGTTTCCAAATGAAGTGTAATTAAACACTTACAATGTTGTTAGCAGTTGAGGGGCTCGACATTAGTCGGTGACAGATACCAGTCGTGTTCTGCTGTTCGTGTGAAAGAGGTGCAAAGCTTGTATTTTGCGATTGTCGCCCTGTGCTTGTGTGATTAAGGTCAGCGTGTTTATGGAAGCATGCAGAGGAATACACGTCCTCTCCGCATTAAGATAATGCAGAGAGACCGCAGTGTGTATTCTGCTCAGATAAACACGGAGTTTTTACAGTTTTAATGAAGTGTTAAACAGTAGGAGACGGGAGTCATTTTATTTGAACAATTACAAATTAAATTAATTCTATTAACTTTTAAAACTCACATATTATCACGGAGCCATATAAATATATCATACTGATAACGATACTGTTGCCTAACAATATACTATGTCTAAACCTCTGCATTTCATTTGCTGTAGGTGTGGTTCAAGAATCGGCGAGCCAAGTGGAGGAAGAGGGAAAGAAACCAGCAAGCAGAGCTTTGCAAAAACGGCTTCGGCCCGCAGTTCAATGGACTCATGCAGCCCTACGATGACATGTACCCTAGCTACACATACAACAACTGGGCTGCCAAGGGCCTCACATCTGCCTCTTTATCCACAAAAAGCTTCCCTTTCTTCAACTCCATGAATGTCAACCCCTTATCCTCGCAAACCATGTTCTCACCGCCCAACTCCATATCCTCTATGACTTCCAGCATGGTGCCATCGGCGGTCACCGGCGTACCGGGCTCCAGTCTCAACAGCCTCAATAACTTGAATAACCTCAGTAACCCGTCTCTCAATTCGGGGGTGCCCACGCCGGCGTGTCCCTACGCCCCTCCGACCCCTCCTTATGTGTACAGGGACACTTGTAACTCCAGCCTGGCCAGCCTGAGACTGAAAGCCAAGCAGCACTCGAGTTTTGGATACGCCAGTGTGCAGAATCCGGCCACTAATCTGAGTGCTTGCCAATATGCCGTGGACAGGCCAGTCTAATACCTACCTGCACTGCAAAAAATAATCATCTTAGCAAGATATAAGAGGCTAGTAGGGACGCTTAAAGTTACATTTTTCTCTAAAGACAGTGGGCATCTCTGGTGGTGCAATTGTTTTAGACTTTTTTGCGTGTATCAAGATTTTGTTTTTTAATTTTTTGGCGATTCTTGCCAGTTGGAATGTTACTTGCAGTATTCCGACTCTTTTCCTTAATACACTGCCACTTGCTCCGGTAAAAATCTAAAATCTAATAGGAAACATGTGGGATTATCCCATCGCATCACATTCATTTTCTTTCTTTTGAAGGGGCAAATGTGATTTGAGGGGGATTACAATCCCAGATAGCTTGCTATGGTGGTCATTTTTTGCAGTGTGAGGGTAATCACAAACAGCCGGCCACAGGAACAAGAGACTACTACAAGTACTTTTTCATTTTTCAAAAAGGGCACTAGAAGACTGAACCACTGAAACAAGCTCAACTACAGGTCGGAGTCAAACTGAAATGGGACTTCTTAGGTTTGTTCCCCTTTTGATGAGTTCAGGCCTGCTTCACACTGCGCCTCAGCGGAAAAGAAAAAAAGAAATAAACGGAGAGAAAAAAAAAGAAAAGAAAAAAAAGGCCTGTTTTATTTTTCATAACTCCTCATAAGGGTTTTCTGGTGGATTTTTGGACGGTACCTGTTGACTGAAAAGGTTGTATATATATTTGAATTATCATCTCCTGTTTGTCGAGGCGAATGCGCTATAACCCCACGTCCTCTCCAGGTTCAATTTATCAACGCATGTGGAAAAAAATCTCTAAAAAGGAATCATGTTTTGCTTGCAAACAAAAGGGAATGTACATACTAAAACGCACCAGTTGTGTGTTTCTAACATATTATAAATTTATTATTAATGTCTGTGTGAATATCGATTTAGAATAGCAATTCTGGATTAAAAAAAAAAGTTCAAATCAAAATGTTCCTGCGACAAATTATTTGGTTTTTTGCTCTGTGTATACTATTTGGTACGGAACTATGTTTTTTTTTCCAACATTCAAAAACTATTGTGTTTTATTTAATGGAAGTAAATATATTGTTCAAAAACATCATGCTGGGGGACTTTTATTGAATCTTTGTGCTAGTTGTCTGATAGTGGAGTGTAAAGCAATGACAGTCTGTCTATAGCCTTTCGATTATGTGAGGTACTTGTGCGGCTAATCTATAGAGGAAAACAATGGGCCGCTCCAATACACATAACTCCGAGATGCTCCGTCAGATTAACTGCTGAATACATGTCTGCCTGCCCAGCCAAGAGCTTCGGCTGGTCACTGGTGCTTGAAATAACACGGGAATCCACAAAAAGGCATTGGACCACACAACAATGATAACAGTCCATTAGAGGTTGTTTTTTGCTCCCCGTCTTTGATCTCAGAAGAGACGGTAGTTTTCTGAAGTGGCTTATTAGAAAACTTGAAGTACAGCCCGCGATCTGATTCACATCATTCTTTAATATGGATTTTACGATGTGTTTGAATTTATCACCTAGTAAATTATCAATTAGCAATGTTTAACAAAATCGTGTTTAGAGTTACATATTCTAAATCCAGCCTTACGTCTTTTTTTCTGCCCCCATAACTAATCCTTTCTAATTGTGCATCCCACCTGATTTATACGTGTGTATATTTGCCTTTCTAGTATTTGCTTTTGTAACATTGCGCTTTTTTGAGGTATGCTTTTCGTTGTGCAAACGCGACGAAGCAAAACAAACCGTGATTCGCAAGCTTAAGCAAACAAGAGCACACAGAGATACAGAGGTATGTGGGCCGGTGCTGCCTGGAGGAGGCGGGGGATGTGTGCAACTTCATGGCTGCAACCAGAGCGGAGACACCGGGGAGGAAACACCGCGACACTTCCCTACACAACAAGCCAAATAAATTATCCGAGCCCGGGCGGCCTGTATTTATTCCTAGTGTCGCCCATAAAAATGGATAGCCGTATTTAAAAAATCATTATATAAATGTGCCGATATGACACGGTTTCACAATAAAAATTCAACAGTGTGTTAAAAGAACAAAAGAAATGTAGGCGAAAAAGCGTAATGTCAAGTTGGATGATGACTCAAGTCATCTTTTATGATAGGGTGTTAACTATTATGAGGAAAAATAAATCACGGTCCAAATTTGGGGTGTTTTTGCAAAAGCGCCAAATAACAAACACGAGATAAGTGTTCTTCTATTTTTACATTTTGAGTTGAAGTGGCCGTCCAGCGGCTTGAACTCCACACCCTCCGCAATTACATTTTCCTCTCAAAAGCTGCAAGTGTCACCTTTTGATGGAGTTGGTAACGCGGAGCAATAATCAGCTGACAGGGGATAAGCCTAGGCGAATACACAAGTCTGCAGCCTCAATACACATCCACACAATCAACATGTGAACAGAGGGTGACCTGAAGAGAAGGGGCTTGAGTGGGAAATTGTTCATTTGGCTGACACGGCGCTCAGGAGTGCTTCCCTCTTCTCTTCTGTGAGCCTCTGCAAGGTAAGAGCTTATTAAAGTTTAATGAATGCAACATATGTGACTTTAAGCTGCTGTGTCTGCGCTTTTTCTGACGTGTTATTTTATACATTTTCTGCAAAATTACATAAAAAAAAACCCTTTGTTTGCATCGTGACTGAATCTGCTCATATTTAAGTGAAATAAAGATTCTAAATTCAGGGAGTGCCGCATCATTTATTCATCAAAATAAGGCTATGTAAAGCGGAAAACAATGTTCTGGACATAATTACGCTTAACGAGACCAGGGAAACACAGAAACATACATATATGACCTTTATTAACGTGTAGTTCGTATTTAATCTAGTAAGCAATTCCTTTTCTCTGTAAAAAAAAAAAAAAAATAGCAAGTTCTTGCTTCTCTTGCCTCGTTTTTAGGACTCCTAAAACACACCGGTACATCTTGATGCGAGATTTGTTCCGCCATCTGATTAAAAAAAAATCCAACGTGATGAGACACTGCTAGTCGACAGCTTTCACCTCGTCTCCACTGGGAATTCAAATAAAAAGCGAAGAAGTGCAAATATCCAAACATGTATCGTTACACCGCCAATCTAAATAATTAACAGGCTCTCAATATTCATGCAGCGACGGGTTTGCAGGAGACATGACACGGTTTGGTAACAGCCTAATGCTGCATGCTATGTCGAAATGTGCAGCATGTTTTTTTTTTAATTACACCCTAACGAGGCTTGTTTTTCAACTTTTGTAATATTTTTGGAACTACGGAGCGTTTATGGCATACTCTTTCAACTGAAAATGTGTCTGGATTAATGTTCATATCAAGACACTAATTCCTGCTATTTGCAGTAAAAAAAATAATCTGAGATTCCACCCATAATTTTTTAATGTATATAATTATTAAAACGGAACATTTAGCTCGTTCTGCTCTCCTTACCAATAAATCTATTTTTTTTAGTTGCACATTTTAATATATGTTAAGATGAAGCAGGAAATATGTCAGATGTGGGATATGGGTTAAGATAAACATAGAAAATGCTGACCAATATTTCATTTTTAGGGTTGCAATGGTGCAAGACATCCAAAGTAAATCACGGCAGTGGTTTAAATGGACAACAATATTCTTGTTGCTAAAGCCAAATTTGCCCATAAGTTAGGCAGTACAGAGAGTTTTCCTCAGGGAGAAAACGTCTCAGAATTTTTTTTTTGCAAAATTACACATGCACACCTTTTTTTGTATCCATGCATAGATTCAAACTTGTCCTCACACGTGCACATGTGATGCTGCTGCAACACATCGACATATACAAAAGTCATTCTGTATTCTTCTGGAGCAGGAGGCTACAAGAAAACTGCTCCAGAAGACTTGTAGCATAAAGGCCACGCAGATAATAGATGGTGCCAACACACAACTAGCTTCAGCACTTTGCAGGAGAGAGGGGCTGCTGTGTATCTGGGGGGAGGAGGGTTTTGGCTCTCGACCAATGACGGCCAAGCGGCTTCAGCTAAAGGTCACATGGAGTGACCTCACACATTCTCACCCTCACCTAAGGCTTGAGAAGAAGTTCCCCATAACAAGATGCATTGCTACTCAGCTCGACTGCAAAAAAAAAAAAAAAAAAAAAAAACTCATGACAACTTCAAAGTGGAGTTGTGGGTTTTTTTGTTTGTCTGTTTGGTTTTTTTAGCAAGCTTATCCAAAATCAATTGTAGACTTTTTGCTTTACATTCACTGCAACATCCATGCATGTTTACATATTGCAAATTGAAAAAAATACATACATGCTGCCAAAGGCTTTATGTAACAGTGGATATATTTTATTTAAGCCAGTATTCTTAGGAGTAGGTGCACACAGAGCTGAATACTCACAGCGTAATCTGCATGTCTGTTTGGAATATATAAGCATCTTCTGTGTGAATCTACACGTATGTGTACGAGTGCGTAGATAAGTTGTGCATCAGCCTCTCACGGTGGGAGCTTGGTGCAGTTTGAGGACAGGCGGCTGGCCAGAGCGTGTGAAAGCAGATAACCAGGACAAATTTCATGACGCACACACTTCCTGCTCTCTGAAGTTGTGTTAAAGAAGGATGAAAACAAAACACACATCTGAGATGTTTTCTCTCCAAATCAATTTCTACACATTAAACATGCTGGGAAAAGATCAGCAGCAATGGCTCTCATAAAACTCAAAGTAGTGGAGGAAAATGTGATCCATCATCAGAGACTTGTGAATTTATCTGACAGAGTGAGTGCCCAATGTAGGTTTTAAAAAATTTTTAAGAATGAAGACATGGGTAGTTTGTCTGCAGGTTTTATCATATGAAGAGCTGAGTTTTATGAATGACGTGAAAGTCAGAAGAGCGACTGGCAGGAGTATCTGAAACTTTTAACTTTTTATCCATTTAGTAATGTTGCTGCTGGAGTTCTGTGATGTGTTTGTGCATGTCCGCAGCAGACAAAAAGCATGCCCGCTTAAACGCTTCTGCATACAAATGTAATCGTATTAAGGTTAACTACAGATACACTGTGAAGCTGCGTGAAACACCACCAGGGCCGTAAATACTGGGCTCATGAAATACTTCTAGAATTATATCATATTATCTGCAAAATTCTCCTTTTCAATAAAAATAATAATAGTGACAAAAGAGAAACATCTATCAGATGTGGGAGAAAAAGAGACTAATTTATAAATACACATCCTCCAGGCACACCAGCTACCTGAAGTCTTCCTCATGCCTTTTCATGTTAACCTGACAAGTCTAAAGCTGCTAACATTTTAGCCTGATCTGAAGCGTCATGTTCAGACACCTTCAGTTTACACAGTCTGCCCCAGATGGCATATCTCAGCACTGTTTTCTTTAGTCCTGTCATCTACTGTAACGTCTTAATTGACGTTTACCTCAGTTTGCTGCTGTCAGCCACCCAGAGTCTCTGTCTGAAGAACAACCTGGCAGAACAGTTTCCCAGGCTCCAACTTCAGATAGAAAATTACACCTGAGAACATTTGTTTGTTTTAGTCTTTCTTTCATTTTGTACAGTACAATCCTCACATGCAGCGTGACTTAAGAAATAGTGTGGAAATTGTGAGGAGAGGTTTTCTACTCTTATTCTCTTATCCAGTACTTTATGTTTTATGTCCCAAATTTTGATTGTATAGAAATGAAAAGATTGGTTAATAACAGTTCATTCTCATATTCAAATGCGTCTGATGAAAAGTTTTCCACAAGATATCAAATGCATGCATTAAGACTTGTTGGTGGAAAAAGCCCAACCACTCCACCTGGGTAAGGTTAAACATTCCAGTTAGGACATAAAGAACAGTATACAGAATTATATGGAAATTTATATGCACAACAATACAAGAGCGCTCTGGTGGAAATAAAAGCCAGAATTCCTGCAGTTTTAATGTCACACTCCACAGGCTGATTTGACTTTCCAGCTGTACAAACATGGCATCTTTGGGCATAAAATGCACAATATTATTGAGAGACTCACTCAGGGAGATGCTTTATATCATCTTTTATTCATCTAATGCCTTGTTAAGTCCAAAGCTGGTGGTTAGCGTGTTTCCTAAATAAAACCTCTGGGCTTTCATATGGTGCTGTTTGGAAGAATAAGGAAGAAATATGGATATCCACATGACTTCAATTAACTATTGTGAGCTCCATCTCTTAACAGAAATACAAAAAATATTCACCTTCTTAAAGGTATGTCCCAATGCTTTTCATAAATACCTGCTTGAGTGATGATGTTTAACCGAAGATTAATTTTTAGAAAAATGTTAAACATTAATGCCGTGATACTGTGGATAACTTTCTGCCACAGCCGTAGCTCAGTCTTAATTGCATTTACCTGATGATCATTTTAACCCACAGCACTTTCTTCAGCTATGCGACTTTTGTTTGTTACTGGTGGCTATAAATAAACAAACTGAAGAAAACCAAGCACACCTAAAGATTTTGTGTTTAAAAAGGAATAAAACTTTATAAATTCAAATTCAGATTTATTTTCCATAATATCCTATGGCATTATAGCAGCACACATCCAAATAAAAAGAACTGAATGCACATATATTTTTAGATACTAATATTAGTCACCAAAATGAAAACGGGGACTGTCTTCTTTTTGGTGTTATAACATTTGCAAAGCACTGAAGAACAAAAACAAACAGTGACCAAATTGACATCTTAACCATTAACCATTCCATCCTATTTTTACACCTGTTATTTGGGGCTTGCTTTCTTTTAAACAAACTGAAACGTCAGAAGCAATAATTAAACTACAAATTTAGCTTCTTTTTTTCTTTTTGGGCAACCAAATATTTATGACTTCTATCATCCTTCTGCTTTGTTGCATGCTGGAGACACCATTACTAATAACTACAAACTTTTAGCCAAACAATAAGATAGACTATAACATCGCACATTTGATCTTAACTCTAGAAACCTTCATTACAGTGACTCATGCATTACTTCTCTTTGAAAGCAGTATAAATCTTCTGTATTCTACACTTGGTGGCTTTTTTTTTCACTGCACACAATGAGTGTGATACAATATATCAACATGCATGTTTCCAGGCTGATGACTTTAGTAGTGAGCTGTCTTTACAGGGTTGCATGTAAGGATAAAATTTGAACCACACCCACAGACAAATAAATGACTGAATTTGTTTTCATCACCCAGAAACAGACAATTAATAACTATTATTAATTGTGTATTTCACTGCCCAGATAAATATGATTTTCTCCACTCCTTCCAGCGCCTGTTGCTGTGTGTTACCGTCGTACACCAGGCCATCCCTCATAATGGCGAGCACATCAACTGCAAAACATGAAGCTCACTCACACATGCAAGTCTCTGTAAGTCTCTGTAGTGTTGGCTGTGTAAAATGTTTACTCCTTGTAAAAACATTTATTTGGCTTCCTCTTTTATTAAAACCAGATGTTTCAAGCTCCAATTTTCCCTGGTGTGAACATGCTTTTTTCAATATATATTTATGTCTGGCATTGATTTTTCCCATCTCTACACAGCAGTGGTCAACAGTCCAGCATATGCGGGTTTCTAAATGCAATAACTTTGCAGAAAGATGTAAATCATAAAAAACAAAAATATTTTTAAGATAATGACATAAATGTTGATTGATTTCTTGATTTCTCTATGTGATACTGCTGATTTTTTGTTTTCATTGCACATTTAGGATGCATCTTTTATTTGGGTTTTTGTTTCTGTTTATTGTTTTATTGCAATATCTATGTAGTGTGTCATTTTTAAAGATTTTTCATATAGTGCAGAAATAGGGTAAACATTACTTTTATATATATATATATATATATATATATATATATATATATATATATATATATATATATATATATATATATATATATATATATTATAAATGTTAATCAATATTATTGTGTATATCAGGAATTACATTTTATTTTTAAACTAATATTCTACAAGAAATAACTCAAGTTAAAGGGACAGTTCACCCTGTTTCTCCTCTGTCTTGTAGTGGAGTGCACAGAGATTGTTTTGGTTATGAGTTGTCCAGTTCTGGAGATACCAGCTGTACAGATGTTTCTCTTCTCCTAAGTGTAATGGTACCAGATGGCACTCACCTTTGGTGGTTAAAGGACCAGAATAAATACATCTGAATTTCATGACCCATTTACTTTTTTTTTAATAACATAAGTAAAATAATAAATAAGTAAAATTAAAAAAAAACTATAAACTAAAGTAAGTAGTTAACTAATACTGCACCTCAGCTAGGGGGACACAATTAATCTTGTCATACACTACTAAAATTAATCTTGTCGTACGCTTCTGTCTGTGCAGTAAAACACGTTAAACACATGTGAAATGGTTAAATAAAAGGCTGTAGTATCTTCCTGGAGCCAGGAGCCATTGCCTTCCTGGAAATGCCACAGCAATGACAATGATATCAGTCAAATAATAATTGTAAGTTAGTGAGCAGTCGATGGACAGATTCAATCTAGCTGTTTGTTGTTTTTAAATATTACTTTTAGCTAAATTTCCATTTTACAAGCACAAAATAGCCAGCCTTTACTTTCGCTACCAGATAGATAGATAGATAGATAGATAGATAGATAGATAGATAGATAGATAGATAGATAGATAGATAGATAGATAGATAGATAGATAGATAGATATCTTATGTTCGGGTTATGTTAAATGTGTGTGCTTCATTATCAGTATATTTGCCAAGTAAGGATACCAGTAACCACCATCTAAAGAAACTGAAAAGTGAAACAAACACTGAACTGATGAAAAAGAGTAACCACTCTTCACCACCTGGTGAAGTTACCTCCACTCTTCCACCTCTGCCAGCTTCCAGCATTTCCAGCCCTACAAGAACAGACGGTGTGAAGAACGACTTATGGGATTGAATTCCACCCAGCAGTGACTTATACTCTCAACCTATATGTCACAGATGGTAGGATTTCAGTGTGGTTGATATAGGAAATCCACTAAGGAGTATTGATCTTTCTAAGATCTGCTCTCTCTGCCTGATCTCCACAGGATCTCACTCTCTGCAGAGACCTGAGAGGGGAGCAGAGTTGCTGAAATCTCACTTTACCTTTAACAGTTAAAGGTGAGGTAATGCTGTGCAACATAAATAATGTTCCAGACACAAATCTCACCATCCTATGAGGACAATGCATGTTGCATTTCACAATGATTTGAAATAACTTGAGGCAGAACCGAGAGCAGCACAAGAAAAAATGTCTGTAGGGAGCGAAAGAAAAGAATGATGTCTAGAACAACTCAAACTGTAGCAACAGAAAATCCAAACTCACTGTTGACTCACTGTTTGCTTGCCAACTCATCTCTGGGTAGATTAACTTCAAAACCACAGCAGTAATAATCGGTTTGCGTCAAAGATGTCTCCAACAAGAAAAACAATAACCTTGCAGATTACTCCTTGATGATAAAGTTACACATGACCTAACTGGGATTTCTTTGTAAAATGCAAGGCATTCTGCAACCAGACAAAACATTACCTGTTACATGTCAAAGCAACAATGCCTACAGCGCTCCACCTACATCCCACACACCTTTATTTATCTCTGTGATCAGTGCTTATACTGCATGGTAATGAGTGTCAGTACTTGTCATGTGTTATGAAGTAAGCTTAGGGACCAAATTAAAGTTTCAGTTTGGATCCCACAAAAACTGAAAAGCTGTGTTTCTTGACAAGTATCCTCTAACATTTTGTGCTCCCATGTTAAATGATGAAGACTTGAATTTTAAGGTATGTATCTGCTTGTCAAACCAATTTCATTGTTTAGCTTTTGGTCCAAGCTTGCATTCATCAAGGACTGTAGCACTTCAAAAACAGACATTTTTGACATAGTTTTCCTTTGATTTCCTGGACTGTTAGCCAGTGATCTGCTGTTAAATTGCACAAACAGGTTGAAGGGAGAAAAAAAAGTGCATAAAGCCACACATCTCCCTCCCCTCGTTTCTCTCTCCATACATATATATATATGTCTCTCTCAGACAGTTTTAATCTCTGGTAATACAGTCACGTCCAGAATTGTCGTCTGCCGTGTAAAGCGACCTGCCGCCTGTGCCTCCAGTATCCGCAGCGCTCCTTCATTACCGTGCACAGTGGGTGAGCCAGAGCACACAGTGTGGTAATCCCTGCTGGAAGGCGTCACCATACCGCCATTACTGAAACTAAACCCATCCATGCACATAGACCTGTATACATCTCCAGCCATGACTAGTGTGTTGTAACAGCATATTGTAGACTATGGATATAGGTTTATAGTTCTCTGCAGGGGATGTTAGATTTATCCTCTGAAGCACGTTATAGGGATGGGTTGTTCTTATTTGTTTTTGATTTCACACACTGTACAACATAAAACATGTTACACTGCCGTGAGGCCTAGTTTTGTTTTCTTATAAGGCAACGATCTCCTCCGAATCTTTTTAAATTATTTCTTGTGGTATTTCAGGAGACATTTTCACAGCCAAACCTAAAAATAAATCAGCGTGTAAGGTGTTGTTCACCTGAACAGTACTTCTTTGTAATTTTTTTTTTTGTTTGAATTATTCTGAGTGACTTTAAAAACCACTAAAAATATTTTTATTGGAAACTTATTAAGGACATAGGATAGGTTAAAAAACGGTTTGGTAGTGACATATGCTGTTGCTGCCTACCTAAATCTACCTGATCAATTCTAAATCCCATATCAGGTTCAGCTTCATGCATCTTACGTTAATCACTGGATTTGTTGTGTCACTCATACTAGTATTTCAGCATTTTTATGTGTTGTGTATGCAAGAACACAACTTGTACTCTCTTGTAAACTCCACAGATAAAGGCCAGGCTTGAACCAAGAACCGTCTTGCTGTCAGGGAACAGTGATAACAAATGCATCACCGCACACTCTCACTCGTTCCCTTCAGTATAACGACAATGAACCTTTGATTTTCCAAGGTGGTTATTTTGTAACTGCATCACCAACAAACTTTAGCCTTGTACTTTAATCAATATTGGCCAGCAGAGGTCGCCAAATATAATTTAATGCATTAAAAGTGCGGTGGTCTTATTTTTAAATCTAACTCAGAATCATTGTGATTTTGAAAATATTCCACTTGTATTTAATTACAGTGGACAGTTTCAGTTGAGTGTTCCCCAAATTGCACTGCATCATTGCAACACTTATTAAAAGGGTTCGTATTTGTGGATTATACCAATCAACAAGTCTATTGCGGTTATAATTTCATCAATTATGTTTTTACTCTTCTGTAGTAAAGTGATCGTACATTTTACACCAGCAGTGGTTATATCACTGAACATCATTAAACTGCTTATTTTTATTCCTCTTTATTTGATCACGACTTGTCTTTTCAGACATTTTGGTAATTTAACATGTATCACTGACCTTCAGGTTCAGAAATGACAAAAATAACTGACTGTCCGACTTTCAGATCATAGAAGGAAAAAATACTACCTGCTTTCTTCTGGTGTGACAGCAGCGCTGTATTCTTCTCAATTTATTAGGTATCATGGCAAGTAATGAAGCGGAAAGGTCAGGGGGAATGTGTTGTTATCTGCTCTAAACCAATAGGTCAGATTTCCACTTTCCACGCCACAACTCTGTGAATGCAGCTGGTGCCCTTTTGGTTAAAACAATACATTCACCTTGGCCACTCATACATCACATCACAAATTCTCCATCTTATTGGCAATGTCACACAGAGGACTGGGAGATATTACTGAATAGATTTACTGCCAGGGCTCGTCTACAGCCTCAGATATGATATAAACAGCGTGTAATGTAAGCCATACATTATGAATCCAATTTGTTTGGGTGAGATCGGGTATTTGGAGTGGAAGATAGCTTTGCTGGGCTGAAATTCACAAAGAGACCACTAGATGGCAACATGTCGGTGACTATGAAGTCAAGGTAACACTTAGGCAAGCAAATCAGGACATAAGTGAAACACCAGAATCTGTTTATACCTTATTATATTAAATGTTCTTGCTATTTTGACTCTACCCTGTATGTCAATTACATGGAGGAGAAAAATAGACTGAAAGATAAAAAAAATATATATAAGAATAATATTTTAAAAACTCACTAAAATACAAAATACAGCCTCAAAATGATCTTATTGACCTTAGTAGTACTGCCACAAAAGGAAATATTATAGATTTTTATTTGATTTTACTGTATTTGGAATTTTATTTTATTTGGATTACAATATGTGGTCTAGCCTACCACCCGTGTGGATTTATACGTGGCTTTGGAGGTTATTACCAAAGTTATGGAGTCGTACATAACATTTACAGTTTATCAAAAAAAAAAAAAAATTATGGCCAAAATGTTGTTTATCCAGTCATTTCTTTAAGAAATACAGACTATAAAAGAAGTGAGTTAGCTCAAAATATTCCATTTACAATTCAAAAGCATAACAGACAAATATAGTAATGTATCACATTTAAGAAGCTGGAGTTTCTGTGAGGTCGTAAATCACAGTGTGATTGCTGCAGGGGATTCAGATGGCCTGTGAAATGTGTTAATAAACTTTTGTTTCAGGACAGATTTTTTATTCCTCAAGGACATTTTGTATTCAAAGCACACAAAGCAAAAGAGCAGGACAAGGCGTTATGTATAGGTAGGAAATGCTGAATCTACAAAGCCACAGGGTGAGGGTATTAGAAGAGACTGTGTGTCATAATGATGTATGGTGCAATGTGTGTGGGGGTCATGGGAAAATAGATGTCTGTTTTAGAGGCAAAACATTACATAACACATTAAGAAAGGGGAAAAGCATGCTCTTAACCACAACTGTGCACAGATAAACATCAGAAAATTACAACACAATGCACAAAACAATTAAAGGTCATTTCATGGTCATACGCTATCTAGTGAGATTACTGTAACTGGTATTTCATCTTATCTGTGACGTTGTGCTCCTGATCTAAAGTAACAGTTAACAACAGAAGCTCACGTTTGGTGATTCTGTAATACTGAAATGGAACATGGATGGTTAACAGTCAAGCATAATATGATCACTGTATGAACAAACCTGGATACAGATCATATTCTAATCATGGGCAACAAACTACATTAAATTATTATATCACAAAAGATACATTATTGCATGAAGAAGGGCCACTATACCAGTATTACCTAGCACATTAATAAAAGTGCTGCATGTGTCAGAGTTTGTTATCTGCCTAATTCATGTTATTGAAGTCTCTGGGGATTGGCGACCAGGAGCCATGTTTATATTATTACCAAAAAAAGTGAGTTTGTTAAATTATGGCTTTTATGGTCTTTTAGAAGATTAACATTTTTTTAAAAATTGCAAATGTTAAATAAATAAATAAATAAAATGCAAAAAAATGCCACATTAGCCCCCTAAATCAAAATCTTATCATTTAATTATGTAAATAGATGAACTGAAAAAACTGGAGTAAAGTTAGATGATTTCATCTCTACATCAAAACATTATTATTATTATTATTATTATTATTATTATTATTATTATCGTTGCAATGAAAAAAACCCAATAACTTTTTGTTGAACTCCAGGTCAACTAAGCTTTTTTCCAGGAACATGGAATCCCTGTAAAACTTTCCCCCCTAAGGGGACACCAACTACACAGGTGTACTCAGGAACTTACAAAACGTAACCAGCACACGAGTAAGCAAGTACTCTAATGCACCTGCCAACATCTCTGTTACTATGAATATCAAAGTGGTTAGATGAACTGATCTCCCAAACTCATAAAGTTAAAATGAAACACAGATCAAGGGAATATTTTTTTCCCACAGTTAAGGAGTAGAAAAAATAGAAAACAGCACCATGTGGGTGCCAGTATGGCCCAGCAGGCTGAGCTGACAAGTCTGAAATCCTATTCCTGTAGCCCATGTTCCATTCTGCCCTGGGCCAGTTCCTGCGTGTTTTTTACCCTGCTCCCTCTCTCTGTTCTTCCATGTCCAAAATAAATGCTAAATGTTCAAAAACAAAGGACATTTGGCAAACATTGCACCATGTGGCACCAATATAGCTCGCTTGTTTGAGCAGGCTGTCCAGATCCCTTGGGTCGTTGACCCAGGGTTTTGAGTTTGGGGAATATTTAGGGGTTTTGTAGTTTTGTTTATTGTCATATTATAGTTCTGTATATTGTATTGTTGTAATTCAGGCTTTATGTTATGGTGCTGATTATTCCCTTTTGTATTCCCATCCTGTTCCCTCAGTCTTGTCTCCATGTTTTTGGCTTCTGTCTGTGTCAAGTTTGCATCTCTTAGTCTGAGTCTGTGTGTTCATTACTTCCTTTTTTATTTTGATAGCCTCTCATCTGGTGTGTATTGTGTTCTGTTAAAGTTCCTTTGTCTCATTACCCCTGATTTGTTCCAGCTGTGTTCCCAGCTTTTACCTGCAGATAAAAGCTGTGTTTTTTAGTTAAACTTCCATTTGATAAGTCCTGCATCTGGGTCCACCCTTTGCCTGCCACATGCCTCATCCATGACAACTGCAGGGTCCAGGGTATTGAAACAACCTACCAAACCCTAGCTGAAGGCCTATGGCCATCACAGTGGCCTGTCAGCTTTGAAAATCCATGAATGGACATCAGAAGTGCAGAGTATGCACAATGATACAAAACTTGCAGAATCTATTCCAGGAATTATTTGCATGAATAATGGGTGAAAATCTCCCAAGCAAGAATGATCAGACTCTTACCTGGTTGCAAGAATTCTTCACAAGTTTTAACATTCGCTAAAGAGGGTGTGACTACTCATGACCATCTCTGGATTCCAAATTTTTCCTTAGATCCTTTTTTTTTCTTTTGTTATTGTGAAACTGTAAAATATTGAAACGTTGTCATCCATGAGCTGAAATCTTTACACCCCACACGTTTCTGGAGCAACACCTTACAGCTGTTTGATAAAGAGAGA
The DNA here is from genome assembly GCF_036321145.2 of Pelmatolapia mariae. Lineage (NCBI taxonomy): Eukaryota > Metazoa > Chordata > Actinopteri > Cichliformes > Cichlidae > Pelmatolapia > Pelmatolapia mariae. Next base: position 16,810,847 of record NC_086228.1, on the reverse strand, counting down.
ATGAACTGTGAACAGAAATGAACTGATGTTGTATCACACCTGTCCTCAGATGCTCTACCGGGAGACTTGATGATGACACACTTAGACAGGTGAGAAGTCACACTTTCCATGTTTATAGCTAGACTAAAAACAAAAGAGATCAGTAAGAAACTAATGACGAAAACCAAAAGCTGGATATTTTAGGAAGTGTAATTAAGTAACAAGAAAGAAGAACAGTGCCGGTGAAAAGGTGAGGAAACATAAGTGCAGTTCAGTCAGCTGGCTCAGGGGGATAGATTTATTTATACGAATACAGAGATATTTGGCTTCTTGCCTTCTATCCACTCCGCACAAGCTTAGATATTCCCAATTTAGACAGAAAAAAACTAGGTTATAGAGTATGGTGCCAACCAAGAGGAAACATGTCATTGGTGAGTTGATGCTACCTATTTCTATTGGCCCTTTCCCAGCAAACCTGAAGAGAAGCAGAAAGCATAACAGAAATTAATACATTAAGCCTAACAGTCTATATAATATGTGCCCAAATATGGCAGCAATGCAGCTAATAACTGTTCACTTCAAATTCAGATGAGAAGCAGAAAATCTACAAATGCTGTGTGCTCAACTACCATCAGACAGCTAGAATAGATATAAGATAAGGCTGGCTGAGTTTAATAGGAGCATAAACTACAACACTGAGATTAAAATGATAATGACAAACAAAGTGGAACAAAATGTTTAAATCAATACAATATACTTCAATTAAGAATAGTATACAGGGCTTTGTATCACACCCTGCACATTAATGATGATACTTCATCAAAACTGCTGTGGCATGGTTGTGACATTAAGGACACCTCACCTGCATTTGTTGTTGTAAAGCCCTCTTGTTAAGCAGTTTTGGTCAGTATTCTTATTATAGATATCAAATTTTGTCCAGGTTTGAAAATGCCCATGCTGCAAAAAAGAACTGCATTTGATGGTAGTGGAGTTTCAGTCAGTTAAGAGAATGATTCTTATCAACTGGAAATCAAGTAAAACAAATTGTTTCATTACAAACAATTTGCATTAAAGACTTCATGGATTTGTTATGAATGAACACAGTGCTGCAATCCTGTAAGACAAGGAGATGCTAGATGAACATGTTGGACTGTCTGTCTGACTTGTGCAGCTGTGGCCCATCTGCTTTAAGGTTAAATGTGTTCTGTTCCTGCACCTCCTGAAGCTCCATTGTTCCGCTGAAGGAAAAAGCACCCCAGACCATTATGGCGCCCCCTTCCACTGTGGCACATGGAAAACATCTCAGGTGGGATCTGCTTGTCATGCCAGTAACGTTGGAAACCATCAGGACCATCAAGGTTAAATCAACAAAGGTGTATGTCAAGGCAAAAATATACCTGCTGCTCGGTCTGTGGCTTTTTCGTCAGACTCTGGGACCACAGTGTTGTTTTTCGTAGCCATTTCCCCCATTGCTGGGTTTCATGAATGGTGGCCTTGATTTTCGAGATGTTCTCATGAATCATCGAGTGACGCTACTGACCAGCCAATCAGTGGCATGCAGTCTGACGATGTCACATTTTAGTACCTGCTCGGATTGCTTGTAACCCTGGCTGAGCAGGAACAAAAAACGTACTTGGTATCGGGGACTATGACCTAATGGAAAACCCTGAAAACCACGGAGAATTGTGCCGAGTGCCCACACTCAAGCATAGTCATTGTTTTGCATTTTAGTTTTCTTTTTCTATTCCTTTAGTGATTGTACTTGGTTTATTGTTTATTGTGCATCATTTTAGTCAACAGCTGTTGTGTTTAAATATGCAATATAAATAAACTTAACAGTACTCAGACCAATGCTTTTCACAGCTAAGGATTCACACATTCTCTCCAACTCTCTATACACTTTTGTAGTATATTTAATTTGACAGAAAAAGACAAATATACACAATAAAAAAGAAAAAGAAGTCCTTTTTTATTTCTACCAATATTGCTATAATATTAGTGTGAATTCATATGGTATAATAATCTGGTAAAAATTTAACATCATTTCCAAATTCACTTACACAATTAGCTGTTTCTGAAATGGGACAACCTTTGTCAACATGCTGTGTAAAGGTTTGAAAAAGATCCAGCTGCCTCCTATTTCAGTGAGGTTTTTCGGGTTTAATAGGACAGCTTGTCTGCAAAAGTAGGACACTTACCTGAACTCTAAATGAGTGCAACTGTATACACATTTCTGGAAAATTTCATTTTAAGATATATTTGAAAAGTACAAGACAGACTTTAATATTAAGATTTTAATCAATCATATTAAAATAACATTTTCATGATTATGTCTTTCAAACATTAATAAAAATAATGAAATAGTCATGTTCCTGTTTACTTCATGTGAAACTGTTAAATGACAGATTACATGTTTTATTAACATTCCCAGCTGTTATTCGTCATACTAACATCAACATTGCTATGTAAATTTCCAACTCACCCCTTATCCTTCAAGCTCAAGCCCACTACCAGAGGCCTGTTAACTTGAGGGTCCTGGGCAATATCTTTGCTTTTCCTGGGACTACACTCTGCTGGATGGACATCTCGAAATGTTGTTGGGATCTGCTGGAGCCACTAACCCAGTTTGGGGGTTACTGCCCTGAGTGCTCCAATTACCACGGGGACTGCTGGTATCCTCACCTTCCATAGCTTCTTAAGCTCCTCTGTCAGCCTTTGCTATTTCTCTGGCTTCTCGTGTTTCTTTTTCTTGATGTTGCTATCACTCAGGATAGCTACATCTGCCACTACGACTGCCTTCCTCTGCTTATCCACCACTACTATGTTCATCACCTGTTTGTCTTTCTGTATCTGGAAGTCCCACAGAATCTTAGCTCGCTATGTGCTGGATTGTTTTATGGGCCTCTTTGCACAGCCTGCACCTGTGCAAAGATGCACAAGTGCATCAGGTCTACCACCTGGTGTGGATCTTGTACTTCGGGCTTATTCGTGTGCTGCCATGCTTAGTGCCTCTGTGCTGTCTTTTAGTCAAGCTTGGTCAAGCCACTGGTAGGATTTCTCAGTATAAGCCACTTCATCTATCTGCCAGCGGTACATCCCATGCAGCAGCCTTTCCTTCCATGATGGTTCCTCTTCTTATTCCTCTTCCACCTATGTTTCTGTTGCTTGAGGTATTCACGAAACACACTATCAGTTGAGGCCATCTTCCTGATGTACCCATGGATCTTTGTTTCATCCTGGACAGTGGTTCTGGCACTCACTAATCCTTGGCTACCTTCCTTCCACTTAGCATACAGTCTCACAGTACTGGACTTGGGTTGAAACCTTCCATGCATGGCAAGGAGTTTCCTTGTCTTGATGTCAGTGGCTTCTCTTTCTTTGGCCAACTGATTATCCTAGCAGGCTATCTGACAATGAGAAGGGCCCAGGTGTTTTTGCCTGGATCTTGTTCTTCAAATTCAGCAGATTCTTCAGGACTTGCCTTACTATCTGCATGTATTTGGTGGTTGCGGTTTTCCTAGGCTCCTCTTAACAGTTCCTGTTTCCCTGTGGGATCCCCAGGTACTTGTAGCTATCCTCGATGTCTGCATTGCTGCCTTCTGGTAGTGCAGTTTCCTCAGTTCTAACTACTTTCCCTTTCTTTTTTACCATCTGACTACACTTCTCCAGTTGTTGCTGTGGATCCTAGAGGTGTGGACTACTGAGTTGATGTCTTGCTAACTCTTGGCATACAGCTTGATGTCATCCATGTAGAGGAGGTGGCTGACCATTTCTCCATTCCGTAGTCAGTATCTGTACCAAGCCTTGTCAATGATATGGCTTGATATGGTGAGGGGATTGAGGTCTACGTACAACAGCAGTGGGGACAGAGCATCTCCTTGGTGAATCCTGCACTTGACGTTGACTTTTGCAACTGGCTTGAAGTGACTGCCCTACCTACCAGGAGCTGGTGTTTTTTCCATGTTGTGTTCCTGACAATTTATTTCTGAGCCCCACTCATGTATTGAGCCATGTGCCAATATTCTTAAAACTTTTTGATAAAGCATATAGTTAGGGCTGGATCAGGTTGACCCTGAATCCTCCCTTAGTTATGTTGCAATAGGTCTAGGCTGCTGTGGGATTTCCATGATGCACTGTTTGTCACCTTTTTCTCTCAGTAAGTGTTTATAAACATCTCTGCATTTAATTATTAGTTATTATTAATCCCTGGCTCTCTTCCACAGCATGTCTTTGTCCTGTCTTCCTTCCCTAACCCCAACCAGTTGTGGCAGATTGCCGCCCCTCCCTGAGCCTGGTTCTGCTAGGGGTTTCTTCCTGTTAAAAGGGAGTTTTTCCTTCCCACGGTCACCAAAGCACTTACTCATATGGGGTCAAATTATGTTTTTCTCTGTTTTCTTTGTATTATCATAGGATCTTTAAATCTTGTCTGCTATGACTGACAGAAGCTTCCGTGTGGTACTGAGGCAGTTTATTGGCCAGTAGTTAGATGGGACTTGTTCCTTCTGGGGATTCTTGGGGACAGGATTGTCCGGCCTTCAGTTAGCCATTCTGCTTGTATTTCATCCATGAGCAGCTGGTTCATTTGTGGTGCCAGATGCTCATGGAGTGCAGTTACTTTCTCTAACCAGTATACGGAATCATGTCAGGGCCTGATGCTGTCCAGCTCTTCATACTTAAGACTGTGTCTTAAATGTCTACCACTATGATAGTTACAGGATCCTGTTTAGGTAGTTGTTCTCATGTTGTTCACCTGCCGCTGAGAGTACACCTTAGATGATTTATTGGAGAACATCTGGTTTATTTTCCTAGCTTCAATTTCTCAGGTTCAATTGGCAGGTTTAGGCTGAAAGTCTTTGCTTGGCAGTTTCCAAGCCCTCAGGTATGTGAGTTACTATCATAAGGGGTAGTGGATAGTGGATAGTTTTTAACCCACATAATTTCCTTAGGGATTAATAAAGTATTCTGATTCTGATTTTCATGCATTCAGCAGCTTTATGGTCATCAATTCTGCCACATTACTTGTAACAAGTTGTTTTCCGTTTTTCAGGAAAACAACTTGTTACAAGTACAAGTAACTCTTACACCTGCATTGTGAGTGTTGTGATGTCTAAGTCTGGTGAAACAACGTTTGATGTAAATGTAAAATTATATGTTTGATGTGATGCACTGCTTTTAGAAACCAATGAATCACACTCAACTTGCTGAATTTGTCTGTACAAAACCTTTAATACAATTTTTCTTCCACACAATTCAAAAATTCTTACAGAATTGTTTGTATTCGTGAAAGAACAAATGGTAGACTTTTTAAAATAAACTTTCAACCAAATAAATTTCTTGAACAGGATGATGATAAATTGGCCAATCTCACCAGAAAGAAGCAGTTCAATTGCAAATTCCCCAGTAACTTAAAAATGTTTCATAAGTAGTGGGGAATTTGCCATCTTCTGTATGTGACCATGGATGAATGTGCTAAAAGTCCAAGTAAAACTGCAATATCATCAGCACACTATCCAAAGCCTGTGAAAGAGCACAGTTTGCATATCAGTGATGAAATTGTATAACTTCCATGCGAAAGTATCAGCTTTGTTGTTTCTAGGTGAGAGTTCTACTACTAAGATAGCTCACCCCATCACCCCACCTATTTACCTTACCAGATATAGAAATTGCTTGTACCTGGATAAGCAGATAAGGCAGCTATTACAAAAGCCTTTCTAAATGTTGGGAAACAGCTACTGGCCTAGTGACTGCAGAATAAAGTGACACGTCATTCATGCTAAAGTAATAAAAATTTAATTGAATATAAAATAATGTTTAATTTTAAACAAAATGAAAATGTTTGCTATGACAAAAATATGAAAAGAAGCACGAGACTGCTTACACAAGACACAATATTATCCTATAAAACCGGGTGAAAATTTATTTGAGCAAATATCTTTAGTTCGTGCTTGAAACTAAATTAGACTTCCAAACCACTGGGCTTCAATATTACCCATATGTTCTGTGTTCTTATTTATTGACAATGACCATAGAATAAAATATGAAGGCATCCAATTGAACTTTCAAGGGAGCAATATGACGGCTTTAGGACCCTGACGTCACCCTCCTTCAGGAAGAGGGCGTCGGCTCGGTAGCCGGTGGAGGAGGAAGGTGCTGTGACTGGCGAGCTGCTCGCGCAGTGACGCGTACAACCGCGAGGTCAGGACATTGGCGCGAGCGATGCGAGTCAGGGGCTGCGAGGAAACAGACTAGAGAGAAACACCTCAGCCGGGTATCGTCTTGTTTCAGCGGTGTGAAAAGAAACACAGTGCAGTGAGCATGTCGGTGCTAGCTTTGCAAGAGTATGAATTCGAGAGACAGTTCAACGAGGACGAAGCTATCCGATGGATGCAGGAGAACTGGTAAGGCTACACTGTAACGTTAGCGCCCCGTTTATAATCCCATATATAGCAATGAACGGTTTTTCTACAGCACATTCAACGCGCCGTGCTCGTGCTAAATGTGTGTTGGAGCCTGTAGCGTGGAACATACATCCACCTCGTTTACCGGGATTAAACCTAGCCGTATCCTCTTACATCAGCCTCTTTGTCATCATCCGCGAATTTCTGACTGTGCTTCATAAAATGAACAAATTCATGCAGGCCTTCAGCCGCGTGCGAAAACGCCGCTCTGCCACATTTCAGTCTGTCTGCTCTCACTGGATACTACATGCTCTTCCACTGTTGCATTGTGCATCTTTCATGAGCAGGATTTGTCCTTGAATTCCTGTGATTTATTCTCCCGGCATCACTGCCGCGATAGTATTGTAAAGGTCATCCATTCCTCCAGCTGTCGCACCGCCATCCACTTACTGGACCAGTATGTTTTTATCCACTGATTGACTGATTTTCTTTGGTCAAGAGTGGACACCAGTCCTGGTTTATTTTTGTCCTTTAAAATAAAGATCTTTGTTATTAATTTAGTAATTATTTGTTCTGTGTTTTAAAACAGTTATTTTTCATTATGAGTCATATATTGATTGTTTTCAATCAATGGAGTATAAAATGATTAAAAACTGTCATGACATCCCCAGACTCTAAGGGGTCTAATAGCGTGCTTGGTCCAATATATTTCCTATGTAAATGAAAAGAGAAAGTGTTTGGAGCTCTACTTTAAACAAAATGGCTGGAACTATTATTAACCTATCAAAATTGTTGATATTTTATTCTTATTTTATTGATGATTGAGTAATAACCCAGTTCTCTTAGCTCTAAATAAAATGCTTTTCCAAAATAAAGAATATGAAATCCCATTGCATTTTTTTAAACAGCTTTTTTTCACAATAGAGTGTATAAGTTGACCTTTTACAGACATTTCATTTTTAAGTACCTTGTTAGGGGAAAAAAAACAAAGCAAAACAAAAATCTGAGTGATGTTAAGCAACTGGATTAGCAGATTCTGTTAGATTGGCCTTTCAAGTTGCAGCTGATCTACAGAACAGAAGGACTATTCTCCCAACAGCTGTCCAAGGTGGTGTGGATGGAGTATATATGAGAAAGCAGGATGAGATCCTTTCGTGGAAGGCAGCTGAATATTCTTGAGGGTCACTATAACAGCAGCCTGACCAACAATCCAGAGAATGGTGAAAATATGAAACAGGAAGTTGCAATTTTTTTTCTTCTTCAAAATAAGAGTGAGGTGGCTTGTCCTCAGAATACCCTGTACTAGTACAGGATGCTGCAAATTAAAGCTGAAGTCACCTTCTGGCATCGTTGTTCGTTGATAAGAAGCGTCAATATTTAAAATGTCTCATTGTTTACTTAGGGTGGTGTCTGCCACGCTTTGCACAAACTGTAACATTACTCCAGGCTGAAATTTCCCTGTTGCTACTAACGGATGAGTAAATATTCTTCATGATTGTGTGCAGTCATGTATTACAATCGTGGGTCATGTACTGGTCCGTCCACCCATCTTTTGCATGAATTAATAGAGGGTTATTATTGTCCAGGTCCACGCCAGGTTGAGCAAGAAATGGTTTCAAGCAAAACAAAATGATTCATGGGTAAAGTTAGTATTAGCTTCATTCACTGGTAGTGGGTTTTTAGAAGGCAGCACACAGAAAGTAAGAGGTATTTGTCTAGCTTCATCTGTTTCAACTGCCTGTAAAAAGGCAGATTATTTTTAAAAGATATTTTCCTTGAGTGCTTGGAATGAGTTATAGAACAGTTTCAGTCTTATTCAGTAAAATTAAACCTGTGTGTGTGTGTGTGTGTGTGTGTGTGTGTGTGTGTGTGTGAGAGAGAGAGAGAAAGAGAGCGAGAGAGAGTGAGTGAGAGACCACATGGGAGTAATGTGTAGGAGCTGTCCATACCCTAGTACTGACAACCAACCAATAACGTTCATCTTCTGATGTCTGCTGACAGAGCATTAGCCAATCAGGTTGCAGCTGATCTGTGATGACCTCTCTCTGCTATTCCTGTAGTGGAAGATGTCAGACAGGGCCAGTGCACATGGCTAATAGAGACAACAACTATGAAAAAAGGGACTGTATAAGTTTATGAGTTGACATTAGGAATGTAATAAAGGGTGACGTATTTTTATGGCTTAAGGGTGAGATATAAGGAGCTCTTATGAAAGCATGTGCCTTAGAAGAAAAAAATGCCTCTGTTTAATGGTTAGCTCAGTGCAGTACTTAAACCACCACACAATAACTTTAATCTAATTTGCACAGTTTGCGTTTATGTATTTATTTTGTATATTTATCCTGCAAATCATTAACAAGGCCAAGTGCAAATATGAACTGATTTCAGTTCATATTTGCAAAAGCAAATGGCAAGAATTGCATACAGATCTCTGGCTTGGCTGTTTTCAGTCTTGTTTGACTAGAAGAACAAGAGGATCCCTTTTGATGGATGTGCCAGGAAATAATTCAGACTCTGAAGGTAAGGCAGATCATATATTTATCATATAACATATGTATCTTATATTTATCTTTGGATATCACAATAAATGTTTATTTTGCATTGCATTTAACTGGCTATAGAGTAGACACGTGAGTTATATAAAAGCATGTGTGCATGACAGAGGAGTCATTGATAAAGCATGCAATTGGCCCTGAAGTTAACACCATTAGACTGTGACTGTTGAACATAGTTATGTAATAGTGTTGATGATGATAAGCTGGAAAAACAAATGGCTCTAAAACTATTCTATTAGTCAAAACCAAAGATATCTTTAATCAGAATTCATTATATATGTTACACTGTTGTGTTACATTTTTTTCCTAATATTTCCATGTACTGTATTCTCATTGTTGAATATAGGAAAGCATCAGCTTTAGTCATGACGGTCATTTACATTTCAAGCAAAATGTATGTTAACTGAACCATGAATCCTGTTCTTTGGCTATCAGATATTATGTATTATTTCTAGTGTGGTCAGTGTTGCCTGTTTCAGTTTGTATTATTTGATGTTAAATATGCACAAGTTTATTTTTCTTGTTTCATGTTCAACCAAGTCCCAGCTAAAGTAACCCCTCTGTTTAAAACAAGACAAGACATAAGTGTACATTGTTATATACTGTGTGTATGTCATTGTTCTGCAGGGATGAATGGAGACTGGTGCCCTGATCTAATGTCTTTGTTGGACACTGACAGGAGACAGCTCAGTATTGTATAAGAAAGGTCAAAGAGTCGCTTGAAGAACTAAGAAGAGGAGGAAGAACTAAATACTGTGTAATAACATCTGCATCTTGCCTTTTTGACAACAAAATGTATTCAGTACAATATAAACCTAAATATTATAGGGGCAGGGTGTTTTCATTTTTTCTCCACTTCAATCTTGTGGCAAAAGATTGTCTGATTTGACTTTGGTGAGGAAATTGTGGTGCACAACCCAAATTTAATTGTGATTAAGTAACAGTAGGAAATTGGAAAACCAGTTAAAAAAAAAAAAAAAAAAAAAAAGCCAAGGTAATGACTTCCATTTACTTCGGAAGTCTCAGCAGCATGTTTCTCCTGGGACCCGAGTCAGCTGAAGTCAGATGCACTCCTCAGCTAGATCATATTAATATAAGAGAACTTTTTTCTTCATCTCAGTTCTTTGGCCCTTCACAACCCATTTCAACACATAATCACTTAACACACAGTGAACCTTATGCAATGCCTGACTGTAATTGCACATATAGTGCTTTTATTAACATTGCAAACTAGTCTTTGATATAAAATTGTTTAGCATAACATATGCATCATAATACTGTTTTGAATAAAGTCTGTTTAAAAACACATGCATGGGTTTCTGTATTTGTTGTTGCAGCTCAAATTTTGGGTTGAAATTAATAAACAAGTACTTCTCTTGTTTTGATAGGTGATAGCACGTCCAGTCTAATGTGGTAATATCTGGACTGCAGTCTTTGGTTATTGTGTGTGACAGAACTGGTTTGTCATCACTTCAAATGAAAACACTTATCTTCCTAAATATATTAAAACCTCAGATGTGATCCAGTGCAGTGGATAAAACCTGCTCCATTTCAATATTGCCTGATGTATGTTAAGATTGCAGTGTTCCTTACAATCCATAAAAGACACGTTGTTATTATTCAGTGTTATACACACACCTTCAACCTGCTGACTCAGTCTGCACTTCCACAAACGTCATCATTTCTCATTAGCATGCAGATTGTTTAGAACCTTATGTTCTGTTTTTTGAAAATCCCCATGTGTGGATAGCATCTCCATGGGTCTCTGCTCTTTTGATGGATCTCTGGTGATTTTGCTTTGGACTGATAACACGGGCTGCACAGTCGTAGAATACTGTAGGGAATGAATAATGAGAATTTTATGTGTGGTCTGACTGTTAATGTTTCTTCTAGAATTTGCTTCATTTGCTGTTGCTTTATAAACTTATTTTTAGAGTAAAATAATAATGTTTAGACTCTGCCTTCATGAAATGTTTATGAATATTACTTTTAACAGTAGCATTGCTTCTTTTTAGCTAACCATTTGCCTTTCAATTCAGAAGTATCCTGGCTCACTGACTAATCTTGAAGATCATGTTTCTGGAACTCGATAAGTTGGGGAGATAGCTGTCTTGCATCACAGTTTCATATTACTTATTCAGTCCAAGTGCAGCCTTCTCTATTGTTTCTGAGTTCTCATGCCCTATTATTGTACAGATGAGACCAGTAGATGGACTGGATTAAAAAATTATGTTGCATCAGTGGTTAGTGCATAGTGGCATTTCCCATAGATTTAAACTTTTACTTGTATTGAGTAGAGTATGCACATATGCATGAGCAACTACAGTCCAAGAAGGTGCATTTGGACAATGTTTGATAGGATGAGATGCTCTTTTGAAAAGGTATTACTATGACTCGCAAGTTGGTTTGTCCGACCAAAATGAGGAGAAAGATCTGGGATTAGTAGTGAGTCAACCTTTAAAATATGAGCAAGGGACTACACTAAAAGTTCATTTATTATGCTGGAAATCTGTGAAAATAATAATAAAAATTCAAAAATGATTTAGCAATTGTACTTGGGCAACCACCTGAACAACTAAAGTTAAAGTGCGTGAAATGTTACCTAGCTTGTTTTCATTTTTCTCTTGAAAAATAATATATACATTTGTGTGCATTCTCTTATGTAACTTTTAAAAAGATTCATGATTCAAAGCAGTGCAGACGATGTGAGAGAGATCCTTGATGAGAAACCAATTCAGTATTTTTATTCAAGAAATTAATTTTAGGTATTAGAGACACCTTTTTGTGTTTTTTAGATGATTTCCTATTTCCTGAATTGCATCCGTAGCTATAAGTAAATGGATGCTGCTGCCTTTGTAACAAGAGCAGCACATGGTGATGCTAATCATTCTTGACCATGTTAACCAAGAATGTGCTTCAGGCTTGATGTTTGTTCGGCCTGTTTTCTTCTCACCACTGGTGAGGCGAGGTAGAGATATGCGCTGACTCCTCGGGAACTGATGTCTGCCTGGGTTGTTGCTGCAGTTTTGTTTCACTTTCAGTTTTTTTTAGGCTGCCAGTAAAAATCTTTAATGCAAGCAAAATCAGTTCATATTACAGCTATTTTGTGTTAGTGTGTATGTGTGACTTTGCAAGCCTGTGAAAATAAATTTATTACCTTATTTTGTTCAAGCTAGAAATGCAAAGACTGAACATTGGTATGGGTGAGATCAACCCAACTGACTGCCTTGTCATTTCTTCAACAGACCCTCTGTTAGTGTGGCCATGTAAATCACCAGCTTCTGTAGGTGTAATATGTAGGTGGCCCAGTACTTTTTGTCCATATAATGGATACCTTTGGTTAAAATGTACATTTAGGAAATAACACATTAAGCCCAAATTATAAACCACTAACACAAAAATATATTTCTACAGAATTTTCAGTTTTCAATTTTTTACTTTTTACAATCATTTTGAAAACTTTTTTCAAAACTGCACTAACATTTGTTTTTAGTTGGTGGACTTTTTGTTCCCCATTTCCTCTGGTGAATTGCAGCTTTTCTTGAGTAGTTACATACATGAGTGAATATGGAATGAATGCAGTTGGACTACATTTCTTCTCGCTGTAGTCACAAGAATGTGTGTCTTTTTCACTTTGTACTTGATGATGTGCGTTCCAATGAAAACAAAGTTTGGGCACATAGATAACATACTGGTGATGCAATCCTAAGACTAAAGGTTGACAGCCATCATTTCTTTAAAAAAACAAAACAAATTACTGCTACTTAATAATTAATTAATTAATTGTGATAATGTCAATTATTGCACAACAAATGTTAATACTTCCAGCACAAACTCCTTAAAGTAAGTATGACTTTTGGACATGCTGCTAAGTGACCTGTAAGTGCATCTCAGTGATTCTTGGATGATGACTGGTTATTATGTAATATAGCTAGATTATATTCACTGCAACTTGTGGTATTTTCTCTTTTTTTTCTCTTTTTCTGCTTGTCTGCTCTTTGGCAAAGTTACTCCTTTTACTCTTTATAGGATACAGAAAGTACTGCCAAGGAGTTAACTGTCCTGAACTAAACTAAAATATTGCAAGTGTGCCACAGATACACAGTTCTGCTGTGTATATAGTTGCATATGTCTTTGTGACATAGCATACACACACACACAGTTAGACACCAGCTCACTGTCACAGGCATGCAGACTCATCCTCAGACTGCAAGCACAGGATTACATAAGACATGAAATCTCCTGGACAAGCTAATACAGATCCAAGTTTCACAGCAGGTTATCCAGCAGCTTTATACGACACTGTCAGTGGGGGAGGGGATGGCCAATGGGATCAACATTCTTATTATAATGTGCATTGTACTAAAGAAGTTAGTACATAGGTCAACAAAAAACAAAACCATAAGGTGGTAGGATATGCTGGCATACTTCAACTTGATGTCTAGAACGAATCGTTTACTATAAAACTGTAATTTGGGCCTGATGGCTTGGCTCTCCGTTTGTCATGTTTGAAGTTAGACTACTCAACTTTTACAGGCTAAAAGACCATTTTCATTTGAACCTTTTATGGTGGTGATAATATTGTGAGACTGTAGTGTCAGAGGACATCTCTGGAGCTGTGCTTTGTTGGCTCCATCATCAGTATTCTCTCAAAAATAAATTCCCTTTTTAAACTTTTGTTCATCATTTGGCAGCAGTGAAAAATGAGCCAACACCCAGCGTCTTTATCTCTAACAATGGTTACGCACCAGAGGGAGAGAGAGTGTGATGCTTTCCTGATTTGACTGAGCAGCTCTTGTAGACTGCACTCAGTGTGCACAGTTTTACATACAGAGCCGGCTCTGCAGTAATAGATTTCACCTTATTTTAATGTTTTTTACCACTAAGCTAGTGCTTCTTGTGCTCATTTAGATGAATGCAGCTGCCAGCCTTGCTGCAAGAAAGAAATCTCTGCTGATTCTGTTGTTGCTTCATGCTGATCCTTCCCAAAAGAGCTCTGACTTTGTAGTTTTTTATTTGTGCTGCCTCGGCCCACTTTGGCAAACAGCAGAGTCAGGCTATTTGCCACAACCCTTTAATATATTGCACAAGTAGTTTTTACCTTGTGCAGTTTACTATCTTAATTTATTTATTAAATTATATTTTGGGAGGCATTATGACATACTTCGAGGACTGAGGAAACTTAAGAGAGAACCGAACAGAAAACTGTAATAAGGAGTCTTAAAATATATAATCTTTACAAGCACAAAGTGAGTCAGGTCCTAAAAACATGAGAGAAAGCAGCAACAAATCACTCATGACAGATTCTAATGTGAGGGTGAGTAGCTGTGCTACATGGCTAACATTAGGCTATTTATATATATTTTTTTTTTTCCTGCAACCAACCAAATAATCACATTTTGGCAAAATAAGAATTTTCTTATTCAGCTAACATTTGGTCATCTGTTAAAGGGTAGTGCTGGGCTTGTTTTATGGTACTGCCGTTGTGATCATTTGTATAGGAATTTGCTTATGGAGAGCCTATGAACAGGGGTTTTCAGCCTATGCAAATGTGGATGACACTGTGTGTAGGTCGAATGCTGATTGTTGGACAAGAGAGCAGGGACAGCAAAGATAAAAACTCCAAAGATTAAGAAATGAAAATCACAAATGGTGACTGCAGTGGACACTTGATTGTTGGTAATACTGGGTCTTTGTATGTAGGACTTTGCAGCTCGCTGAAGGACTAAAAACAATGAAAGGGTTGCCCACAAACAGGTTGAACCACATACTTTGAATACTGCCTCCAACAGATGCGATCTACTGGTGCCTACGGTTTGCCAGTGTACTGGACGTGGACAATCATCATGAGGCTACTGTAGTTTCTATGTAAATTTCATCATCAGATGGTCAGTGCGAGGTTCTGAGTGAACATCACCTGACCAACTGTCTCTGATCGCTATTTCTGACAGTGTGGACGTGTTAGTGGAGACTACAGAGCACCAACTGTGCATGCACCCTTAAGGTGGACTTCAGTCAGATTTCAAAGAACTAAAACTACGGCTACCGTGTTGTGTTGTCTCCAGCAGCCCATGTCTGTCCCACAGAGTATAATTGTTCTTTAGTGTTTACAAACTAAATTATTATGCAGTAAACTTCTTGGTCATCATACTGGTGTTTGAGTCAAAACAAATATAAGCTAAATATAAATTAAATGAATTATTAAAAATAAATAGATAAAATGTAAAACTCTTTGCTGATGATGAAGTAATCTGTTGCAATAGTTGGTCCTTAGGCTCTAAATTTATTTTCAAAATGTAACTTGTTTGTTGGCTTGAATTTATTAAAACAAAGTTCACCTTGGTTTAAGTAAGTGATTATCCTGTTTTAAATTTGTGTTGTGTGGATTTCAATACTTTATATTTAGGTGGTATGTAGATGGCATTGTGAGCATTGCCAAGCATCCCTTATGTCTTCATTCAAGCATGGCAGCGCAATTACTGAAAATGTTGCATGCTAGTGCAATATTTGTCACCTGCTGGTTGAAAGAGAGCGCTAAGAACAGAAAGAGTGCAGTGAGTTTTGGTTAGGAGGAAGAATCATTACTAAATCTTTGTTCTCACTCTTTTCAAAACTTTAATTTTGCATTTCACATTTAACATTAATGGACCAAGAAAATCTGCATTTTGCTTTTGAAATATGTATGCAACCATCTATGGAGTGACAGGATGCGTGACTGCAGCTTTTCCCAACCTTATAAACAATATTTTTTCATATTGACCAAAGCTACCACCAATGACTACCAATGGGCCTTGCAATCAGTTTCATGATCATTATTATGCAAATTCCCATTACCATTGATCAATGGAAATGTCTGTGCATTACCACTACAGTTGGAGGAATGGCTGTAATCACAATACTGTAAGATGGTGAAAGATATATCCTTAGAGATGGTTGTTCCCTTTTCATGTAAATGGCCTCCTTGACTCCCCACTCAAACCAGTGTTGCTTCTTGTCAGGATGTGCATACCCTCATCATTGAAAGAGTGATGATGAGGTAGCTCTTCTGTGTTGTGCCATCTGCTTATCCAGAGGTGGTTTGGTTTCCCTGACGTGTAATTCACTGCAATCTTCCTGGCACTTCACCACGTACACTATATTATTCTGTTTGTGCTGGAGGATCCGATCCGTCAGGTGGACCAATTGTTAGCATAGTGTGTCGTGGGGTTTGAAAGCTACAGAGACCGTGTTTTGACAAAATGCGTCTCAGCTGTTCTGTTAAAGGTTTTCATTTAGGCAGCAGTTGTCTTTCTTCTCTCCTGGATCGCCTAGAGCATTCTGTAGGTGCTTTCCCAGCTTTGACAAATGTCCAGCTGGGATAACCACACTTACTCAGGGCCTTTTTGTAATGATGTCCTTCTGATTCCCTGGCCACTGTGTCTGTGGGGATGATAAGAGTCAAACATTTCTCCCCCTGAAAACAATGTGTCCAGCAAGCAAACAGAATCGAGTCTCTGTAAGTAATCAAAATTTATGAGAGAATAAACTGAAAATTCCCCTGGAGTTTGTGCTTGGCTGGATTGTAACACACTGCAAATCAGAATCAGAGAAACTTTTTTAATCCCAGAGGGAAATTGAGTTGTCATAGATCATAACAGAGTTATGATAAGTATTAAGATGATTAGATAAATATAGAGATGGGTATAAATATAAAAGGACAAGTATGTGTGCAAATATATTTTGCGGTGCAAGTACATCATACACTCTAAACAGCCTTGTATTGTATTGTATTAGTGCTGTCACTTGCTCCTGATTTTGAAATGCATATTAAACCATAGACTGTAGCTTTCAGGTCTGGAAGTGCCTTGATATTTGCATTTTTATCTAATAGCCAGAAGGGGGTGAGTCCACTGGTTGTAGACATTTCATAGCTGAAGGTGCCCCAAATGGAGGATCACATGCTTTCTGAAGTTGCGGGTTCTGGTTAGAGTGCACTTCCAGCTTACTGCAGCTGGTCAGGGAAGGAAGAGGACTACTACTGGGGTCCATGATGGTGTTAGTGAAGTCCATATGACCAAGGGACAAAAATGATGAACTGGCAAGCAAGTCTGTCAGGGGGGGGAAAGGGCTGGTGTTAGCTGGTTATCAGCACCTTAGCTTTCAAAGTAAGAGAGAGGGAATTGTCCATTACTAAAATATACACTAAAGGCAATGATGAAATGAAGAAAATGTGGCAAACATTGCATTTCAGGTGGATCTTGTTCACATAGATATCAACAAATCATTGAGTTATTAATGGGGTTAAATGCATAATTAAAATGTCACATGATGTCAAGTGCTTTGTGTTTTAATGCTTAAATGGACATTTTACTTAATAGATGACAAAAGACTATTTAAAATAAAATCTGTGTAACCTTTGCCAAACTGTGACCACTGATGATAGACATGGTAATTACAAATAGATGTGAAAAATATTTTTTATCAGTAGCACAAGCAAACTGCAGTACTATGCCAGCCGTGAGCCACTCCTCATTTCTTTATATAATGCTAGGAAAATAGGCAGTGTGTTTGTTATCAGTGTGACACTGAAAAGTGATGAGATGCTTTCCAGATGATGATGCATGCCAGATTCTGACACCACTAGCTGAAATGCAGCCCCCAAATTATGACAGAATCTCCATCTTCTTCCATGTGGTTGTAGAAACTCACTTTTGTACCTCTCTCCTAACCTTCTCTGTACATCATAACAATATTTTTTGTTTGTTTTTTGAAAATTCAAATATCTTTGAAACCAGAAATTTCAAATGTTCAGTAATCACTCCATAAGCTGCTGATTTTTCACCTTTCCTCCCCAATTCCCTTCTGTAAGAAAGGCTCCTTGACAGCCACCATTTCACCAAGACTATTTCTAACAAGTCTTCAACAAATAGTAGATGGAGCAACTGAAAAGCCAGATGCATCTGATGTATCTTTATTTATTTATTTACTCATTTTTGTATTTCTAAAGGACATGACTTTTACATAGTGTTCATCCGTTATCAATGTTTTTTAAGAAAATGCTCAGGGATAAGGACTGAGAAGTCGTGAATAATAAGCCAGTGTTTACAGAAAAAGGGCTCCAGAGAACCTAGCGAATTAGTGCTCGAGACCTCTTTTAAAAAAAAAAAAAATACCAGAAAGCCTGGCTCCTAGGAAGAGGCACATTACTTTAACTCAATAAATTCCTTTATAACATGACATCTAATTTGATAACCTTCAAAAACTAATGGCCATGCTAGAACAAGCGAGGCTTGGACACTAAAATGGTAAATGCAACGTATTTTGCGCCATCTTTAGATGATTTCATTGTACTCATAAGGAGTTCTATATATGAAATCATAGCTTAGGCTATGTTCACCATGCTACCCTTTGACCTTTAACCTTAAATGGCAGTACACCAAAGGGTAATGCTGAAATTGTTTCTCCTTTGCAATCCACTCCAGCCACTCCACAGTATATAGGGCACTGTATTGTGTGTTGCTCTGTTCCCCCCTCCTTCCTGTGTAGTTGAGAAACAGTGATGTCATTCTGCAGTCCAACCCTGTTGTCATTCTGTAAATGCAGCTGAATTTGACTTTGACAGGTTTGTCCTTTGTTCTTCCGAGGTGGTCTCAAGCATTTTATGGTCTCCTGCAAGAACAGTTAGGTGACATCCTGAATCCTTTGTTGAAAGATGGAAAATAAAGAGTTGATACACTATGTGATGGTAAAAGTATTCATTTATTCAGTTTGAAAAGACAAAGGGCATCAGCAGCAGCACTTTTTTATCTTCTAGCATTGGTTGACCCATAACCACCTACTGACATACACCTTAACCTGACTGACCGTCTTACACAACTCTCCTGTAATGAAATTACAAAGTGGGATCCTAAAGTTAGCATCAAGTTCATTCTTGAAGTTCCTTTTTGAGAAACTGATGCCATGGAATTAAAGCTTTAATTGATTATTGTCACATAGCCTTTTACATTTTTTTAAAAGAAAATAAATTACGCCTTTTTTGTGTGGCTACATCTTGATCAGCAAATTTTAGCGCTGTTGTCGAGAGTGCCATCTGCTAATGCAGCAGAACAGGTTTGTTCACTGTGTACAAGGTTGCACATGTGTGGGCTCTGTGAGAAATGTTCAGCAGTGTTATCAATGTAAGTCTTAACCCTTTAAAGCCAACTATATCATGTTTAAAACATGCGTTTTTGGGACGTCTACATCAGTGTGAACCCCTATCCCATGGAAAACTGAAATAAATCGCATGATATGCTTTTAAAGAATAAACTGCAAAAATGCCTGATGTAGTACTCCTGTGCTTGTATACCATATATCACAATTTAATTGGCAATTCTGTTTAAAGGCCTTATTTTAATTTTGTATAATAAAGCACTAAATACCTAGGGCTTAAAAAACGTCAGCATCATGTTGTTGTCTTTGTATAACCTCTAAATAACAGCACAAACCTCACTGAAGTGGAACATCACTCCTTGGGCTACTTTTACTCAGCTAATTAATCCCAGAGCTATTGGTCAAGCTCCAAGAATGCCTCATTCCTAGTTGCTGTGCACTGTCCTCTTGACAGCAAACCCAATGTTTTTTTTGTTTTTTTTTAATGTTTCCAAGGTTGCTGCTGCTGATATTTCTTTTTTCCAGTATCACCCTGCGGTTACATACATATATCTACTTCTGGCTACCCTGCTGTAGGTCTGATGCCTGACTAACTGGAACCTACTACCTTACCCTCATAAGGTTTATTTTCCTGGAGGTTTATCTTCTTGGCTATGCTGCTCAAAACAGTTACTCTGCTCTCTGTCCAATAGAGCAGATCGTTTTTCGACAACGCTGGTTTGGTGTTTTTCGGCCCTATTCAGCATCCAGTCTGTCAAGTCAGACCTCCTGTACCTTGTAATTGTGCTGAGCACTGACAAATGCTTTTCTTTAGATTCAGTTGAGCCAGGTGGTGTTTCACTGACAAGTCAATTAACACAAATTTAGATAACAGGATGGCAGGAGCTGAAACTGAATTGCAGCAATAACAATTAACTTGTAGCAAAGTATTAAATGGCAGTTGGAACTGGACTCTGATCATTAAATCATTGCTTCAGGCATTGCATGTGAAGTCACTGTATTATGTAAAACGTGTCTTGTGTACATTATGAAGCAGTGCTGGAAGAGGAACTTCTGTGCATACAACAATTACATTGTTAGAAATGATTACTTTGTGATGGGAATAAATTGTAAAGAAATGCTGCTTTCATTTAAAATGTCAATTTTTCTTTCCTCATAGTATTTAAGGATGAAGCTTGCCAGCTTGCTCTTTGATAATGTTTGTTTCTTCTTTGATGGATTACAGTAGAGTGCAAGTCTTAAGCAGTGGAGCAATTTATTGAAATGCAATCGTACATGAAAATATAGTGTATATATTAAAAAAAGAAGCTTGAAAGTCAATGTGTTGTATAAACCTTTATTGAGGAATAAAAGGTGGAATAAAGCCAGAGCTCTCTTAGGCAAGTTTTTTGGAATTTCTTCAAATAGTGTCCAAGCTTCTTGATGGACATTCCAAAGCTCTTCTTTGGATGTTGGCTGCCTTTTCTTCTGCTCTCTGTCAAGATGGTTCTACATCTCAAGAATGTTGAGGCCCAGACTCTGGGAAAGCCAATCCATAATTGATAGAAAAACATACAGTGGAATACAGTCAAGATATGCTTTCACTGGATTGCTGTTGCCAATCATATATATGGTACATCAGAATCTAGTGTTGACCTCAGCCTCTTCTTCCTGTTTCCTTTTCTTAAGAGTTAGTTTTTGACAGCCATCCTTCCATTTCTGATGGGTCTTCACCAAAGAGTAGATGGATCAACTGAAGGCTATGTCACATCTTTGCTGTATTTCTTTCCTATTTCTTAAGGATATGACTTTGAGATACTGTTCATCTGCTGTATATAGCTTTTTAGGCCTGCCACTTCTTTCTCCACTTATCTAGCTTTTTAAAATCTTTAAGGGAGATACAGCTCTCTATGCCAAATGTGTGGCTAATAACTCTGGTAATTCCAACAAGGAATTGCCTTGTGGGTGCAAAAACACTACTGTCAAACTGTGTTATCTTTGGCTCTTTTCTATGAGTTCAGCTAAAGAAATGGGAACAGATTAAGTTTTTTACAGCAGGCTGCTAGTAACAAAGTGCCTAAAGATACAATTTAAAAAAGGTTGTATGCTAAATTGTCTGTTTTGTGTAGACAAAACAGCGGTCAATCCTTAGAGTTAGGTGCCGTTTTATGCTTGAATGATTCATAAGTTAGTCTAAAGTGACTTTAAAAGCATTCATCTAAAAAAAAGTGAGGTACAAGTAGTGGACTGAAAATGAGTGAAAAGGAACCAGTGTCCTAAGAAAAACTTTGAAAGAGCGTCAGAAAGTTCTGAAAACTTTTGCTCAACATCGCTTTACAAGAACGTCTGACATCTTTGGGAGCAAAATATAAAGAACTGAGGGGTGTTTCAAGACTTAACCTTCGGCTATTTTGGTCACTTTAGTGATACTTTATAACCTTCATTCCTCATTTGTTGCATTGAACATCAGTATATTTTCCTGTGTATAGTAAGTCATGCTTTCTCTTTTTGTTGCTTGCAGGAAGAAGTCCTTTCTCTTCTCTGCACTCTATGCTGCCTGTATCCTCGGGGGCCGCCATGTCATGAAACAAAGGGAGAAGTTTGAGTTGAGGAAACCATTGGTGCTGTGGTCACTCACCCTTGCTGTATTCAGGTAAGAGGGTTAACATTTGTTTAATGATCATTTAATATAAACTGACTTCAGTTGTCAAACGTAGCTGCGTTTCACAACAACTAGAAACAGTAGCCATGTGCACAGTAAGAAAACCTCAGCCTTGTACAAAGTGCTAGAAATACAAACATTTTAGCTACAATGTGGGAAGCACTTTCACACTTTTAACACAAATTATTGTCTGTATCTGTATGTCCTCCTCACCCCCATGTAGTATTTTTGGTGCCATCCGTACTGGGAGTTACATGATGTACATCCTGATGACGAAAGGGCTAAAACAGTCAGTTTGTGACCAGAGCTTCTACAACGGGCCTGTCAGCAAATTCTGGGCATATGCTTTTGTACTCAGTAAAGCACCAGAGCTGGGTAAGTCGATTTTAATTTTTTTTTTTAATTGGTTATCTTTTGCATATTTTTTTCTACAATACTGCAAATACTGTAAAAGGCTGATGGGGTATTGTCGTCACCCCGTCAGGCAGGTGGTCAACATGGACACCCAAGTTTCTGAATATGATAACTCAAGAACCAAGCGGCATACAGCTTTCAAATTAATACTAAAAGTGTATTTACTAATAATCTTGGACGAGTTTAAATCCCAGAAACCTCAGTCTTAAGGTCAGGGGTCAGAGTTTCTGAAAATCGTCTGAATGTGGTGACTGAAGAAGAAAGTCACCTACAATTTTGAAATTGATACAATAGGTGTATCTGCTAGGAGGCTGATGGATACAATTGGCCATCACCAGTACACTTCTTTTTAAAGATTTCAATCAATCAGCTTTATTCGCCACATGCAGGTTGCCCTGCAGTGGAATAGACCCCGATTTTGTGTGAATAGAATTTTATTTTTGCTCATCTTTATCTTCCTAGTGTCAGATCTTCAAGCCTAAACCTAGAGCAGCTGTTCCTCTCAGCAGGAATAAAGAGTGGCAGATGCCATGTTCTCTCTGTCTGGCTAATGTCCAAACTATCATGTTGTGAAGTCTGGAAACTGGAGACTTGATTGTTTCTGTATCTACTAGGTACAGAAAGGTGCAGGCGGCTTAGGGAAACATAAGAAGGTGGACAGAGACCTTTTCGTCATGGGTGGATGTCTCTCTAGATATGTGACTAAAAATTCGAGACACTGCAACCCCATTGCACATTCTAAAAACGAATACAAGACGCATATAAGTAGTTATGTTCAATGAAGTTCTGCTCTGTTTCATCAAAATACCACTATTATCAGGACCAAAAATATGTATGGCTTGGCTTTAAGGATTCGAGTTGAGTACTCATTTAAGAACTACAGGTCAGAAGCCAAATTTCTGGCACCGTGCTCACATCTTTTAGCCATCCACTTTGGACAACATCTTCATCTGTGATTCCAGGTGAATTAACACTGCAACTATCGCAGCAAAATCAGGTAGAAAATAATATAACATTTATAACAGTAAAAGGGTTTATTTGTAGTAAACTGGCTGCTGCAAGCCTTAATAAATCAATATAAATAATAATCATGTTTGAATGATTAAGTAATTCAGAATTTTTCATTGTAAAAGAGAAATTCCCACAAATGCCCTATTATGTGCATAATAGGGCAAATTCTAGCAGTATAAATATAATACCAAAACAGTACTTTGTGCTGTCACTGACTGGTTTCCAGGCTTAGAATGGAACTTGGGGTCTGAAGGTTACATGACAGTAAGCATGATTGATCCAGTTAAAGGCGGTGTCAGTGTGACTTTGGTAAATATGTGACTAGTGGAACCTTACTTGGTTAATAAAAGTCTCTATTATGCTTGAGTTAATCATGCTTTGTGTTAAAATTCTAACTGTTTAACATACTGCAATTACTGCAGGATTAGTGTTCCTTGTGCATTTAAAGTCATTCAGCCACTACATTCACTAATATATATATTGCAATATTTTTTGACTGATGTAAAAAAAAATAAAAATGTAGGTAAGTGTACATTTACATTTATACATAAATTTGAAAACAAAAGCCCCAAATTTTCATAAGGAAAAATACATTTTGTAACCTGGAAACCACTGATATGAAGCATTGATATTATGGTGTTTTGTATTTGTAGCAGTACTTTACTTTGTACTTTGTTGTAATAGGGCATGTTTTCTGTTTTTTCAGCTTTTGCAGTAACCGCAACTGTTCATTGTAGAGTGCTTATCGGCCTTAGCCTTGTTATGGGTGATAAATGGTATAATAAAATCTGCTTTTGCCTCCACTTGTGTTTGTGTTTATCAGTTTATTGGGTCCTAAGTTGTCAAACATTTCAGTGCTTCTCTGTGTGTGCCTAAAGCTTTGTGTTTTTACACAGCTTTGCATATTTGAGAGTGATTTGTATCACAGCCAGTTACTTTTTATTGGACAAATAATAACCATGTTCCTTTTTCTGCTGCTCTGTCCTGTCTTATCCACTCCTAACTTCCACTCTCCTATTCGCAGGTGACACTCTGTTTATTGTCTTGAGGAAACAGAAGCTCATCTTTCTCCACTGGTACCACCACATTACTGTGCTGCTCTACTCCTGGTACTCCTACAAGGACATGGTGGCTGGCGGCGGGTGGTTCATGACCATGAACTACTTGGTCCATGCTGTCATGTACTCTTACTACGCACTGCGTGCAGCTGGTTTCAAGCTGTCACGCAAGTTTGCCATGTTCATCACACTGACCCAAATCACACAGATGTTGATGGGCTGCGTAGTCAACTACTTGGTGTACTCGTGGATGCAGCAGGGCCAGGAGTGTCCATCCCACATGCAGAACATTGTTTGGTCCTCCCTCATGTACCTCAGCTACTTTGTGCTCTTTGTCCAGTTCTTCTTTGAAGCCTACATCGGCAAGTCCAAATCATCGGCTACAGCTGCCACTAAGAAAAGCGAGTAAAAAATAAATGCCATAAGTATGAAAAGAAGGGAGATAATGTAAAAAGGGAGTTTGAAATTGAGAGCAGGGACCTTTGTCTTGAGAGATGAATGGGTTTAGGTGCGAGAGAGGTGGCATGTAGCCCACAAAGTCTAGTGGGAGTGGGAGGGTCATGAAATGGTTGGTGTTTGTGCTTGAGCATTATTACTAATGTGCAGGTCTTTAAAAAAACAAGAAAAACAAACAAACAAAAAAAAAACATTGAAGGTTATGTCTCCCTTGAGGGATGCTATAGAAACAGCACCACCATGATCAGAAGCCATCACAAGTTGTCCACCTGAAGTTTAAAAGCCCCCGTTTTAAATTCACGTTTAAAAGTTTTTCCAAATGTAAAAGATAACAAAAGGATCAAAATCACCAGATTAAAAACAAATTACATCTACCACAAGTATAAGTTTACTTATATAGTATATATATATATATATTTAAATATATATGTATATTGAAAAAAAGAAGGTACATATGAAGATGGAGTTAACATTAACACAGGCCATCTGAGTATGTTTTTGTTTGTCTGTCTGTCTCTTGTCAGTGTTTTTTTTTGGTTAGATCTGTCAAAGCAAAAGTTTGGATCGCTGGTGAGTACATGGAGCTGAAGTGTTGGTGGTTGATGTGAGCTGATGGGGTGAACGGCACTGTGTCGTCTGTCTTACATTGCAAAATGCGATATTTTTCTCAGGTCTTAGGTTATCTCTTTCTTAATATAATATGCATATCAAGACAAAGTAGACATGTTTAACATCTGCACCACTTTACAGTATGGCTGAATTTCATCTAGAATGTCTGCATAATTGAGAAAAAAAGTATGAATGGAGCTGATTGGACTGACTGTTGACCACACCGCTCCTGGCCGTGATGGGAAACAGATGCTGACAGTGCCCTGCTTCACCACTTGTCATGACCTTGCAGAAGTTGCCGACCACACTTGGAAAATTACTTGCCATTGACTACCAAGCACTTCGCTGTGTTAAAGGGTCCCTACCAGTGACGAAACCAGTCTGTTGGACAATGAATGCTTAAATGGAGGAAGAGCATATTTCTGTCTAGCAAAAGAAAAAAAATTCAAACATGCAAATTGTCAAAATCTGCTGTATTGAAAAATAGTATGTATCCTTAATGGTGTCTGTTGTGCTATTGTGCATTTGCACTGTATCAATGTAAAAAATATGTTGCTGACAAACTTAACGTATGAACAAAGTGCAAAAATGTGACATGCCTGTGTTTGTTTGTTTTTTTTCCTCTTGGTATTGCACACCATTGAAACAATTTTTAGTGCTAAACCTGAAAACCCATCTAAAGTACTACTAAGCATTTGACTAGAGACTATATTAAGAATTACCAGAGTTTAATTATCACTCCCAGACATCCAGTCTTTCTTTACAAGAGCTGAAAGACAAAGTGTAGCAGCAATCAAACATGTTTTATGCCTGACCTCCCAACATCAGGTATTACACTTCTGGTTTTAGCTAAATCACTAAAGTTGATTTGTATCATTGCTGGATGCGCTTCGGTAGTTGCAGGCATAAATGGCATGAGTAGTTAAGCTAAGCAGCTTTTCATCTAAATAATGATAATAATCCACTATTACTGTTGGTTCAGTTTTGAAAAAGCGTGCTGACCGCCCCCTAGAGGTCACATTACAGGTTGTTTGAGGCTCCATTTAGTTGAGGTTGGAGTGAGACATAAACATGGCATGAATCAAAATCAGTTTTTGTCTGAGAAAAGTTAATCACATAATTAACATGGATTCTTAATCATTTAGTTGGAAAGACCTAGTAAAGCAAATCAAGAAAGACCAAAAAACAAATCCTGTGAAGTGATGGTTGCATTTTATTCTTGTTGTATAGACACAATTCCATAATCCATAAAAATAATAACAAATGGTAAAATTATGCAATATACATGTTCTATAGGGAAAAGAACACGTTGCCCCATCATATTATAATTTTTAAATAAGTTAAACAAAACAACAGGATGTGGCCGCCTATCGTTCCTGTCACTTCCGGCTACCATCTTTGGTAACTAAAGAGTTAGCCAACGAAATAAAATACTACGATATCAAGACAAAAGGGGGGAGTAAAATTTGTTCAACAAGTTTGATATTTTGTTCAGGCTGAAGAAACTGAAGAGGGCTTTGAAACTGTGGTAAGTGTTAACAAACTCAAAAACAAACTCCCACAAGCACAAATCTTGGTATTGTCACGATTTTGTGACAATACTTTTATGGTTTAATGATTCAGTTTTGAATGTGTAGTATATCACAATTTATATTATAAAAGCGTCAAAACAGCCTAATGGGCCATTTCCAGAACACACATCATGGAAACGTGCAAAGGTCTTTTTCCAGTTAAATATCTCCTACAAGCTTAGCAGGTGATGGAGCACGATACTATAGAAGTCATGGGAGTGGCAAAACTTACCGGTGACAAAACTACTGATGATATCCTGAATTAACAGCAGAAACTATACCTTGTATAAATGTTCAGTAATTTGTAGTGAGAGACAAGTATCGAATAGACCTTACCAATTTGATCCCTATTATTACCAGTACTACAGTACTGTGCAATAATATTCTGAGTTTTCTGAAGGTATTTAAAAAAATGGCTACTTTATACTTATATTATCTTACATGAAAATAATGATTACGATTTTGACAGCTTTACCTGAATGATTGCAGAATTGATTACAGTCTTCTGAAGTTTTATCTAATTTCAGTTTATTCATAACCATAAAATGATTTGCTCTGTGCTACAAAAGGCTTGAATCTCAGTTGCCCCTCTCAAACAGGAATGCTCTTTATCTGAACTGAATGCAGATTATGATAATGAGTGCAGCTTCGAATTGCTATTGCTATCATGGTGTAAAGAGAGGTCACTGAAGCATTTTTTTGTTTTGTTTTTGTGTTTATATTTAGCATTTGCTACATATGAAAAATGAATAAGAACAGAGTTGCTAAATAACCAATTATTTTTTATTGGTTGCAGTTGTATCTTTATATATCCCTATTACTATTAGTTTCTCATCGGTGAGCTATTTTATTTCTTTGTAACATTGCTGCCATCTAGTGAAAAAAAGCCAACCTGGCTTTTTTTTTTCTTGACGATTGATTCCTAGGTCATTAATGATAGTACTGTGGAGCATTTATCTTTAATTGTTAAATAGTTGTGATGAAGAACTATCCTATTCAGTTTATGTAATGGGAAAAATGGCTAATTGAAATTAAGTTGGGATTATGTGCCACTTAAGTGAAAGTGTACCTGTGATTAGTTGTGCTCATTGTTGTTATGTTATTCATTTCCCCCCTGAGACAAAACTACCAAGACAGCTTGCCAGATTTGGGACTTTCCCTCCTGTCTATGGTGCAGTCATACATTCTGGCTCACGTGTCCAATACATGCATTAGACCTTCCCTCCCCTTCTGATTTTAACTCTGGACAAATCCTCGAAAACCAGTGTTGCTCTATCCTGCTCAAGAGCTAAAGGGACCAAATACTGACCTGAAGGATCAGGGCAAAGCCTTTGAGTGGGTGGCTAATTCCCGCTTTAGCCCTCATCAGCTGTCCTCTGGGCAGGAATGGGGCCGTGAGCGATAAGACAAAGCTAGACCCATCTGGCAGAAAATATAACCCCAGTTACAAAAAGTTATGATGGTCTGCAAAACCTAAAATCTGAGACAAAAAATACAATAATATCATTTAAACCCCATATTTTATTTAAGAAAATATTTTCACATTTTTATATTTTAATGCTTTATTTTGTGTTTTGAATGTGCACATTTCATACATCTGCACAAGTCTTTCTAAATGTTACAGGTTTTGGAGAAACACATGCTGTCATTCAGACAGTATCTTTTTCAGCAAAACAAAGAGATAGCATACTCTGCAACACAGCACCACCGCAATGTATTAGAGAACGTAAGAAACCATTCCCAAAGTCCTGACCGGTTGCCAGTTAAAAACATTTGACATTTTATCAAATAAAAAATATGGCCAGGAGGCCCTAAACCAAAGAGCTGGAATCCTATATTGAGCAAGGACAGGAAAACATTTTGGCTTTTAAAACTTGATCTCCTGAGTTACAAAATGCTTTTAGGGAGTTGCTTAAAGAAGACATGAGGTAACACAGTGCTTCTGGACTCTCTTCTGTACAAAGAGAACAAATGCTATGTTCTCTTTGTACAGTTTTAATTAGATATGGGGTTTTGGATAACAGGTTTTAAATTAAAAAAGTAAAAGTGAAGTAAACATCAAATGTTTTGGGGTTTTTTTTGGCTTCTTGTCATTGGCTATCAGTGGATACAATCAATGACATTTCATTACTCAACAAGTGTGGACAAAACATAAACTTGAAACTTAAAAGTGTTCACAGCTAATGACTTGAGAATAACACAGGGCAGTGAATATAGTTAAGTAAGTAAAATTAGTGTATCTTTTTCTCTTCTTTAAGACCTTTCTTTTGTTAAATTTAGCTTTCTGATGGATTAAACAACATAATTGTGTCTTCAGGTTTCCAGTTTGAAATCTCTGTGTTGTGTGAGTGTTGAGTTTTGAATTTTGCCATTGATGAGTTAAGCTAGAAGTGTGCAAGTAGCTTTAAAGGCTAGGCTGCTGAATAAGACCGCTACAGCATGTGCATCAGCTTGGAGGGCTTTGTCACTTTTAGCAATATAAATTAAGGAGTTAATCCTACTTCCATGAGGAACAGGTATTGATTTTGAAATTTGGGGAGTTTCACCTGTTTGCTCATTTTTGGTTCTTGGACCCTTTTTTGCATGGGTGTCTCCAGCATCATTGTATTTTTAGGGTTATTATTGTGTGGTGGATACCTCTCTGTGACCCAATATTAATGTTCTAACCTGCAGTGACCTTCCTAGAAATGTAACTACAACTTGGTGTCAATAGAGTCAGCTTGATTATAAATGCTGGCAACAGTGTTGGACACTTGCATAGGCAATGTAGTAGGTGAAATACAAATTTGCTACAGAATTAATAAATTATCCATTACTACAACATCCCTGTTGATGACACGACAGTCCCAAGATGCTATTTTATTTATAAGGTGGTGTAAATCAGCTGTGGTGTAGCCTGACACCTTGGAGCCTATGCAAGTAGTTAGCATTGGTATAGCATTTCCGTTATTATGCTCACATTGGTGCCTGCTTTTTCTCAGTTACAGTGAGCTAAACTGTGTTGCTGTTGCCTTTGCTATACACCACTGCATTAACTTGATGTACAAACCTGTAGAACATACTCCAATTAATTCACAATCATTTTTTTTTGGATAGGAAAAAATACAAATCTATGAAGAAATATCATTAAAAATGTATTTATATGTATTTTGAAGCAGTGTTTATTCCTAAAGCGATACAAAAATGAGGCCCTTGCGTCTTCTGTTACTTACAGTGTCAGTGACTCGATTGCCCCCTGTTGCCCCAATTCAGAAGTAATACAAGATAAATTGACACTCGGCCCAATTTCATCTTTATTTGAAGACTGATCTGCTGCTGTTTAGAGTGGTGGCCTAACCTATCTGTCAGCCCTAATGGAGCCCAATATATAGATAAGTGTGTCTTGCCACGAAAATCAATATCGATGTGGCCCCTGATGGTTTTTGAGTTAAAGTGCTTTGTTTTCTGCCATTGCCTCGAAACAAAGAGGCTGTGGGTCCTTCTATTAACAATTCCCAGTCAACCTTGAGACAGACTTGCAGACTGAGATAGAGGTAGAAATAGAAATAGACAGATGGAGTGATGGTGAAGGGCGGCGGCATTCGCGCCAACATCACTAGAGCATTAGATTTGGTGGAGGATAGAAAAGCATCATCAATGGACCACAGAAGGCCTTCAAAGAAGAATGATGACAGTGATGGGGTGTAACAGAAAGACAGAATGGCCAAAATAGTCTTTCAGTGGAGAGGAAATTATGTCATGTGTGTTTTGCTATAAAAACAAATACAAATAAATGTCAGTGCTAAAGGAAGTTATTGACACGGTGTATATGTTTTTAAATATACCTTTATTGATAAAAAAAAAAAAAAGCAAGTTTCATCTTGCAAATTTCTAATTCCAGTTATAGCCCATAGCTGCTGAAAACAATATGTAATCCAAGTTAGGTACAGTTTTAATGAAAATGTTGAATGTTGGTCTGTTAACATAATGATTACAATTTTTTTCTTTTTCTTTTTTATACTAATTCGATTCTAAAAAAAATAACATCAATCCTAAAATACCTTCCCTTTCCAAACCACAGTCTATATCAGTCAGTTGTTTTTCAGTGTTTTTCTCTGTTTTTAATTATAAACTCTGCAAAGAAGAGAGTTGCTTATAAGTGTAAAGAAGATAAGATATCATCCCTTTCCAAACCACATTTCACTTTAATTTATTGACCATTCAGCCCATTTGAGTTTATTGCCTTCTTATTTCTTAGAATATAAATCATGGAATCATAAAATTTAGACAAAAATAACCACAGTTTAATGTAAAAATAATCAAAATAAAATATTTAAAATGATCACAATAATGGGTTGTTTAGTGGTGCAGTGTCATGGCAGTTACATGGCAGTTCTTTGTACTGTGACACAGTTATTTATAACAAAAGGAGCTCAATGTCCGTTTTTTTGCTTAAATCTTGAAATTATGTGATCATGAAGCCTGCTGCACTGTAACTGAGAAAGCTGGATGTCAAAATACAACACACTGATGGGAAAACTTCAAATAACACTAATACTCTATAAGAAAAAATGGAAGATGATTTTTAAACAGGACTGTCCTTTTACTATAAAAAATAGCTAACAGTTTCATTTCTCCTATAACTACCTCAAGTCAATGAAATGTACAATGTTCACATATATTACTGCAATAGTAACCTTAACCCGCTCCTATATGAAACGTTTAATAATGTGATGAAAAGGCTACAAAAAGGCATCTACACCAGTTGATACATGGGAGGAACAAAAGAAAAAACCACTTTTCTACATAGCAGCGAGCCTGAGCAAAGCAAATTATAGTGACATTTAAAAACACAAAAATATGTAAAGAACTAAAAATATATAAAACTCGCTGAACTTACTAAAATTAACATGATAATATAGTTATAGTCTCAAAATTTTTGCAAGTGCAAGGAGAATATGAGTGATCTTTTGGTTAGCTGACACTGATGAGTTTATCACAGATTTTGGCCTGTATACTATGTGATCAATAACAATTAGATGTATTTATTTTTTGAAGTTTCAACATTTAACTTAATGCACAAAACAATATTTGGGGTAATTTAGGAATGCTGTAATCATATAGTTTCTGCAGCAAAGGGTCATAAAGACTCCAAAACTTACTACTGTGTGAACCGACCAAAGTAATTACTGCATTTAGATCAGTGGGAAAGCCATCTGTAAATAGGGTGTGGCTCACAGTTCAGATTTGATGGCCTTTATGCTTGTGTACTGGTGTAATATCTAAGGAAAAACAAAAGAGTAGCTCATTATCTAAGATTTATGTCAGTGCATGACATGATAAAAGTGTGAGAAGGGGACAGGCCTGAACTCTTTACACTTGCAGTGAGAGGATCCAGTGGCTCTTGTTTTGTTGTGGAAATATTTAATAGCATGGTTAAGGTCCACGCTTCCCCTTAGAGGAAAGTGTCACATATCAATATGGGTTGTTCTTTTTTCAGAATTATAATGCCCAGATCACTGAATGGCTTGATGAATCAGTCAAGTGTAAAAATTATATGCTTTGGCCTTTATAGACACTAGGTCTTAACCTAATTTGATGCCAAGGGGGCGATTTAGACCGACATGTCACTGATAACAACGTTACATTTGGAATAACATGCCATCCCTCCAGCAGAGTCTCAGAGACTCGGTGCCGAAACACTGAAGCTGGTTCTGGACCACCTTACTAAGAAACATGATCAGTATTTTTTCTATTGTTAAACTGCCTCGGCCATACTCATCTGAGGAGGCATACTCTTCTCATAAACTATAATGATGAGATTTTTTATGTTTTTAAACAATGCACTTGATATTTTTTGACTTCTCAACCAAATGTATAAATTTCTAAAAGCTTTTCTTTTTTTATGTTTCATTGCTGAACAGCTGATTGTACGCTGTTTCCATTGAGCCATGACTCTGGGCCGGAAGTCTGGGGTAACGTTGTTGGTTTAAAAGATGTACAGCTTGACAGTGATGGACTTGAGAGGTGCACAGTGGGTTGCATTGTTTCAGTGGCAACAGCAGACACCATGGAACACTCGTAACCTTTGTTGTGCTGGGACAGTTTTCCTGACTCATCACTTTCAGAATTGGCACCTGGAAAAAATGCATAATTAAGCAGTTGGTAAAAAACTTGTACAAGAATGAATTTAGACTATAGTTAGAAAGTCACTGAAGTTGTTTACATATAATATGAATAATGTAAGTTTCAGGTACCTGTTTCTGAAGAGCAGGATGTACACACAGCTCTCCTTGGACAGCCCATGGCAGGGATTACCTTCCCTTCAACACCATTTTCTGCCACCATGTAGAACTGCAGATTTATACATTAAGACGTTTGAGTTTTTATAAACGTTAAAAGTTTTATGCATTTTTTTTGGGCCAGCCTACCTACTCCCAGAGTGAGTGATGGACATGAATTGCTCTTGCAAAGAGAAACGTAGTATATCGTATTCCTTGTACATTCAGATTTGGGATTCCTTTGGGATTCGTAGCTATTCCTCTTCCAGATTAATTAATTAATTACAATTAAACCCTAGGCTACAGTCCCATACACTGACATAAGTATGTATTAGGGCTGTGTGATATGACCAAAATCTCATATCCCGATATAGGACATTTCTCACCCCGATAACAGTATATATCACAAAATAGTGCATTTTCTGTAAATTATGGGATTCTCGGGCAACTCGACTTGTGTTAAGTGTTTTCAGCTGGGCATCGTGTACCTGGAGTCAAGTGTTTTGACCGATGCATGAAACCATATATTTTAAGATATAAGTTGTAACGGCCGCCATTTTCTTTGGGAGTATTTATTGCATAGTGTGCTGCTGGGAAAAGCACACATGTTTGAGTCTAAGCTTTATTTTGAGCACCTGACGGCTCTTTGCTTCTGATCTGTAAACTCTCTCCATACTCTTTCATGTGATTCTTGCATAGGTGGTAGAAGAGGTTTGTCGTGCTTGAGTCTGTGATGGGGACTGGTTTGCGGCATAATTTGCAGAGTACAGTTTTCTGGTCCGTGTCAGACTTTTCATAATCAAACCATGTCCATGCTACAGAGGTAGCCCCTCGTTTAGGAATAAGGTCCTCGATTTGTTTTGACTGGTCCTTCTGTTTGACCAGTCGACACAAACTATAGCGTATAATATGAAACGATAGATGTTTTAATTTCGTCATCCGCTATATTTCGTCATATCGCACAGCCCTAGTATGCATCCTAATGAGGACACACTCGCAAGCTCTTCTTTTCAGTCCAACATCAAGGAGAATGCAAGGCATGTTTGACTGTTTTTTCTTTCTTTCTTTCTCCCCATCTGGCAAATAATTCAAAAGCCCACATAATGGAAATAACAACATAATTTTAACTGTCCTGAATTTATTACAGTGATGTATTATATTACTGCATAACATGAAATCTGTATTTATTAATGACCGAGCTTTGTAATAATGGCCTTACCCGAGGAACAGTGGTAGTGGTTGTCTCTGACATGCTCTCATCCGTCATGCTGGTCTCACTCACATTATCCACTGATGGCTGTTTGCGGAAGCGTTTTCTCGTTCTGAAAAGTAAATATAAAATCTGCATAAGTTATATATAGAGTAATATACACATGGAGAGTTTATCTCACAGAAATATATGTGTAAAAGGTCAGGTACCCAAAGAAGATTTATATAGGTTATAACAGAAGTTGTGTACTCAAATTCATCATGATGAGAAATGAGTGTCTGTGCTGTGTACTGCCCTTCACAGTGTAATTTATCACTGCGTTATAAAATAATAATTTCACCACATTTGATTTATTTAATGTTTGTTTCTTAGCTTTCTGCATACCTGACCCCCTTAAACTTGAATGTTGACCAAAGATAATACATCTGAATGTTGTGATAGACCAAGCCCAAGGCCGTGTGTGCATTTACTTTATGTTCTCATAAGTTTCAGTTGTTTCTTTAGACTCTATCTTTGTGTACAGTGTGATTCTGTACTCTCTGTGTGTTTATTACAGGGGAAACCAAACTACCAAACTCAAAAACTGCACAAGTGCACCTGCAGTCAAGTGCAGAAGGCAATTTGAGGCAGAGCTATTGGCGGCCATGTAGCGTTTCCTCTGGGGTCATACCTCACCGGCTCCATTTTGTAGCTGAGAAATGACCTATTTTTATGTGTAATTGCTGTTGAACAAGCTAAACGAACCATGTAATTGAAAGCGTGCCACTTCCACAGGGGAACCAAGAGTGTAAACGTTAGGATGTAGTAGGTAGTGTGCTTTGTAAGTCAAAAGAGTGTAGAATGCCAAACAGCCTTGTCCATAAGCCAGCGAAACAACCATAAAACAAATCAGCTACTTAGAAACATCTCAGGTGGAAATAAAAAGGAGGAGGGGCCACAGTGTGTAGTTTATGCATGCTCTTCACTCAGCTAACCACTGTTGCATGCTGTCATTTGTTCCACATGTGATGTGCTCCCTGACCCCCTGCTGTCGTACTGAGAAACCGGCATTACACGCCTCATGCATCTTGGGTTTGATAGACATCTCTAAATGCTGTCAGCTCATTCATTACAGCAGCAGGTCATCCCCGGTTTCCAAAGGGCTAAATGCAAGACTGTCGTTATTGTACATCATTATTGTAGCGCATACACCAGCACGCACAGCACACAACTGTCCCCAGATTTATTTTTTGACCATCAGTTTGGAAAAGCATATGATACCCCCTTAAGATGAAAACATGATTCTCATTTTTACCAGTCTAATAAAACCCATACAAATTGAATAGTTTTTTTTTACTACTTCCTCAGTGTGTTTAGTGAGGAAATATTTAAATATTCATGGATGTTTTTCTTTTTCTTTTTAGGAAGTCACTTTTGATCCTTTCACAGCGAATAGCATATCTTGATCATTTTGATTTCCCTACTTTCTTCCTTTTTTATTTTTTCCATTGTCCTTATTATAGTTTTTTTTACCCATTGTCTATTCTTTTCCTCCTTCCTTTTTCTCCCCTTGTACTTTTTGCTGCCTCCTTTTTCCCCTTTTCCCTTTTTTCTCTTACCCATAGCAGTAGGTGACACAGGCTGTGATAGAGAGCAAGGAAACGAGGACCACCATGCAGGCTGTAATGACCACATTCCTCTTCTTCTCCTTTTCAGCCCGCTGAAGCTCCAACCATTCCAGGTCACTGAACTGACATCGTTCCCCCATGTAGCCTGATACACAACTGCATGACAAAAAATCATATCCAGGAATCATTTTTGGTTAACTGCAAACAATTTATATTTTAAGACAAACTTGTTTAAAACACATCCAGTTACTTTATAATTCAAAAACTGTTACTGCTTAAACAACTGCTTAGTTTTGTGTTTAAATATTTGGGCTCCCTTGGCAAATTAAATGTAGTTTTTGAAAGATTGGATTGGATTTCATAGAACAGATACACAGGCAAGATTACAGTCACAGGTTTTGGAGTTATATGACATAAGGTTAGTGAAAAAAATGGATTTGACTGGCTTCAGTAATAATTCAGTTATTTTGTTTTTCAAATGACCCTCATAATCCTGAGAATCATTGGAAAACACTGGAGGGGGAAAAGAACAGCTACCCCCTCAGTGTGCCAAGGGTACCCCCCGAGAACTTGACAGACCACTGAAAAGGTCAGCCGAGCTGGTCCAAAAATGTGCAGAACTGTCAGCATCCTGGGGCCAGTCTTATCCATACCTAGTGCCAGGTTGACATTTCTGCCCACTATCTCAGAGACCTCTACCAGATACCACTTGGGGGTTCTTCAACTCTTCAACCTGTTTGGGCACTCATAGGCAGTAGTTCTTTTTTGTTGCTAAATATACGTTTTCATTTCAATTTGTATTAAAAATCAAGTAAATATGTTGTCACTGCAAGCGAATGTGTATACATTATCTGCAGCTTTGCACTGGAATTATGAATTATTTTTAAGTCTGTGTATTAGAACTCATAATTTACATGTTTGTTAATCTGATTTGAAGTCCATATTTCATGGACAGAAGTAGACTGTCTCTGCTGTAAACACTTTCATGAGGCGTGGGATTTAATCATGGAACAATAGTGACACCTGCTGCTTGTCAGCTGTCATAAAAGACTTTTCACCTAAGTGTTCTTGTCTTAATTAACAGTGGGACTGCATGAATATATCTGAATATTTTAGAAAATATTTGATTATATAATTATTCTAATTATATTACAATATTTAAGGAAATTTGCCATAATCATATTTCTGTTTTAAAAAAAAGAGACCCTATTGAAGCAAGGTACCAACAGCAGTATAATAGTAAAATAGCAGTGACAGTACAGAAGTAGCCAAGTATGGAGATGCTTGGAAATTTTAAGTTAAACTATAAAATCACTGCTTAACACTTTAGTTTAGCAATAATTAAAGTAATTTAACCTTGTAACTATTCAGCACCCTGCACAATGTCACATAATAAAACCAAAAAATATTTGTTGTATTTTGTGTCTTGGGTCGATTTTTTTAACCAGTTGCTTAAAGCCGTGCATGTCCACCATGTAACTGCATTATTTCCATCCGTCATCAGCTCTTCCTGTCATATGGAGTGCACTTTGTGAGTGCACCAGCAAAGATTGGTCGAGTCATTTGTTTACATTTAGGTTGCTAATATCAACTCCTTTGTAGTAAGGTTATACTTGATGGTATGTTTTTGCCTCTTTTAAGATACATTTTTTGTTTTCACCTTAAACTGTAACAGTTTTATTTCATATTTTTCAAATTGCTCTGTATTGTTGGAAGTTGTTTAAGTCTTGCTCTCTGTGGGAAACAAGACATGGCTTGTTTCCCTGTTGTGCACACTAGGGGATTTTATTGTGTTTTGCTACAATACAATGGTATTATGATTTGACACTTATATCATGTAATAATTTATAATTGCAATATTGTACATGATGTGGTATCGCACAGCCCTAATATGAATATCGTGAGCCCTTCTTTGAAAAACAAGATATCAGCAAACAGTTACGGGGGGTGGGATGGGGTCATGGGTCAAGTAGAAGGACAAGAGGGTTTATTTACTTGCAGGCATAAGAGTCCAATTCAGGAAAGTAGAAGCAAACACCATGGTACAGACAGTAGGTCTCATAGGTTGCAGGACAACTCTCCACTGCATTTCCGTTGTGGCGTTTGGTGGTAACATCAGCAGAGGTACCAGGTGTCACCCATGGTGATCTGGGCTCCAACTCTAGAGAGAATTGAGGATATAAGTTCATTAAATTAGATTCATTGTCTACTGCTTAAAAGACTTGTGCTCTTTGAGATGACTCATATAAACACTGTATTCAATCTAAATTAACTATCTGATTTCACAGATAAGATAATGATAGACGATGAGAATGTGCCAATATGTCCCAGGATATGTTAACAAAAGGAAACGATCACCTTGACATGTCTGCCCATCTCTGTAGTATCCAGCCAGGCACTTGCAGTAGTATTTTCCTGCAGTGTTTTGACATTCTTCATTTTTGTCACAGTTGTAGATTCCCAGTTTACATTCATCAATATCTAGGACAAAAATAGGAGCAGTAAGTTGTAACCTAAAATTTTACAAAACAAGAAGAATCATAAGTTTCGAAAAAATATTGTGACATGATTTACTAGCTAAATAAAATGTAATTACTGTTTGTTTTTTTTAAATTCTAATTTTAAAAGTTACGTTTTTATTAATTTAATAAAGTTGCCACACTATGTCTTTTCGATGCTTCCTACTTTGCAAACAAACTCAGCTGATAATCTCAAAACACTTCAACTGGTCTGCAAGGAAAAGATAGGAGGAATTACTGGATGGTTTTAGGACTCTTTGAACATTTTGACTTTTTCCATTAATGCTTATCTTGAATAATACCATTACCTTTACTTTCAGGGCAACCCTACCTCTGAATTCTATTTCAAAATCCAAAACTCAGTTCTGCTAGACCCCTGCTACTGTAGGTGAGATTAAAAAAAAAAGCTCACTTGTATCAAATGTAATCCCGTAAGCTTATTTTAGGGTCTGTTACCTCATTTCTCTAATGCATATTCCTAGTATAATTGAAAGTATACTCACCCACACATAACTGTCCATCACCTGTGAAACCTTCTTGACATAAACAGTTTGGGTGACCAGAATTCAGCAGGCATTGTGCATTCACATCACAGCGGAGTGAGTAGCACTCATTCTGGTCTGACAGAGAGGGGGCAAATGCAAATGCAACATTTAGGCTGGGTAAGATATTGAGTGGATAGAACGCTTTTCAAAGTGCACTGTTACCTGAAATCATTTCGTCGGTGAAGAAAGTTGGCTGGCTGCTTACATCTGAGTGGAAATCAGTCTCCCCTTTATCAGTTGTCAGTGGCAAGCTCGCAGTATTAAATGTTTTGTTTTTCAGAGGTGTTAAATCAACTGATCCACTGTTTCCATATTCTATAAAATTAATACATAAAGAAAACATTCAAATTTATCATCACATTACACTGTGTAGAAAAGAACACAGGATACATCACCTGCTGTTCCATTTGAAGCGTCAACAGACAAGCAAGTTTTTCCATCAGCTGATAGGATATAGTGTGAGAAACAAGAGCAGTGGGCAAAACCCACCTTGCTTTCACACACTTGGGAACAACCTCCATTCAGGTGAAGGCACATATCTGCCCCTAAAAAACAGGACAGAAGTATAAGCCCAGGAATTCTTCAGAACTGATGGATGCTGTGTGCCACTTGTTTTTGTTATTGGCACGTGTGTAAAATCTGCATGTATCTAAATATGCATGGCACTTGTTTTTTAGATCATTGTAATCATGGTTGTTCCTCTGTACCTGGCTTAGCAAGGGGATGAACTACAACAATAGATGCTGGTTGCACCATGCTCCCTTGGATCCATTGCAATTTTTTCCCAGTCCGCTTATGCACACTGGTCAGCTGGTGGCGTTCCTGATCAGAGATCCAGAGCCTGTCTTCAAATAGTGCAAGATCAAAAGGTTGGCCTGGAACAAATTAGGGCAGACGACAAGAAAATCTGAGTTGACTCAGTGATTCCAGGTGAGAGGCGCTTGTGTTTAGCTGTGAAGGCAGTGATACTGGTTAAACTGGATTTGCTCACATTTGAATTGTGGATGATGTTGTAAATGAGAAAGTTAACTTAAGAGGTATACTTTTGCCATTTGAGTCAAGATTAGTAGGACAGCTGTACTATATCAGTTATACTTAGTATTAATTATCTTTCATGTATCCTAGAGTAACTTATCATATATTAACTTACATATTAATTTTACAACAATAAAATTCTTATTCCCCATGCATTTATATCTGCTTTTTTTAAATAGATATATACATTTCACATAAACCTCACCTACTTGGTTCTCTGACAGGACTCGTCGATCTGAACCATCCAGGGCGGCAGTCTCTATTGTGCCTCTCCTCTGATCACACCAGAATACTCGGTCCTCTGTGAAGTCAATTGTCAGGCCAGTGGGCGACACAAGGTTGGTCCTAGCAATGACAGCACGGTCTCTCCCTTCCAGGGAGGAACATTCCACCACAGGATGGGTCCCTATGTCAGTCCAGAATAACTTCCTCAAAAAGTTAAAAGAAAAAATAGAGAGCGAGTGGTACACAAAGTTATTAAACCACCTGTATACAGTGCTTAACAAATTCTATTAGGCCATCTGTGATAAAAACCAAAAAAAAAACCCAAACAAATATTTTAGAAATCTGAAAAAACTGAACTGAATTCATGTCTTTATGCCCAAACTGGATTACTCTGAGAAGTCTTCAATTGTTCAAGCATAAAATTCAACCTCTAAAACTAATTTTCAGGCATGCAAATAAATAACTGTAATTTGGCATCTTATTCAAAAAATAATGATGTGCTTTACTGCATTGTATGCTTTTTTTGTAAAACAGTAAATTTGAAGATTAATGGATAACAACAATAATTTTAGTTTGGTGGTGGTCTAATAAATTTGTTAAGCACTGTATATACAAATTATCTATATCTTTTTTGTGATACTCATTGTTACAAAATATTTTGTTTAAAATTTCATTAAAACATGACCTTTATTGGCCAGATCACTGTGAGATTATATACTCACTATCCATTTTGTTAGGTATATCTCTTCAACCAATTTTTAATGTAAATATTTAATATTTAGTGTTTCAGAAACTGTTCATTTTCTGGGATTTCCCCACACAACCATCTCTAGGGGTGAAACATGAAATTAAAGGTGCAATTTACTCCACAAAATGGGCAACTAAAGACTGGAAAACATTACCTGGTGTCTTGATTTATGCAGCTACAGTCAGATGAATGGTCAGAATTTAGTGTAAGCAGCATGAAAGCATGAATCCATCCTGCCTTGTAGCAACAATTCAAGCTGCTTGTCGTGTAATGGTGTGGGGTAGTATTTTCCTGGTGCACTTTGGGACCCTTAGAACCAACTCAGCATTGTTTTCAACATCTTTTGCTGTTAGCCAGGTGGCTCCTTATATGACCACAGCATACTCATCTTCTAATGCTAGTTTTCATGTGTCAGGGGCTTCGTGTGTGGATGAGAGGAAGAGAGGAAGGGAACCAAATGCAGGACTCACGGTGAGGGTTGAGGGAGTTTATTATAACGAACGGATGAGCAGAGCATAAGATGACTGGCAGACTGAAATGACTGAACGAGCTGGCTGGACTGGACACACGTGCGGAGTAGACAACATCAATGACAAGACGGTGAACAGAAGGAAACTGAGGACTTAAATACTCTGACTGATGATGATGACGATTGGAGACCGGTGAGTACACAGCTGAACATAATCTGACTAATGACACAGGAAGTGGAACTAGAACATAATGCACAGAGACTGACAAAAGGCTGACATAATAAAACAGGACATGTGTACATATGGAAACTAAATAGAGAACATGACTAAACTGAAAACACTGGGTCAGCGACCCAGGAACCCTGACACAATGAGTTCATTGTACTCAATGACTTCTATGGTCCATCCAGTAGAGCATCTTAGAGATGTGGTGAAATTGGAGATTCAAATCTGTAGCAAGTGTATGATGCTAACATAACAATATGAACCAAAATCTGTGGTTAATGCTTCCAGCATCGTAAAACTGTGCCATGAGGAGTCAAGGCAGTTC
Source organism: Pelmatolapia mariae (assembly GCF_036321145.2). Lineage (NCBI taxonomy): Eukaryota > Metazoa > Chordata > Actinopteri > Cichliformes > Cichlidae > Pelmatolapia > Pelmatolapia mariae. The sequence continues at coordinate 16,768,855 of NC_086228.1, read as the reverse complement.
TAAAGACAAATGGGGGTAAAACATCGGGTTCAAACTGGCAATAGCAAGGTGTACCTAATGAAGTGACTGGTGAGTGTTAGTCAAAGTTAATCAAACTGCTTGGTAATTATTAATGTGGTATTTGTTGTTTATTGATTAGTCTTTAGTCAATTGTATTGGTGAAAGAGTGATGGATATGGCTATACTCACTTTGCAAGAGGATGAACTGCGATTCCTCTTGGCTTTTCCAGACCTTTTCTCGCAATAGTTTCCCTGTGAAGTCCATCTAAGGTACTGCAGTCAACAGCTGACTGACTGAGGGGCAAAATATGTGTATGTAGAAGTTTAATTTCCCCAGTGTCAGTTATTTCCTGATGGAGTTCATTCAAATTAAAAGAGATTAAGAAAGCTGGGTGTGACCTAAACAATAAACTTTAGATAGACAATTGAATAGAACTAGAAAGCAAACATCTACTAACAGCAAATGACCAGCACTTTATGAAGAAACTGTTTTCACTGTGTAGTTCTTACACACACTGCACACCTTTTATCCGTCCAGTACATCTTGCGATGAACCCAGTCAACTGCAAGCCCCTCTGGTGAATCCAAACCATCAGAGATGAGAATGTTTCTTGGGCCACCTTTTATGTCAACTCGCTCAATTGTTTTCTGGCTTGTACTTGCAAAGTACACCTTTAAATACAAAATATATCATTTATGAATACTTTCATTTATAATATAAATATAAATAATTATATAATATAAACTGGAAGGAAAACATGCGGATCATTGTCCAAACAAACATAATGAGGTAATAGTAAGGGGCATGCATTACAGTGCTTGTCCACTAGGTGACACTGCAGATCCATAGCAAAATCATTTCCCGATTTAACTCAATTCTATTACAATGAGTCATTCGACCTTATACTCATACTCTTGAAACGCTTTCCATCTTACATTGTTCTGGACAGGGTCATAGTCTAAAGCTAAGATTATTCCTCTGGGCTCCTCTGCCAAGATTTGATCCACAGTGCCATCAGGGTTAATTCTCCGGACATCTACTAGATTAGCAACTAGTAGATAGGATGGAGGTCCTGAAGAAAAATGTAAGAAAATACAGTGTTTCGTGGTCAAATGTACTGCAGCTTTCACCTTGTGTTTTTTGACTTTTGCATTGGAAACAGATGCAAAAAGGTAGATGGTGTGTGTGTGTGTCTTTGTGGGCACATGTAGCTCAGCTATCTGCTATGCCATTGTTTGACTCACCAGTTGCAATGCAGTGCTTGCCATCTTGGTGGAGCTGGTAGCCAGGCAGACAGCCACACTCCCAGCTTACAGGGGTGACAGGGTTGCAGAGCTGACTGCACCCTCCTCTATCTGCAGATGAACAGCCTGCAACCATGAAAAACAATGTGGGCACAGCTAAGCTTATGAATTTGTTAAAATTCAACGGACCTTTGCTTAGTTGCAGTATTTACTCTTAGCACAAAATTGTGTTGTGTCAACACTGGTTCTGGCATCAGATTTCACTGTAATCCAGTTTATCCATTGCAAAATAAATTGTATAGATAAAAAAGTTAATCATTTTAATTATTATATTCTAAACTGATGCAAGATATTGGCCCACAATAAACTGAAAGTATTACAACAGTTACTACACTGTTGCACATTCATCTCTTTGATCCATCTATCCTCAGTTTGACCACATCAACTCAACTCTTATTCATGAAATATTTATACAGCCTTGGCTACAATTCACAAAGTAGGCACTGTATCTGCTGCTTAGTTTTTTGGAAATGAGCAACCAATATGTTCCATTAAATTGTGTTTTACTAGGCTGTCATTCAGTTGATAGATTCATGCTATTGTTCCTTTTCTTTTACTATGATGCCATAGTTAAAATGTAAATGTAATGGGAAACTGAACCCAGTATGATAAGGGTATGTGTATACTCTATACGTTAGCCATATAAAAGTATATACTAAAAGGTTAATGTTGTAATTGAGAATAATATGAACTCTACATTTTTTTACTAAGTGTATTTATATAATTTTTTCATAAAAGGTAGATTTTAGTTTTGGAAAATGGGGCAAAGTGGTGTAATATTGGCCATACCAGTACATGTTTGTCCATCCTCCTGTAGTGTAGATCCCTCAGGGCAAACACAGACAGCACCATTTCCTGTTGACAGGCACCCGTTGCCACACTTTGTCATATTCCTTTCACATGGTATGATTTCTGTAACAGAAAACAGACAGCTCTATCAAAAATAAAACCCCAAAAATCTTTTGATTTTTAACAATAAAATAACAATTAAAAAAAGAAAAGAAAAAATCATATGGATTTGATTCATGTAGATTAAAATATTTAGAAAGCATTAAAGATTACATGAACTTCAACCCAAACTGATGTGAGTCATCAGTCATTCATAGTGCCAATAAAGGCAACGTGATGTTACATGTAAATAAAATAGACTTGAGTCTATTTTGGGGCCCAGCAGACTGTGGATCAGCCGGATGGACAGCAAGCTTCTTAGCCCCTGTTCTGGTAAAATCCTTTGATGAAGTCAGCTCTAATCCTATCAAAATAGTGGAAAGTGTGATAAGAAAGTCAAACCCACACACTGAGGGTGATGTAAAGCTAGTTAAAAGGCACGTGGGGTCTCCTGTACCAGAGATCATGAGGTGGGTATGTACCAGTACTAAAAAGCAGTAGATAAATGTGACGTTTAAGTTTTCTATGTATTATATTATATTATAAAACTCATGATTTACTTATTTACTCAAGTGTCTATCGTTTTATTTATGCTGCAGAATTATAAGAATAAAGTATGAATCATGTAAAGATGTATGAGAGGACACAAGTGGCCATGATCATAAGTGAATCATAACACAAGACATTTAAGTTTTATCTTACTGAGAACATTATCATTTACTGTATAATGTGATATTTTATTGCTGTTTTTTTCTGCATTTATTTCATATATAGGTTTTGTATAGTAAGCAATAGCATAGTAAAGTTTATTCTTCTTATCATGGCTAAATTTATTTCAGATCTTTTTATAGTCTTCCATTAAACCTTTCAATTAGGCCAGAAACGCTCCATGTCAACATTGCATGTGGTAAAACTACTGCTTTTTCATCTTTTTGTCTTTATATAAAACGATTAAAAATGGCACTTCAAGTAGGTAAATAACTACAGTTCTTCTGTCGTCTGTGCAACCAAGTAAACTCTGTTGTAATCTCCATTGTCTAACCTGCTGCTTGGCTCTATGTTTGTTTCATACTGGACCTTGGCAAAGGTTGTCAGCTAAGCAGCTTAGAAAGACAAAGCTGCTGACCAGATATGTTCCCTACTGCAAATGTCACCTCATCATCTAATCTCATTGTCTGTGAACTTTCCCTGTTGTCTTGAGCATATTGTTGTGAGAGTAGAAAAGAGATTGTTATCGGACTATAAAAATATACTTTTTTTTAAGTTTTACTATATCTTGAAATAAAAAAAACAGAAACTATAAATGTTTGAAAAAATGTCAAAAATCATCAAATCAAGTCAAAATTACATACAAGTAAAAATAAAATGTAATAAAATAAAATCCAAGTTTATTTAACAAAATAATGATTTCTTATACATGACCTTATGACTATATGGCATATGCCAAAATATTAGATTTGCTGCCTAACAACAGACCTGGAATGTCATATCATAATTATCAGGAAGAGGAAGTCAAAAATCTATTCTGAAGTTGCCAGATAATGACTCGATACAACATATGCATTAACAAAGCATCGCTGATCATACTTATCAAGAACTTGGGTGCTGTCTGATATTCACAGAGAACCAAAAACAAAAACAAAAACAAATGAACTTTTAGCTGAAAGCCAAAAATAACTTGCGTTATCGTGATATCCTTTGTTCTACCTGATCGTCTCAGTACTCTTAAATGTTTAGAAGTTGGACAAAGTGTCAGTGTTTTGTTTTGACCCAAGTGACCTAACACACAATTGTCAGCTCACATATATCTAGTCTGTCTTGAGGCCTGTGACCCTCAAGCCTTCTAGGGTCAAAGTAGTATCTGGTAGATAAATGCCACCTTTGACAGCAGCACCAAGATCTGCAACCCAAGCTTTAGTCATGTTCAGATCTTGAATATACATTTTACTCATTATTTTCTATTTTCACTGTAAAACACATGACAAAGCTATATTGATATTATAAACATGGTTATACTTTACCTTGGCATGTTTTCCTGTCTGGTAAGAGGGCATATCCTTTAGGACAGGTACAGAAATAAGATCCAGGAATGTTCTCACAACCAAGCGAGCAGCCATGATTCCAGTGGGCACATTCATTTACATCTATGGTACACACAGACAAAGATGGTGATATTTTTTGCAAGTAGATGCTAATATTTATATTTTCTGTGCTTTATGTATAAGTCCTTTTAATTGTGGCTGTCCCCAGTAACAGTGATCCCTGCTAGTACTAGGTTTGACCCCTTTGGGCTTCAGAAGTGCCTTAAGTATTCGTGGCGCAGATTCAACAACATGCTCAAAACATTTCTCAGAGAATTTGGGCCATGCTATCATGATACCATCATTCAGTTGTTGCAGATTTGTTGGCTGCATATCCACGATGCCAGTCTCCCAATCCACCACATCCTAAAGGTGCTCTTCTAAACTGAGACTGGTGACTGTAGTGGGCTTTTAGCTGAACTGAATGGTAATGTTTATGAAACCAGTTTGAGATGATTTGAGCTTTGTGACATGTTACATTATCTTGCTAGAAGCAGCCATCAGAAGTTGGGTACATTGTGGTCATACAGGGATAGAGATGGTCAATGGTGTTCGAACAATGAAGTTGGTACTAAGGACCAAAGAACACCAAGAAAATATCCCCTATGCTGTTACACCATCCACAGCCTTGAACACTGATAGAAGACAGGATGACTCTATGTTGGCTTTCATGTTATTTACCCCAAATTCTGACCCTACTAATGTCATCAGATAAGGAACAGTCTTCTACTGTTCAGTGTCTAGTATCCTTCTTTTCCTATTCTTAGCTGATTAAAGTGGCTTCCAGTGTTATTCTGACTGAAGTAAAAATTTGTTTTTGCTGGTGTATTTATAACTGCCTTCTTATTTTAATACCAACCTTTACAGTAAGTGCCTTCCATACTGAGAACAAAACCTTCACTGCACTGACAAACCCCTTGGTCTGCCAAACTGGAACAGACGTTAACACAGTTGCCACCTTGGTCATCACAACCTGTTGGAAGTGATTGCTTGATACATTATCTAGAATATAAACACAATTATATATAAACACATTTAAAGTTCTAAGAAGAACTTTAAATGTATAATAATGTTGAGCTGTAACCTGGAAATGGTGATAGCGGGTCTGCTGTTGGCTGATTAAGTGGATGCACGATCTTGATATCAACTGGAGGTTTACCCATTTGTTTTATGTTAACAACACGTGGCTCTCCACCGGTGTACTTGTTTACTTGTTTTATAACCCGAGACTCAGAATCGGTGTAGTATATGTGCTCCAGAAAAACAGATATTCCAACTGAATGAGACCTGATAAAAAAGAAGACATAATGAGTGGGTTTCTATTGGCTTATTTGATACTTTACATCAACACTCTGATCTACATTTTCTTTATTAACAAAGTTAAAGGATGAGTAACAAATTGTAATTTTACTAAATACTCACTGAAGTGGAAGATTCATGATGTGTAGGGCGTTCCCATTGTAATCACAAGAGGCAATGGCACTTTCTTCTTGTGGCCCAAACTGAACCCAGAACAGTCTTTTGTCTACTCGGTCAATCGACAGTGCTCTCAGTTGTTCAGTTATCTTAATTAGTGTAATTTTCATCTGTCCTGTGACATCAGACCTTTGGATACTTGGAGACATCCCCCCAGATAACCAAAACAGAAACCTGCAATATGTCATGTTTTGGGGGAAAAAAAGGTTTTGCAATGAGCCTTTCCAAAATATTTTTTTCTGAAGTTAGCTTTGCATCTCTTATGAAATATGGAAACTTAGTTGCTTCCAGTAAGGGCACTGCTTAGACATTTCCTCATATGTTAAGCCTGCCAAATCAGGAGACTCATAATTCTTTTGCCTCAAACTCATTTTTGGTAATGCTTAATAAACTGTAGCCCAATTGAATTAAAGCCTGAGAGAAGTGTACGATAATAAGTTATGTAAAAAGCAATTTAAATATGCTCTTGGCACTTTTTAATCATGAAAAATGTTTTTAAATGAAATTATTCAGTGTTGCTTATCCATCAGGCCAAACTGAAGGGAAGTAAATTACTACTGCTGTCCTTGATCAGAGGTATATGAGAGTCAGTCAGTAAATTTTTATATCATTTGATCCTTCCATATAGTATTAGAATAGAAGGATCCCATATAGAAGGATCAAATGAAAAACAGCAAACAAAACAATAAACTGCTGTCATTATGACATCTGCATAGATTACCTATTAGAGGGGTCAACAGTTATAGAATTGGGCTGGGTCAAGTGTCTTAAAAGAGTCCTCTGTTTCTTCCCATTTATATCGATTCTCTTTACTTCCCCCTTTTCTCCACTTGTCCAGTATACGCTGTTCCAAATCCAGTCCACTGCGAGGCCAGAGATGTGTTTGTCATATGAATACAGTTTCTGCAAAAGAAGCATTCATAATTAATCATTTTAAATCTGCGGCTCTGAAAGTTTCCAGAACAATGCAGGATAACATTAACATTACACAATTTAATTATGGTAATTACAGTTTCTGAAAGATCTTTTAAAAGCCTCCAAATTAACTGCTGTACTAATTAGGTTATTAAAAATTCCTAAATCATTAAAAGTGATCCTAAGCTGCTGGTTAGCTTTGGGGGTATTAAGTCTTATTAGCGCTGTATTCCATACTTTGAAATTTCACACTATTGGCCACCTTGGAAGTTTCCTTGTTAGAAGATCAAAAAGAATTCAGAAAAGCACATATAAAGCAGATCAAGTTGCTTCCATTATACTTACAAAAATTAAGGAAAATAGGTCTGCTTTTGTTTATTTTACTGGTTTCAAGAATGTGTTTGTTGGGATTTTTAGGTTGACTTTTCTAAAGTGTGTGAAAAGTTGGTCAGACTGTGAGCATATTATAAGTAGTTTTATGCAAATATATGGTAGTTTTGTATTTTAACATTGTTATGGAATCTACTCGTAAATTAAGACAAAACACAAAAATAATTTAAATATCAAATTTTATGTGTTGTGATCCAAAGGATATACTAAGTAGTAGTACGTAAAATGTTTTAACACTTGCAAAATAACCTGTAATAACCTGTTTTAATTCAGCAATTTATAATAAAATGGTGCACACCCTTTTAGTCTAGCATGGAAATAAAAAGGCTTTCACTAATAAGTTACACACACAGGAAAACAATCAAACAGAGAAAAAGTCCACTTACACCTGGGCGCAGTTACATAATCACCTGTTTGTGTGCTCCTTTCACAGATGCTTTGTAGATGACCCCAGTGTGCCTGTCAACCCAGTAAACTCTCTGTTCTTTGAAATGAAAGTCAAGCAGGATAGAGCTTCCGACGCCAGGCACAAGCCTTCTGTGATTCTTGCCATTAAGGCCCATCCGATGAATAGCTTTACCATGGCCAAATATCAGGAAAGGCTGTGAAGCTTAGCAAATCATTACACATGTTATTCAAGTTTCATCTTTTAAAATTTAAAGTGAAGAGCATTTGAACGCCTTACGTCTGTAAAAATAATATCTTAAGTAAACACAGTTGTATAATGACTCAACAATATTTAGATTTAGTGATTAATGATTCTGTGAGGTTTACAATAACAGACTAAAATGCCATTATATAAAATATAAAAATTCTATAATTGCAAACATTTAGCATTTTTAATTAATAGGAAATTCGCAAAAAAGTCACAAAACATGCCACATTTTTAAAATTTTCATAATTTTCACACTGAATGAGCATATTTACTTTCTTATCTTAACCAAATAAATCCACAGGATATATAGGTAACTATGGCAGCATTTGACATTTCAATAGCTCCTGCCTCCCTCTTTGTGTCACTGCTGTTGTCGTTCAATTTGGCACATTATTTGATTTAAAAAACCTATTCATCCCTGTAATGGGAAGTTCAAGGCAACCACAGCTGCCTCTGTGTAAAACCTCATCCCTTAGCAACAAATAGCTTTTGCTTTTTCCTTTGACTCTGACAATACTCTGCAATGAATGAAGGGGAAGGCAGTTAGTGTCCTCTAAAAGGTTTTTGATTCAGGTCACAACATCACTCTGGGATTCTGCTGGGAAGTTATGATCAACAATGATATTTCTACATATTCTGATTTTGTATATTGGATGATTGCTGTGCATTTGTTGTCAGATAAATGTAGTTGTTCTAGAACGAAACTTTTTTCTTTTTTTACTCTTGGAGTGAACAATGACATTGGCAAGGTAATGGCACTGTCATATGCAACCATAGACACCGCTCTTAACTCTGTGGAATGAAGAAAACAATGAGCAAAACCAGACAAACAACATAATGAAATGTCTGCCACTGCTGCTGAGTTGCTAGGATGCATCCTGTTGAATCAATGATTGACAAGTTCACTGGAGGGTCAGTATGATTCTTGACTCAACTCTCTTACTTGGACTTATTTGTGAACTCTAACACAAAATATACTACAATTCATCAATTCTTCATTGATTTACTATTTTGCATTGATGTAATATGTATTTAATGGCATTTCAGATGATAATTCAGTTCACTTAGTTACAGACTAGTTACCTATAAAAACAAAGAAATGCAAGAATATGAAAAAAGAATTGTTAACTCTGCAATAAACAACACTATACAGTAACTAAATGGATTGGCAAAATAATAATATACACTATAAAATGAAATTGTTGAAAGATCTTGTCACATATTTGATTTTAGCTGAGGTGCTAGTATTATATGGTAGTACTGGATTTGCAGTCCTGTTGAATCAATAATGACTAGTTATTTAATTATTAATTAATTAATTATATTAACTAAAAAATGCTATAATAATAACACTATTATATTATTGCTTGAAGGTCATGCCATACATTTTGTTTTAAAACACAAAATAAATTAAAGTTACCATTTAAAAGATTGCAGCCATATCACATACCTCTATTAGCATCCCCAAATACACGCTGAAAACGGTGATGATATTTAAGGAATATGTAGAACATAGTTAGTTTCTAGTGTCATGCACAGTGTTTGGGCAACAGATTTATGTAGCTCAGGTGAGAAGGTCCTGTTAAGACTCTGTTTTGCCCCCCCATGCCCTATATGCATACCATGTATTTTGAAAACCTTTACATTCTACCTCTACATTTAACATAAAATTCTAGGTTTGAGGACCTGTATTCCTAAGAATCTATCCTGCCGGATCAGAGCATGATGTTCTGTAGCTGACCTCTCTTTGGTAGACAAGATTGTGATGAGATTTTCTCTGTTTTGGATGAAAATCACAGTATTGCACTTAATATTTTATGTCCTGCTGAGATGTGGTTTACAATTTGGTCATCACCATTTGTAATTTTGAAGTAACGTCTCTGTGATAATCCACAAAAACTTGGGCTCAACCTGAGATACACCCACACAAACACAGTCTGGCTTAGTACAGTGCATTGTGTTGTCTGCCAAGTTCACTTTGCTGTACCGCCTACTGTAGCGTGTTTAATGCAAGCAACATGTTTGGTTCTACTTGATTACATTTTTTTTTAAAATGAGCATCATTCCAGTACTGAATAGCAGCTGTTGCATGAATGCTTTATATCCATGTGGAGTACAGAAGAACTTGTGTAACTGAAATTACAACCCAAGACACTAATTTCACTAATTTTTAGCACATAAAGTGTTATACAGTGAACAATCACACTTTTTAATATTAAATAAATATTTATTTGTAATATCTGTCTTTAAATCTAAGCTAGTTCATTTTCTATCATGATATGTATTTTAGAAATGTTTGTTTTGAAGTGAAAAGACCACACAGACAGCAGTACACTTCAACATTACTTCTTCCAGTACCGTCAGTTGGGACTGTTGGTTAGGAGAGGTTTCATACTCACCCGTACAGCTGTTGTTGCTCCCTGCTTGCAATAGGTGCTCATCCCAACATGTCGTACCGAGCAGCAAGGCTCCAGCGGTTTGCATCATAAAATAGATCAATATTACTGTTATCATTGCCTCGGGCATAATCCTGCACTTTGTCCCTGCTGGTCTTCTTCACTCTTTCTCAGGCATTCCCACTATCAGCACTGGCCCACAAGAATTCTCCAGGATTACGTACTGTAGGTTTGTGGACTCTTGGCATCCTTTGTCTAATGCTTTAAACCTAGTCAGAGAGTGGAGCTTTACATACCCGTGGATGTCACACTAAAGGGAATGCAAAACCCTACTGAGATAGAGAATAAGGGGGTAATGCTGTCAGTGCAGTGTTGAACCCACAAAAAAAAAATGTTTGGATCCTGCTCAGTGCCTACTTTGGGCCCCTGGGCTGCCAGTCTGTTTTGGAAGCAAAGATTGAAATTCCTGACACCCCCGTGGTAAATTTTGCACATGCAAGTCCAGCAATGGTGCAAGATCTTCTAGAAGTTGCAGTTCAGTGCTCCAACAGAAAGTGGGATATTCAAGAAATGAGGCAGGGACGAAAAAAGGTCCCACATGATAACAACTTATTAGCCTTTTCCCCACCCCCTTACATGTGTGCTTTGTGAATGTAGATAGATATCTGTTTAAGATGGAGGTAGGCAGAGACAAGGAGACAGATGTTGCATGGAAAGTTGTCAGACAGAATCTTACAATACTGAATTTGTCATTTATTAAGGAACTAAATGAACCTTTGGTATTTTTGAGTCATTCTTAAATGGCATACATACAGTACGAGTGTAATTTACACATGCCGCATACACAGTAGGTCCTCTGTTTTGTGTCCTGTGTGTGTGTGAATGAAGAGTCAGTGTGTTATACTGTCTCCTGTCGAAGTTCTTCTGGTTCCCAGAAGGAATGAGCAGAATGAGTAATTTATAGAGAACGATGGAAGAGTGGAGCAGATTATCCTTAAATTGTTTGTCCTCCTCTTGCCCAGCATGACAATTAACAGAGGCCAGGAACTAAAACCTCTATTCATACCCAGCATGACTAGGACATTGTCAGGAACAACATCCTCACTAAAGAGCAGCAGTATGATTTATAATGCTGAGAAAGTTGCCTTGTCCCCAGACAAACACACTGAAGGGCACTGACCTTTTCCACAATTTCACCCTGGGAGGTAAGAATAAAAGTCTAATGTTCATAATTACTCTTCAGGTGACAGTGTGTTGGATGACAGTGACACATAGCTATGAATCATCAAGTAGAAACAGTATCTGGGACATGGTGAGAGTGTGGCTATTATAGCTGTATTAAAAACTACCTGCTTCTGTAAGATAAATGCTGCCAGTTCTGAAGACGAGAATAAAAGGATTTTTTTATTCCCACAGGGAGATTCTTTTGTAAGTTGTAAAACTAAAAACATTAAAAAACATGCCATTTTAATTTTAGTCATAATGCAATTAAAAAAGAATTAATTAAGTGTGATTAAGTAACTGCATGGACACAGTGAGGAAGCACCTCTTGTGACATTCAATAAAAGATTTATTCATTCTTAGTCTATGGCTAAAGATCCTCATTGGGTGGCCAGAACACTGTGTAGATGGTGGGGGATATTGTTTGTGATGGAAAGAAGATTTGCAACAGCCTCTTCTGAGTCACAGCATGTAGATGGCCTAACACCACCCTCAGTGAGCTGCCCTGAATAAGTTTATTACTGTCACATACATTAAAGGAGTGGGGCTTCCACAGGAACTACAGTTGCCTCTTAAAGAGGGCTGCAGGCAGTTTGGCCTAGTCCTTTCCTATTTGTACTCCTGCACCATATTTAGCATTTTCCTCCTGATGGAAAGGGGAGTAGCAGATGTCCTGGATCTTATAAATATTCCTTCACCATAACACGGCCCTTTTGGCACCCTTATTATTGGCTTATTTGTTTCCACGGTCAGATTTATTCCTGTTCACCTGAGCCATCAGGAAACCTTGTCAACAATTTTCGGTATTTTTGTGTCTCTCTGTGAAATGCCAAACTATCAACCATCAAATGGTTGTTTGTGTCCTGTTTGGAATCTAAGTCACCACTAAAGCTTCCCATTAACCTGATGAGACTAGTCTTTATTTCATGCTATAGCAGATGAATAAGTACAGTCTTTTTCTTATATTGATGTTTTGTGTTCTGCCTGTATTTAAATGTGGTCAGTTCTCCACTGTACTGCTATAATGGCACCGGTCATGGCAGTGAAGTATGTCACATTCAGTTGCTCTGTCTCAATGTTGTTGGTTTTTCAAGCACCTCAGGTAAATAGCACCTATAACGAAACTAAAGACGTCCCTGGAAGATGTCTCTTCTTTATTGATCTGTTGATTCATCTTTTTGTTTTGTCTATTTTTTCAGCTGTGTGCTCTCAGCCTTTTTGCCTTACTCTCACAGCTGTCATTAAAACCCTTTGCCTGTTCTAGTCAACCATGTATTCATTTTGCTTGTGAAAAAAAAAACAAGCTATTTCAATGACAGAAGCACAGCTGACATCACAGATTATTCAGGTTACATCCACACCATAGTAGTGTTTCAGAAAATTCCAATTCCCTTGCTGCAATACATATTTATGTTGCCAGAAAAAGAGAACTATAGTGTGTTACTACATGTTAACATCTGCTCGTGTTTTGTTTTTTGGTAATTCTGTGCCAGTTACACTTGATCAGTCTGGTGGTGAAGTAGTTTGTGTATTGCATGCAAGAGCATGGCCTTCATAAGGGCAGCTCTATTACATACATAAAGAAATAAATAAAAAGTAAAAATAAATATGTAAAATAAAATATAAAAAAAACCCAAAACAAATGGGAGTGACTGGAATTTTTACATCTGACAAAAAGTTATAAAAATACTGCAGTGAAACCTCTAGATGTACATGATGTAGGGAGCTAAACAAATGCTCAGATGCTTGTGTTTGCTTTCATACTAGCACAATCATGTTAGTAATAACATAACTGCAAAATGGGAACCAGAATCTTCTTTCCCCCCCAAAAAATGAACAAGAAGATGGCAATCCTCTTTCTTCTGGCCTTACTGTACAGTTAGATGTAATGTGTCCATTGTTCTTGGTGAGAAAATTCTTCCTTGCATTAGCCTAATGTAGCCTAATGAACACTTTATGCAACTGCTAATTTGGATTTCAACCTCCAAAGCTACTAAAAACTTTAGAAAAGCAAGCATCTTCACTAAGAGCTGAAAACAAAACCCTCAAGGAGTAATTATCATAATGACAGTCTTTTGTAACACACTAAGTTTAGAAGATATATTGGGACTCAAGAACTGGGAGATATTACTATTTTTTTTTTTGGTTTAAATCTGACAGAAAATGTAAATCTAGAGTTGGTTATTGGCTACAGTTACATTATTAGCCACAATTTATCAGCATATATTGCCCCTTTATCAAACCCTAGTCTAATACATTGTGAGCTACTGTACTAGGAGAAGACACACTATAAAACATTGTGTCTATAAAGCAAATTACTGCCAGAACACTGGAGCCATGCTCCAAGACTCTTTAAATGATTCTAGAATTGAATCCTCTTTAAACAAATGGGAGTTTTGTGGTGTTTTCCCACTTGGGGCAGTAACTTTTTCAGCCTTTTCCTCGAGGTACTAATTCTCTTCCCTGCTCCTTCATGCTAGACTGCAAGCAACCCCAGTATGAGCTAGAGTTCACTGTTTGATAAATCCATCAGGATCACATCCTCTCCAAAAAGCAAAGAGTTGATCCTGAGGCCACACACTAGATATCTTCCACTATTTGGCTGTGCCTAAAAATTCTGTCTATAAAAGTTATAAACCGAAGAACCAAATCTTCCGCAAAAAGCAAATAGGTTATCCTGAGGCCGCCAAAGAGAAGTCCATCCATAATTTGGTTACTTCTAGATATTCTGTAAAAGTTCATAAATGTTATGAAAAGAATTTGTGACAAAGTGTAGCCCTGGCAGATTCCAACTCCCACCAGGAACAGATTTGACTTGTACCGGAAAAGAAAAACCATACTCTCACTAAAATAGTACAGAAACTATTGTAGTAGTCCATAACAATGCAACAAATAGCTCATACACCAAAAATACCCACCCCAGGACACCCCACCCACTCTGCACATAGTCATATCCCTTCTTTAAGTTCATGAAGCACATGTAGAGTGGTTGGGCAGACACCCATGCACCTTCACACATCTCTGAGAGGGTAAAGAGCTGATTCAGTTATCTATGGGCCAAAATAATTTTATTTCTCCCTTATCAGAAGTTACTAACAGGTGGACTCTCTTCTTCAGTGTGGCTGAGAAGTGTGAATGCCCTGAAGTTAGTGCTTATGCTATACATCAGTTTTAACAGTCCAGTGGTAAAACCTGCTTTTCCAGTGGTGAAGGCAGTGAAATCAATTGCCAGCTTACCTGATGTTGTCTTATCACCTGTGCCAGGTAAGGATGGAGTTGCAAAGGATTTAATCTCTGAATCATTGATTCAAGAAGACATCCTGAGTTTTTGAAGACATTCATGCAGCCGTTGCAGGATATTGTGAGTTCAGGTACCACTCATCGTATGCCTCTACGTTTACCAGACCCCACAACACATATAATAATTTTTACACACCTACACAAAAAGCCTATTCATGAGTATAATATGCCTGGACATAGTGCTGACATTTGCAGTACATCTGCAGTAAACAGGCTATAATTCTGCAACCTCCTATTTCTGGTAACGTAGAAGTATCGTAGAAAAACAGGATTTAGTCCAGTGACTGTTCAGATCAGAGTAAATGGCAGCTGTGACCTGTTGATTTTGTCAAAGAAATCTACCTGGGCCTGTTGATAATTGAATTATCACATTTAAAATGTCTTTCTAAATTTTTTGTACTTTTTAAAAATGTGCACTAAGCATACCACACAGACATATTGTTACATATAGTAATTTAAAGCAAGTGTATTAAAATCCATCAACAACTTTTCTTTTCTTTAACCAGTTTGTTAGGTTTTGGAAAATTGCATTGCAATGCATTCTTCATGTTAAAATGTTACACCTATCTACGCAGATCACATAGTGTAGTAATATGTCCAACTTATAATTCCACAGTTGTTCTGTTTATTAAAAACAAATGCACAGTGCATTTATAGACAATTAGATACATACACCATGTCATATAAAGTGGCAATATTAATGGGTCCGTTATATACAAACACACTGACAGTACTTTTCTATAAAGGCAACGTTTGGCTTAATGTTTAAAGCCAACATGATCAATGTTATAGAAAAATCTGGGCTTTTCTCTGACGCTATCACAATATTCATACCTGACACTTTGCAACTTTGGCATCAAAAAAGACATCAAAGATCATATACAGCTAATTACTTGTATGATACCATTTATAACCATGTGTTGTGCTGTAGTGACATTTAATTTATTTTGTTATATAAGGCTTTAAAAATAAGGAAATCATAAATATATTGTCTGGGGAAGGTTCTTTAACTATGCTAAAGCCTTTCAAAATAAATTCATAACCAGAGCTGTTACAAAGGAGTGACAGACCACTTAAAAAATCCTGAATTTAAATAGTAATGGCAAAAAAATGTTTGTTTGGCACATATCCTGCCCCCAAATAATCTACTTTACAAGAGCCGAACCATTTAAAATCAAGTCAGTCCTTGCAACTGTACAATTGAGATTCAGGAAAGTTCACTTGAAGGTTTATCTTTGAGAAAAAAAAAGTTTTAGGGCAGTTACCAAACTTTTAAATTGTTAAAATTTCACTCTATACATGCAATGATTCATGCAATTTGTATGTTCCAGTGATAATGTCTCCAGTGTCACATTGGAAATGCAGTTAATGGTCTTTCCCATTAGTTTAACTAGTTTAACTAGTTTAACTTGGGAGCTGGTCTTGTTAGCACAAAATAACTGCAATGGAAAGTTACCTGACTACCATGTAGTAAGACTTTTCTATATGGGCTTACACTATACAGTGTGGTGGTTTAATTCTCTGATCCAGAGCAGATGTAATTAAATGAATATATATTTATGAACAATTTTATAGCTGATAATTTTTATCAATGTCACAAAAGGCGAGTAAAGAGTATCTCATATAATGTGGTACTACCATGGTGCGTGAACATTAACCATGGCTTCCTGCTTTAGCAGAGATATTCAGACCGAGAACTGTCACTTTTATAGGTCATTTGGGAGTCTATGCTTGATCTGGAACACAGGAGCATTCGCTCTGATTCATTAGTTGGTCTCCTTGCCCAAAGCTCAGTTGGGTGAGAGTTCAGATTTCTTTGTTTCATTGATATTGTCTCAAACTTGACATAGCTTTCTTTTTCGAGGTCCTCTTCATTCAATCCGGTGTTGCGTCCCTTGCAATAAAGAGCGAGAATCTTGTAGAGCAGCAGGATAATAAGAGGTAAAACCAAAGCACAGGCAATGCCACTTATGATGATGAAAAGTTGGTTTTGCCCACCATCCTCGACATTGTCCAGTGTGTAAAAATCAATACAGGGATCTTTTCCAGCAGCAGTACCTTTTGCTACAAGGCAAACTGAGTACCTCATCCCAGACGACAGTCCATCTAGGAGTACTTTTCCACTGCCAGCATTAGTGTCCACTGTCCTTTTAGTGTCATCCTCACCATAGGGTGAATATACAACTGTAAGGGGAGCATCATTTGGTAACCCATCTGCAGTCCAGAGCAACACTGCACTGTCAGCTGTTTCCTCAACAATCTTTAGGTCCCTAATAGACTTTGATGTGTCGCTTTTCTTGCTTTTTTCATCGGCTGCAAGTTTTGTCATGTTGCTTCCTTGCACATTTTTTGGTTGCTTAACTTTAGATTTTTGTAAACCATTGCTAGGGGTAGGCTTTAACTTTCTATAAAAAGCAATTGTTGATGCTCTTGGGAGAACCGTCGACGTGAATGAGTCAGGAATGAATGTTGGTGGAATTATTGTTGTGCCCACACTGCTTGGCCCAGTGCCAATGCCAGGTCTTAGTGGGGGGACAGTAGTGCCAATGGTACCAGCAACAGTGAGAGAAATGGTGGCTTCCACACTGCCAGCGACATTCTTAGCTTTGCAGCTGTAGTTACCAGCATCCTTGTACAGTATTCCATGCAAGCTCATGATGGACCATCTGATGCCATCTCCAGGTGACTCCTGGACTGTAGAGTGGAACAAAAGCAGAAATAGCTATATGTCAAATATCACTATAAAGCTTTGAGTGAGGCTCAAGTCAGCATAAAATGCTATAAAAATAGGATAAATTATGATTTCCTAGAGCTTTAATATTTACCCGTGTTACTGACTAGTGAGCCATCAGATTTAGCCCAGTAAAGTGTTGGTGTTGGGAAGCCTGAAGCATCACATCGCAGGAGAACATTGCTGCCCAAAGGAGATGTGATCTTGGTTGCAGATGTCATCACTGATGGTTTTATGCAGTTTTCAAGTTCAGCATGCTGAAAAAGAACACCTGAAAGATTTTCTGGTCCAGCACAGGTCAAAAATAGATCCATCAAAATTACTGGTGTCTCAGCCATTTTGGAAATCTCAATCATCTTGGAGATCTTACAGTCACAGAACCATGGGTTATCCTGGAGGCCTTAAGAAGAAAAGAAAAAAGGATATATATGATTTTGTCAGTTTCAACATTAAGAAAAGTGGATACTGAGATGGTATTCTAGCAGTGAAAGGGCAAAAGATATTAAAGTCACATTTATGAGAAGTCTTTAGAAGTCCACATTGAGCTCTAGCAATACTTTTCAAAGAGCTGCAGCGAGTATGGTGTTATAAAGAAAACTACAAATTACACTGATGCTATTCATCAGCCTACAATGTGTTTGTATTTTTAGTTCTCTTTTTGGCTTTCAAGTCTTAATTTAGGCATAATAATTGAACTGTGGAAGGAAGCCTTTCATAAGCGAGTAATGAAGTTTACTTTACAACTCACTGTAAACACCTGGTGCACACAATAGGTAAGCACATGTACCAATGGATACTAAAGCCCATTAAGCAGATTAGTTTGTCTTAACAGTGGCAAAGTACCTAAGCTGTGCTTGGCCTTCCTCCAGTTTTTTGGTAGTGTACTTTTTCCATTAGCTTGGTGTGTTAGCACAAATATCGAGCAATCACTAAAAACACAGTTGTAATCCAGTTTAAGAGAATGGCTACAGACTTTTGTGTAAATTGCACATTTATTGCACATTGAAAATAAAGTTGTTGATAACAATTCATCATGAATGCCATTCTGAAAATCTGTGTGTAGTTGGCATTTAATTCAAAATAATAAAGTTTAGCATAGTTCCTATTTAATATTAACAGAAAGTAGTTTTATGATACACTAAAGAAGTTCTCCTCCTGTGCATGGCCTATTTTTTTCCTGTCACTTAATCCTGTATTTCCTTCAGGTACACAGGGGCTCTTCTGGCATGGATAAACTATCTGGCCCTAACCTTATACTGTCAGTGCTCCGAAGGTACAAGAGACATTCATTCACTTGCATACGAAGAAGAAAAGACTAAATAAAAACTAAACAGCGTGTGATTTTGCACAATTATTAGCACTACCATATATCTGATGGCTCAGTTGATTTTGTGTTTACGTACTTTCATACTGTTACGTTATCAGTTTCGTGTCTTTTGATATTTGTGTGCAGTCATACCAGGTTGGACTGTCACACATTGTTTTCTGTGGGGTTCTTTTTTTCTGTCAGTAGCCAGTTTTTCTAGTGTAAGTAAGTAAATTGAGCCAACATTTATTTCAAATAACATACATTAAAACGGTCTGAAATTATTTATGTTATTCCATTAGTATAATACTATTTTTTTTCTAAACTTTTTGTTGACTATAAACCTGAAGTTTAAAACTTTAGTTAAGCCTCGTGTGCACTGTGTCTGAACTTGTGAATGTGAATCTTCAGGTTAAAGCTCAGACACGGGGGGTTTCTAGAGGACTTACGGTTCAGACTTAACCACAGTTAAAACAAGGCCACCGCAGTGGGGCTTATTAATCTGAAGTCTGGACTTTGACCCAGACAACACAGGTCTAAACATGTTCCTGAGAAGTAAACTACAGCTCCGCTAAAGGCAGGGAAACAGCCCATAAACACATTAAGGGGTTTGGCTTTAGTCTATCTTTAACAACTTGATATGCAGAGTATCACAGATTATACTACAAGTAGCTTTTTTTCCATAGAGTGATCAAATTAATTCAACTTTCTTACTTTGTTTTCTTTCTTTCTTTTCTTTTCTCTCTTTGATTCTTTCTGAACACATGCACTTGTATTGTGTTAATTATTTTGCAGTTAATCAGGCAATAATGTACATTTAATGTAAGCTCTGCCACTGCTTAGATTAAGCTCATTTGACTTTTTCCTGGCAGACACTACTGCTCAGTGAGAACAAATCTGGCTAGATTAACAGGTGATAGAAAGAAGTTCCTGGAGTAATTACAAATAACCCCAAAAGTGTCCTACAAACCAAGTCAGACAGAGCATTTTATTCTTACCTAATACTACTTTCTGGGAGGCATTAGAAGATACAGGTAGACCATTAAATGGTGGCCATATGTCCATGAGCTCAGAGGGCAGGGTTGTTAATTTGTTGCTGGATAGATCCAAGTAGGTAATGTTGCGGAGGTAAGGAATTGCCTCAGTGGGAACATTATTAATTCTGTTGTTGTGAAGATCCAGTGTCTTCAGCATTGGCATCTCTTTGAGAGATTCCCATGGAAACATTGAGATCATATTTCCATCCAGTCTCAGCTCGTGGAGCACTTTTAGGTTGTAGAAACTTCCAGTATCCACTGAGGTTATGGAATTATAGGTAATCCAGAGATATCGTAGATCCACCAAGTAGTAAAAAGCTTCTGTTGGGACTCGCCGTACTGCAGTTTTTTCAATGCGAAGTTTGACTGTGTCCACGGGGACATTGACGGGGATGTCAGACATGTCTGGGTCATTGCACAGTACAGATCTGAAAATCAAAGAAAGAAATTGATCTCATGTGAGATTTATCTCATCTCTATGATCTCATCCTATTAACAGCTAATGCCTGTTTTATGAAAAGTAATACAGATACAGAGGTTTTAAGGAAACACTGATCTTTCAAATATGTGTAACATTGGTATACATCCCTTAATTTGTTCATACATACACCAGTTCTAACAATCTACACTATATCGCAATGTATGATGCTTTAATTGACATAATTGTAGTTACCAAGGAGACTTGGTAAACTTGGTGGAAATCTTGCAATCAATTATAGTCATGGATATAAGGACAGGTGACATATTCAAGGAAAAACCATAACTCTTGGTCTGTACAGTGAGAGGATCTTTTGGCTGTGTTATCCTGTACTAGCCTCCCTTAGAAGGAGTTGTTATGACAAATGAATACATAGCTGTTTCTTACTATAGCCTTCTTTTAGCAGTCATTCTATGATTTGTCCTACGAGCTTGACTTCCTCACATGCATCACTCAATGACTTGATGGGAATTGTGCAGTGCATGGCCTTTCTAGTCATCAATTCTTGACCTAATTAAACAAACCACCAAACTATATCTGAGGCAATATATTTTAGAGGAATGGTGTTCCATAACTTCAGCGGAGTTTGAGAGACTTGTAAAATCAGTAGTAAGGTGCATTTCAATAGTTTGGGAAGCATGAGGTTGGCTAATATCTGATTTTTGTCATCTATCTGTATATACAAAGTGATTCTTCCACAATTAACTTTTTTTAATCTACTACTACTGTAGTACTCTGTTGTTTCTAGATGCATCCTAGAATATTGGTATAGTGCTAATAGGACTAATTATGCTGGGGGTCATTAGGTCTTTCTTAGGTAGCCCTATAAATAGTTTGGTGCTATGCCAGGTAACATACATTATGTTATTACGGATCAGTACTGCCTGCACATATTGTACTGTGAAGAGTTAATTAAATTAAATGCTTGAGAAACAGTTGCTTTTCTTAGAGCATAGTAAATATAAAACTTTATCTTTTTTGGTTGCTGGTTATCCAGTTAGGATTTTTTTTGTGTGGCTTTTACATACACCATAAGTACACATGTAAATGATCCCTATGAACATATAACTTTCTGCTATACATTTACTTATTTAGAATAAAAGCACTGAAGGTGGCATATAGTTAGATTAAGTTCTTACAAGTAAAAAGTATTATCCTTTCACAAGATGACCTAATTAGGGACACTCGCATGCTACACAACTCTTCATAAATTGAAAAATTGTCCTTCATTTTTAGATTTTCAAAATGTGCCGCGTACAGTTTATGTATCCACAAAGTATTATTTACCTGGTTCCTGTTCCATCGGTGCGTCCATGAAAAACACAGGTACATTGGGATGGACAGAACGGATGAGCCATAGTGAGGCAGCATAGGAATGCATGCAGGCACAGAAGTCGTCGCATGATGTCACTGAATGCACCCAAAATGCTCACATCGAGGGGATCTCAGGAAAAAAGACATTCGGATGCCTTGAGAGACAAAAGAATTATTCTTCCCCCCCAAAAAAACAAATAGAAACAAATTAAAAGAGCTTTAAAAGTTCTTAAGAGGCAGCGGTAGGCTGAGGATCTAATACAGGTGACCTGTCAGATTGACCGGGGGGATGGGAAGGAGGGGTGGGATTAGTGAAGGATTTCTTAGGCTTGACAGGGTCACGGAAGCTAACCAATGTGGCACACTAGCCAGTTCTGGAAAGATGTTTCCTCACGTGAATCAGCCTTCTTTTGTTAATCTATTAATTTAGTGTTTTTGTTCTCTTCTGTCTTTCTTTTTTTAATACCACAGTGTATATTCAACTTTGAGCAGGTCTGATCAGTCACATGTTCACCTTATAAGGCAGTTTGATTTGTCCCTTTGTTGTCAGCCTGTGTCTAAGATAACACTGTGGATATGTTCATAAAATCTGATGCAAACTCCTTTAACTGAAGAGATTCCTCAAATAATAATATATCATTTAGCTGGAGGCCATATTTTAGACTGAGGGAATTCTGTCTGGCACCAGGGTGTAAAATGTAATCTTGGATATGATTTATTGCCTCACTGGGAGGATCAGTAGCTTTAGGTAGTGGCCAAATTCAACCTGTCTGCTGAAGATATGTTTGAAGTAATGCAAACTTTCATATTTTCAGACAGTATTTGCTAGTGGTCTGTTAATCAGGGGTTGCTTTTAATGTTTTTATATGTTTTTGCTAAGACATACATTTTCTGGTAGTCATTATGCTGATATAATACTATGCAAAGGGCTTGAGCAGTGGCTTGAGCCACCTTTTATCTCTTTACATTTTGCCAGGTAAACCTGAAATAGGTACAGTGATTTGTTAAACATACATGGAAATATATTCGAAAAAACTGTGTGTACAATTCTAACTAGCTTCAAAGTCAATACTTGGTATGACCACCTTTATTCTTAACACAGCCAGAACTCTCTTAGGCAAGTTTTCTTGTAATTTCTTTAAGTAGTGTCCAGGTGTCTTGAAGGACACCCAAAGCTCTACTTTGAATGTTGGCTGCCTTTTGTTCTATTCTTTGTCAAGATGATCCCACGCCACTTCAGTAATGCTGAGGTGCACACTCTGGGGAGACCAATCTAGTGACTGATGCTGTGCCATTGTGTGTATTTTTTCTGTCCAAGTACACTTTTACTCCATTGGCAGTGGGTTTGAAATCGCTGTCATGGTGAAAAATGAAACCCTTGTCAGTCAGTTGTTTTCCAGGTGGTATTGCATGACGGATCAAAATCTCACAGTACTTTTCTGCATTTGTAATTCTATCGGTTTTTTCTGCTGTACCTCTCTCCTGACCTCCTCCATACATTTCGAGCATGATTCCAACCAATTTCAGATTTGGGTTCATCACTCAAGGAGACCTTTTACCCACTGATATTCTGTACAATTCTTGTGTAATTTGGCACACATCAGCCTTTTCTCCCTGTTTTCTTTCCCTTAAGAATGGCTTCTAGACAGCCACCCTTCCACTGAAACCATTTCTCATTAGGCTTCAGTGAACAGTAGATGGATCAACTGAAGATGTGCCAGATGAATCTCTCAGGTCGTGTGTCAAGTCTTTGCTGGATTTTTCCAATTTCTGAAGGACATGATTTTCGCATACTGTTCATTATGCTGTAGGTGTGCCACTTTTTCTTTTGTCCTACATTTTTCTGGTTTCATCACATTCCTTTAAGGACTCTCTGCCCCCCATGCCAAGGTATGATACGTTTTTGATTAACAGATTTGGGGTAATAGCTCTTTAGGAATCACCTTGTCAGTGCAAAAATACAATTTTACACCTGTCAAACTTCGTTGTCTTTGGCATTTTTGTAGATTAATCTAAAGAAATGGAGCAAATTATGTTTCTGCTAGTAACCAAGTGTTTAAAGATTCAATTTAAAATTGGTTCTTTCCTACATTGTCTATTATGTGTAAACAAAACACCGGTACATCCTCTGAGTTAGGTGTCTTTTTTTATGCTAGTATGACTCCATGGTCAGTGTTAAGTAGCTTAATAATCTGTTTAGGTTGTGATTAATTTTTTATTTGAAGTGATTAAGAATAAAGCATGACATCTAGTGGTATAATGTAATTGCTGAGTTGATTTTCTTCTTACCTTTATTAGTGTCCTTTACACTTTGATCATTTTAGTTAATCTGTCTATAAATGAATCCTCTTGGCTGTACTTACAGATTCACTGGAAAGCTAAGAGTTTATATTTTTGTCTCATATTGTAACTCTTTAAAATCCTGTGCTACTGCCTGTATAGTTGGTTCATATCAAAACAAACTGGACACAAGAAACCAATGGTATTTATTAACAAGTACACAAGTGAATTTTATTTATGCAAGCAAATTTGATCATACAGGTCAAATAAGCCACTTCAAGCTGTTGGCACATGAATGTACAAAACAGATTAGATTTAAAGCCTGCTACTAAGCATCTGTAGTGAAAGTACAAAAGACTAATACGAGGAGAAAGCTGAAAGCGTTTTTCAGATCATTACAGAGTATGCAATGTTGGTACAAGTATTAGCTTTAAGACATGGTTTAAACCTCATCACAAACTAAATAGACACAACTCAAAGACTACAGTCGCTAATATTAGGAGCATAACGCAGTAAGCGTGGGAGGTTTAGTACTGCACATATAAACAAAAGGTTTATCCAGCAAGACAGTCAATAGTGTAAAAATAAAGAGGTGAAATAAAGTAACTTATGAGTCAAAAAGACTATATTGATGCATGTCCATGCCACGAGAAACATCTAAATTCACAGTCTTTACTAACAGTACAGTTATCCAACTTTGAGTTGAACATCAATGCGCTTACATCTAGAGAGAGCACAGAAATGGTCAAAGAAGTGCATGAAACTAGCTTTGAGAAATACTGACAGAAAGAAAAAAATCGCCGGGCAATGAACTGACAGGCCACCTCTGTATGTGGATTTATAGGCAAGTTACAGTTACTGTAATGAACAAAATTACGGTGACACACACTTTTCTCACATCTGAAAATTCCACCAAGGAGTGCCATTACACAGACAACTTTTGACCGTCAGGCCTTTTTTTCAGTTTGGGGCTGATAGATGCAGGTAGGACTGATTTCTTCTTACTGTCACAAGAAATGTCTTTAAATGTCAGTGCTTAACATATAAGTATACTTATCAGTATATGTATCAGTATATACAGTGCAGAGTACTGCAAAACAGGAGATTAGTATTTATAAAGTTCAACTTTAGAAATTAAAAAAGGGAATATGAAAGCATGTTTGCATGTGCATTTGTGCGAGTCCGAAAATATATCTAAATGGCAAATATATCATAAAATAACCCACAATTTATCTTCAATTCACTAATCCTATCTATCAAAGTCAGCATTTCCTGTTTAACAGGCTTGGCACATCTAGCAAATATTATTTTACTCTGATTTGGTATTTTTGCGTTGTCTTGCTATTTTTTTTTTTTTAAATTATGTTTCACATAGAAAAACAGATTAAATTGCTTTCATGTGAAAGTGGTTTTAATCCCTGGGAATACTGGTATGGCAAAGGCTTACAATGCTTCATAGTTGTATTGTGAAATTTAAAATATTTTCAAAACTAACCATCCACTCACATACAGTACACAGTTCTTGAACATGAAATCTTCAGACACACGACATGAGAAATGTGCTTGAAAACCCTTTGAAGCCCCTGTTGACCCCCTCAGGAAATCAGCATAAAATAAATTATCCATGAAAGCAAAATGACACTTGGTATAAAATAAAGTTTAAGAAAAATAAAACAATTGTACACTATTAAAAAAAAAACCATAAATACTACTGCTACTTCTGACTCTAAAAACTACACAAAAACTACTGTCAGCACTAAATAACTCTTATTCAACTTGTTCAATAATACAACTGCCAAAATGATAACACCATCCATGAGAGAGGTAAAGGGGCTTTTTTTTTTTCATCTGAAATGCTGTTTGTGACTGGGGAGGGTTATGTGACGTTCCCCCCCAAGACCACATTTGTCATATGACGCACCAGTGACATCAGCAGTGGCGAGGGCCCTAGGCGCCATCCGCCCCCCCTCGGGAGGGGATGGTAGAGAGAGACAGATAGAAAGCAAGAAGAGAGAGAGAGTGAGAGAGGCCGGAGTGGCAGGGCCAGGCCTCACGCTGGTTTTTATGTGTAGGCGTTGAGACGCTCCTTGGAGCGAGTGGAATGGATGTCGTGAAGCTCCTGCTCCTCCTTTGACTTGATGTCTTCATACTTCTGCATCCGGCAGGCGTCCTTCACGTAGGCCCAGTTGGCAGATAGCACCATCAAGTAGTGGATCTGTAAGAAAATTATCATTCCCATTTAACAAATCACACAAGGTGGGCTGTATTTCATAATCTAGGCATTATCATTATTGATTTCTTAAATGTATTAATTTTTAATACTGAATAGACTTTAAAAGCTGATCTGAACCCTTGGATTAAGGACAACAATCGTCCAGCAGGTGGCAGCATAATTCTAACTGTAGTGTTGGACTTGTGTTACCATGGCAGCAGTGGTTATAATGAATGTGTTGTGGTTTAATGACTGAGGTTGTTACACAGCTTTTCTTTTCACAGGGACTGACAGTTTTATATTTGCTCTGCAAATATGCAGTAGGACCATTTGACTACGACTGCTAATAATAATAATTATTATTATTCATGTTGTTATTGCGCTTGTTGTTTTTCTATTTCTTATGAACATTATTCATTAATTTATGTGATTTTTTTACTTCAATATTGAGGTGCACCAGTGCTTCTGTTGTTTTCCAGCTAAGTTTGGAGAGATTAATCACAGCAAAAAAACTGCGATGTGAGTAAACTAGTTCAGCCCACAATTTGCACCATCATCTCGAGTAGCAAACACTTTCTGTTTCTCAGAAAATGGCTCCTTGCAAATTGCTGATTACTGAGTGATGTTTGCAACAATCTCAGAGCCTTTCTTCTCCCTGTTTCCATGACAACGGCATGACATGCCTGGCTCCTCCGAAAGAGGGAGGGAGACAAACAGTCTTTTTCACTGCGCCAAAATGCCTTCTCTCCTATCTACAGCTATTCTCTCACAGGTAAATATAACAGAAGCTACTGATCCCGCTACAGCATTTCTTCTCACTTGCTTCCATTTTCAAAAATTGTCTTACCACTGCACAGTGTTTGCTGCAACAGCAAAGCTTAATCTGATCTTCATGAAAAAAAATACTGCATTACTTAAAATAAATTAATAAACAAAACTTAAACCGGTTTCAGTTTGTTTTCATTGTCTTATCGGTGGCTTACCATAGCAATAACAGCAGCTCCTGCTCCAGCAAGGGCGCAGATGAACAGGTGGAATGTCATGTCCAGCTGGATCAAAAACAAAGCGCAGGACATATTAATCCTCAGGGGTTAGCAGATATCTTTGGCAATCAAAATTCATTGACTCTATTCTTTTTTATGTCCATAAATTCACATTTGATATCTGTGACACATTTACCAACAGTATGTAAATGCTCAAGTTTCTCATCAGAAAAATTGCAATTTCAGTGTTAAAAAATACTTTGACTTTTGTCAGCTGTCTAACATGTGAGTTTGGGGTCATAGTCTGAGTTTTCTGTCAAACTTTGACTATTAAGTCAAATAATTTGAATAGCGTTCATGCCTTGCAATGCTGTCAGTTCAGGCATGCTGTCATACTGTCAATTTGTCAGTTTTTGATTTCCCTGCTCCCTAGTATAGGTGCACATAATTCTTTTGCCTTTGTGGTGTAGAATGTGTGAATGTGACAAATCTGACAATACTATTGCTGTAATGAGGACTAACTAGTGTTTTTTTGCAGTTGATGCAGGTTCTGTTAATTATTTTTTATTTTAAAAGTAACATTTAGAAGAATACCTGCAAGGAATGCCACTGTTGGAAAGCTATTCACAGTGATGTCTTCACTATATTACGTAATGATTTGTCTTATGTTTGAAACCCATGTATAATTCATTTTACAGCATGACAACATTAGACATTATTCAGTACTCAAAAGTTACCTCATTCGATTCACACATCCTATAGAACTTCTCAGATCCAGTGCACATAGTTCTGGCCTCCGCAATTGGCACAATACCTGAAATGAGTTGGTATATTTATAAATGTAAATGCTCTGGAACAAAGAGCAGATACAGCAGAGACGACCATAGGATGCAAATAGTGGCAAAAGGTTTATATGGACTATCAGACTATTATATAACATTTTTTTCTGTTCACATAGTCACACAGGTTACATATATACTCACCTGTCACTTCATTAGTCGCACCTTGCTACTGTCGAATGGAGCCCATTTTGCCTTCAGAACTGCTGTAATTTTTTCTAGTGCAGATTCAGCAAGGTACTGTAAATGTCCCTCAGTAATTTTGATCCATAGTTACATCAGCATAAATTATATTTCTAAAAGTATATGCTCAGCTGCTTTCACTCACATATGAACTTGAATGAAATTCCATTCTTAATTCACATGGGTTATTATAATGTTGGCCTACACTCGGCATCTATAACAGCTTAAAATCTTCTGGGGAGGCTTTCTACAAGGCTTAGGAGTGTGTTTATAGGAATTTTTGACCATCCTTCCAGAAGCGCATTTGTAAGGTCAACCACTGATGCTGGATGAGAAAGCCTGGCTCATAATCTCCGCTCTTATTCATCCCAAAGGTGTTCTGTCGGGTTAAGGTCAGGACTCTGCAGGACAGTCAAGTTCTTCCACACCAAACTTGCCTAGCCATGTCTTTATGGGCGTTCCTCAAAATGACGCACAGTCATAAAGTAATGTTGGAACAGGCAGGGGCCATCCCAAAACTGTTCCCACAAAGTTGGGAGCATGAAATTGTCTAAAATTATTTGGTATGCTGAAGCACTAAGAGTTCTTTTCACTGGAACTAAGGAGCTGAGTCCAGCTCCTGAAAAACAACCCCACACCATAACCCCCCCTCCACCAACTTTATACAGCACATTGCCTTCATATACAGTCAGGTCCATAAATATTGGGACATCGACACAATTCTAACATTTTTGGCTCTATACACAACCACAATGGATTCCAAATGAAACGAACAAGACATGCTTTAACTGCAGACTGTCAGCTTTTATTTGAGGGTATTTACATCCAAATCAGGTGAACAGTATAGGAATTATGACAGTTTGTATATGTGCCTCCCACTTCTTAAGGGACCAAAAGTAATGGGACAATTGGCTTCTCAGCTGTTCCATGGCCAGGTGTGTGTTATTCCCTCATTACCCCAATTACAATGAACAAATAAAAGGTCCAGAGTTCATTTCAAGTGTGCTGTTTGCTTTTTGAACCTGTTGCTGTCAACTGCCAGGATGAGATCCAAAGAGCAGTCACTATCAGTGAAGCAAGCCATCATTAGGCTGAAAAAACAAAACAAACCCATCAGAGAGATAACAAAACATTAGGCATGGCCAAAACAACTGTTTAGAACATTCCCAAAAAGAAGGAACGCACTGGTGAGCTCAGCAACACCAAAAAACTAGGAAGACCACGGGACACAACTGTGGTGGATGACCAAAGAATCCTTTCCCTGGTGAAGAAAACACCCTTCACAACAGTTGGCCAGATCAAGAACACTCTCTAGGAGGCAGGTGTATGTGCGTCAGAGTCAACAATCAAGAGAAGACTCCACCAGTGTGAATACAGAGGGTTCACCACAAGATGTAAACCTTTGGTGAGCCCCAAAAACAGGCAGGCCAGATTAGAGTTTGCCAAACGACATCTGAAAAAGCCGTCGCAGTTCTGGAACAACATCCTATGGACAGATGAGACCAACATCAACTTGTACCAGAGTGATGGGAAGAGAAGAGTATGTAGAAGGAAAGGAACTGCTCATGATCCTAAGCATACCACCTCATCAGTGAAGCATTGTGGTGGAAGTGTCATGGCGTGGGCATGTATGGCTGCCAGTGGAACTGGTTCTCTTGTATTTATTGATGATGTGACTGCTGACAAAAGCAGCACAATGAATTCTGAAGTGTTTCGTGCAATATTATCTGCTCATATTCAGACAAATGCTTCAAAACTCATTGGACGGCGCTTCACAGTGCAGGTGGACAACGACCCAAAGCATACTGCAAAAGCAACCAAAGAGTTTTTGAAGGGAAAGAAGTGGACTGTTTTGCAATGGCCAAGTCAATCACCTGACCTGAATCCGATTGAGCATGTATTTCACTTGCTGAAGACAAAACTGAAGGGAAAATGCCCCAAGAACAAGCAGGAACTGAAGACTGTTGCAGTAGAGGCCTGGCAGAGCATCACCAGGGATGAAACCCGGCGTCTGGTGATGTCTATGTGTTCCAGACTTCAGGCTGTGATTGACTGTAAAGGATTTGCAACCAAGTATTAAAAAATGAATGTTTGATTTATGGTTCTTATTCTGTCCCATTACTTTTGGTCCCTCAAGAAGTGGGAGGCACATTTGCAAACTGTTGTAATTCCTACACTGTTCACCTGATTTGGATGTAAATACCCTCAAATAAAAGCTGACACTCTGCAGTTAAAGCATGTCTTGTTCGTTTCATTTGGAATCCATTGTGGTGGTGTATAGAGTCAAAAATGTTAGAATTGTGTCGATGTCCCAATATTTATGGACCTGACTGTAACTACTGTTCTCTTGGCTACCACCAAACCCAGACTCGTCCAACAGATTGCAAGATGGAAATTTGATTTGTCACTCCAGAGAACATGGCTCCACTCAGTGGAGTACAGGAGCAGTGTGCTTTACACCACTGCATACCGTGCTTTACTTTGGGTTTGGCGATTTAAGGCTTGGATCCAGCTGCTCGCCCATGGAAATATATTCCAGAAGGCTTTCTACTCACTGTTTTTGCACTAATCTGAAGTCCACATGAAGTTTGGAGGTCTGTAACGATTGGTTCTGCAGAAAATTGGTGACCACTGTGCACTATGCGCTTCAGGATCCACTGACCCTGCTCTGTGATTTTTCATGGCCTGTGGCTAATTTGCTCTTGTTCCCAAATTCTTCCACTTTGTTGCACTACCACTAACAGTTGACTGTGGTATATTTAGTAGTGAGGAAATTTCCCGACTGGACTTGTTGCACAGGTGGCATCATATCATGATACCAAACTGGAATTGACTGAGCTCCTGAGAGCACTCCATTCTTTCACAAATGTGAGGATGCAGAAATGCAAAGATCAAGACTCATCAGACCAGGCAATGTTTTCCAAGCTTCTGTTGGCTATTTTTCTGAACTTATTGCACCCTCAGCTTCCTGTTCTTCACTGACAGGAGGAGCACTCAGTGTGGTCTTCTGCTTCTGCAGCCTGTCTGGTTCAAGGTTTGATGTGATGTGTGTTCAGAGTTGCTCTTCTGCATACCTTGGTTGTTACAAATGGTTATTTGAGTTACTGTTGCCTTCGTAGTAGCTTTAATCAGTCTGGCTATTTTCATCTCACCTCTGGCATCACCAAGGCATTTTCACTCAGAGAACTGCCTCTCGCTGTATATAGGGATGGGTATCGAAAACCGGTTCTTGTTGAGAACCGGTTCCCACTGTTTCAATTCCTTGGAATTGTTTGCCATTTTTGCAAACGATTCCCTTATCGATTCCAGTCGCCCCGAATGACGTCACCGCGTTGCGGAGCGTCATTTACCTGGCAGGAAACATGGCGGCTCAAACGCTAAAAAGTTTGGTCATACTTTACGAGAACGGATGACAACAGGGCAACTTGCAATACTTGCAAAGTAGATATTTCATTTAAGGGAGAAAACACTACGAATATGCAAAAGCATTTGCTCACAAAACACGCGATGACCTTAAATGAATGTCGTGTTTTTAATTCCGCTCTGGACTCGTGAATCTCAACCCAGCAGCAGCGGTAACGTTTGCACGTCCTCTCCCGTTAATGCGGCGGGTAAATAATCAACTAACGGTGCATATTATGTTAGCGCGATCTGCCTTATTACAAAACCTGCCATTACTGTGTGCTGCATTTAGGTGACCATGATGAGAGAGACAGACAGAGTCTGGCTGGCTCAGATGCTGGCAGTTTTCGCTGCAGTCTACCGGCAGCGTCTCCTTTCAGGCCAGAATGTCACCGAGCAGTGACTAAGTTTGTGGTAAAAGGCATTTGTTTAATTGTAGGCAGGGAGATTACTGGATATTGTTGTGTAATTTATGTTATACTTTGTTATTGCTACAGAAGAATATTTATTTTATTATTTTACATTTACAATTTTTTCCCCGGGGACCCTGTGACACCCCATTGAAAAGCCATAGGCTGTGGATCTCTTAAGATCTCACTGTTGGGTTTGTAAGGCCATGTTACTCCTAAATTTCTATCTTGTTCAAAGAGAAGATATAAAACAAAGTTATAAGCTAATCGACATTAGTGTTCTCTTTTTTTTTTTAAAGAATCGATAAGAGAATCGATAAAGAATCGAATCGTTAAACAGAATCGAAAATCGGAATCGGAATCGTGAAAATCTTATCAATACCCATCCCTAACTGTATATTTTCACTTTTTTTAAACCATTCACTGTAAACTCTAGAAACAGCTGTGTGGAGAAATCCAAGTAGATAATCAGCCACAGGCGGTGGTGTAATGTGACCCAAGGCAAGATGTATCTGTGTTTTTATGTTCTTTATGCCAAATTTTCACATCTAGTGTGAATTTTTGTATGGTGTTTATCATTTCCATACAGTCTCATTCTGCTATACTTAAAAAAAATAATATAATTTTACTCACTTTTATTATTTACCCATATCCTAAAGTGATGATTAATCCATTTAAAAGAAAACCATATGGAGGCTACACTACAGGTAGTTGTTCAAAAAAGTAAAAAAGTAGCAATTTAAATACAGCATAAACTTCTGTCACTGAGGTATTTCTAAGGGGGGGGGGGGGGGGGGGGGGGACTGGAGAATATTCATGCTTACCATACTGGCGTGGGTCAAGGCATAGGGTGGTTCCCTCCAGGACAGTAGTATTTTGGCAAATATTCCAGATGTTGAAATATATGAAAACTGGAATGGAGGTAAATGCAGTCACTCCAAGCCAAGCCAGCATGAAGATGTATGTCAGCATGATGAACTGAAAGGGGAAACAGTACAGATGGATTACTGAAGTGGAACCGTATTTATTTGTAATATTAACACCTTCCAAGGCACTGTGGCTGATCATTTAGACATTGACTCGTCTATGTTTAGATGTTGACGGCAAGGTCTTCTGAGTCAAGATTAGTTTTTGTTGTAGTTAATATTTTTATATCCTCCAAGTTATTTTATAGGATTGCTGCATGCTCTTTTATATGTTCTGGATGCGTGGTGATAATTTATTTTGTTCTCGTTTCAGCAGTATTACCATATTGAACACTGAACAGAAATAAACCTTAGAATGTCCTTTGCTGGTTGAATACTGTAAGTACTACATATGATATTAGCTTGTCAAGAAAAGTTATCTAAAAGAACAAATCATTATCATTTTCCATTCTTTCTGTTAAATAAAAACGGC
Source organism: Pelmatolapia mariae (assembly GCF_036321145.2). Classification (NCBI taxonomy): domain Eukaryota; kingdom Metazoa; phylum Chordata; class Actinopteri; order Cichliformes; family Cichlidae; genus Pelmatolapia; species Pelmatolapia mariae. The sequence continues at coordinate 16,735,655 of NC_086228.1, read as the reverse complement.
TTCAAGAGAAGCTAAAGAAAAGAGGATAAGATCAACTTTCCTCTGTGTAGACAGATTTCTTTAGCAGAGGAACTTGGGAAATCTAAGATTTTGATATATTGATTATGAGAAAGTACTATATATAGAACAGAAGAGATGAGCACACATGTGAATGATCCCAGATTACATTAGGTTTGTATATCTCCCTTCAATGTCTTCTTTCCTTGGGGAAAAATGCAGTGCTATTTATACTTTCTTTTATAGGGGAAAATAAAGATAGTTGAGTTATAGTACTGGTAAAGGCTCTATTGTGGCTGACCTTTTTCAGCCTTTTCAAAATAGTGAAACCTCACCAAATACAGGGGTCAACTCTAAAAAAAAATCGATTACATATAGAGCTTGGGAGAGCACGAGTAGTGTCACATTGGCCACAAAATGTCAGCTATTGAAACCTACTCAGCCTTCAAGGGAAAGTCCCTGGGAAATGACCTGACATTTACTAGGTGATTCCCGACGAGAGTAAAAGCTTATATAGAGTAATAGACATATATTTTATTGTTCATATGAAGTAAAATAGTAGCCCTACCCAGGCACTGACACAACGTCCACATGTTGTGATCTTGAAGTCCCCGTACAGATCTTTAATGGCCCCACTTGTGAAGAATCCCTCCACCATTAGCAGGATGCCATAGACGAAGAAAGCCGATGCAATGCCGTAAATCACATACTTAATAATGTCAATCCTGGAGAGGGAATACAGAACAACAGGTTAGTTACCCTTTCTTTTTAAGATGTTAGCAAATATATTCATACAAAAATACTCACACAGGAAAATTATATAGATAATTGCAGGTCATTATATTTGCCTGTTAAACAGAAGTAATCAACTTATCTGTCTTAAATTGGCTATGCTTGTTGTGATTGTGCGGTGGATCTTTGGGATGTGTCAAAGCACATATAATTGTGTATTTTATACTGTGGAAGTATGCAAACTATGTTTTCTTGCTAATCAACAGAGCTGTTTAGAACCTTTGTTACTTACATTGTAAAGACATCCAGTGAATCCACAGGGCTCCTCACAACCTCAAAGTAGTCCTGGAGGATGGTGACAGTGCCAGTCAGGGCTTCATGCCCACAGCCACAGAAGAGGGCCACACCAGCATACAGCAAGATGGTGGCTATGAGGGATGGGTATGGAATCCCACCCAGGCATTTGATGCAGCATTCAAGGCATCCTAAACGGAGAACGAGATTAGCCACCAAAGACTGTTAAAATTCTGAGAGAAAAAACAGGAGACGTGGCACAAAGTAACAGAGACATTTTTGCTGCATTTGCTGCATTTTAAATTATTTATCAATATATTAACATTGAGCGAATGCATCTGCATGCAGTACACTGTATTTCCATTTCCATTTAATATTCTCCAGCAATTAAACCAGCTGGGAGGCAGCTATGCACGTAACACTGCAAGCTAAGTTTGACTGCAGTACTCCTTTCCCTTATGTTAAAAAACAACAACAAAACCCTTTCAAACAACTGTGTTATTCGTTCTGTCAGCTCTATAGCCCTACGGATGATGCTGACATTTTATTCAGCATTACAAACTCAGCCATAGTTTCACATAGTAATCATGACCTTTAACCCCATTCTACTTTCCTCAGCTTCCTGTCCCAGGGGGTTCTTAAGGTGACAAATCACTGCTCAGGTTCATCTTCAATCTCCTGTGACACAGACTGCTCAAAAAGAAGCCACGTCTGTAAATATTGTACCCAGGTTTGCCTTTATGAATTGCTTTGATTTATGAGTCTCCATCTCGTGTCTGTATATTTCTGTGTGTGTGTGTGTTTTGTGCTACTGAGTCAGTCATTTCCCAGTAACTACAACAGAGGTGCAGAGGTATTTCCTGTGTAAGTGCGAAACGAATCCAGTATTGCAGTGTTTTGCTGTATATTATCCAGACAGATACATTTTTCACAAAGCCAGACTAATCTGAAACAGCTAGACCTGTATTAAAATTGGAGAGCTGCTTCATAACTATCCTAAATGATTAAAGTTGACGTCAGCATACAAATGTGGTATATGTGCTTTTATGACCAGCACAGCATTACTGTTGATCAGATGTAGGATGATCATGGCCCATGATTAAATTCATCTGCATTGGTTTTGCTGTGCTCATTCAGAAGAGATGCAGTGACTCTGTTGTCAGTTGCAAAGATGATAAGATTTCAGGATGTTTTCAGCTCCATTCTTTTAAAGGTTGTCTAGTCATCTTCACTTTTGTTTCAAAGCAGCAGTCAGACCAATATTCCTCCTCCTCAACTCTCTTCGTGTGACTCTGATCCAGACATGAGTGGAATACCAAGTAGCTGGTCCGCCCGCTGGGCTGTGCTGAGCACTCAAACGCTTGGTGCAGTTACAACCTTCACCCAGGGTTTCCTAGATTATCTACATCTTTACTGATGTAATCCACTGCTAGACTGTGGAATGTCTATTCAGCTTATGTGCTATATTTTAAACATGTTTCTGTCCATATCCGTGTTTGCTGAATGCTGTATCCTAAAAAATCTGTGCAGCTTTTCACACTTCACACTACACAGTCCAAACAACTCTACTGTGCCTGTTAATAAGCTTCTGATTTTAGTCTCTGTTTAAGTATTCTCAGCTCATACAGTGTATGCTTAGATCTAAGGTTTAAAGATGAGGTACACATATACATTGCCTTCCAAGCCTTTTGTTGTTTAGAGGAAAGATTATAGTATGCATTATATCTCAAACTGGTGATTCCCCCATTGAATAGAGGGACTGCAGTGCCATTTGTCTGCCTTTATCATCACTGCCTTAGTAATTCTCCAACATTTCCACTGACTCACCTAGGAAGAGACATCAAATTCAGGGAATACTTCACCTTTAGTGCCTCTTGGTAACTATCAGGTACTTACAGTGCCATGTGACATGCACTCCTAGGTGTTTTCACGCTAATTCACACCTTCCGTCATGTGACTCTGAGAACCTGCAGTAGATTTAAATGGCCTGGACTCCCTCTGGATCCAAGCCTTAAACAGATGCTGCTTAAATTCTGCCGTTTTAGTGCATTTCAGGAATACTTTGAGGGAAGCTCCCATAGTTGAGGTGTCAGTTTAGTCATCGTAATCAAAAATGAATTTATATGAATCACTTTGTATAGTCCCACTTTGAGTAGAGCTGTTTTTATTCAGAAACCTGCATCCTAATACAATAATGAGAAAAAGACAGTTTTAAAGAACTCTATTCAGTCCTGTGGAAAACTAAGTACACCCCATAAGTCAATAGTTTGTAGAATCACCTTCAGCAGAAATAACTTGGAGTAATTCTTTTCTGCAGGGCTTTATCAGTCTGTGACATTGTTGTGGCGCTGATATATTGGAACAAAGTCCAAAGTTCATGTTGCAAAATTGCCTTAGTTCATTGAGGTTTGTGGGCATTTGTATATTCTCAGCACTCTTAAGGTCCCACCACAGAATTTCAATCAGTTGACTTTGACTCAGCTGATGCGACACTTTGATTCTTTTCACAAGTTCAGGAGTTCAAGGTCACGATCAACTCAGTAACTGCAAGGTCCACAGGAACTGTGTTTGACAGTTGTTTGTGCTGATATGGTGTGATTGATTTTTGCCAAATGTGACGATAGTCAAACATCTCCACTTTGGTTTTGACTGTGCAAAGTACTTTCCAGAAGTCCTGAGGTTTGTTCAAATGCAAACCCTTCCAATCACGCCATATTTAATTCCTATGGAAGCAGTAAGAGTGTGGTTAGTTTTGCATAAGACTATGCAAAGTCATGTGTAAGCATTTGTTTTTAACACGATTGCATTCTGCAGCTACAATATTTTGGATAGCAAATTTTTCTGTTATCATTATTTAAAGGTGTCAGCTTGTCTTTTTCTGGCAACTTATGCATGAAAAGGTCTCCAGATGCACCAGTGCCAAGGCTCTGAGACCAACCAAATACATGTTAACACACAATCTTGATAATTTTGCAGTATAATGTCTGGAATGCCTTAGAAATCAAGGATCTGTTACATAAAGTGGACTTTATCAGATTCACTCATTCATTTCCCAAGGTCTCGTGAATGTAGCTATTTCTGTTCTTTGCTTGAGTACCCTCTACAAGTCTGTCTGTCACTACCTCTTACCCCAGATTCATTATGTTGAGTTGCCTTATCACTTCAGGAAACAGGCACTGACAGAATTTATTGATGTAGCTGTGATTACTGACAAGATGAGAGTGAGGCAGAGAGTTCAGAAACACTTACCCTCTTGGCCACTGTGCCCATTTATGAGCCAGAGTAAGAGTCAACTGTTGAGTCAAGTACTCACTACAAACACATGGATTTGTATGTAGTACTGATGGGATACAAATTACTGCAATGTTCCCAGTTAATTTTTTATTTATTTCCAAACTATGTCGCTTGTATGGAAAAATAAGGTTTTTCAGCCATCAGAAATAGATAGAATAGATATAAGACATTTTCTCTTGCATTTTGAGTCTTAAACACAGGAACGCAGCGGCCTTTGAGATATGCTGGTGCTGATTTAGTGCAGTAATTGAGTGGAGCCTGTATTTAACATGAAGAGAGACAAGCGGTAATATCAATGATTTAAGTGATGGCTTCAATCAAGGCTTATTTCCTTGGTTTTCTGCACACAGCATAAAGCAGCTGCAATTTTACACAGACTACTTTTCCACCAAGCAATAAACAGAATTGGCTACTAGTATGTTTGTACATTGTATTGTAAATGTAACTACAGAGTACAACACAGATAATATTTGTCTATATGTGACTTGACTTAAAGAGTTTCCATGGAAACAGTTGAAGATGAAGTTAGAAGGCAGGATGAAAGCATTACTGAGTGGATGTAACAGACTAATGTTTTATTGATTGTCTGCTCTTAATTCTGTGGAAGGGAAACTCATCACACCCAGTAAAGAGAGGTGTGTTAGAAAAGGACCAGATCCAGTGATAAAGTTGTAAATGTAGGTTCAAACGTAAAAACTAATAAGGCTTCCATCTTTGTCTGAGAGAAAAAAATGTATTCATGTGAGTAGAAACAGCTGAATTTCTTCTTCTTAGCTCAGCTGCCCTTTTTCACATTTACTATGTTCCTTCCTGTTTTTGAAACTGCAGTGATAAAAGATCACCAGCAATTGGTTTATGATCTCATATGTTATCTGTCTTCCTCACCCCATTAAAAAATACCAGTGCATGCTATCATTTGCTCTCTGTAAACCTTCATTGATCCTAAATGAATTTGAGACTCTGAGTGGGTGAAAAATGGCAAACGGACGATTCTAAGAGTTAGTGGATGCTTGATCAATAATTTAGAAGTGGCACAGTGCGGAGGCACACAAGTCTCCCACATTCATTTTTCATGCTTTCTGCTTAGCCCCACATCACCTGTGATAAAAATAAAAGATGGCCTGCTTTAGGGGTCATGGGTATTTGAATGGCTGCGTCGTATAGGAAACAATGACTGTCAAGTAGGGAAGTTTGGTGCAACCAAGCAGATTTAAAATGGACTAGAATTGCAGTGACAAGGACCATCTGCGTACTTGAATGAATATATGTGATGTTTTTGTTTTGCCTTATTCTGATCTGGAGTACACCCCCAAATATTTAAGGTAAGCTTAGTCTACAAAACATCTTTTACTCAGAATAACCTATTTTCCAATCAGTGAAAGGCATTTAAGGATTTTCTTGCCTCAGCGTGTTGATTAAATACATTTCATCGGTGCAAATCTTAACTCTAGCAAAACCAGGATTAATGCTATTCAGTTTTGAACAAAGAGACAGATTTAGGAGATGGCACTGTTTTAAATATTTTATTTTCCCAGAACAAAGCCACATTTTTTTTCAAGGGAGGAAAGAGAGGGGGTGAAATTGAGGCCTGTGAGAGCCCAAACACCGTGGCCCAATCAACAGAAGGCGTCTCCCTAATACAAAGAGAAAGGATGACCCCCTCCCGAGGCCTCTCCCACCTCCCACTTCTCCTCCATCTGTCAGTGCCATAGCTGACAGGCAAAAGGGATACACACATACACACATTCTCTCTGACCTAGTCAACTTTTGCATGAGGGATGAGATAATGTTGTCCATATCAGATCAGTGCAGGGTTAATTTATGGAGTAACTTAGGGTGGATGATGAATTGGATGAATTCTGTGAATTACAGTGTTGTGATGTTTCTCAGACATTTCCACATTATGAAATTTGCTTAGTTCATCCATAGGTCAGTATTTGACATGTAGTGGTCCTGTTAAACTGGAAAAATAATTTCTATTTAAGGCTAGATTACCTTTAAGACATTTTTTCGCTATTGACACAAATATTTCTTAACCAAAATAGTTCCACAGCTAGCAAAATATCAGCCATAAAAGTAATATTGGGCAGATTCCAAAAAGTTGCTTTCAAAGATGAATTTTACTCAAATGGTTGTTTATGCGACCCTGAATTGGATGAGCGGAAGAAAATTAATGGATAGATGGATGGTTGCTTATGTTGGTTCATTCCTAATTAAAAAGGATTTCTTCCTTTTGAAGTCATATAGGGATATGAGGCTTTGCTTTTGATGCAGTTTTAGCATCTGAGAAAATAAATGGCATGCTGCATTAGAATATTAAATTAACAAAATTCATTAAAGGCGATGACAGAAAAAGGATAGATAATCTAATTCTATGTCTGTGCATTCATTTCTAACACGAGAGATCCAATAAGAGAGATCAATTTTCCCACATACAGCTAGCATGTATTAGGAGTTTTGTGTGGGGACGGGGTGGTGGTGAGCCTGGTCAGACAGAGAGAGAAGAGAGAGCGAGATCTCAGTGGGGGGATGGTGTGCCTGTGTCAGCCTGAGTGTAATGGGCGTGCATGCGTCTCGTTGCTTTCCTTGTTCCTTTAATGCACCCCACCCCCCTTCCCCTGCAGTGAGCAGGTTTTTTTTCAGCTCCTGTGTGCCCCCATCTCCTCTGCGCATGTTTAATCAACCAGCATGGTTGCCATGACAACCACAGCGCAAAATCTGAGAATAGACCGGGTACTTGAGAGCCGTGACCCACTTACTGTATGTCAACAAATTCAGTGGGACAATAGTGAACGAGACACATTACACATAAAACCCCTTCAGGGCTAAAAGGTTGTTCCACACCAGGCCTGAAAGCTCAGCTACTGATTTCCTCTCTTCCTTTTCCACAGTGAGATGGAAGAGTCTAAACAGGACTGCGTGACTGTAGACGTGTCTTTTGTCTAAGCCAAGTTCACTCCAGGAACTAGGGGGCAAAAGTCAAAAACACAGCAAAAGAAACAAGGTTTTTGACTTCAGGTTTATGCATTTTAACCATGCAGGTATTTCCATTTCACAGGGTGGAATGAGTTTAATTTTCCTGATTGACGAACTTATAAGCAGCCAAAACCAAAGAATGCAGGGATTTGAAGCACAGCTCCAAAACAATAGACCATAATGAGAGCATGTCTACAGAGTCCAACAACAGTGGAGTACTTCATACTGCATATTAGTACTTCAATTTTTACTCAATAACAGTTTCCCGACACACGTTACCCCAAATGACCGAAATTTTAAGTAACATTTAAATTACATAAGCTAACACAAGACACAATCATGTTGAGTGACAACAATATCATATTATTATTATAAGATATTATCATTACAGTGAGCTAGTGTTTATCATCAATGTCAGTGCAAGTAATTTTCAACACCTCTTTCCCTATGCCTATATCTGTACCATTGTGTCATTGCTCAAAACAATAAGAGACCCCACATAAGTTTTTTAGCTGCTCCAGAAATAATTACTAGAACAATTGGTGGAACTCTCTTGACCTGGGCTGGGGCAGGCTTCAAAACAATAAGGGGCAGTAGAGGAGAACATAGGAGCTCTTAGATAAGCTGCTACTTATACATGAAGTAATATATTCATGAATGTGCTGCAAGTAAATAATATCTTCTAAATAATTTTCTTCTTATCATATTTGATAAAAATAAACACCCCTCCCCCCCAAACAAATGTGGTTTTATGTGGTGGAAAACCATTTGTCTGACCACAGCAACTATGTTCAAAGCAGCATCTCCTTGCCTTTAGCCTAATGCAGATTTGGCATTTATCAAGTCAAATTCAAAGTGCATGAGACTCGGTGAACCTTTAAAAAAAACTACAACACAATTTTTCCATTGTGTATTACAGTCACACGATGTTACTCACATGATTGTAGATGGACAAAAATGAGATGCTCAACATGTAACCACATGCTAATCAAACAGAAGGACAACGCTACCTTGCAGAGTAGATTCTTGGCTCAGGAAATGCTAACAGGTGTGCCTTTCTCAGTTTTTCCATTCAGCAACAGTTAGTACATCAAGTGTAAATGACCTGCAGAATCATGTTTGGTTTATTTATCCACAGTATTACCCACCATATGCTCATTTCCACAACTTTTAGCATATTTAGCCGTGTGTTCATACTGGTCGAAACCTGCTTTTTCAACAGAAGGGCGTTGGACTGCTCCCTGTTGCTAATGGCCACTTTGGTACATAGAGTGCGCTCATACATTTGGCTAGCAGCTGAAGTGAACAGTGCCCACCTGGTGCATCTGACTCATAATCTGAGATTTGCAACCTCAGAAGAGGAAGACAGAAGGGCATTAGGATGCTGTGAGTGCACTCAATGACACCTGCACCCCTTTGAGCTGGAAGTACCAATTTATCTACAGTCCGTTTGGTAGCTTGGATGATATCTTCATCAGCAAAATGATAAAGAATTGTGCTTTAAAATACGTATGTAAACGATACACATTTTATTCTATAAAATGCACATCACCAACTGTGGGGGCTCTGTTTCTACATCAGCGTTACGCAAAATGAGAAGCTTTTAAAATGTTGGTGTTTCTAGATGTCCAGTCTTACCAATTTCTATACATTTTTTGGGTAGAAGCTTGCTGTAGACAGAGGCCTGTCAAGTTATTATGTTTTCCTTAACAGTGTAGACTGTATGTATTTAATTTTTTCTATGATTTATCCCACTTTTTTTGCAATTAAGGTTAGATTGTGAGTTTTTGGTCAAAAATGATCAATGATTATTACAAATGATCACATATTTCTCCAGAAAAATGTGCATGAAATCAAAGTGACATGGGCGAAAACATGACCATCATCAGAGGAGTCATTGCAATCATCTTTTGTCTTCACAAACTATAGAGGGGCTGTCAAATCAATAATTTAATAAAAGATACAATAATTTAGGTAACCAACATATGTAAATTACATTGTATAATACTTGGTCTCCAGAACCTCCATCTTGGCGCATGGTGATAAACTTGACTTGAAATACTTAAAATAGTGACACTATTGATTTTCCATTCAAAAGGAAAGTCTAAGCTATAACCTTTCAAACACAATACTAACTAACAGGACCAGGGTGTATTTTCTTGTGTTATTTGTTTTTTAATGGTTAAATAATAATAGCCTATGATTTACGAAAAAGGCTGTATGTTTCAACATCGTGCCACTCAGGATCCCAGGCAGTGATTGATGTCTTTCTATGCACAAATTTCTATAATTTCTGCTACACATGGTCTACAGAGTAATTGTTTAGTTTTGCCATTGGAAGGCTACAACATGGAAATTATTCCAACAACCAAACTGCCTGATGATATGCTGGAGAAGTTGCGCAATCTTAACTACTGTGGAAACCAGTCCAGTAGTTCTCAGTGTTGTCTAGAGCGGACTTATAATAGAAGGTGTAGAAGTTAAAAACAAACATTAGCTGGTTAGCTGGTTGGTATGTATTGGTCACTTGCCAAGAGCTTCAGCCTTTAGTTTACTGTATAAAACAACACACGGCTTATTTCCTCATATTCAGGTGATGATTTTAGGGGTTTTTTTCAAGTTCAACTTGAGAAATCAAATGTTTGCTTGTGTTGACACATGGGCAGTGATTTATAAAAGCACCCTAGTGGCGAAAAAAGTGTGAGAAGCAGGTTGCATACGTCAAAGCAGAGCCTCTGCTGTAACAGGTTATTAACACTCAATTTGGTTTTAATAAGCTTTTGTTCAAGAAAAATGAGTTTGCAGAGCTTGCTTTATATGAGTACGTGCTAAATAATTACATTAATATTCTGCCCAAATTAATGGATCTGACAGATGGCTTTATTATTGAACTGTCATACAAAAATTGCCCATAGGGACGCCACTAAAAGTGGTTTGATCAAAATCTATAGGTTTTCTAGAACTTCTCCTACTACGCTGCTTAGTCAAGCAGTTTGGTTAAGCTTACTATATTCTCCCAAGCTTCTCATTTTCTTTTTCACTCTGTGCTCTAATCATTTCTTATGATTTCTGACTCTACATGTGCGCCTCTTCTTGTCTCTCTTCCTCCCACATTCTTAGACACAGCAAACTATTTCTGTGCTTCTGAAATGTCATCAACAGGAGTGGGTGAAGAGGGAGTAGATAATGACTTTGCCAGCGCCATGGCAACTGTTTCAGTTCGTGTGTGTGCCTGCAAGTAGTGCTAAGTTGCAGGGAAGAGCGACAGGAGGGAACACAAACATATGCCTGACACAATAAATCTGAGAGAGGAGGAGGCAAGGGAGGTGAAATAAAAAAGTGTTTTCTACATGAGAACAGCATCCTCATTACCTTTGGTATTGTGTCATTCTTTAACAAAAAATATCTTTTTCCAATCCACTGATGAGAAAATACACTTGCTTTATACTGTTGCAACCATGTACTGAATCATTCATGCAGAGTAACAAGATGCGGAGGTGTGAAGTATAAATAGCAGTTCAGCTCTGCACAAAGCATACACTGCCCCTCCTAAGTGAATGGGAAAAAAACCCCCACTAAAAACTGCTTCTGCAACAAATGCACAGTGAATATTGCAAAGCACTGCTGCATCATACAGCACCACGGTTTTTCCGACACAAAGGACAGAACCTGAAAGCTGCTGGTTTAAAGACTGTAATAGTTCAGTTTGGTTCCATGCTCTTCGTGTTTCTCTCTGTCATCACGACAAGCATGAAAGCCACATCAAGCAAACAAAGGCAGTCCAGCCCTTGCTGTAGCAGTTCACACCCCTGTGACTACCCAGACAGCACATACAGACGTGCACTTTTCAGTGGAGTGCTGATACTCAGTGGACAAAAGAATTCCCACAAACAGATGCTCTTTTATTCAAAGAGGGTATGGCTTACATTTGTGCAGTTGTCTCTGCAAAGACACTACTGACACTGACAAAAACAAACATACATAAATGAATTAATCAGAACATGCAAAGGTTTACTTTCTTACCTTTCTGGGTCTGCCCCTCATCCATGTCTTCTTCCATTTTGCTTTTTCTTCTTTTTTAAGTAGCTATCGATTAGTAAATAAATGTCCTGTGTAGGTTTAAAATCGTATTTATTTAAGGAGTAATCCACACATCAGTTCCCCTTTCTTTCTCTATTCTCACTTTCTCTCTCTCTCTCTCTCTCTTTCTCTCTCTCTGAACACTTAGATTGGCTGTCAGGTGTGGTTTCTGTCAAGTGACTGGGCGATGCAAAGGATCACTTAGTCTTTGTGGTACTGTCCATTGCGAACTGCTGTGGCAAGTGCAGAACGCCTCCTTGGTCCCTGGTGGAGGAGGAGGAGGAGAGGAGTAGCAGGGCTGGCTTGAGCTGAGGGTGGTCTCTGTGGTTTGAAGGAAAGCGCATGTGTGACAAAGAGCCATGCATTTGAAAAAGGGAGGTGTGTGGAAAATGTTGGATTAAAACACTAAAAGCAGCAACGGTGGTAGAACCTAAGCCAGAATCAAGATCTTTTCACTGTGTTGTCTAGACAGTTGTGTTCATGAGTGTTGGTGACTATTGCTTGTCTCGCCCTCCCTAAACAACACCCCCTCTCAGACAGAATGGTTAAGCCCATTACCCACCAACCCCCCTTCCCATGCGAGGCTGCGGCTGCTCTATATTAGCACAACCTCTCATTAAATAAGTGAGGGGGTACAACTGATTTCGAAATGGGATTCTCCTAATCTTATTAGTCTTACAGATTAAATTATACAATCACCAAGGCGTTGTCATTAGATTCTTAAATTCTAAATGCACACTTTATGTCTAGAGCTGCAGACAAACAGATCTGTTAATGCCTCACACACTGATGAAAACTGCTAAATAATTATACAAATACATACCTAGATCATGGACAGGTGCATGGACAGGACACAAGGTAATTGGAATTGGAAATTGGTATTTTAAACTGCTGTTGAGTGAAATATGCTGTATAAAATGGCCTGTATTTGTATAGCGCTTTACTTAGTCCCTAAGGACCCCAAAGCGCTTTACACTACATTCAGTCATTCACCCACACATTCACAAGACGAACTGCCAACTCTTGAGCCACGATCGCCCCGTTTATAAAGAAAACCTGTCTTGACAAAGTATGGACAGATGGGTGAATGGATGGATGATCAGACAGGTGGATTAGATGAAACTTTAATGATCCCTATGGGGAAAGCAAGCTTCTGCTGCAGCCAAGACCTGAGAGGCAATAGCGAAGGAGGCAAGTGAGGGTTGTAAGAGTGATTCAAGTAAGCACGCTAACTTAAATAGACTGCAAAATATTAATCGGATGGAAGTTCAGTAAATTAACTTGCTAGAAATCACTTTTAGTCATCCGTTATCTTATTTGTGCCTGCTGTAATACCAGGAATGCCAAAAGCTTCATTCATAGGCCTTTCAGAAGAAAAGCAAGATAAAGTTTTTATGGTAATTATGGTAATGTGATGTGTATGTGATCATTTATTAATGATTATATATAATGCTTTATTAATGTTTCATTGCTTAATGTAACATTCATTGAATTATTCAATTAGCCTACTTTAGTTTGTTGTCTAACCAACTGGTGTGTCAAAAATGTCCAATCCACTGAGTACTGCTTTGTAATTAAAATTAGCATTAAATGTTTATTAGCTGTTCTGGCAGCATGGATCAATGGATGGTGATATCTGTAGTAAGAATCCAACCTTTCAGTCTAGACTTTTAATACCTCAATAAGTGTCAGATGCATTATTTTCAAATATTGTGCAGAAATTTCAGAATGTCCAGATAGCAGATACGGATATATGGCCCAAGAATTCCTGTTATGTCTACAGTACCTGTCACTGTTTACAAATCCACATATATTTATAAAGCAGTTATTTTTCCAGTAATTTGAATCCCATTTTTTGTCAGTTTTATTCAACTCTACTGGACTGCAAGAATACTGCAAAAGCCTTACTCAGCTGTTCTGAATAAAATACATATTAACATACATATTCTTTTTATAGAGGATATTTTTTAGAATGCTTTCTACTAACATTTTTGATCAATTCATTTTACAGCATCATCCAACCCAGTGTCACGTCCAAATGTGTAGTAGACACACCAGTCCACGGTGTCCATTTCACGCTTTGCATCTTCTTTTTTTTTTTTTTTTTTTTAAACCTGTCCCGTTTGGTTCTTTTGCCATCAGAATTATTGTCTAAAGGCGAAGAAAGATGCCCAACGGATTTACTTTACCAAATGGACCATCCCAGCCTTGCCGTAATGGTCCATTTGATTTACCTTTTATTGTTTATTTTATTTTATTTTTTTTTTTTACTTGCTAGGTACGGGACAGGGGAAAAGAAAAGGGAGAAAGAAAGAGGGGGGAAAAAACAAAACAAACAAAAAAAAAAACAGCGGAGAAGAGGGACGGGGATAAAGGGCAAAAAACAAAAACCAACAAAATAAGCAGACAAAAAATACATATATCGATCACCTGGATCACCTGTTGAGAAAGAAAAAAGAAAACAAGCAGAAGAAAACGAGAGTAATAGAATAAACAACATCACAATGATATATGGGAATATAACACTACATACTTAATATTAAACATTATTGTGCAGCACGTAAGATCGACAGCGCACAGTGTGCTTTGAGGTAGGAGCCAAAAAGGGTGTAGTTTGTGTGTGTGATCACCTGTGTGTACACCTGTGAGCATGAGCGCGCTTGTATTTAAAAGGTTCCTTAATGTAATGATCTGCTAGAGGGTGTGGGGGGCCACAGTCCCATCCTTCAGGGCATGAAGCAGGTATGGAGGAGATCAAAACTCCAGACATCCAGAGGCCCCCAGAACACAAGAGACCAAGGAAGACCAACAGAGGGGCAGCCGCGCCACTGTCCCAGAAAGAGCTGAGGAGAGTCCCAGATGAGGGATCACTCAGCAGCCACGGAGCAGAAGCCAGGGGGGGTTGCAGTGACGTGCCCGTGAGCTCCGCCGGCAGCCAGCTGTGCCTGAGTGACCGAGCCCCAGGCCGAGAGGCCGAGGGCACCCCACCCCCGAAGTGGCCCGAGCGAGCCCCAGGTTCCAGGCCCCGATAAGCAGCCACCAAGGAGTGAGCCGGTGTGTACCCGGACGCCCACCCCCGGACACAAAACCAACGCATCGATGTCTGAGGGCGTCTGCCACCGGCAGGGGAAGTGGTGGGGGGAGATGGTGCTTTGCATCTTCAAAGCACGAAATGTACACGTATGCAGATGTTGCATTACTAGGAGGAAGCGATAAGCCAAGAAATTGGTAGTGACCAAAAAACAACATATAAAGTACATTCCAGGGTCGTAAATCATCCAAAACGATTGAGCTAGGCGGCTAATATGTATTTACGTGTAAATGTGTTAGTAATGTCTGTTGACTGCAACGCCTCTCCAAAGCATGAAAGGTACCAGCCTGTTCTCACTCCCGATGCGTAATATACAGACGATTTGTCACGTCCCTAGGCGTTCCATGGAAACGCGAAAGGTAACCTTCTGCGTTCCTATGCTACGCGCCGGATTGTGCGTGAAATCGAATAGAATGACGCTCACGCAGTAACACACGTTCTCAAGAACACGGTGAATGTCGGTGTGTCTGTTACGTGTTTTACCGTGATATCAGGTTACATTATCAGGTGAATGTTGTGAAAACCTTCTCCTTGCCAACCTGGTCATTGTGAGCTCAGTAGCATATTGTTTAAAGCGCTGCTGTGCATATGTAGATTCTAAACATCTTGCCTTATCATGAGATCAAGAGACAATTTCAACCACTTTCTCCCTTTTCCATCTCCTTAGGGCAGGGCTGGACTGGGACAAAAAATCGGCCCGGGCATTTTGACTAGAGACCGGCCCACAAGGTATTATAGGAAAAACCATAAATCCTTTGAATGAAAAAAAACGCTGTTGTCACAGTGATGTACACTGTCTTGTTGGTTTATATGTATCAGTCTAATAAACTTAAACCTACACCATCCACCCTATTTTGGTATTCTAAACAGTACCCGAAAGTAGACTGCTTGGTCAAGTTAACCTCCTGAACTATCTACAACACATGGTGAAAACCTGAAATTAACACAGAGAAGACTAGAGGTGAGACATGATCATTACTGATTACTGATGACAGATTTAGATATATTTTCATAAACCATTCATTTGCCACATCAATAAACAGCATGGCAGGGCAAAATATTTTTTCTAACATGGCAACCGTTAAAAAGTGAAAGGTCAGAAAGAATAAAACTTAATTGACTTTTTGATGACATTTTACACACAGTACTGGTACAGTATCTAGAAAATGTGGGAAAATACTGGCATCATATACAATACTTAGCTACTTCTGAAGAAATTATGATGGGACCCTAAAAAAATTACTATGTACAATAATGGATTTCTATACATTTTACATCAGATGAAAACGTTTGTTGTAAGATTCAGATAATTATTTGTTAAAAGCGAGACATTTTAAATGAGAATAAGAAAGAAAAGTATTTCTTTGTGCCCCCCTCTCCCTTTTAATGCCCTTCATGGCCCCCTGGCAAAACATTGCTAGACCCGCCCCTGCACAGTTACCAGCTGTCAGCTACTTAGAAAAGGATCCTGGTGTTATTTGTCTCTCAGAAACAGTTCATAACTTCCCTTCAACTCATTCATGTCACCTAAAAGGTAAACCTGTTTCTCCATCACCTGTTCAGCTCTGATGATCCAGTAAGGACATCTCCTGGTTTCAGCTTCATGTTTTTCTCTCACCAGGTAACCAAACCGACATCATGACCAGCAGCTTTTACGGCTGTGGCTCCAGCAAACATCAACTGATACTAGAAATTAATATTAAATAAATTCTAACAACAGCTGATCAAGCTTAAACGTGCTGCTGTTGTTTAGCGCGACATCCGCTGGTTTCCTCTTTCTGGCGCAAAGTGGGCGATAAATAAACAAGAGAGAAAAGCCGATCAGCTGATCATTGATCAGTTTCGTGATTGAAGTAACATCAGGGGAGGGAGGGGGAGAGAATGAGAGGAGAAGAGGCAGCTGTGCAGCGTAACGACAGAATAACTCCAGCTTTGTGTCTTTTTTTTCATTGTAGCTGAAGTCCGGGACAAACTGTGTTCCTTTTCACCTCAATACGAAACGCGAAATATTTTCTCTGAATGCGGGACGATTCCCGACGATATAAATAAAATAAGATAAAACAAGTTCAACATCAATAATATCATAGCTCCCGCCCAGCAGTATGTAAACTCCGTCATGCTAGCTAGTACGTAGTACCACTTATTGTAACTGACTGTAAAAAGTCAGCATAACGAAAATAAACTACACCTAAACTTGGTTTATATCTGACCCAGATAGACTGCAGGTCATAACTTCTTACCTGAAGTTCAGTTCACCGCCTCGGGTCTCTGCTCCTCCTGCCTTTCCGTCATCCACCTGCCATCGTTTTAGTGATGGTAAATTTGATTCTTTTTACTGAATCGAGTTTTAATGAGTCACTCACCAAAGTGAATCGGGTTTTTTGAGTCATTTGATTCACTGAGTCAGTTGACCAGAGAGTGCAAAAAATTTACATTTTCACTCAAACTTAATTTCTTTTCTCTTTTCATGTAAATCCTACTGCTAAGATGAGTGATTCTAAAAGAAAACAACTATTTTATAAAGCAAAAAAGAGCAAAAAAAAATTCTAAAGGGAACATTTATCTCGTTTATTTTTATTTTATTAGTATTTTCCTTAAATGTGTCAAGTATATATTTTCTCATCTAAATGTCCACTGAGCCGTGAGCCAGGGGGCGGTAATGCGCCTTAACATTGGTTGCCAACCAAGAAGAAGAAGCTGTGAGCCCGGAGGGAGGGGGTGAGTGAGTGAGTGATTCGTTCGCTCTATGATTCAGCACAGGAGGGAGGGGGTTAGCGAGTCCTGAGTGACTCGCTGGCTCTACGATTCAGCACAGGAGGGAGGGGGTGAGCGAGTCCTGAGTGACTCGCTGGCTCTACGATTCAGCACAGGAGGGAGGGGGTTAGCGAGTCCTGAGTGACTCGCTGGCTCTACGATTCAGCACAGGAGGGAGGGGGTTAGCGAGTCCTGAGTGACTCGCTGGCTCTACGATTCAGCACAGGAGGGAGGGGGTTAGCGAGTCCTGAGTGACTCGCTGGCTCTACGATTCAGCACAGGAGGGAGGGGGTTAGCGAGTCCTGAGTGACTCGCTGGCTCTACGATTCAGCACAGGAGGGAGGGGGTTAGCGAGTCCTGAGTGACTCGCTGGCTCTACGATTCAGCACAGGAGGGAGGGGTTAGCGAGTCCTGAGTGACTCGCTGGCTCTATGATTCAGCACAGGAGGGAGGGGTTAGCGAGTCCTGAGTGACTCGCTGGCTCTATGATTCAGCACAGGAGGGAGGGGTTAGCGAGTCCTGAGTGACTCGCTGGCTCTACGATTCAACACAGGAGGGAGGGGGTTAGCGAGTCCTGAGTGACTCGCTGGCTCTACGATTCAGCACAGGAAAGGAGGGGGTGAGTAGCTCAAATGTGCTGTTAGCATGTTAGCAGAGCGATGCTACTGTGAACCGAGGAGCTATTGTCTTGATGTGAGCTTCTACTCAGGGTTTTTTCTTCCAGTTCAGAGCAGAAATGTTTTTGTTAAGATACTGGATGTTGTGTTTTTCTCCACAATTTTAATTATAAGCTAGATATATTGCTGCTAACAGCAACAGGGATGAGTCAGTGAGTCAGTTGGGCTTGTGAATCATGATTCATGAGTCAGTAAAGTGATTCTCGAGTATTGAACGATTCGTTCATGATTCGCGCATCACTACATCGTTTTGCATCTGCTGGCCTCCACCACTTGCTAATGTTACTGAATCTGTGGAAGCTCCGCCATAGCCACCACCAAACAATTGAGTTATTTTTACACATCTCCCAGCATCTGACCAATCCACCACCTTTCAGTGTTTATACCGTTACGGAAAAAAACGAAAGAAAAAAACAAACAAAACCCATCGGCCCATAAAAACGAAAAATCACCATCGGCCCACCGGGCAAATGCCCGGTATGCCCGATGGCCAGTCCAGCTATGCCTTAGGGGCTGCTCCCTTTTTTTTATTTTGTGACACACGATATAGTCTTAAATAGTCATTTGTATCTGGTAAATATCCATTCATCCATTTTCTTCTGCTTATCCATTTCAGGCCCATAGGGAGGGGTTGGAGCCCATCCCAGATGTCACAGGGAAACAGGCAGGGTGCACCCTGGATAGGTTGCCAGACTATTGGTGCTAACACAAAGGGAAAGAGAACCATTAACACCTACAGCTTATTTAGAATCACTTACAATTACTTGGAGAAAACCCACAGAGGCACAGGGAGAACATGGAAGTCCACATAGAGAAGCCCCGGTGGATTTGAACATTGGACAGTGCCCTTATTAAGGAGTTTAGAAGCTCTAATTAAGTAAATAGCTTTTACAGAGGTTTAAGCACTAGATATAATATGTACATTCTCAGTATGTGTCCAACACAGTCAAAGACAAACATGTCTTTGTGCATTCTCGCTAGCTTCTTCCCACACTAACTGATCCTAAATTTAAGCACCACTATTATCTGCTCAGCTCAACAAGGGGAAGTTGCTGAAATGTGTTTGCTTTACTGAATCAGGTCATTGTGTATATACTCTGAGCACTGTTTTTCAACCACTCAACATTTTTTTTAATCCAGCTGTTAATTTTGCATAATGCCTGCTTATAAATATTGGTTCTTCATGTTATTTGAAGAGCTTTAAAGTGATTTGCATTCCAGTTTAATGAATGATATTTGAACATTTAAGAGATATTGTTTGCATGTTGAACTTGAGTTTTGTCTCCTGGGTTTGTGAAGTCAGGAGCTTCAGTGACTAATACATGGTTAAACTGAAAGCATAAAAGCATTTGAATAGCATTTCAGCCATACAAATATACTTAATACTGTAAGAACAAAAATATACTCAATTTTTGTTAAGTTAATTTTTTAACACATTTGTGTCCATTCCAGCATACAGACACACAAAATGCCCCACCCTTGGCCTGGATAACATAGCCACACACTAACCTACTGTGGCTAAGGGTGGGAGATTTGCTGTGGGGGAGGGCTTTTTTCTGGGGAAATCCGTAGCTTATAAATCTCCACTGGTTAGTGGAGCCCCCCTGAGGCGCTGACCTCCCTCCTCCCGCTGCATCCCATCGACACAAGAGATTCCTTCACACTGGGTGTCATAACGCTGATAGGAAAAATCAGCAGATGGTGAAACACTTTCTTAGGGCATTTTAAGGAGAAATGTTTTGTAAGATTATTTATCTGACATCTTTGATTTCAGTCACGGATGCAATGCATTTTGTATTTGAATTCAAAAGTATGTTATCCTAATTTTGTTTTCTTACATATTTTACACATGCAGAAAAGTCTTTAAATCCCCTGCATGCACTTATGACCAACAGAAGGAAGAAAAGAATCTCACTCTAAGCTTATTAATGCATCCTGGTTGTTCTCCAGAATGGGCTTGCTAGTTGCCATAGCAACAAGGCCTTAGATATTGTTGAGTAGGAGAAGCTGGATGTAGAAGTCGATGTAGAATTCACATACTACCCTGTAACCCTGGCTGGTGTTTTTTCTTTTAAATGTAAAGTAGCCTATCTAACTTTAAAAAGGAAAATACTTGTAGTTAAAGTATGATTATTATTTAGCATTTATATTATATCACCAGTCGTATCTAGTACTTTAGATCTTTTAATATAAACAAATGCATCTGAATGTGAGGCTCTGACTGAAAATCTAAATTTCAGTGGTTGTCTGCCAGTGTCTGCAGAAATCAACAGGCGACAGTGCTCTCCATCTTAAGTGCTGATGTGTGTTCACGCCTAGTCAAGCTGAGGAAAATCAAAAGACACTGAAAAATTAAGGAGGTCATGCTTTCAGCTCTACTGAGTGAGGAAGGGATGGAGGCTTTAGCAACCATTAGCAATTACAGAAAAAGGATGAACAATCGCACACTATGATATGCACTATTATAGATGTGGAGTTCACTTAAATGTCATATTTTCACACATCCATCCAAGCATTTATTTTCTTCCAAGTAGTGGGAACAAGAATAGAGTTGTGCAGACCTTCCACTTCCTGGCTCTGCAAGCTCTTCCAAAGCGTCCCTGAGGTATTCCAAGCAAACAAAGACAACATAATGTTGATCCCCAGACTACCTTGATTGGCTCCTGACAATTTCTGCCATTTGCATCTGCAGTCTCATTCGTATGTTCACTACCCACAGGTTAAATCCTCACCTTTGCCTTTTGGCTCAGCTCTCTGTTTTTGCCACAACACACTGGTATATTTATTGTATCACTGTAGACTGCATTCTTCCCACACTTTTGAATACAACTCCAAGATGCTTGATCTCCTCCTAATGAGACAACAACTCATCTCCCAAACCCTGGCTGAACCTACAGATTGTGTCCATAAAAGTCATGGACAGAATCAGTGGTACAGTCCACGTTAACTGGCAGAGTCAAACACCCATCAGGAGCAGGTGTCACTCCTGTGGGCAATTCAAACCAAAGAGTTTTACAGGGATCTGGTGTCCCATAGCAGCAGGACTTGTACCTCATACTCCCAATGCACCTCTCAAAGGGCATCCCAAGGGATACAGTATATGCCTTTTCTATGTTTACAAAGTACATTTGGTTAAGAACCAGTGAAAGGGCTGAATGGATGGGCTGGTGTTCTGCAACCACTGGATAAAAGCCTCCTTTATCCTTCTCAAATCTGAAGTTTGACTGATGCTTGTTTTATGCTTTGAGTGGGTGTAGCTCAAAGGTAGTCCGCAGGCACTCGTGGACTAGGTGGCTATAACCACTGTCTATAGTTTTCATGCTGTAATTTTTTATCTTTAAAGTTTGTTTCAGGCTTCTCCCATTTCCAGTGAACTCCGCTCTTGCTAGATTCCATGTTCCAGTAGTATCTGCTCTGCAGTGATAACAAGCTCATCGAATTCTGTAAATACTAAGAAAAGGCGCTTCAGTGCTTCCTTTACTACCTCCTTTAGCATAAGACACTGGATCATCCTTTATGAAAGTAGAAAATTACATGATCCATAATCATACAGCATCATCAAGCTGAAGTGGCATAGATGATTTAAATGTTAACTTTGAAACTTTTTGAATTTTTAAATAAAAACTGTAAACTATGAAACTACTAAACTACTACACTGCAGTTGTACATTGGTTGTACTGCCTACCTTTAGGATGATCAGTTTTTGATAATTTTTTCTTTTGGTCAGCTTCAGTGCCCCCCGCCCATGCACATTTAGTAGTTCATTTTTGGGACATTGAAGTCTAAACACAGCAAACATCCATCATCACATTTTTTGTGGAGGCGCAGTCAGATTTTCTGAGCACAAAGGTTCTCTGTTCCTTATGAAGTCCCCATTTAGATCAGCTCAGCAGCAGAAAGTTACAGAACTCATCCACCAGAACGCTCCTAAATAGTTTAATAGATTATTTTGTTTGTTTGTTTGTTTTGAACTGTTACTGTATTTGATTGATTTTGCACTTGACCCATGCTGCTCAGCAATCTGGTTAAAATCACATGCATTGTTACAGCAAAAAGAAATCTAATGGTCATCTGCAGTTAATGGTCTGTTGAGGCTATGGAGATCCTATCAGTACACCATTGTCCTATCTCTATTAAAAGCCTAGGCTCTTGGACAACATGAGAAGCTAGGCAGTCAGCCAGAAACACTTATCATCCTGTCATCTATTTTTCACTAGCTTTACAGCTCAGCTGTACTTCACAGTGAGCATCTATGAGAGCTTGGCGATTTGGGACCATCAAAGCGATCTTAATCTGTGTGAATCTGAATAGGTTTGGCACCAGAAAAAATAAAATGCTGTGTCCCAATTTGTGATAAAAAATAAACACAAAAAATAGTGTTTTGCTAAGGTTCATATATTTTCTGAGCAGTGAAAAGGTATAAAATAGCTTTATTGAGGAACTCCTTTAGATCATACATCAAAAGTCACCTATGAGGGACATAATCAGACAATAAGTCCTTCTGTCTAAAAGGATTCAGCAAGTTAATCCATGCCAAAATCATAAAGAATTCTTATTTCTTTTTTTGAAATGACGACATATTGCTGGCACTGGAGATTTAAGTATGCGGAGCGGGAGGCTCCACTCTCGGCAAAAGCAATAAACATGAGGGGACTGACTGGACTGACAATGGGGACGAAAGTTTGACTGACTTGACACTGACACCCAAGATTGCACCTACTCGCGATCGTGGCTCAAGAGTTGGCAGATCATTTTGTAATCGGAAGGTTGCCGGTTCGAGCCCCGGCTCAGACAGTCTCAGTCGTTGTGTCCTTGGGCAAGACACTTCACCCGTTGCCTACTGGTGGTGGTCAGAGGGCCCGGTGGCACCAGTGTCCGGCAGCCTCGCCTCTGTCAGTGCTTCCCAGGGCAGCTGTGGCTACAATCTAGCTTGCCTTCACCAGTGTGTGAATGGGTGGATGACTGAATGTAGTGTAAAGTGCTTTGGGGTCCATAGGGACTAAGTAAAGCGCTATACAAATACAGGCCATTTACTCCACCCAGCCAGGGGGGAAAGGGGGGGGGGAGGTGTATGTTTTTACAGGAGGAGGAGAGGATGAAGGCGACATCCTAGTTTCGCATGAGCTTGTGGCCCATGCAGATCTTTTAGTTGCCACTTTTCTGTGTGTATGTACTAGCAGTGTGTTATTATGACATTGTGTTGTTGACAATGCAAAGATCACAGTGAGAAACTGGTGTACTGTGTTAACACCAACATTACTTCTTTCATCTTTCACAGCAGCAGGAGGGACTTAATCACATGATCTAATCACCTGATTTACAACAGGACATACCATTGGCTAATGTTTTCTAACACAGGTTTACCAGGGTGGAGTGGAGATACTCCAAGGCACGAGAAGCCATGAAATTGGTTAAGAGACAACGTACTGCTTTACTCATGTTTCTCTAATTATGTTACAGTGATGCATGGCAAGGACCATGTGGCAAAAGGACATTTTCCAGGGGAATTTTCATTTTAAAATTACAGGTGCAGTGACCAGGGAGTGTTACTGAGGGTGATCAGGGGGAAGCGGTCTGAGCCCAGGAGAGTGGTGGTTTGAGGTGGTGGAGAGAACGTCTCATGCTGTTCAGCTGAAGGGCAAAGGTGAAACCTGGTACAATTGGAGCCAGTGTGCAGCCGCTAAGGAGCCAGGAAGGTCAGTGAGCGAGACACAAGGGAAGTTGGAGGAGCAAAATAAAGAAGAGCGCCCTAACTCGGCTGAGTTAGAGAAATCCCAGACCTCAACTGAAGAGGCAGAATAACCCCCTAGTCTGTGGAACTGGTCTTGGGGTAGTCCACCCCTGAGACTGAAGCAAGAAGAGGAAGAACGCAGAGAATTCACCCCACACTGGATAGAGAAGACTAAGTGAACAGATAGGAAGGTCCAAAGCTGAAAAAGTCACAGGTCAAAAAGTCAAATGTTCTAGACCGGGTACGTTAGTATAACCTTAGTCAAGATGGTCTTGTGGGAAAGTAAGAAACGCTTAGCGTGCTTGGACTGCATTAGCATTGTTACTGTAGGATTTTGCCTTTCCAGAAATGAAGGATGAAATACTCTGTATCTTGGGTTGGGAGTACGGGTGTCAGGGACGGACCCATTTAGCTTAATAAAAATCAACTTTAAACACCCGCAAGCCATCCAGCCAAACAAAAGCAAGGGTACCACCCTAACTAATATGCCCATAATAGAAACCCAAAGCGGCTCAAAGCTTGTAACAGTAGACCCACCAAGTACACCCACCAAGACAACTATACTTGTTTCAGTTTTACTGCCAGGGCTGCCACCATTTAACTATGGGAGCCTGGAGCTTGACTGGTGTAGCACCACATTGGAGGGGACCCGCCAGAGTGGGTGAGTGGGCCAGGGCTGGGCTGTATTACTACTGCGGCAACCATTGTCTGTTTGTTAGAATCCCTAGTACAGCTATAGGAACATGTGCCATGGTTTGAATGGGGGCACCACTGGTCTTGATAGGATAGGATAGACTTGTTAAGGTGGGGACCACTAATGCTGGTACGCTGACGCAGAGGCGTAGACACCATGTGCCAGCACGTAGGTCAGTGGGGAATTTAGACCCAACTTTAGGCTCAGCCACTTATATAGACGCTTTAGGAGGGCCCAGAGGGGTCCCTAATAAATACCAGGTAGCATCAGGTTTTGAAAACATACCAGTCCTTTCAGCTTTCTTTACAGCCACACCAAATAAAAATGTGGATAAGATTAACTATGTCCATTACGATGTTAATGTTAAGGCTTGCCAATTTGACTAGGGATGCAATTGAGGGATTAGCTGAGCAGGTGGTTCCTACCTCTCTGATGGCTGTACAAAATAGGATGGCCCTAGATATGCTGTTGGCTGAAAAAGGAGGTGTCTGTGCGATGTTTGGAGATATGTGCTGCACATTCATTCCAAACAACACGGCCCCTGTGACCAGAGCCCTAGCGGGACTGAGAACATTGTCCAAGGCAATGCATGAACATTCAGGGGTGAACAATCCTCTGGAGGAGTGGATGACTCCGGTGTTTGGACAGTGGAAAGGGTTTATTGTGTCAATCATGGTGCAAGATAGATGTTGTTGCTCAAAAGTTAAAAACTGCTAGACATTGGGGATGTGAAACTATGTGTAGGTGAGTGGAAACAGAAGAGCACGAAACAAGTGTTAAAATTAAAGATAAAAACCATAAAGCAAATGAGACGTGTTGAAAAATAAAGGTTAAGAACTAGGGTGCAGGAATTTCCACTGCCACGTGGGTGGGATGACAGTGATAAACATGTTGTGATTGGCTGACTGGGGGACTGCACCCACTCTCCCTGTTGGCAAGGAGGGGTGTAATGAAAAGGTATAAAATAGCTTTATTGAGGAAATGCTTTAGATCATACATCAAATCATTCTCTAAATCATACTTTAGAACATACTCTGTGCAGCTTAGAGTTTGGTGTGTGTGATCTCCATA
The DNA here is from genome assembly GCF_036321145.2 of Pelmatolapia mariae. Lineage (NCBI taxonomy): Eukaryota > Metazoa > Chordata > Actinopteri > Cichliformes > Cichlidae > Pelmatolapia > Pelmatolapia mariae. The sequence goes on along the minus strand of NC_086228.1, from coordinate 16,710,264 downwards.
TGCATATGCTTTGCTGAATAAAGAGTTGAAGTTGGACTTCACGTCTCCGACTGACTTCTTGCCATCAAAAGAATCGGGTGAAGCCGGCGTGCTTCGACAGCAGCAACCATGTCATGGATGTATTACTTATAACTAAAAACATGACTGGTTATAATATATTAAGAGGAAAACCAAAGTATTTAGGACTAGTATGGCTAGATGTTGAAGTTAATGCCAGTGATCTCTCTTGTAAGTACTGTACATTGGGTATTTTACATATCAAATACTTATCAAATTTATAAGACCACCACCCAATCTAATGTTTATGCCACAAGTGCCCTAAAACAGCATTATTGGTAATTACCCAAATCTTTGTTTATGTTTATGTAATAGTTAATCCACCAACATGTGCAAAATCTTTAATCAAAATTAGATTTTGCTACAATATAATTATTGCTTTTATCTGTGAATTTTCAAATTAACTCTTTTATTTTAAAAAAGGGAAGCAGATTAATAGTTTTTCATTAAAATGCCAAATTACAGTTATTTAATTGTATTCATGAACCGAAAAATTTGTTTTGGTGACTGAATATTATACTTCATTAATTTCTGACTTCTCAGTGCAGTCCGGGTCAAATTTGGGTAAAAACAAAAATCATGAATTCAGTTTGTTTTTTGCCTAACAACATTATATATCTAATATATTTGTTAAGCACTGTACAACATGTAGGAAATGACAGTGTTTAATTTTACATTGTCTGACAAGTCTGGCAGGAAAGCCACTTAAATAAAAAATGAAAAAGCAGTCATTCGGTAGTGAGCACAAATGAGTGAGCATAAGTTTAGCTTTATTCATCCCAAGGGTTGGAAAATCCTTGAATTATAGCAGATAAAAACACTCAAGGAAGCCAATAACAAAACAGCTTAAATAAAACAGAATAGTTCAACAAAATGTAATATGACAAACCAAAACAGCTCAATAATGTGCACAAAATGAAGGAACTTACTTAAAAGGGAAAAAGTATAGAATGAAACACCAGCTATTGATATAATAGGACATTTAATATTGGGTGGGTGGAGAAAACATTTCACATTATATTATTCTATCTCCAGTTTAAGCTTGACCATTAAAATCATTATCCATGGCATTAAGTTAATGAATTTTGCATAGATTGTATGATGCTGTTGCAGATCTCTGAGCAAAATGATCATTTATGACTGAAAATATAGGAATGTGCATGTCATGGTAGAAATATTAAGTCATTAGCATAGCAGTAGAGTGTTCTTTTAGACAAGTTTTTGCATACGTCTTTAGCAAGGAATACTGGTACATAGAGTCATTACACTGAACATATGGTGTTTATTTTCTAGGCACAATCATGACTGTTCAGCTTGTTTTGTTGCAGCTCTAAATGAAGATGTGTCAGCACATTCAACTTATGTTGCTATGGGCACAGTGTTTTTTGACATTGAGGGAAAAAAAAGACCAAAGCATCTTTGGTCTTTAGTTAACAGCAGTTTAAAAAAAAAGAAAGAAAGAAAAAACAGTGATTCAGCTCGTTGTATTTCTAAAATTTAAATCTCCAGTCAATAAAAATGCTGAAACATGCTTTGTAACCAAGAGCATTTATTTTTATTTTAAAAAATGAAAGGGAAAAGCTTTCATGTCTTCCTGCCACAGTGACTGGGTGTTTAGCAAACCAATTAAGGAATCTGCTAATTTCTTAATAGAGTAGATTTTATCAGCATTTTTCAGGTTTCTCCCAAAATGAGAGACTGATTGAGAGACAGTGAGGCTCTGTGATGTCTGAGGAGCATAGATGAAAATTTAGTAATATGCAAATATTCAGTAATATCTAACATTCATTATCAACTGTTATTTTTAAAATAACACTTCTTATGCTAGTGAAACACAATGGTGAACAGTAAGGCAGCAAAGTATAAGCTCAGTATAACCACTGCATAAATTTATAAAATGCAAATGGTACACCTTCAGCTCCTCTGCACAGGCCATTGAGAAATAATGGTATGATGTAATGCTGCCGCCTACTGGCAGAAACAGACACAGCATATATCATGGTAGAGACCTTTTACCATTATATAAGCGATAACAAGAAATTACGTCATGCATCATCCAAATCAAATCACATCACATTACAGTCAGGTAAATACTGGTGAGGTATAATAGTTTGAGAAGGACTTTGTTTTGAATAACTGAAAATAAATGAGTTCATCATTTCACACATAAAACAGTGACAGCGCAGTTATTCAATCGGTATCTTTAATAATTAACCAATGAATGTTTGGCTGGCTGACGGACCTTTATCTCCTTAAAGGAAACAGAAGCTCTGCTCCATGTTGGTGAAGACCACAGCTCTAGAACAGCAGAAACACATCCGTCAAAATTGCAGCTACAATTACACTGGTGTATTAGTTCTGTTTTGTGCATTAGGTTTTTCAGCACCACAGAAAGAAATACTTAAATTTAAAAAAAACCCATTAACTTTAATAGCTACTTGTATATAAGCAGTGTTTTTTAAAGCAGCTGCTGTGCAGGCAACAGCTGGATGTAACAGTTTCCTGGTATACAGTTCCACTGCAAGCAACCAAGACCCAGCTATTCCACCACTGAAGGACATGTGTCAATATTTACCTCCCAAATTTACTGCAGCCAACTGGTGCATTCAACATTCTTACAAAATCCATTTTCTCTTCAGCTTACTTTTGCAAAAATAAACAAACAAATAAACAAAAGTAGAGAGTTTGTGCATACTTAAGGTATTGCCTTCAGGTGAACAGGTGTCAGAGCACTTATCCATCTGGCTTTGTGGAACAAGATTGTTGGGAGCTGGGTGGCTTCGCTTCGACTTCACTTTAAAACGTCCTGTACTCAAAACAGGGCATTGTCAAAAAAAGCACTTTTCTACACAAATAAATTTGATTTATTCCCCTTTGCATGTGTTTTGACCCTGCTCTCTTATTTTTCTCCAACACAAAAAAATTAATGATTGTAAACTCTTAACTGGCCGTACTGAAAATCATGCAGTTATTATATCTACTAGCATTTCCCTAACGCAGTATGCCAGAAATATGTCACCTCCTCATAATCTATTTAGCTCTATGTATTTATGAATCTTAATGTGAGATACAATGCCACTTAATCATGGATGACCTACCAGGGTTGAGAATTCTCTCTGCAGCTTTGTGCTCGAGGTGCCTGCGGAGGATGTTTTCTGCCTTCCTCTGGTTTGTGCTTATATCAGGCACAGCCTTGATTTCTGTTGCTGTCAGGTTGTTCTTGATGGCTTTTGAAGCTGTGGAGCGAGCCAGGCTGGGAAGTAGGTTCTGGTATTCTTCATCGGTGAAGTCTGGCTCTGGGCCCTCTACATCACTGACTCTTAAAAGGGAAACACAATATATGTTATGGTTCTTTGTCACATCGCTTTGACCGCTAAACAAATATTTGTGAGAGTTGCAATAGTATAGTTCTGGATCTTTTCAACATCATTAGCATTAATAGTTACATGTGTAGTCACATATTTGTAGTTACATATACAAAAAACCGCAAACATTTATTTTTAAAGATCAATATTACATCAGATATAAAGCTGCCAACATACCTCCCGTTAGTTAAAATAGTGTAAACTTCCAGCACCAACAGCTCAGCTGCTCCTGGTTTACAATGGATTGTTCCATCAATGGCCTCCTTCTTCAAGTACAGATTCCGCTTCTCTAAAGACTGGATCAATAAACTTTGTAGATTATATTTAAACACTTGAATGGAGAAGGAAACCACTTTACGATTCAGTTAACACAGGCACTGTGGGTAGTGAAAATGTCACATCCCAGCGGGACCTCAACACAGGGTTGGACTGGTAAATCTGGCATACCGGGCATTTTGTGCACCAGCTGTACAAGCACTGACAACAGCCCATTCATTTATTTTCAATACTGACACTGGATTGTCCAATCAATCTCTTAATGTGACCAGCCCATCCCCTTCGCTGTGTGGAAGAAGTGGTGAAAAGGTGAAGCTGAAAAGCTGAAAGAAAACAATAAAAAGAAATTAAAAACAACCAACATGTTAGCTGTCGGGGCTGCTGCTCGACCATGAACCGGGAACAACTAGTAACCAATCTTCAGTTACAGCACGCTGTTGCTGCAAGTGCCTGCTGTGGAGAAGTGAGGGGGAGATGGAGGTAGATGAAATTGACGTGTGAGAAAATAGATGGAGGGACATAATAAGGAAGGAACTTTGACCATGAGCCATTGCTAATAGCTGAAGTTTAGCTTTTAACTGTACCAACTACTTAAGACCAAGTCCAGCCCTGCTTCAACATATGCATTTAAGGCTCCATGCTGTCTGTGTGTCTGTGCCCCTGGTGTATTGCAGATTAACCAAAACATTTATTTATGACACTTGCAGTAGCAGTAGCCTGCAACAAGTAAGAGAAACTTGAACTTGTATTATTTAAACACCAAACTGTACCTGGAAGATGCATTTCAGTGACATGCCAACTGCAGTGAATAAAAAAAGCATTTCTTCGTGGCTCATTATATTTTTGAATATTTTCCTCTGCTCACCCGCTCTATCTGGCTCCAGTTCCACTGTTTGGCAGAAAGCGATGTTCCTCTGTCGTATGAGTGCAATGAAAAGTCTCGGGGGTAATAATGAGAAAATATCTGTGCCACAAGGTAGCCGCTGGAAAAATCTCTGGAAATGAAATACAGAAATAACAATATGCACTTACTGGCTCTACCAGTGGAATTTGTCTTAGCACTTGGTTATTCCTTGTCATAGCAGATTTATTGTTATCCTTGCGTTTTCCTTCTTTTTTAATCAACCTCACATAATCCTGCTCCTTTTAAGTTGGTTATTCGCTTCATATTTTATGCATTGTAAGTTTGTGTTTAAATGAGGAAACGGAAAAAAATGGGACACATGGTAGTTTAGAATTTGGATATGCTGTATATAAATTAGGAAATTGATACAAACGCAGTTTACAGTGTGCTGGAAATTGGGTGGATGGGTGTGAGGGCGAGGTAGACAGATTGAGGTAGATTTTGTGTGGTGATATTGTATTGATACAGGGACACCAAATATCACTTTAATTTAATTTTAAACAAATTAAAATATTCTGGAATTACTATGAGGTCTCACCTCACGCACCACAATCCTGAGATAATGATAGCCAGACAAACTTCAATTAAATCGGCTCAACTCTAAGCCCATCCAACACTGGACACACTTAGCTTGACAAAGCCAGCTCTTTTACACAATTTTCAAACAGCCTCATGCTTTAAAACTTACAAGCTGATGAATGACCTCTTTTTAATTTCAAAGAGACATTTTTCTTCATAAGGTCTGGCCTGCATAGTCCCATCCACTCAGTTTCCTTCTCATTCATGCTGGTTACCATGATTGCTGCAGAAGCACTAAACCACTGTTAGCCAACTAATGAAATTAAGATTGCACTGCAACAACCTATCTTTATCAAACTGTATGAATTTCACTTACAGTTGATGTGTATCAGTAGAATTCAGCTAAGGGAGTACATTAATGCCGTAATGGGTACTGTATGTGTGTGTGTGCATTTATATTTCTATATATCATGAATGTATGTATTGTGCATTCATTTATTCCCCTATTCCTCTTTTCTGCTGAACTAACAGTTCAGCTGCTGTTCTGATCTTCGGGATTCAGAGGTTATCCACAGATCTCCTTTTTTCAGTCACAAGAGTCCAGGAGCTAATAAAAAGTGCGACATTGTGTGCATATATAAAATGTGCAGGCTTAGATACAGCGTGACACTTGGTCACCCTAGTTTTATGTGATTTTTTTTTTTATTATTCTGCAGTTACATGTTTTTTTAAGTTAGAAAAAAGATTAAATGGTATCTAAAAATGGTATCTACATTCAATTTTGATAGCTAACAGTAGGTTAGTAAGAACACAACATAATACTTTTCTAACAATATGCAGGAAAATAGACGTGTAAAAATATATATATATTATTTTAATCCCACATATCCTCTTTTAAATATTCTTCTTCTTTTCTTTTATTCGTATTTGTGATTCACAAAATAGGTTCTGTACCTGCGCACATTTTGGGGATAAAATGCCAAGTCCAGAGTTTGCAGCCACTTGACTACTTCTCTTGGTAGTCCTGTTTTCTTGGGACATTCTGCGAAACATATGCTGCTCCGAGCCATGAAATCTACACACCAGTGACTTTTCTATCGCTGTTACCAGTCACCTCCATAAATCATGCCGAGATCTGCTTTTTTTTTTTTAAGGTGGGCTAATTGACGAGCTCCTGGCCTGTTTTGTTGAGATTTCTATGACAACGGCACTCTGTGGTGCTAAACCGTTTCGGTAGCGGCGTGCTGCCCTCTAGAGGATGAGCGGTCTATTTCTTCAGTTATTTATTTATTTGGCTAACATTTGTATAAAGCTTTTAAATAATAGTGCTACCCAATAAATAATACTAGAGCATACACAACTGCATGTAATATAACATCCATCCATTCGCTTCCGCTTATCCTTTTCAGGGTCGCGGGGGGCGCTGGAGCCTATCCCAGCTGTCATAGGGCGAGAGGCGGGGTACACCCTGGACAGGTCACCAGTCTGTCGCAGGGCTAACACACAGAGACAGACAACCATTCGCTCTCACATTCACACCTATGGGCAATTTGGATTAATCAATTAACCTATCCCCACAAACTGCATGTCTTTGGACGGTGGGAGGAAGCCGGAGTACCCGGAGGAAACCCACGCAAACACGGGGAGAACATGCAAACTCCACACAGAAAGACCCCGGCCTGATGGTGGAATTGAACTCAGGACCTTCTTGCTGTGCGGCAACAGTGCTAACCACCGTGCCTGTAATATAACAATGAAACTGAAATAATTCATTAGAAATACTGAAGCTAAACTCAGATATATGAAATAAGAGATCAAAATACAGCCAAAATATTATCAAACGGCACATGAATATCTTGTTAATAATATGTTAGAGCATGATTTAAAAGTTCCATTCAGCTACACACATTTTCCATCTGAGCAGTTGTCAGCGGTCAGTAATCCAAGCTTAAACTTGTCAACTCTTTGAATAACTGATTCCGCCATACCACTGAGACAAACATCAGTAACAAATCCACCATGTGGCTGCTAGGAAAGACATATTTGAGTGCAACAGGTTTCAAAAAAGATTTTTAATAATCTAATGTTTAATGCGAAACAATGAACATTCGTTAACATACAGCATATAGTGTGCATTTACACGATATTCTAATATTTTATGGGGGGTTTTAAATATAAAGTGCAACACTCACTGGCAACTAGTAAGGCATTTTCTAAACACTGCAGAACAGAAAACAAAATATTTATTATTAATGTTATTCAAACAAAATTAACCTAGGGAAAACTAATCCTGGAAGTTTGTTTTAGTGGCATCCTGCTTTACATTTATCCAGGTCCACACATCCTCACATGGGAATCAGGCCAGCTCAACACAGCTGCTACAGTCAGCTACTCGGCCGTGTGGCTAATTCAAATTAATTGCTTTTACTGGATTGACTGGAAGCTAAAATTAAAGTTAAGAGGAGTGTGGAGTTGATATAATTTTTGGGTGTCCAAGGCTTCTTCCTGCAAGTCCCATTTAGGCAGACAGTTTGATAGTCTGTTGTCATTGGTACTGCAGGTAGCTCTTGATCCTGTTAGGCAGAGGAAGATGGGAAAGAAGGTGGAGTCTGTCGCGTCCAACGCAGTTTCTGATGCACTGACGACACAACTGGCTAAGCAACCGTGGTGTAGCTATGAAAAGGAGACAGGAAAACATTATTTATCACTGTTAATTGGTGGTTAAAAAAAAGACAGAAACAGATCAAAGCTAGGTCAGGAAGGGATCAATGATTGCGAACGAAACTAAGCAAATAGTAAACTCATACCTTCATAAAGTAGTAGAAAGCCTTCTGTAAGACTGCTGGGTGGAGCCACATCCACTGGCCTCTGAAACTCTGTGTTCCTGGCATTAATGTCTGCGCCAAAGTCCAGCAGCAACTTCACTACAGCTGTGCAGTCTTTTTCTGCAGCTGCATGTAAAGGTGAATCCAGGGATTTACCTTTCTGTACATTTGCACCTACATGGAGGAGACTATAATTATCCATAGTCCAATCAGAAAACTCCAATATCAGATACCTGTATTGTTAAGTACAAGTAGCTTTGGTTAATTTGTGACTATATTTTTAATTTACCTTTTCTTTACTTGCCTAAATTAGTACCTTATTTCAAAGACTGCAGTGAGACACAAATGGGCACACTAATCACTTGTATATGTAATCAGTCACTTGTTGGGTATAAATGTGGTCCCACTTCTTACTGAAATTGCAATGTGTGCTTTGCTTGTATTAAGTTCTTGTTTACTAAGGCTGCTGCTAATAAAGCAATTAGTTTGTCTGTTTCTTATGTGATAGAGTTCTCATTAGCTCTTTGTTACACCTTTTGCACTTGACAATTTGCAGTCTCATTGTTTGTCATATTCCTAGCACAGAATTTATCATATTGTTGTTTAAATGTTTTTATCCCCCCCCCCCCAGAGGCCTCTAAAATCCTCTGAGCATGCATATATTTATTATATATCAGTTTGTTTTTGTGTTTCTAATCTTTGCGCTTAAGTCCATATGTTCACATAGGACTTTTCTGTAAACATCGACACAGTTCTGCGAACTGACCTTCCCTCAGGAGTTTCCTGGCACATTCAAGCTCTTGGCAGACGCAAGCTGTATATAGTGCTGTGCCCAGGTGAGGAATGTCCATGTCCACATCTGCCCCCCAAGTCACCAGAGCCTCTACACAACCGTAATGACCTGGAAGTAATGAAGCGTGAAGTCAGTAATCAGTAAGTGACAATGCAAAATAATTCTCCAAGCTGTCTGCTCAGGCCCTGTTGGATTTATAGCTAAAGCTGTTTATCATAGTGCAAGTAAGAACGTGCTTATAGCACAGTAAAGGACACAAAATCAGGTCGAAAGTCAAGCGTAATCTGCAGTGAGGGGAACTGCGATAATGTTGGGTTATTTTCTGATTATACTGCTCTGATTATACCGTTAGTCAAAAATAATGACTCTCATCAGCAAAAGCCGGCTCTCACAAGCTTAAGTCTCTTAGGACTGGTCCTCTAACACTGGCTCACTTTGAAGTAAATGGTCCATGTAGAATAATCTCTTTTTGCAAGGGGATATCTTTCCATTGTGTTTCACATACACCCACACAGTATGACATGCATAATCATGTAACACTAACTTGAATCACAAAAAAATACTGAAAATAATCAGAGTTTATGAATTTTTGTAAAATCGTTGGTCATGACATACCTTTGCTGGTTGCTTCGTGTATTGGAGAAGGTTGATATACAAGACTCTGGGGTTTTGCTCCATTTTCCAGAAGAATTTCCGTGCATGCCACACTGCCCACTGTACAGGCATTGAACAGAGCGGTGACTCCATCAATTGTAGAAGCATTGACCTGTGAACACATTTTCCTTTTATTCTTATTTTTAGGCCTTATTTAATCATGCAAGTTGACTAATAGTAACAGCCTGGGGGTAGAGTTGAAAGGGAACAACAACAACTTAATAGCTCTGCAGTGACTGAAACAGGACATTGCTCATTTGTTACCCTTACCCAGATTTTCCCAGCCATGGAAATTTCATTTGACCTGTGCAACATGGCAACATTAAAGAGTCACCAGGCCACTATAGGACTTACATTTGCTCCTGCATCAATGAGTGCTCTGGCACAGGCAACATGGTCTCCAAGACAGGCCTCATGCAGGGGTGTTACATGGTCTATAGTCAGAACATTTACATTGTGACCCTGGAAACAGAATCAAATAGCCACAAATATTTAGTGGGCATGGATATTTATGGGACATTAACTCATAAATGAACAAGAACATTAATAAAGTTTATCTCCTCTTACAAAACACAGACATTCTCTTCAGTCAGGGTTCTTAGCGATTTTCAAACTGTGATGATTTCAACAGCAGAGATTAACAAGCCTGCTAATTAAACTGTAGATCCAACTGAAAGCCAGTAAAGAGCTAATAAATTACCATCTGAAATCCTGTGATAATTGTCCTACTTTGTTATGAATTTGTCTGACTAGAGCAAAGCATTGTTTCCTCTGTAGCTGAAGTCACAGGCTTTTTTGTAGCACATTCTGTGAGCAGCTGGAAATGCAAGTGGAGATTTCACTTTTAATGCATTTGTATTAGTATTGTACTTGTATTTGTTTGTGATTATTCTTTCCTTAGCATATGCTCAAGTAATAGTTCCATGGTCAAATTCCCCTCACACACTATACATAAGGTGATGTATATGCCATAAAAACTACAAAAATAATATTAATTGTAAAACCATGTGGTTATTCTAACCCATAGTACAATTTCGAGTATTTACATTTTGTGTTGTTGGCATTTAGCTAGCCTGTATATTGAAACTTATGAACTGCTGTTAAGTATGTATAGGTTTAAAGTGTCAAATAGTGCAGTAAATATAAAGTATAATCTCTTACAATTCCAGGAGTTTGGGACATGAATTAAAAAGAAAATCTTTGGGTAAATAAGGCCTTTGAACTACTGTACAAAACATGATATATCATACCATGTTGCTGTTGTTTTCCAAAAACTAGGCCAAAATCCTAGAAGCACTATGTGAAAAATTAAGTACCCTCCATGATTCAATAGCTTGTAGAACAAACTTTACTCTGACATTGTTCTTTAAAACAGGGTTTGTGGGGATTTATCCATAGCTTCCTCAAGGTCTCACCACAGCATTTTAGCTAAGAGGTTGAGATCTGGACTTTGACTGTCCCACTGCAACACCTTGGGTCTTTTCTTTTTCAGCCATTCTGTTGTAGGTTTGCTCTTGTGGTGATGTTCTAGTCTGTGACCAACTTTCAGCTAAGCTTTAACAGATAGCCTCATCTTTAACTGTAGAATGGTGCTGAACGGTGTTCATGGTTAGCTCAGTGACTGCTAGGTGCCCAGGATGTGTGATTGCAGAAGCTCAAATCATCACCCCTCCACCACTGAGCTTGACAGTTACTATAAACAATTACTGTCACTATGAAGTGATTGTGCTGATATGTTGTGTTTCTGTTTTGCCAGATGTGGCACTGTGAATAATGGCCAAACATTTCCACTTAGGACATTGGTTCCAGGTGCTGCCATGTTCGTTTTAGAGAGAACAGGCTTTCTACTGGCAACCCTTCCAAACAAACCATATTAGTTCAGTCTTTTCCTAATTGTACTATAATGAGATGTAGCTTTTGGGTTTTTGGCAGTGTCTCTGGGCATTGCAGAGATGAATTTGGCAACTGTCTTGAATGTTTTCCACTTGTGAATAATCTTTCTCACTGTAGAATGATTTGGTCTTCCCAAACAGATCAGCAGCAACAATTGCTTCTTTAAGATAATCGCCTAGTTTTTCCTTATTCGTTGGCAATGTGCTAAACATTGACATACACCTGCACGCTCCAGACCAGCAAAGTGCCAAAATGTCTGCTCTTATATCAGTAGTTACACTTGCTAATGATCAGTTACTCACATGCTTTTACCCTAATGCATTTAGGGTGTACATAATTGTTTCTGCACTTTGGCTCAATTTTTTATCATGAAAATAATGACAGAGTGTGTAGTATGTCGTGTTTTTTAATTCATTTTAGGTGGTATTTACAAAATTTGTGGAGCTGTTCAGAACCATGCATCCATTTTTATCGGCTTATTTAGTTCAGGGTCGTGATGAGGCTGGAGATAATCCCACTGGTCATAAGCTTGAAGGGTACAACTGGACAGGTGACCAGTCTGTATCAGGGCTCACCCAGTGAGACAGACAAACACTCATGCTCACATCCACACTTATAGCCAATTTAGAATTACCACTTAACCTATCACGCATGTCTTTGGACTATGGGAGGAAGCCAGAGTGCCCATAGAGAACCACAGGCAAAAGAGATAACATACAAATTCCACTCAGAAAAGTCCCAGCTGGTCAGAGGATTTAGACCTTCTTGCTTTGAGGAAACAATGCCTACTATTGCACCACTGTGCTGCCTTGTAAGGAACAGCTTTATATCTTATATTATTTTTTTTAATATGCACTGATACATCAACTCTTATAATTGACAGATAGCATGAAACAGTATCTTCCCTGTTGGATCACTAACATTATTAGCATTTTTATGCCATATGGAAAGCTAGAACTACGTAGTGAAATATGGAAATAGTTATCAATAATTTATCTGGTAGGTGTATACTGTGTTATTCCCATTAAAAAATATTGCTGCTACAAGCATACCAAGCATATGCTATATTGTAATCTTGACCCAGGTAATAATTTTATACAAGTCTTACAGATAACTTTATAGCAGTCTCCAGAGTTTTATCCACACCTTGATCTCTTTATCAAGGTGTGGATAAATCTACAAAGTTACTGAACCAAACTGGCTTGTGGAAGAGATGGTTACAACAGGATTCATGTTTGCAGATGAGAGGTTACACATTACCCGCCTGCCTCCAAGGGAATTGTGTTTTTCTTCACCTGTAAAATGAGGGTCCTCAAGGCCAGGAGGCGGCCCTGACTGGCAGCATCGTGGAGGGGTGAGCGGTCTGCCCAAGATCCTGTGATAGGAATACGAATTCAGTACTTAGTCAAACTTAAATGTATTATTATTTACTTAATTCTCTCGTCGAGAGTCCTTAAAATAAAATCAACAGTACAGAGAAAGCTTCAAATATGCATTCTCCTGCCACACATCTAAACATAGCAAGTAGGTGTTTTAACCTCTCAAGTCACGTTTTACCTTTCATCTTCCAAGAGTTAATGCACCCGGCAGCATATGGTTATGTGACTTAACAGCGCTTGAAAATTCCTGATGCATTAAAATCTGCACTATCACACTCCATTCACATGACAAATGAAAGTAAACCTGCCAAACTGGCTGTGGCCGTTCAATAAAAAAAGAAGGAAATCCAGAAAAAAGAAGAAATGTCTTCAGGCACACCTGAGTCAATGTCCAGAATAACAGCTGATGCATTCCACACGTTCTCATCGTCATCATCTTCATCCATCCTTTCATCCATATTCTTTATAAATTATACAATAATCCACCCAATGTTTTCTATTAAATCCATGCTTTTTTATTCATGCACCTTATCTTCCCTGACTGACATTAAAATCTGAAATACAGACAGGACCAGCTAGAGACATCAAACAGATTTCTCAGAACAAGAAAGACCATATCTACGGGACCGTGACAAATACCCTGAGCTTGGTCAATTAGTATTCCATGGAGTGGGTACACTTTAGATTAAACAGCCCTTTGGATGATAGCTACAGATTATGTTGTTGTCGTGTCTGTCTTCCCTCAGAATGTGCCTTCGAACCGCCTGTCCCTGAGAATGTGGAGTGTTGTTTTGGTGGCTGTGTGAAAGTGTGCACTGCATAGCTGGGAATGGAAACTAGGGCAGGATGCGGCTGGGGGAGGGGATATCATGACTGCGTTCTATTAATACATTAGAGAGAAAGAGCTGCCGGGCCAACAGTGTCTTCATTTAATATTGAATGTACAGTTCAGGATTTCTAAGTAGCTATTAAGCTAATGAAAGAAAAGTGGGCTATCAATGATATTTCTAGTATGTATTAATGTGAACACAATTAATGGCTTTTATACTCATTGGATTAGCAATGCAGTATTTATAGCTCATTTGTAAACACTGAAATTGTGTGTGTGTGTCTGTGTGCATGGAGGGCTTCTGTAGGATTCTAAAGAAAACATTTAGATTTGACCTCTGACCTTTTACAGTTGTGGTTAAATGCATCGCAGGGTGTTTGTAACCATAATTTATTTATATTGTGGTTACATTTAAGCTGTGTTTGCCATCATCGTACAGATATATTACACCTTAAACTGCAAAATTTCATTAAACAAAGTAACCAAATTAATAAAAAATCAAGTGTTAGTGCTTTTTAAAACGACCTGTCTCAGAGTACTCACTGTGTTGTTGACCATAATCATAGAACTCTGCTGATATCCTGGCAGCCTCTTTGCGATTCCCACGGACAATGTAGAAGTATGTCAGCAAGTTAAGAGAGATCTTAACAAAAAGCTTAAAGCAGAACAGTGCCAAGATGCTGAGGTAAACATTGGACAACTGGGCTGCGAAGGGCTTGTTGGTGAATTCCTCTGTATGGTCTGACATTTCCTCTGGCACGATACAGAAGAGCTTTGGTTATGATGAACGCAGGATCAGATGCCACTACAAAAAGCATAAGAGTAGCCTGCTTTTTCCTCCCAGTGCACTGACTAGTTGGCTGGTCCTGACAAAGCACGGGCTGGAAAAAATTCTCTGCAGCTGCTACTGTGCCTGATTGCAACAACTGAAATGTAAGTGTACACTATGTTTGGATGTGGGTGGGCTCAAGTTATATAAATTTCAAACTTACAAACTTGTTTTAATTACAGAGGTGATGTAATTTTCCCCAAAAATGTAAGTCGTGGCAGTATTTAATTCATATTTTTCATTAAAATGTCTTTTTGCATGAGTTGAACTAAATATAGTGGCTTAAATTCTGGTTTAGTTTGGCTGAACATGTGTTTAATTGTCTTGCAGTCAGTTAAATATACGATCATTTGAATCTAGATAAAACTGATGTGAATAATTAAACTTCATTTCAGCACACACACACACACACACACACACCTAAAATACTTTATTTGCGTTTAAAATAGTTAAAATTTTTTGCATGCAAATTTTTTATCAACCAGCGCTCGTCGTAGTAAACTTTCTTTCTTCGTTTCCAAGGGAACGCCTCTTGATTACGACGCATGCGCGACAAATCTTCACCCTTTTCCGCGAACATCAAAACACTTGTGCTTCCTCGTGCGGATGTTTCTCAGCTGACATTTGTTCGTCAAATGAGGGCTTGTCAGCTGTTCATACCTGCTGTGGTCGCTCTCGGATTACTTGTCTCTCCTGTGTGTTGCCAAAATGTGAACTCAAGTGAAATTCGGACTCAGTTAAAGGGCTCTGCCGCTGATTTCGGGGCATTCAGAAAGCAGTTTCACCGCACGTATGAAGTAAGCAGCGAGGAATTTAGTCGTCGTCATCTCAGTTTTCAGGTATGTAAAGTGAGGGAGGCGTAGAAGAATTCTTAAGTGCCACACTTAGCAAGTGTGAAGAACTCAGACGGAAAACTGAAGACAAACTGGGGGAGTACTTCATGTTAGACCACGCCCACTCACGTAGAAGAAGGAAATACGGAAAATAATTTTGGAAAATTTTGTTGAATGTTACATTAAATATAGATATAAATATAAAAAGCATACAAATACTGGCATAAACTGAGATTAAGTGAAAATTGTACTACAACATTGGAACAATAGTTAACACTGGTGTTCAGAGTAACATGAGGGAAGTGAAAACAACATAAAATTGCAGCTTAATAGCTGAAGTCGTATGAAATAAAAACAGCTGTGCGATTAAGAACTTTTAAAAAAATAAATAATTCTTTCACTTTTACCTGCTTCCTTATTTCCCAGCTGGTCGCCACAGTTTTATACTGTGTATATTGATATGATTAGCAACTCATCTTTTATAAGCTGCTTAATATGTTTTAACATCTGTCAGCACGATATGCTTAGAGTTTTTGTTGGCTATTATATTAACAATTGTGTGTTTTCTTAGTCAGAGTTGGATAAGAAAAGTTTTTAGAGGTTTCAAATACATAAATGTAGTTTATTTTCATTACCCTTTCTATCACAGGTATTGAACATCTACATGAACAACTTATTTTAAAGACCAGAGTTTCCTGTTATGTTTTTCTTTCCTTTTTTCCCCTCCCATTTAATATCATTGTACCATTTCATTTGTGTAATTGCAGAGAGCTACAATACGGCACACATATCTGAACTCATTTTCCACAGAAACACAGTCTGCCAAGTATGGCATCAACCAATTCTCTGACCTTTCACAGGAGGAATTCAGAGGTAGGTTGATATGTTGACATACAGCTATGTTTAGTGAATCCTCTGGACATTTTATTCATTTATATTTCTATCCTGCCTTTTGTTGAACTAGGCTGAGTCTGCAGAATCATAGTTTACACTTGTGTTTGTATAAAAAAAGAATGACTTTGAACTGTATCTTTTATCCACAGATCTGTACCTGGGAGCAGTCTATGAGAGAGCTCCTCTCTTCTCTGGACTGAGTGTAAAGGAGCTCCCAGACAAATTTGACTGGAGGGACAAGGCAGCCGTGGCACCAGTCCAGGACCAACAAGCAGTAAGTTTTACACATGATACTGTAGGTATACTGTACATGTGGGAGATTAGCTGGAGATGCTTTAGATGCAGAGACATAATTGGACAGATAAAGTCATGCCTTTTCATCATTTATGAGTAAAGCAATCAATCAACAAACAGGTACAGAATACCAAATACTTTACGGGCTTTGATAATGAACGCAAGTCTTCACCAATAACACAGTCAAAATTATGATGTAGACACTTGTCAGGTGATTCTTTGCTTTTCACTTTTAAGTAGGTGAAAATTTATGATGCCCTGTGCGAGAGATTTCAGTGCTCCAGTTTTAAGGATGAATATACATTTAACACTTTTTAAACATTTTTTATTTAAATTCATGTAATTTATTATTTTTTCCCCCACCAAAGTGGAAAAAAAGATGTGAAAATTGTAAAATAAAAGCAATTTTAAGTGGTTTTAGTTCATCATAAATGCCTTGAGGCAACTGTTGTTGTTATTTGATGCTATATAAATACAATCGAATTGAATTTAATCTAAAAACATTTAATTGAAAATAACACAGAGAAGACAAAACGCATCAAATGTTGACATGAGAATGTGTGGCTGGTATTGTAAGTGTAAGAATAACATTTCTTAACAGAAAAACAATGTAGGGATTTCATCATATACATCTATGTGAGGGACAACAGAGATTTTGTACTGAAGATCGTTGCATGGGCTCAGAGAGGACTCTGAAAATCGTCGTCACTGAACCCAGTTTATCCCTTCATCAACAGATTTAAGTTAAAAATTATTTTTCATCTAAAGAGAAAGCGTATATAAACAAGACCCAGAAACTCTTTTGCCTTCTCTCGGCACCAAACTCTTTCCCGTGTTCTGAACAATCAAAACTTGAAATTCTTTTTAGTAATCTCGAATGCCTAATCATCCAAGCTGAAGTGTGGTAGCTTTGAAAAAACAGAATATGTGGTAGTATGGGTGTCCATTAATGGACGTGGTGTTTGCAACTACCCCCACCACACACACACACACACATTCATAGAATATTTAAGAATTTATGCAGACATTTTTTTCATTTAAAAAAGTCTAACATTCTTGTTGTTACATGTCTCAAAGTGAGAATTAAGGTGAGTGGAAAGAGACTTTTTTTTCAGGTGAGTACTTTAGGAACACTCTTCAAATGTGAAGCATTTAATATGTAGTACCAGAGAGGAAAAGGCATATTTGACTCGAAGGCGACCTCGGTAATGGTAGTGGAAGAGCAAAGGAGCAATGACAAACTAAACCTCTGGAGCTGTTGCTCAGGGAGCAGAATGGACCCGGGGGTACAGAAGGGAGAGGGTTAGTGAGACTGAGTTGTTGCTTGTCCCTGCTGAAGATACACTTTTTGCTCTTTTTGTCCTTTATCTCTTTAGTCAGTCAATTTGCCATAGGGGATGATGATATTGCTGTAAAACTGTTGTCCTAAGGGAGAGACATAACCGGTTCAGCTGAACGCCATCATGATCATATATTTTACTTTGCTCTATTCAGGTAAAGTTTCGCACTCCAGGGAGATGCACTAAATGACCACTCTCACCTACCACTCTCCTCTGCTGCAGTTTTACCGGACAGATTTTTTTTTTCTCTAGCTCTGCCTGTGGACCTGCTGAGTTTTTATAATACATAGATGGTGAGACAGAATATAAACTGCTGTAGGATGCACACAGACCCGATATATCAAACCACTCACATCTTGTTAATGCTTCTTGATCCATTTTTTTTTTTTTACCTTTCTTGATTCCATGTTTGTGTCTTGAGAACATTTGATCACTTTAAAAGCAGATAGCCCTAATATTGTGTATACTCAGCACATACTTATGTTGAGACCAGGCAATATTGACTGATTTTGCTTTCAGCATTGATTTTAAGCCGTGAAACCATATTGAGCAGCAAAAATTGGATTTTAACAGAGAGCTCAGTTTTTCATTACATTTATGGGAATACATTTATGCCAAGTAAGTGAACTGAGCATGCAATATTAGGATGCCGTTTGGAGAATAATATTTGCTTGTGCAAATATTAAGCAAAAAAAAAAAAAAAACCCACACAGACGCACACAAGAATCCCTCACATGATGAACTACTGTATGTACCAGCAAAAAAGCAATACTTGTTTCAGGAAAGCATTTTTTAATCTATATCAGATATAAAATATGAGAAATTATTTTGCAGTCTGAATACAATAAATAAGCCATAGACATAAAACCTTAAATTAAGACCTTTAACTGAAGCAGATATTCACGTTTTTCTGAAGCGTGTGCATACCTGTGGTTTTTCTGTCAGTAGATGGCAGCAGAAAACAATCGGTCACAGTCACATTATCACGTACCACGTAGAGCATTTAGAAACTGAAGATACTTGATTAAACCGTCTAAAATCTTGTGTCAGTCTTATAACACTGGCAGAGGGCTTTTTAGATGATTATTATAGTAGGATTATATAGACAGATATGCATAGGTAGTTCATTTCCAGAAATAAATAAGAAATAGCTCCTTAGGATGGTACAGTGTGAATAGATTCTAGGTCAGGAGCTGGATCTAAATAATGCTTGCGAGATTTTTTTTTTTTTTTTCTCTTTTGTCTCATTTCTGTAATTTTACCTTCACAGTGTGGGAGCTGTTGGGCTTTTAGTGTGGTTGGTGCCATACAGTCTGTCCATGCCATGGGAGGCTCACAGCTGGAGCAGCTCAGTGTGCAGCAGGTTGTTGACTGCTCCTACCAAAACGCAGGCTGTAATGGAGGCTCCACAACTCGGGCTCTGAACTGGTTAAAACAGGTATGCTGATAGTCACACAACGTTAACAGATTTTTAGGTCTTATAAAAGATTCTTCCAGAATCTTAGCTTATAATACCTGAAATGACCAAGGCTGCAATTAACATTTCTGTATCACTAAGGCAACAGGAGAAATTGAAAATATGGTACTGTCTAAAAGTCTGAGGCCACCTCTCATTTTTCTGTTCTTTGCTTCCAAGGTGCCAAACTTTCTAATATTTTGTAAGTGTCTTGAACAATAATTCAACAATACTTTGTTCCTGTTTCTTTAGTTGAATATATGAAAAATGCCAATGATAAGTTTTACAGGCATACAATATATTTTTGCACCAAGGTGATTTATAAAGAAAATTTAGCCAAAAACCAAAAAAGTGAGGAAACTGGACATGTGGAGTAAAACAGAAGAAATGACAGTCCTTAAAAAAAAATTATCTACAGCAAATGAACATTATCTGAAAGTCATGTCCTTAAAAAAATGGGTAAAAATCGAGCAAAAAGCTGACAGAGGACCTGAGAGATGCACCTGCCCTTCAGATGATCCTTCTGCTGTTCACTGAAGCCTCATGAGAAATGTTCTTAGTGGATAGGTGGCTGTCAAGAAGCCATTTTTAAGAAAGGAAGAGAGTGAGATGGTGAGAAAAGACTGAAGTATGTCAGCTTAAACAAGAACTGGACTGAAAATCTGTGGCAACAGGTGGAGTGATGAATCCAGATTTGACATATTTGGTTTGGAGGAAGTGAGGAGAGGTACCACAGTGATTAGTAAAACATGGTGGAGGCTCTGTCGTGGTTTGGGGCTGCATTTCAGCCACTGGTGTTGGGGATCTTGTCAAAACACTATCAGTCATTGGACTGGCCTCCAGAGAGCCTCTGTCAAGAGGTCACCTTGACAGAGAACATATATATACTATATTCCCATATATCTTTGCATGTTTCAGTAAATTGCTGCACCTGCTTCCCAATTTTCCTAGCAAAATTTAAGGAAATGAGTGGGTGTTTTAAAACCTTTGTACATTACTGTAGAATCACACGATTTAAAACTTTAGCATCTATAAAATCTGTGTAACATTGTTTAGACATACATATTAAGAAAAATGAAATAAAACAGACATGCTGTGTACTAATGTTCATTATTTGCTTTGTAGACCAGAATGAAGTTGGTGAGTCAGTCTGAGTATCCCTATAAGGCCAAAACAGAAATCTGCCATTTTTTCTCCCAGTCACACGGCGGTGTTGCCATAAAGAACTTTACAACACAAGACTTCAGGTGAGAGTTTATTTTTTATCAAGTTTTCTACAAGTAATAAAAGTTAAATATTAACTTCATAAATTTAAGGAGAATAACATGCAACTTTAATGTGGGTTTCATAAAGTACCAAGGACAGAGAAATGGGCGTGGGATTGGTTCTGTGCAATCACAGTGTTTACTCTGTCAACACAGACATAGATAGCTCACTAGCACAGAGGTTCTTAACTCCGGGTCAGTTCTTTTGGCCCAAAGGTGAATCTGATTGTCTTTACTTAAAATTGAACAGAACAGGGACTTTGCTTCGTGCATATGTAATGCCTTCTGTTGTTATTGTTATTTTGCCTTCTCAGTATAATACTTTCATAGCTAGGCTCTGAATCCACTATCAGAGCAGATTTAACTGAACATCCAAGTAACCTAAGATGATGTTTATTTGCCTCTATGATTTTTTAAAAAAAAATGGTTTATTTGCTCTACATTTTCAAAATTTCAGTGCAATCTTTTAAACAATAGTATACATTTTAATTGTATTTATTAACTGTTGTTTTCTTGATGTTTTTCTGCCAAACATGAATGAATTTGTTAAAAACATGGAGGGCTGCCATGTTTCTTCTAATATTTTTATTACAGTATCAGTATGCAACCATGACCTTGAATGGTACAAACCTCATTTATCATAGACTCCATATATTGGAAAAGAGTCTTGGTAGTGATAATTTACTGTGCTAACACACAGCAAATTATCACAACCACGACTAGTAAGAAACAGGAGTACTGTCTGCCTGGCAATAATTCTGCAAGTAGTAATGTCTGCAACTCTCTTGGTGCAAAAAAAAAAAAGAACTACAAATCACTTGTCAGGGAAATGGGGGGACAAGTGAGCTGAGATTTGCAGTACCATCAACTGGCCTTCATTACCATTGAGGCAGAGTGCCTCATCAACCTGTGCTTTGTATGACACAGCCATGGGAAGCTGGAGAAAGGAGAGTTAAACTTGAGAATAGATTTGTACTGCTGCTGCAGGACCCTCGATCTCTGTGAGATGGCCTAGATAACCTCTTATCTTCACACAGCAGTTTAAGGACTTAAAGTAGTAATGGAAGTCAAAGACTACAGGGAGAAATAGCGACTAGACCTCAGACTCTGAATGTGGTTGATTTTGCTTCTTTAACTCAAGAACAATTCAAAAATATACTGCTTTTCTAAACGAAGTAATCGGGTTGGACACCCAGCTATGAAAAATGTACACATGGACCAAATCCATTTTGGAAACAAATAAAACAATTAGCATTTTTTAATGGGATTTTACCAACATATTGTTCATTCTACTTTAATATGGAGGCATTTATCAGAGAAGTTCATAAACTGAACTGATTATTTCAACTACATGCACACTCCATAAAGTGCTTTTAAAAAAACAAACAAAAACAAACATTGTTATCTTTTTCACATTCATCTTTTTTAGTGGAGTTGAAATTTGTGTTAACAAGTCAAAAGTAAAATAGTCAGCCACCCCAGCTGCTACCTGACAAAAGTTAAATACATGATGGATGTCATAGCCAGGAGATTCTCACTCCGTATACTGACTACCAAGGTTTGGAATTCACAAAGGCCTGCAGAAACTCAGTGATACTTCATTTCTATATCATAAATATTTCTTGTCTTCTCTAAAGCCTGTCAGACAACCTCGGGCCGCTCAGAGTCGCTGCTGCCAGAATTGTAACAAGAAGTTAGAATTTAAGGTGATATTCTTAAATCAGACACTTTCAAGTTCTGTTGCTGGTTTATAAATCACTTAGAATCAAACTAGGTTAGGCTGCCTTCTGCTAGTGTGCTGCATACAGATGGAAACAACTTCCTTCCTGATGATATATCATGCACGCCAATCTAGCCACTTTCAGATTTAACCCAAAAACTCACTTGTTCTCCCTTGTCTGTGATGGATTGGTTTCTGTGTTTTATATTTGTTGTTTTCAGGTCAGCTTCTAATGGCATAACTGCAATGTAGATTTATTCATAGTGGACTGTTATGTTCATATTTTATTTTCTTTGGATGCATTTTATTTCCTTTTGCATACTTACCTGTCATTCCGTGCTCTTATATTTATAGTTTATTGTGGCTCACTGTTTTTGAATGACATTTTTGATGCTTCCCTTTGTCCGTGTAAAGCAGTTTAACTTCCCTCTCTGTTTGAAGTGTGCCATGTAAATAAAGCCACTTTACCTTCCTAAACAGAACTTGAAAGTGAAGTGCTGATATTGAGATTTATTGCATATCAACACAATGTTACTTAAATTCCTGATGTTCTCTCATCCACAATTCACTGATCCAGTCTAAACGTTTTCCTTAGACCTGTATGTGTCTTCTGAGGGGTCTCAATGTTGGGACACGGAGTTTATCAAGCTGCTGGAATTGGATGTTTCTGCAGGGTGGAGACTTGGGGAGGTCACAGAGACGGCTAATCTCATGGTTAAACCAGATTTTTACTGCTGAAAAACACCATTAAGTTTCAACACAACCTCACCATAAATGGAAACCCAAATGACTTTATTCTGACTTTCTTCGGTATAGATTTGGCACAAACAGGGGCTTCGTGCACCATATGTAATAAGGCTGGCAGAGTACAGCATGACATAACCCCAGCGGGAATCATCTTGTGGAAGGACAGAGAGTGTAACTGAAGAGGCCAGTTTTTGAGCAACAGACTGACGGGAGAAAATGCACAACATTTAGTAAAAAAACAAACAAAACTGATGTACTGATAATTGAAGTTGATTAGTTAAATATTCTTGTACAACATTTAACTGCCTGACTTTACATTAGAGTAGTAACGTAATTATAAGAACAAGTTGTGCTGTGTTTTTTCCCAGTGGTCAAGAGAAGGCAATGATGGGTCAGCTAGTACAATATGGCCCTTTGGTTGCTATTGTGGATGCTGTAAGCTGGCAAGATTACCTGGGAGGCATCATCCAACACCACTGCTCCAGCCAGTGGTCCAACCATGCTATTCTGATTGTCGGCTATGACACTACCGGTAAATACTACCACATGTCACATTTAAGTGAGAAGAAGCATTTTGAATTTAAAAAAATAGGACTTTATAATTTATTTGAGCTAACACAATTTTTTATTTTTAGAGATTTGTAATCCACTGTGAAAGTAGTTTAAGCCTGCATTTGATCAGAGTTTTTAGCTTATTTCAAATCCTTAAAAATAAAATTTTTATATCAAGTGAAATATGAGCCAGCAGGAGGAAAAAGTTTTACATGTTAGTTCTGAAGACTGAGTAAAAATGAAAATATTTTCATTTCTCAAGGTCCTAAGAACCAAGGTTCCTTATTTCATCTCAACTCTTTTACAACTCCTGCTTGTTTAGTTGTTGTTTACGAGATTAAATCAGAGTATGAGTTTTCTTTTTAAAATTGCCTTATTTACAGTGTATCATTAAGTATTTTGCTATTTCACCTTGTACCCTAATCCCCTGTTCTCTTAGCATACAGTGATCAAAGGTTAGCTGAAATTGTAATCATTAACAATTTGTGTACTCATGTTGACGTGATGTACCAGATGTTCTGTTTATTTCGATGTTTATCTACATCTTTTGGGATCCAGAAAGAAATATTACTGTAAAGTTCGTGGACACTTATGAATATTAGAGGCTAAACACTAGTTTGGTTACAGCTGTGTGGTAGCAGCTATCTCATACTTTATTTATGGGCATAGTTTAGACAAAAATACTTTACATTTATTAACATCAATTATTTCAAACACTTCTGTTTTCTAGGTATTACGCAAGCATTGGAGTGATTATGTAACAGTCTAATGTGGGTGCAGCACACATACTAAGCACAAGTAGTGCTTCTTTACCTTGTAAATAATTCAGTCTTAAATGCATGTTGTCTTTCAGGGGATATTCCGTACTGGATTGTGCAGAACTCCTGGGGAACAAGATGGGGAAATGAGGGCTATGTTTATATAAAAATAGGTGGTAACGTTTGTGGTGAGTTTGACCTTTGATCTTGGCTTTTTATGTTTATATGATCTTTCAGCTTAAGATAGGTGCACTGAAGTGTCCAGAATCTCCTCGGGGAATAACAGTATTTCTCTATTTTCTTTTTCTTTTTGCAGGCATTGCAGATTCAGTGGCAGCTGTTTTTCTTTGACAACAATGCCTGTATGAGTCATTGCGTGTGTGTGTGTGTGTGTGTGTGTGTGTGTGTGTGTTTGTGAGTGAATATCTGTGTGATTACCAGTGCCAAAATTCAAATCATTCATCTGTTTGCTTTCGAGTACCACTTTAAATGTTTTTATTGAGATGTAAGCACCACTAAAACCAAATAAATTACTTCATACTGTTGGCAAGTGTTGAATTTTAATAGAACAATAAAACACATCACTGCAAAAATACAATAACATGAATTGTTCCATCATATAAAACACATCTTATTAAATACATACAGATATATGTCATAGGTTATATGAGTCATAAATTTGGCTATAAAGATATTTCATTAATCAGTGCATAAATACATGACAAAATTAATTTAAAACTTTACAAAAACAACAACAACATTATGTACAATTTTATGGTTCATATTTATTCTGTGCAAATGGTTTTGTTTTAGACGTTGATGTGTTTGGTTCATTGGTTCATCATTTGCTGTACACCTTTATGCACCCAAGACACATCTGAGTAGTCTGAAATGGCTCCCTCTATGACACCATCCCTGTGCTGAGATGAAAGATGATCCATTTTTGTAAAAACTCATCATCGCCACCAGCGTTGTCCTTGCACTCACAGTTTGATCACTGCTCTCACTGATCTGTTTGCTTTCAGGTCAATCTCAGCCAATTTACATAAATTTATTGAGGAAACATCTGAGCACCTCTTATCAAGGAGCCATCTGCAGTACTTTGTGGCTCACAGTCAAGATTAAAGTAAAATAGTCTTAATTTGGCTGTTTAAATATTTGATTTATTATCTGTCAGACATTGCGTCATAAGTCTGCAGCATAATTTATCTTGATTTTCTCTTGTTTGCTAAACATTAATATGTACAAACGTAGTTACTTTGTTACGTTTACTGTTTTTGTGCATTTATGTGTGATGCCATGTAAAGACATCACGCCTTCAAATCAACCCGTCTGCGTTATTCTTCACTCCAACATCCAGTTCACCTAATGTCAAATTAAAATACCACATGACCTCGAATTTCATCTCACCTAGATTTCATCTCACCTAGATTTCATCTCACCTAGATTTTAAATCCTTCTTAATAATATATAGTGTTTGATAAAACTGGCCATATGTTGAACTGCCTCCATTCATGAAAACACATACACTTCATATTTCAGTGTATGAGTTCTTTAAAGGTACACTGACAAGATGCCATGCATTGTTTCTCATAAACATCAACAAAATGTATTTCTTTGACCTGATTTTCACCTCTCATTGAACTGTAAATAATCCGCTGCTGGGAGATCTGTTTAAGTGAAAAAGCCTGGACAGACGAGTGAGATGCACTCTAATCCGAGTCGTCACTGCTGCAGTAGGAGCTGTCGCAGCACTCAGCCGTGTACAAAAAAGTGTGAATGTTGGGATTCAGCTTGGGTACCCAGTGGCGAGGCACCAGGAATGTTGCCAGGTTGAAAAGATCCACGAAAACTTTGTATCGGTCACTAATTAAAAAGATATAGAATGATTTATTTAGTATGTGCAACTGTTCTGAATTTTGTCTTCTGAGAAGCAAAAAATAAACTGCGGTTCACATTTTATTTTACTCTTGTGTTGTTTCTTTGAACTTTAAATATATTGTCACTGTGCATTACAGAAGGAACTGCTACATGACAAGTTAATTAAGATAAGCAGAGTAGCACTGTGCTGTCTTTATCTAAATTAACTCTGAAGTGTTTCGGATACTTGCTGTGTGAAAATAAATGTCTAATCATAACATTATTTTACATCATACAATACCTGACAGTTGATCTAAGATAGTGGTAGCCAGACGACCCCCCTGTGCCAGCTTTGCTGCCAATCATCCGGTGAACCATGCACACGTGATTGTCTACAAAAAAGTAGGGGAAAAACACCCAGGAATAGCCATTGTTATTTTGTCCATTGGCGATAGGTTGTATTGATCAGCGGGCATGGAGGATGTTATAAGATTCTTCTGCCTCTTGGGTTCAAATCTAACTTTAAAGTTTAGTAACTTTGTAGGCTTCTTTGTTAGTCCAGTTCTGCCCTTGGGCAAAAATAAAAACAACACACTGTAGAAAAAAATATACTTTCCTTTCCCCTCAAACTCTCTTACTCTGTTTACACGTAGCAAGCAATGGTGATGCCTCGGTACTTACATCTCCATTTCGTCATGAGGGTGTCGATATCCATGAGGGATGTGAGCAGCTGGAAGGGAACCTGGAACCTTGGCTCTTCCCTTAATGGTAAAAAAAAAAATATATATGTTTCACAGATTATAATGTAAAAAAAAACCCCTATTTTCCCTTCATATCAGCTATAACATGAGTGCAACTATCACCTGTTCACTACCACCAGTAAGTTACGGTATTCAATTTTGCATCTGTTATCACCTTCCACTAACTTCAGTTACCTCTGTTGACTTTTGCATAGCCTCAGTAAATCTCAAGTGACAATGTGTCCTTACCGCAACGATTTGAAAGAAAAAAAAAAGCCGGTTACCGCACCTTTTAATAAAGCTTACATTTTCAGGCAGGTTTCACAAAGGGGCTTGTGATATGGAAAATTTATGTGGGAAGAACAAATGAGTACCCTTGCCTCAGGGACTAGCACTGAGGCGTTCTTGTGCAAGACTTTCCACTGAAGCTGTTTGCAGCCTCCAGGTGTTAACAATGTAAAACTATGAATAGGAAGCAAATATAACATACAGTGTCACCACTAGACCATTAAAGGTGAGGAAACCTTCTAAAACAAACTAAACATACCTGTAGAAGTATATCATCAGAGCACCTTGCAGAGCCTTGTAAGAGAGTCTCCTCTCACCTTGTTAACGAAAGGGAAAATTGTTATTTTCAAGGTAATAAGAAATGTTGGTGTTTACATCCTTTTGTAAACTAGAGTTTCAATTTTAAAGTCCACACCTTGCACAAGATAAGCTTCACTTTGTGTCAAATAGAGGCTGTAAATAAACATGATAAAGCCTCGGTGATTATGGCATCTGATTAAACACTTACCCTTGCTGACAAGGTGATCGTGGCGCTTTTCATCAAACAGAGATGTGAAAAGCTCCCTCTGTTTGACCATCTCTGCCATCAGTTCCTCTTTCTCTTCAGAATCAGGCATTTTCTTTAAAAGAAAATATGGGGGGAAAAAACAGCAGTCTCTGTCAGTCATCGGTGTACTCCAGGGACAGCAAAAAAAAAAAAAAAGTTTGTTCTGAAAGCTGGAGCCATCTCTTACCTCAATTTTCTCCTTCTCCTGATTTAACCCATCAAATATATTGATTTCCAGCCTTTGCCAGAAATTGAAGCCATCCACCTCCAATCCAGGAGTTCTCTCCAGCCACTCCTGAAAGAACAGCCCAGGGTTTTCTCTCACATGTATACTCTAGCACAGGGGTGAGCAATTAATTTTGCCAAAGGGTCACATGAGAAATTGGGACTGTCGTAGAGGGCTACACCATGGAGCTTATAGAGAGACAAAATTAATATTGAGCAGAAATGGGTTCAGTTTATTGGTGTGGCCCTTTACAAAAGTCCCAGTTTGTCATGTGGCACCTTGGCAAAATTAATTGCCCACCAGTCCTCCAACAGGGCAAAGAATAACAAATTCATGTTCATTCTTTGTGTTTTAATTACTTACTAACTAAATCAAAAATGGTAGCCCTTCAACATGTAAGTGGCTGTAAAACATACCTCAACTAACTTTAAAAGTGTTGGTTCCTGCTCAGTGGAGATCAGCATCTCACTGTCATGACCTTTAAAGTTATCCCTGTAATGGCGTCTGTTGTATGGAACCCTCAAGTTGTCTGGAATTCCAATTTTGTTCTCCAAGAGCCGAAACTGGAGGCTTTGGAAGCCAGAGGCCGGAGACAGGTATTCCCTGTATACACAAATAAGCATACATGTACACAGTTAAGCCAGAGTGCAACGTTGTGGAGGAGTGCATGTTATATTGCTTTTTGGAGATGAGTTTACCTAAAGTCAAAAAAGTCCAAGGCTGTCATTGTTTCCAAAACCGCAAACTGGTCAACCAACAGTCTGAAGATCATCACAACCCTGTGGATGCGAGTGTTGACTTTGAGCATATTACGTTCATCTCGGACCTTCAGAGGAATAGCAAATGTTAGGGGAATTATTGCTGATCATATTTAAGCTTGTAGATCAGGAAACAGTCTAATTAAATAACTAGTTCTTTTTGTATTTTCAACAATATTTTTTGCAAGTATAACATATAATGTATATTTCTACCTAAGCAAGATGTTAAATTACAACTGCTGTTCTGCTATTAGTCTGGAAATACCTAGGCTGATCACAAACTTTAGTATGACTAGTGAATCTAATTTTTTAAACAGAAGCACTGAGTGATTGTGATGGTGTTCTCCACTGATGGTTTTCTTTAAAATGCATTTTAAA
Organism: Pelmatolapia mariae; assembly: GCF_036321145.2. Taxonomy (NCBI): domain Eukaryota; kingdom Metazoa; phylum Chordata; class Actinopteri; order Cichliformes; family Cichlidae; genus Pelmatolapia; species Pelmatolapia mariae. Next base: position 16,681,285 of record NC_086228.1, on the reverse strand, counting down.
TCCTCCATCTTATTGACTTCATTTTTCTTATCAGCACTCAGTCTTTAACGTTTGCAGAGTGCATCTAAAAATAGCAGCAGCAGTGCAAGATACATTTCATTTTTCTCTAATTTAATTAGGAATTTACAATTGCTTAACCTTCTGATACCACAGAAATATAACTTACATGACCGCTGATGAAGATATCTCGCACAGAGTCCAGTTCAAACAAAATCTGTTTGAACCACAGTTCATAGGCTAAAATAATAATAAAAAAAAAGATCTTTAAGCATCATTAATATGTATAAGTATTTTATTTTGAGGTAAGGACAAAGGTCAGTAAGCAGTCAAGGCTTTTACATTTTTCTATTTACAGGTGGAGAAAGAGAGAAATTAAGGAAAAAAGGTTGAACTATTTCTATTAGTGTGCAGTGGCTTCTCACACTAAGGGGACAAGTGGATGCAACACAAAACCTCCATATCCTTCACTATAGGGGTGAAAGAGTCTCCCTTTAATTTAAAATTGATTTTCCTTTTTAATTTTTCACCTGTCTCTAACTGTCTGTAAACAAGGTGAATGATTTACATTCACCAACATTTAAGTACAGTTTATGACTGGATTCAATTTTGCTTTCTTGAGAAAATAAGAAAAAAATAATTTCAAACAAAATGAAGCACAACTTACCTTGATGGGTGACAATGAAGAGGTGCTCATCATGGATCTTATTGGCTTTTAGTTCACTTTGCAGAACCTGAGACGTGAGTATTTTGTCGAGCTGAGGGGTGGAAAGAGAGAAATCAATTGATATAAAAACTTTGATTGAACAACAAATGCAAATTTCAGTACAAAGATAGATTTGTACCTGCAGGTAGTCTCCATAGATAATTCCTCCTCTACTGGCCTTGTTGACCCCTGCCTGGGAGTCATCCTCATCTTCTTCAGTTTTAGGAGGTTTATTTTTGAATAACCTGCAGTACAAAGAGAATGCCTCTGGTTACTTGTTTTCCCACCAACAGGATTAGAAATGTAGGTAACATGTTTCTATTTAATGTATGTGAAAAAAGGGGGATAAAAATCCAAGAGTGTAAGTGTGAATAAAAATATGAACACACAAATGCTTCTTCTCAAAGTACGGACATCCACTCATGACTTATTCAAATCGGTGGCAGCAAAGATGTATCCTTGTTCATCGACTAATATTTACTAAAAGAGTTTTCAACACAATCCGAGTTTTTAAAGACTTATCTTGTCCAATCAGTCACAAGTATACAGTTACCATCCGGCCCGCCTCTATTTTTCCCTTGGAGCTGCTGTTTATCTTTACTCAGGACTGACTTCTGGACTTTGTTTGACCTGCTGAAAGAAGGGTCACGCAGACCTAAAAGAATAAAATAAGGGCATATTACTTTTCTGCATTTAGGAAGCTATCAGGAATATCAAATGACCTCCACATTATAAGGTTTTGAATTTGCAATGCATTGCTTGAGGGCTTCGTAGAAATAGAACAAAGTTTTCAATGTGGCAGCTTTGATTTAGATGTGGCTGTCTTAGTCACTGGGCTTCAGTGTTTACACTCAGGGATATTCTGTTTATACTCTATGAAAAAAACTGAACTTTTATAAAGATAAGATGGACAACACCTGATCTTGCTGCAAAGACAAATATGGTCTTTATCTGTTTTTGCTTCTGAAATGTTATGGAGACTCTGTAGATGCAGCCCAAAGAAGGAAGAGAAAAACGTTTAGTATTTGGTGGTTTTAGCTGTAACAGGTTTAACCACTGATTAAAAATCTAGAAGTGATTTTGCTTCAATTTAAAAATGGAAATCTCATTTCAACCAGTTAAAACAAGGCTGTAAGAAATACAGGTAGTTCAGAAGTTGCTTTACCCAACTGCTTAAAACACTCTCATTTCTGCATCACAGATAGAGAATGAAAAGTGTATATATGTATTCTCCATTGTATTTTTTTTCTTTCAGTTTTATGTTGAAATAATTTGTTTATAATGGTGTTATATCAAGTGTTTTTATATCAGATTTTTCAGGACCTTCTGTATTAGTGTGGAAGTCACGAGAAATCCCTGATGACAGTCTGTATGTCATTGAACTCAGCTGTAAATATTTGCAATTTGGTTAATATTCTATTTATGTTGGCGAAGATTGGAAATGCGTGGTTTTAAAGTTACTGAGTGCACAGAGTGCACATGATGTATTCTTATAGTACTCCTTTAAGTACTTTTCTAAGTATTTCTTCTTATAAATGAGGTTCAGCGATATACATACCTTGAAGACACGGAGTGTTTTTGTCCACTGCTTGTTGGAAGCTGAAAATGTCATTCATGTCACACTGTAATAGCTGCCATACACATGGGAAATATTTGTTGTTCTCACAATCCACATGGTCTGTGTAAAAATAGTTCTGTTGCTCCCCACTACCCGAGCCACATCACAACACACACAGAGTGCTTTTGAACAACAGTGCACTCCGTTTCATCCGCGTGAAACTAAGAATCCACAGTCCACTCTCTCTAAATCGTCCCTGAGATCATTAGCTCCCTCGTTTTTTTTTTTTTTTCCCCAACACTCTTTGCAGACTTACCAAGTAGTCCCATCAGCGTGCGCAACAGTTCTCAGAAGATCAGAGGAATGATAACAAGCAGCTATTTCTGAATTGGGACATGGTACAAGCCTAGCATTATAAGGCTTCACGCTGAACAAGAAGAGCAGCAAGAACCCCAAAATCCTTTGTTCTTGTTCTCATTTAGTTGGGATGAATGGGATGCTGGTGGAGAAACGGCTACAGTGGATGAGATGTTTGTGAAGACACGAGACCTATTACGGTACATTTTCAAGTCTCACAAATACGACATGTATTATGACATGCCTTACTGAGTCAGACTGAGACTGAGTTACTAATTAAAAAAGGCAGGGATAAATCCTTTTCTTGTTCTCACTGCCATGTGAAATGAAAGTTAACCATCTCTATCCACCCCCTCTCTTCTCCCTGTCCTTTAACAGGTATAAAGTCCTGGAATAAATCAATGTCATCTTTGTCTTCAGCTCTGCCTTCATATATAAATCACTGGACTCTTTATCCTCACAGTTAAACACAATCAGTGCATTTATAATTTAAATGTAGCAACAAATGTATTACAAAATATAACAAAATAGATTAAGTAATAACTGTTCTTTTTGCTGTAGGCATCCTCTAAGTGGCAAACATCACAAAGAAAATATTTATACACTCTAATATTTTACCTTCTGTTTCTGTTGTTAGTTCAAACATTTTCCTTTAGAAAAATTGCACCTGTTTGATCCTTTTTTAAGTCACTACTATTTAAGTTCAGTCAAATTTCCCTGTGTGCATTTGGAAATCCTGCCAAAAATACTGTTACACATCAATCTGATTTTATCTCTACAGGTCCTGTTGATTTTTCATCAAACGGAAGCTCGACGAGTTGTCAGCTCAAAGTGAGTAAAAACAATAATGAAACTGCATTCGCTTGTTTGTTGGCAGAAGGGGAAAAAAACAACAACAGATCTTTTATGAGTCACGGACTACATGTTTAAATTTAACTTCCCCCTGGACATTTAAGATTTAAAATGTGCGTTGTCCTTGATGAAGTGATTGCCGGATACGCCTTATTTTATTTACTAAAACATGATTAGAGAGCTCCGTCTGTTGATTATTAATGTGCTCATAATTATCTAATAAGCTCGGTTGATGAACATGATTGCACATATTTAACATCGCATCGCCGTTCGCCACTTTGCTACTGTAAATTCACCTTCGCTTTAAATTACTGCAGCTGTCTTTAGTCTCAGCTTTTTGTCAGATGATTTTATATGAATCTGAGGAGAGGAGATTTTTGTCAAAGCTTGCTTCAATTCCCTACATCTCTAGACTTGAATCAGAATTTATACTTGTAGATATTTCTTCAGTACGGTAACAGCTATTTTGATATAAAGTCCCCGAGCCACTTGAAAGTCAAAATCAACCACCTAAATAAATCAAGCCAGTTGACGTCAAACTGAAGTGTCATATGATCTTTGGTTTCATCTTCAGGTATCCAAGAGGGGGACATGTAGAGTGTGAAATCATTTCATGTTTGATGGTGTGATCTCATACCGCTACCTCCATCTGAAAAAAAGAATTATGAAACATGCTTGATTTTTTTCTCTCTATTGCTCTGATGTGGTTATTGCACAATGCTTTTGGTTCTTTGATGTTCTTGCAAAGTTCTGCCATCTCTTTTATGTAAGCCTTTGAAGTAGAGCTAGTTGCACTGCATAGTGATATGCCGCACTGTTGCTCTGGCAGTGTGGTCACAGTGTGATACTGCAGCAGTACTGGCGTTCATTTCAATATTACTAGTTTAACTATTCCATTTGATGTCTCTTTAAATTAACCTGGAGTGTATTCCCTCCCAACATCTGGCTTACTAATCACTAGAATTTCACCAAATTAACTGAAGTTGGACCTCAAAGAAACAATATTTTCTGACCCTTCTGTAGGAACAGTAATAATTGCTGTTATAACAAGTGTACTGCGATAAAGCAGGTCAGCAGGATGACTTTCTGAACTATGTGCTTTGTACCACTAGGGAGCATCAGAGGGCTTTTAAGAGAATGAAAGATTTGAATACTTCATATTTGGCATTGTCAAGTTTGCATTAGAATTCCGTTTTGTTTTGGGTTTTTTTTCAGCAGGGGTTTGAAATGCTTTGTATGGATATATCAAAACAAATGGGGGTTCGTATAAGTTCACTATAATTTCAACGTGAAGAACAACAGACGATGGCTCACAGGGGAACTTTAATAAAACATTTCATTAAAAGTTGGCAGTGAATGGGGGTGATATACCCAAAGGGATTCTGATGAAAACTTTGAAGGCATGTATTTCAGATTTTGTGCTGAGAAACATTAAAAGAGATGCACCTTTGTTGGGCTGTGTGTCATAAAATATTTTAAATGGAGAAAAAAAAACCCCAACAACATATAAAGAAACTGGGGGAAGCAGAGAAGCTGAGAGGAGGACAAAAACAACAGTGTAAAACAACTTTTGAGCAAAGAATATTCTGCTCCCATTTGGTTTGAAATGCTGTTTGAAGTTTACCACGAAAAAGAAATCACTTTCATATGAAGGGGTTATTTTCAGACTTATACATTCCAACATCCAAACTCTTCTGTGCTTTGATGAAAAACACCGGAAAAGGTGATCACAGCCTAAATGTAATTTTTGAGAAAATAAGCTTTTTATGTTCACACGCAAATTTATCCTTTGTGATTATGACGCTGACTGACTAGACTTTTAGTCAACTGTCTATACTTCAGCTTAATTAAACTTAAAATTTCTTCAGCAATTTACATACTTCAGAATGCCTTCGAGCAGCTGACTTCAAAGCTGCTTCATTTGTCTTCTAGGGCTTTGTAGCTCAGAAGATTTATTTTAAATCATTAATCTAATTTGAGAATTTGATGGGGTTTTGGCACTGCTTTTATTTTATTTTGGAATACTAGTGCTTTTCATATGTTGCTATTTGGGAATGCTTCTGAAGATTTCCAAATCAGCGTCCGATTGGTAGTAGTCTGATTATGTGTTGCAGTAGCTCGATGGTAGTTCATTTTCACAGTGATTTTTCTAGTTTCAAATGTTTTTGACATTTTTAACAATTACAACTAAAACACCGTCGGACCAAAAAAGTCAATAACAAACTCGCCTTGATAAGCCTATTTTCTGTTATGGGAAATTTTCACAAACTACTTCCTTTACATAGCTTCAGTTAAGCAAACTAGATTTCCCCCAAGGGTAATTTTCCTATATTTCAAATTCTATCAGTTGTTGTTTTTAGCTACCAGTTCAAGGGCCCTAACACTGCTAATGAACACCCTTAATGTCAAAAAGTCTCACTTCAGAAATCTAAAAAACAACACACCCGAAAGAACCCCAATATCATTTTAATTAGTGCATTTAACATTCAAAAAAATTATACCTACCGAGAACATGGATGTGATCTATATTTGTATCCACTGTAACGTTGTTTATGTGAGATGGGTTCATGAAATATTTGTGTTGATGAATTATTCATTGGACAGGAAAGCCAAGTCAAAAGGCATTATGCCCAATAAACATTAAATTTAGTGGAAGTAATAGTTGACTGCAAGTTATAGATACATCACCACTTCTAAATACTTGTCACCACATGCACAGGTTTCTGTTACTTACTTAAACAGAGCATTGTGAAGAAGCCCCAAATTAGCTGTATTTGAAAGAATGACAAAAATAAATAAATAAATAAATATATATATATATATATATATATATATATATATATATATATATATATATATATATATGTATATATATATATATATATATATATATTTATTTATTTTGAATCAATGTCTCACATAAAACTAAAAGAACGAAAATAAAAATCAGCTGGACTTTATTTATGTATAAACACAACATAAATTACTGTTAAGATGACTAGTACAGACATTTATTCAGTTTCTTAAAAAAATGCCATAAAACTCTTGCATAATTTACAAAATGTGGTGTCCCTGTGCTATCCAAGACAAAGCTGTGCTTTGTCCCACCGGGCAAAGTTCTTCATACCTTTGCTGTCCTTTTGTTGTTGTTGGTTTTTTTTTTTTCTTTTTGTTTTTTTTTCTCACAATGAATATCAGGTACCGCATTTAAACACGTTTCTTTTTTTTTCTGTTTAAAATTATCTCAACAAGAATAAGACATTTTGATGTTTACAGTGCTAAATCTGGTATACATAGTGGTTGTTTGGTGAGAATATTTCTATAATCAGAAGTCTCTGATTTCAAAACAAAACAAATACTCAAGGACACTGCTTGCTCTGGGACTGCGCCCACGAGCCTGGTACTTCTAGAGAAGTGCAGATATGCATAATGTAAACATTTCCTCTGCTCTTACAATAATTTGTTGACCCAACTTTCCTTGATGAAAACAACAAAAAAACCAAAAAACCCAAACACCTAAATTAGCTCACTGATTCCTTAAAGACACCACTATTCCTCTGTTTCAGAGTCCAGAAGGCTTGTGCTACAGAGGAACTGACCTGTAACTGCCATGTTAAGGCGTAGCGTAGTTGAACATTTACTCTGTAGTGTCCAGGTCACAATGCACAGCATTGTTTTTAACTACTTCTGTTTTTCTCCTCTTTTGTTTTTCTTTTTTCTTTGTTCCTTTTTTTTCTATTTTTATACAAAAACACAATAACACTCAGGGCACTCACCAGCAACTATTAATTAAAGTTGCTTTTCATTTCTGTCGACTAGAGTGTCTCCACCAAAACAAAGTCTCTTTGGCAGAAAGTACACCTGGTATTGTTACCTCTTCCCAATTTCACTTTGCCGAAGAAAGTGGATGTTATTAGTGCTGTCTGCTAGTTCTGGGTACTGCTCGATGGAAAGCACATAGTACCCATCATATCCCAAAACTTTGCCACTACTCAGAAGCTGCCTCTTCTCCCCTTCTGTCCAGGGGCGAACCCCTTCCTCACCGTCCCTCACTCGCTGCTGCTCTTTGGCCCATGCGCCAGCCAGGGCACGCTGACGTGCAAGCTCGATAACTCGCGCTTTCTCCTCATCCACTGTGGATCCGTAGCGGATATGGAAAGCCAGAGCACCAGCACGAATCTCCACATCTGCAAATCGCCGAGTTCGACTGTCCATGACTGTGGTGGACTGGGAAACAGTCACATTGACACCATTCTCAAGAGTCTTGTGTCCACTAGTGAGGTGTAACGCAGCAAGGTCAGCATCTGGAAGGCCTGGCTTGACAAAGTAGTGGGTGTCTCGCCCTTCTATAGTAAAGTGGAGGTCTTCCAAATAGAAAGCATTGTTGAGGATTGATGCAACCTTGATACAGTCCTCACTGGCCACGTTGAGTGTGTGAGTGTGGACACTGCCCTTGTAGATGGCAAACATAACAGCCCTTCCGATGGGAGACATTGCAGCTGAGAACCACAGCCAAGACTTTTCACCTCTTCGACCTCTATTGAGATGGACCTCTGGCAGCCGCTCGAATGACAAGAGAGAGTGTGCTTGTCTGGTTACTTCCTGCTGGACCCCAGAGATAGACTGTAGGAAAAGTGCAGTGAAACGTTAATGCCTGAACATGGCAGAACCTGACTCTCCAGGCCATTTAGAACCAGCTACTGCTCTGCTTCAGAGAGTTTTTCATCCCCATCCAAGATAATGGTGTTTTCAAGCTGTGTTCTCAAGCCAAAAGTAGATAAATCCCCCATGACAATTTTACTGCAACACTTTTTTTGTGTTAAGGCCTTAGACCAAAAGAGCCAAGCATCAAAAAGTAGTTTTAACAGTAGCGACACCAGAATATTATTTAGAAAATTAGACAGCATTAAAATATGTTCAGCTCGTAACTAAACTCAGACAGCGCAAAGAAAACTTTTCCTTATTTTCTGTTTATTATTATGCAAATATGGCCCAATTAAAACTGATCTTCTATGAAATGCAATGCAGTCCAATTAGGAAATGGCAGCTTCAAAATACAGAGGTAAAAGGAAAACAATGGGAGGAAAAAAAACTAACACCTTTTTTGTAATCTGGTCATCTGTAGAAGCAAAGGTTTTGTCTCAGTCGCTCTTCAGTTTATTTTGGGTTCAGTTTTGTATGAGAGACATCAATTTTACCCACCGGCAGATCATCCCACAGCTGACTCTTCCTCAGTTCATACGATGGCATGCTCAAGTCAAACTTTGGGACTGGAAAACCAGGAATGGTGTTGTGAAGATGGAAACCAAAAGTTACTAGCCAGGTGTTAACGTCTGAAAAAAGGAAATGAATTGAGGTCAAAATCGAAAGTTCTAACTATAGTTAAACATTTGTAAATGAACTAGCTACTAGAGTATGACGGGTATAGTTTAAATGTGCTGACACAGTGACGGCGCGTGTGTGTGTGTGTGTGTGTCATGATGCCAAAATATGGTCCTGAGGAAAAATATTCTAGAGGATATTTGTAACTCCCTGTGAGACTTATCAGTTGCGCCTTGAGGCAACTGTTGTGATTTGGCACTATATAAATAAAATTGAATTGAAAATCGAATTGAATTGAATCTGGTAAAGAAACGTGATATTTTCCACAATTAATATGGTGAGATAGCATATTGGTGTCATGGCTGCTGTGATTCCATCTCAGACTGATCTTTAGTGAGACTGAATTTCTTGAGCACTCATTTTAGTACATGTTTAACGCTTGTTAATTTGATGCTTTTGAAAACTGCATATTGAATAAATTAATAGCTTATATGAATATACATACAATATTCAGATGTTAATAAAGCTAAATTGGATCATCAGATCAATGACAATCATCACAGCTGTTTAGCAGATTATGGATTAGACTTAAAATTAACTGGCAATTCAATGTTTTTCAGGAAAAGCTGCCAAATATTTGCTTGTTCTTGCTGCTTCTTGGCAAATAGAAAAAAATGCTTGGCAGAAAAATCAATCATGAAAATAATAGCAATTGTTGCAATAGCACAAGCGGCTTCAGGTGCACATCTTACCTGCAACGTATTCTTTAACTTCATGGACTTTGCTGATGGGGTTGTTATTTCTGAACATGTACAGATTAAAAGGGACTGGCTCTTTGCCGATTTTTTTCCAAGCAGAAACATCTGGAATGGTCCACCTTCCAGACATTATATCATAATCCTTCTCCCCAAAGTGCAACAGTTTAGTCAGAGGATCATAAAGGCCCCCGTGAAACCCGAGCACAAGCTGGAAATCTGGGTTAGAGTCCAAGTAGACCTCTCCATATGCTGTGTATAGAAGCTGTTTGACCAGGAGGCCGTTGCTTGTGAAGACAGCCAGAGGTGTGCCGGTGTTATCACAAGCAATATAGAACTCCTCTCCACTGCTGATCTCCATAGCAAACACGTGGCCTTGTAGGTCATAGTAGAGTGAGGTGATCTCTGAACTTGAGTGGTTGTATACGTGTGTTATTCGAGCCGGATAGCTCAGATCTGCATAAAAGTACTGCAGGTGCTGGCCCAGGCTGCTCTTTGTTGATACTCTTCGGCCAAGTCCATCATAACGATACTGAATTGTCCAGCCGCTGCTCTTGCTATAAACCCGTACCAAAAGGCCTTTAGAGTTGTACTCAAAGATTTCTGCTCCCCTCTGACGAAGAAAACCATCTTCATCCATTCTATATTGGATGTCTCCGAGCCGGGTGATGCGGTCTCGCAGGTCGTAACGCAGAGGTAAAAGTCTGGCACTGTTTCCTGCATTCAGCAGGTGCAGATTTCCATTAAGGTCATAAGTATAGCGCCACATCACTTTGTCGTTTAAGAATACAGTCTGGAGCTGGCCATCCACATCATACTCATAGCTGTACTTGGTGGTATTAGCAAAAGGACCAATCTTGATCTCTCGTTTGGTGACTCTGCCCACATCGTCATATTGGAAAGTAATCCAGTACATGAGTGACCGAAATATCTCATACTGGATTTCCTTGATGCGTCCATGTGCATCAAAGTGTTTGGTATATGTCATGACTGCAGTGGATATGATCTGATTTATATCATAGTAGATCACCCCAAACTTTCCAAACTGCTCAACCTTTCCTGAGATGTCATCAAACTGGTATAAGTCGATGGGAAGTGGCGTTTCGTTTATGACGCCTTGTACACTGGTGACACGCAGGCTGCTGTCATAAGTATAATCAAAGCGTGCATTGACCATGCCATCCTCACTGAAGCGGAAAATCTGCCGGTCGACCAGGGGACCCACTTGCCGGTAGCGAATAGAGCAGATGAAACCTTCATTTTGCAGGTTGACAGTCTTCAGCACACCTGCTGTTTCATCATAGGTGAAGCTGACCCTTGTGCTGTCATACAGGATCTCTGACAGTTTATTCTGCCTGCGGTACCTGTACAGGACTCTCCGGCCTGTGCCAAAGTGAGCTATTCTCAGCAGGAGGCCATCTTCACTGTAGTCCACTGCTACTGAGGCATTGCTCTCTGGCGGGTGATAAAGGTTCCTGTAGTAACCCACTGAACGAATGGTCTGCATGGTGTAGCGGGCCACACTTGGCATGGTGACAGCAGAAAGACGGTCGAGAGAGTCAAAATCGAATATATACTGTCGCTGGCTGTGAAGCAGGAGAACCATGGACTAAAAGGAAAAGAGAAAATAGGGAATATTTCCTTAAGTTGGATAATATTTCTGAAATGCAAGACATCCTGAGTGCAAGTAAGATATATGAAATATACACTGAGTAGTATTACTGTTTTTAGTTGTACTGCCTATTGTCTAATTATTGAAAAAGGTAATAAAAATACTACATAGACCTCTGTGACAATCTTTATGTTTACAGTGTAAAATACATAAATTAATAAAAATCTACTCCTTAACTAGTTCCATGCTAATGACTCACTGTGCAAATAGAAGTAATATTTATTTTTAACTCCTCTTAGCCAGAAAGTCTTATTTTACCTAATTTACAGTAGATGCAGTTAGGAGTTTGGCCTGCCTTCCAAGCATTTACCACTCTTTTCTGTTAAATTGTCAAGCCCATTCATCCGTTGCTACACTGAGGTTTCCTGTGCTCCCTGAGCCTCCTGTGTTACTTGTGTCAGAGTGTTGACATGGCCGCTCCAGGTCACGCAACACAAGGATGCAGCCAGCGACTGCTAAGAAAAATCTCTGCATATGTTTGGTAGCAGAGCGTCCCTCTGCAATTTTAAAAACACTGCGAAACAACTAAAGAATATTTATGTGGAAAAAAGGGAGAGAGCGATATAGCACCGAGTTGCTCTTTCTTGTTTGACATGCACCACTTGAAAGGTTAGATTTTTAATTCCTGCAGTAAATTTTTCATAATATACATGTGCAAAATTACACTCTTTAAGATGGAGTTTGGTCATAATGTATTGGTATTGATCAATGAAGCACATTCTTATAATTTAAACACTACAGCAACCTGAGTGTTCAGGTTTGCTTTAGACCGAACATATTAATAAACCATTAGAACGCAGTGCATGCATTATTTAGATGTTGCCAATTAATATGTGATAAATACACTCTTACAAGAATTCAACTTGTTTTTGGTAACCCAGCTGTAATTTTAGCAAGTGGAGACAAGAGTCAGATGGTGAGGTGTAGAGTTTTAGAAGGTTTCAGGTATTAGAGGTATGTAATTCCTGTCTGTTATTTGGCAAGATCACACAAATTCTATTAAGCGGAATTCCTTAAAGGTATTTGCCCAATTGAGGAATCCAGTGATTTCTAGATAACTTCTTTAACATTGCAAAATTGAGCACTGGCCTTGGAATAGTGTACATATTTTGTTACTGCTTCTGTAGAGACTGTGGACAATATTAAACATAAATATTGCCTCCCAGCATTTTTTTCACTGGTGGAACCTTGGTAAGACAGACAGCAATTTAAAGAGTATACTGTTTTATTGCATATTGACTGTATCCAGAATGCAGCATCACTAAGTCATTTCATGTCTTTTTGCTCCCAGAATTTTGATGACTGGGTTGAGTTATAGGATGGTAGTTATAGATGGAAGTGCCAGATTGTCCTGTACAGGGAAACCAACTGGACATTTTTAATTGTAAAGCTTATAAACGATGAAGTCCCTCTATAATAAGCTCCCTCTATAATAAGCTCTGGTACTTGGCAAATTGTAGCTGATTTTTCTTGCAAAATAATGTTATGTTAGGGGCTTGACATGCCCTGTAGTGATATATGCAGATGAGCCTGCTGTACAATGCGTCTTACATATTGCTTCCTCTAGTCATGTTATTTTCTTACCTGCTCTAGGTAGGTGTAGCTCCATATCTTCCCATCAGCAAACACTTTGGAAATCAGGCGGCCTTGGCTATCATACTCAAGCCTCTCAGTGGTAGGACCTCTCTGCAGGGCACTGATCTGCCCACTGCTTGTGCGACTGACATTAACTGGCAGCAGCTTACTGCTGGGCACCCAGAGAACTGGATGTCCTGCGGTGTCATAAATAATCTTTAAGAGGAACTTCCTGTGGTCATCATAAATTTTCTCTGTCCTTAGGGTGCGATCATAATCAACGGAAAGAATGTTCCGTCCGTTCACCTGTGGGGGTGAAAAAAAAATCAAGTTAAAATTGGGTTAGACCAAAAAATTCAAAATAAATAAAACATAAAAAAGCAACTTCTCCTAAAACTAGTGATAATATAGTTTTGATGCTTGAAAATAACAAATGAGGACAGATTATACAACAGTACAAATTTAAGAACAAATACTTTGATTTGATATCACTGGTCTTTGTCAGGATGGCTCTTTAAACTGTATTCATGGATTTTTTTTTACTACAGTTGTCACAGAGATTAACACCTCCTTCACGAGGCTCATTAAACTGAGAGACACTTTGGCGATCGTTCAGGTACACTTAAATCACAACCTCCTAAATTCAGTGGAGACAAAAATTACCGTGAGCCAAAGTAACCACCCAAGTTAAGTTCATGAAGTGCCTTAAATCATAAGACCTGTGTCAGATTCTAGGAAGCAGGAGTAAGAAAAGGAGGAGTCATGTACAGTACTAGAATATTGATAACCCTCTACATCAGGGTAAATGTTGTGACTGGTAAATCTCTATTGAAGGAAAGAGTGCAGAAATATTTTCCAAGGTTATAATAAGGACAGAGACACAGCCACCAATATGAATTTGGACAGTTTGATCTGGATTTTGCATAAGTAAGTTGGTTGGATTATCTAAATGTGCTACAAGGGAAAAAAAGTTAAAGAAAAGCCTTAACATACCCTCAGCTTGCGTCCAAACACGATAACTTTCCCTCTGGCTTGTTCTTTGCGGAAGCGCCACTCTACCAAGTTTTGCCCACTCTCCCCTGGCAAGCTCATGTTGCGTCTGGCTACAGTCGGGTTGGCAGCGCCTGCCAGGATGTGGGGCTCTGTCTGGTAGTGGGTGTCCATCCCGTTGGCATAGGTAATCCTGAGCGAATTGTCATACCCCACTTGGTAGCTACTTCTACACTGGTCTGTTGATAGTAGACAAAAAGTGAAACTTTTAAGGCAGTTACACACTGGAACTGATGTTACTAACAGTCTTCTGGGTTGATCAATGGTTGTCAGTGAAGATGCTACAAGTTCTTAGCATTTCAAATTAGTACATTTTAAAATGAAGAACGATCATGGATGACGTGCTAAAATAACTGGGCCATCTGGCTCAGGCGGAGCGCAGAAACCACTTAGTTACAAGGTTGATACATCTCCCTGACACCCAAACCCACACACTGAGAGAGTAATCATTTACACTGTCGTCTGTCAGGCTTTCGTAATGATACACGACTTCAGCTTACTCAACATGGCCCCGCCGACCCCTGGAACAATGACAAATAACAACTTACAAAATAGCCAACTGAGCTGGGATGATGCGAGTCGAGGCCTTACCCTGAGCCAAAGTGTAGAAGGCACGGACGGTTGAGGTGTTTGTTGTGATGCTGATTTCCTCCTCTGTCATGGAGCTTTCAATATCCACCGTCAAAGCGCTGTATAGGTCCGTGTACAAGTTATTCACCATTCCAGTGGGAAACGTCACATTCATTAGGCGTCCTTCACTGTCATAGCTGGTTGACAAAAAGAACATCAAATGACAAAGCATTGATATGTATGAGGGCTCTCATAGTGCCACAGTGCATTCAATTATCAGCTCTTTTATACTCGTTGAGTAAAACCATCGACTTTCTTGTAATTAAAATGTCACATGTTCAATTTCCTGAGCATAAGTGAAGGGATGTCTGTATAAACCCTAGGCAAAATCCAAATATTTAATATGGAAGAGTGACACATCTCATCAGCTATCACGTTCATATAAAAAAAAATTACAGAGACTTGTAATGAATTCAATTATTTGGATGATTGATGTGCCATTATAATCTTAACTGAATTCTGCTTTTTTAGTTGTAGTGAGGATATCATTCATGGCATAATGTGACATGACAGCAAATTAGACAAGGGAGAAAAAAAATCAATCTCTGGTAGCCCATGCTACCAAAACAAAGCCCAGTCATTATGGAATAATAAATAATGAAATACAGTGCAGGTCATTTTGCTTTTAAAGTGTGCCTGTTAACCCAACATACTAATGTCACCATCACTACTGTCACCTACAACATTATTAAATATGGTTCAGTAAAAGAATAAAACACTTAATTTGCAATGAGATACTGAAGTCAAACTAGGCTATTTTGCTATCTGAGGCAAATTTTATAATTAGATTTCAATTAAATGTGCACCCTAAAGCAGTTCGCAGGTAACTGTGGTTCCCAATTATAGAGTAAAGTTGTACTAAGCTGTGAGACGAGAGAGACCATGCACAGAATTACACACACATTCAAGAACATATGTGGCAAACATACTTGTCTTTTACCTCATGATGTACTGCACAACTGTGTGTAATCATAATTATGGGCTGTTTCCATATTCTGAAAGCTTAATTAAAAGCAACCCAACTCAATATAGCAATCACAGAAAGGTTTCCACAAAACGTTCTTGCCAATTGCTATCATACGTACTCGTAGAATGTTGTCCAGCCAATCTCTGATGTTTTTGTAGCCAGCAGCCCATTATTACCATGGTACGTAAGAAGTACCAGCTCCTGACCCTGTGCTGTGAGTGTCTTCAATCCACCGTTGGTGCTCATGGTCATCCAGATCACCTGGTTATCAGGTGCGACGATTCGCACCGGCATACGATTGGGATCCCTACGAATTCTCAGAGTGTTGCCACTGCTGTCAGTAACAGCTGTGATGTCATTCTCTGTGCTGTAGCTGAAAGTATATTTCAAGTCACCAGTCAGCAAGCTTGCAGTGTGTTGGTGGGTACCATTGCTGTCAAACACATACAGCTCCTGGGCATCAGGGGAAGCCACTTCGTATGTATTGGCACTGGAAGTTGGCCCGTTTCTAGAGATGGCCCGGATGCGGATGTTGCCCAGGTCTGCCACGTAGAGTGTTCCATCTGGAGCTGCCACTAAAGAAGATGGAGCATTGAGCCTTGCATCTTTGGCATAACCATCCCCTGTCTGGTAACAGTCGCAGTTGGCATCATTTTTGCAATCGCAGTCGGAGGGAGCCCCGGCCAAATGCGTTATCTCACCATCCACAGAAACCTTCCGGATCTTGCTCATCTTTCGCTCATCTGTCTCTGCTATGTAGATGGCACCATGGTAAGATATGGCAATGGAAACAGCGGATTCTAGAGGGGTTAATTGTGCCCTCTGACCACCAGCCACTCCCCGCTCCAGTCCAGCCAATGGGCAGTGGTTAGGTCGGCCAGCTGCAATGCTGACTTGACCATTTTCTGAAATGCGCAGCACTATATTGTTGTCCAGAACATACAGCGAGTTGTCCATTGGGCTAACTGCTAGGTCTGTGGGCCACTCCAAAATCACCTGAAATACAGGACATCAGTAGATTAGCCCATCTAATGACAATGTTGCCCATCAGTACATCAGTATACATTTTCAGACAATTTCTCTCCATTGACATTTATAGTGTTACTTCCTTGCTCTTACCATAGTAATTATATTTCTTTTGTATAGAAGAATGCACTTTACGATGTGTGTTTTTCACAGTATGTGTCAGGAGCAGATTGAAGCCACAAAGAATTCTTGGTATGCCAACACACACACACTAAATGAAAAAGTTCTCGAGTCTGTTCTAATTAGGAGAAGAAGTTGTACCAAGAATGAAGAAGACTTAGATAAAAAGAAGTTGAAGCCCTGACCTCTTTCTGACCTTCAAACAGTTAGCTTTGAACAGCGGATTGTCAGTTTCAGAAAGTTGCACAGACACAGCAGTGCATAAATCGATGGTGAAAAGATGTGGGGGAAGGGCATTTCTGAAAATATTTGACCATCTGTCAAGCAAATCTGATGAGCCTCTTAAACTGAGTTACATGGGGACATTAAGTACTGTTCTGTAAAACGAATTTTAAGTTTACATGGTTGGTTGTCCAAAAAGAATGATGTCCTAGCAGGAAATACATTTTTGCAATTCTGTAGTTATGTGACACCCCTTTGCATTCAGCGCACAGTGACAAGACTCCGTCCCATTACCTCTTTTTCCCATACAAGGTTTTAGATCTACACAGCTGAAATATACTTTTTTAATCAGCTTTTTGGTGATGATTTTAAGATATATCGCTGATGCAGGAAGGATTAGCTCTCATTCTATTATTTTTTTCCCCCCAAACTTGGAACAAACCATATGATATTAATGGGCCAGGAGAATGAATACCTAAGGGATATAACATTAGCTCTGAGCTCTTCAACCTGGGACTGGGTAATGAATTTAATATACCAGATTAAATATAAATAAAATTAAAAAATAATTCATACATTTAAAGTGACATCATTATTAACCATGTCTTGCAATAATAATAGGTATATATAATGATCCAAAAACTACTGTAAAACCACAGCCAGCCATTACAGTCTCCTTGTCAGAAATGTGTCATTGAATAAAAAGCTTATTTATAACAGCACAAATGACTGGTCTGGCCTTCAAATACATAACTGTGTCATTAAAACTGTCAAAACACTCCTGAATTGTGCTTTTCCACAGGGTGATTAATAATAAAACATGATGCCTTTGAGGCTGCCTAAAGTAAAACTGCACTGAGCCAGTTCTCTAGCTTGGATGCCTGAAGATCACACAGTCTCGCCAAAACCATGTTTTTACTGGCTTACACCAAATGACTTGGTTAATTAGCAAAAAGTGACAAGCTTAATCCTTTGTCCCCATGTTCTCTTATGTTCACCCGCTTCATGTTCACCACCCACACGCGTACACAAACACTGATTGCTTTCTCTTCTGTTTATGTTAAAAATGTTCTTAAGTTGCCTTAAACGCCATTTTATTTTCTCCCAAACTCAAATGTGTTTCTCTTATTATCTAACCTCTTAATAGGACACCACTTGCGATATCTGTTCTTGGAGTTATTTTGGTTGTGAATGTAGATAATTTCCATTGCCATGTTTGGTTTGTAGCCTTGTACTCTGCCTTTTTGTAAGCCGGTCTAGATTAAAACATTAGGAATCTAATCAAAATGTAAATCTGGTTAGTTAAAAAGAACAAGAAGAAAACACTTTGGGCTGGTTTGCAAAAAACCACTAAAAGTAGACAGGTCAAATTCCAAGGACTCTATTATGGACAGTCTCATGGACCCACAAAGTTGTTTCCTGAACCATTAGCTTTGCCAATCTCCTGCTTACTGGTTCTCTAAAAACTCTTCTATTCACATCTCGTGCTGCTTATGCACGCTCTTTTTGTTTTGCAGTCGTACCGACTGATGTTTTTTGTCTGCTAGCTATCTGGTGCATGTTTAAGTTAGACAGCATGCCATTCATAGCTTGTTTGTTGCCACACAGGTTTCTACTTGGATGATTAAATAAAGGTTAAAAAATACGAAGAAATAGAAGGTTCACACAAAAAAGGTTTTAGTGTCTGATGTTGCTCTTATTTGATTCTAAACAGCTAGTTCACTTCAGAATTCACTTTCTGCAGAAGCAGGGTATAGAAGAGGATGTGAATGCCTGTATTTTCATATGATAAAAGGCTTTTTGTTTTTTTTTGTTTTTTTTTTTCTTCTTTATTTATTTTAAGTCTGGTATGAAACACTAAAGGAGCCAGATGAGAAAAGATATTAATGTTTAAGCAAGGGAATCTGCACAAGAGGTGTCATGGTATTGTAATTCTTTAACCTATTGCGTAGGGACAGGGTGCCGCTTTTATGTCACCCCAGGTAGGCAGTAAATTTTGTCGGACAAAGCCAGCCCTCCTCAGGTACTGCCAAAGAAAAGGTTTTATGTGCAGCAAGCCTGCTACCGAGTGCTGCTTCATTATCATGTGCGGTGTAAGTGTCCTCAATGCTGAGAATTTCTAGTGGAACACTAAACACTAATTCAGCTCCAGCCACATCAAAACAAGCCCCCCAAACTGAGTAATTATTCTTCCCTCCATATCTTCTGCCGTGACCTGAAAACTCATCTCTTCAATAAACACTTCATGTTTCCACTTCCTGCAAAATCCCATCCTGCTCCTAGCACACATTTTCCTCCTGTACTTTCAGAGAAAATGCTCTGCTCGTGTTGGAGTGAGTGCAAAGAGAGCGAGAGAGAGCCAAAAAAACAGTAGCATTTTCTTCTTCTCTTTCATTCTTCAGCAAGCACCTCATAATGTTGGTGTTCTAGGAATGTAAATTTATTCCACTGATCTTACTGTTTTGATTTGACTGCTTTTTTTTTTCTTTTTTTTTTTTTTTCTTTTTTACAGCTGTATAAACTGGAACTCTGTACATATATTTAAAGTCTCCTTTTTGTCCAAGTCTCCTGACCAAGATGCTGTAATTAAAATGTTACAGAACCACATCACAGAGCAGGTGACACAAAATAACTCAAAACTGCAGAATAAAACAAAAACAGAATTATTAAACCATGAAGAAAGTTCCCAGTAAGAATAATTTCAAAGATTACATCTGTGAAAAACAGACACAGCCTAAGTGGCAATCTAAAACCACCAGCACAAATAAGACTGATTTAATGCCATCAAATAATAAATGAATTATGCTAAAACATCCAGATTCTAATATACTACCAAATATTAGCAGCCAGAAGAGTGCATACACTTTCCACAGCAATGATTTCCATTCCCTGAAAGAGAGCAGTTTTTGCAATTTCAAATTTAATTGCAAAAGGTTCCAGGAAGAGCGAGCTGCATGTAAAAAAGCTATTTTACCTAAGAGTTTGGAGGATTCTTGATAATAATATAGATGCTGAGGTTAAAAAAAAAGTTAAAAAAAAAGAAGGACACTGCCAAGGCTAATGCCCTATTTCACATTTTTCTCCACAAAAATTGAATGTGTCCTTTTCTTATTCTCCACCTCTACAACACGTTTTCATGAAATACGGCTTCATAATTTTTGCTTAGTCCTGCTTACTGACACACACAAAGAAT
The DNA here is from genome assembly GCF_036321145.2 of Pelmatolapia mariae. Taxonomy (NCBI): domain Eukaryota; kingdom Metazoa; phylum Chordata; class Actinopteri; order Cichliformes; family Cichlidae; genus Pelmatolapia; species Pelmatolapia mariae. The sequence continues at coordinate 16,661,283 of NC_086228.1, read as the reverse complement.
TGCCCTTGGCAAAGGAAACATGCCTTTGTACGGAGCGCTCTCTTGAAAACCAGTAGTCATAGTTATACAGCATATCATACAGAGCAGTCATACAACACAGCATGTCAGTAACCAAACTGAAGGGGTACAATGATGGGTGCACTATACTGTTCATACTAAGAACCGGCTGGCACTTCTGTGTTTAAGTCACCTGATTGATGTCCATGCTATTGTCACAGGTCAGAGGGCGAGCCGATGTCAGGTCATTCGAACCGAGGAAAGTGGAGATGATGCCGTTTTGGTCCACTTTTCTGATTGTGGTGCCATCAACAAAATAAATCAGCCCATTCTTGTCCACTGCAATGCCTGTTGAAAACAGGTGAGAGGGAGAGAATGGAGAATAGAAGTGCAAAGGAAAAAGCTTGTGATAACAGGAAAAAAAAAAAAAAAACATGGTAGATATGCTGCATCTATGCCTGCATGACTCAGTGGACAGAACACGATGGATACATGTGTCAAGCTTGCCTTCCCATTATTCAGGTCACTGCAAAAAGCAAAGCCATCAATAATTCACAGTCTGCTTTTCTGGTATTAAATAATTTCACAGGCAGAAGTGGGAAAGGCTGTATTCATACGGTATATATGCACTTTGCCTTGTCTCGTAACCCTCCTGTCCAAAAGAGACCTCGGGAGGTAGGGATGTCAATGAGTGGTGCTTTGTGGAGATGTTTTTTGACGTCGGCAATCATCAACAATCTGCACACCATTTGAGAAATAAATAAGCAGGGGAATGAAAATGACAGCTTTAGACAGTTTTAGATGAAAGAGGTGAAAGACAGGCAGTTGCCTCGGTGACAACTGTGGACTAAATTGTCTCGGTGATTGAGAGTCAGCTCAGAGTCGTAAGCTGGAGCCAAGCCAGTGTGGAGTTGCAATAACCATTTGTCCCAAACTGGGAAAATACATTAACAGACTATGCAAGCCTCCACATCACTTTCTATGCCACTGTGCTGTTTAATATGAGACCTCGGCCATACCTCACATTCAGAGATTTAAACATTCTGCGCTTTTCTATTTACAATTTAAATTTCATTTCTGAGATTTCAGGATGTTGTAATTAGCATGATCTATAGTTTTCTGAAGGACTTCTACTGGTCTGAACATACTATAACTTCACTTCTACCTCCAGAGTATTATTTCTTTTTCAATGAAGTCTTAAAAGCTTCTATGGAAGGTGAGTGATTTGGTTTGACCTGTGGCTAGGTCTGCACAAGATTGCTTTCTGCTAAAACATTGATGAGCCGAGGGAGCCCACGGTGAATCCTTGGGAGCTGGCTATTTGACAGTCTGAGATTCTCAGACAGATGAAAAGTGTCACATTTGAGCAGAGTTCAGCACATGTCTGAGAGGAGAAAAAAAGGAGCCATCTGCTGTTTCTTCTATGGTCCCGGCTTCCACCCACTCCATCATTAGAGTCGCTCCCTCAGATTGCCTCCGCTCAAGCCTTTATCACCCAGCTGAAGCTGAGCTATTGCAGTTGGCATTCAGAGTGGGCAACAACTAGTGCACAACAATTCATCCTTGCCTTTTCTTCCAGACGAATTTATGGAAAAGTGAGCAATCACGCCACTAATGACCATGTGATATTTGAATGTGGACAGGTTGTGTAGAGTGGGTTTCTGACAGCAGGAGCTTTTTGTGGGAGAAAAAAAAAGCCTCTTTAAGAAACAAAGTAATAATTCTAAGGATTTTAAAAGCAATATACAAATATTCAAAATCAGTTCTGCAGCAACCTTTTTGATTGGGAGCAGCAGTGCAGAGCCTTAATTAACAAAGAATCTCTGTTTTTCTTAGTTGTATAGAAGTAATCTGAATTGATAACACATGAATCACAACCAAATTTCATTCATTAAAATCATTGAGCCGGTTCTTGGCACAGAGCCCAAAGCACAAGTTTAAATCTAGCAGATGCCACTCCTGAATGAGAAACTCATCAATGTGTTCAGCCCCTTCGTTTGACTACAGTATCTTCATTAGTTTTAAATTATACCTTTGGGTCCAGTGAGAGAGGCCTCTGGAGCTTTGCCTCCATCGCCACAGTGGTCCTCATCAAATGGCAGACAGTGTTCGCCGGTTCCCACTATCACCTCTGCGTTTGACGGCAGATCCTTGCTTCCAGCCAAAGTTCTCGGTCGGTAGATCCTCCGGGAGTTTGTGTCCGACACATACAGCTGGCCGCTTACTGGATCAGTCGCCAGGTAGTACCGGTGTGCTGGGTTGTTACTGCATTCAAGATGATAACTCAGTTATATACTGTAATTGGAGAAAGGTTTTTCCTTTAAAAGCCTTTTTCTAACAGTCCAGCCAGATTGTACTTTAATGGCAACAATTTGCTCCTAAAATGTGATCGATGCCTTAATATCTGAAATACCTCAATCTACCTCTAAACTTCAGCTAACCCTGATGAAATTTAGCCTGATTTTTCTCTCTGAAACCCCCCCCCTCCCCCCCCCCCCCCATTAAGAGTTAAGAATAATATGAAAAGCACAGTGAATTTCTCAAGTAGTTTCATCTGCATGCATAGGTGTATAGGCAGTATACGTAGAAAGTACTTTCAGAACATCCAAGAGGCAGTACATTAAAGTATATATTTTAAGTGTAGTGGCATTAATTAGTACCAGTGATACCGAGTGTTCATTTCCTAATTAAGTGTAACTTTGTTCGGTCCAGTTGTTGCATAAATTACAAACCTTAAGACCCAGATAGCAAAAATTGTCATGTGCATGTAAAGTAAATGGTAGCAAGAAACAATGTTTATTCTGAATTTTGTAAGAAACTGTGAGAAATTTCCATAACAGTGAAATAAGAGCAGAGCCTTTGAGGATGAAACAGTGGAAACAGAGAGAAGGTTGAATAGATGGGAGTCAAACAAAATTCAACAGGATACCACTGCAGTGGGGTTTCGGTGTACAAAGCACAAATTGACAACTTGTGCAGCAGATCATTTCATTTCCTATCACTCCCCTGTGGGAAGAAGCCTTTGGAAATACAGAAATGACTGGCTTATGTTAACAACATGCAACTACTAATGAATTCTTGTTTCTATTTGCATTCAATTGTCACATAATGGGACAAAGAATCAAACGAATTTACACCACACTATCGACTGGTATTTATACTTTAAAAAAGAAGCTATCGAAACTGTGATTTACTGTCAAATTTTTAAAAAACTCGAAATATTTAAGAACTACTGTTAAGGCAGGATGGATACATACAACAGAGGCAGTTAACATGAAAAAGCGAGTGCTTTACAGCGCAGTCGTAAACATGGCTTCTCTGCTTGTACTCCAGCTTAATGGTACCTTTCTCAATGCTGGCCGGCAATGGAAGTGGATAATGTGACGGCAAAATAAATGTGGCAATGAAACATCTTTGTAAAATGATGAAGATGGAGTCGTAAAATTTGACAGCTATTATGAGTCAAAGTAAATGCCCTAAATAGGTGGCTGCTATCAAAGTTCTATAAAGAATTCAACAAGTTAAACATTAGTAACCCTTTCTTTTACAGTCAATCTTCAGGGGGTGGGCATAATAACGGAGACACCAGTATGGTGTTATACAGTCCAATCAAACGGTCATATAATAAATATTATCTGTGTGAAGCTTATTTGGTCATTTCCTTTAAAATGTAAGTTGTAAAGGATTTGCCGTGTGTTTGTGATAAAATTTTAGCATTTGTGCCAAGGCCATCAACAATAAAAAAGCTGCTGCTTGACTATAGGATTAACCAGTGACTGTGTCTGTTCTCAAATTATTCATCTTCCCCTGTAGCTCAAAAGTTTTACCGTACCTGTCCCAGGTGCAAGCGCAGGTGGTAGTCATCCTCTGATGAAACTATCACAAACTCTTGGTAGCTGGCATTGTTCTGCAGGCAATCTGATTTGTCTGACTGATCCAGAATTCAGCAGCTCTTGTGGTGTCAAGACTTTCACGTCACTCTGCCTCTATGCTCCCTTCACTGCCTTTTTGTTTTACCTTATTTATAACCGACTCTTGTCTCTCTCCTCTTTTTTTTTAGGTTTATCTGTAAATGCCATTCCACATATCCCTCCTTCTCTCTGCCAAGTGTTTGAAATGAGAAATACAGCGAATCTGAATTCAAGAAGTAAAACAGAATTGAAGCCCACCAGGTGAGTTAAGCAAATTAATCTTAAATTCATATAAAAAGTCACATACGCATTTTCCATAATCCTGCTCTTACACCAGTGGAATGTATGAAATGTGTTCCGTAGCTTCGCTTGATAGAGTGCTGTTGTCTTAATCAGGAATACAAAGCAGTTGTGTAAGTCCCTCTACAAGAGAACATCTGTCAGATGGAAATGTAATCATAAGCTTCACAATGATACTGTTTATTGCAGAGCTCTGAGTTGGACTGCGTCACACGTAGTGATTACTTGCATGAAAGTTGAATGTTTTACACTATGTCAATAATCACTAATTCTGACAGTCGGTGCACTCTTTATCTTGCTGAGATGTAATCAAGCTATAATTGTTCTGTTACAATTATACATGGTAATCACTGCTGCTAAAGACGACTGTAAAGGGGAAGGTTATTCATATATTTACAAGGATGATGACATGCAGAAAGAAAACAACAAAACATGCACTAAGACAATAATACACCTACCTGTGTCTAAAGTCTTTATTTCTATGATAGGATGCAAAGGAAGCAGAAAAAGAGGAAAAAGACAATGAAACTGGTACATTTTGAAGGGATAGCTTGATTTTCAAGATGGTTTTTACCCAATTATTCTTTCTTTTTTTTACTTAATCATAGGAATGAATCAGGCTTGACTATTTTATTGCTAATTAAAAGCAAGATTTGCACTAAAACAAGATTAAAAATAGCATTTTTCTTCACAGAGTCTATTAAAGGAGGAAAGACAAACAAACAGGAGTGTAAAGTAGTCCCATTGAAGTCAACAAAGCCACTAGAGAAAGTCAAAGTCAGTGACAGTTTGGCAGAAAGTAGACGCAGAGAGGAAAGCGTGCACTCTTGCAATCATCCTACATTACCACTGGTTTTCTCAATTTTGACCTCACATATTGAAATATTGATTCTGGCCCTTTGCTACACTGACCGCTGAAGGCAGAATCTCAACACAGACGTTGCACTTTACATAAAAAGGTTGAGGGAATAACTTTTGTACTGTTACCAAGGAAACTTGCATGACACGTAGCGGAAACTCAAACCACTTTGGTTTTTGAATGTTTGAAAAAGTCTCTGAATGTTTGAGAGAGAACAGCAAATTCTAAATAAGCGAACTCAGCCGCTTCTGTTTCTCCAAGCTATGAATGATACCACACATTAGGCAAAGAAACATGCACTTTCTCCTGCTACACTGGTTTATGCGGTTTATGTATTGCAACTGCCATCTATTGTGAACAGAGACACTGCTTTTTCCTTATGTCAGACTAAATTTAATAAGGCTAGCACAAGTCTTCAGTGTAGTGTTTTATGCTCCTCTTCCCGTAAACAGAGTAAAATAGTTGCTTAGAGTCATAAACCATTTCTTAAACTATTATTTATCTAGTGATGGGCTGCTGAGCATGCATGCTTGTTTACTGCATTACACGTTTTTCCCATCTATATTATTTTACACTTTCCAACACAACAGCTATGCTGTCTTAACCATACCTGTGCAGGTATATTGACTCATTTCTGGTGGCTTTTTTTCTTTTTTCGCCTCAACCACTTGCTCATCTTAGATTTTAAAGAATCATTCACCCTTTTAACCCTAATATTAACTCACAAATCAGTGCATGAACAACCACCTGCCAACAGTGTGGTGACCTTGGTCCTCTTAAGGCAGTTTTCATATGTTTGTCATGTATGTGTCTCATGGAGGGTGACGGTCCAATGTACATTTAATCAACATCTGCTACTCTGAAATAAGCCAACTGGCCGAATCAGAGTCATTGCTGTGAAAAGCCAACTTGGCATGAGGGCGTAAATCATCCCAATTACACGCTGAAGACAGGATGTCTTTCCTAATTATGGAGATGGATTGGTAAAAGATTTCAAATTTCTACGGCCAGGGGAAAGATTTGTGTGACTGAAAATCTGTCCACCATGCCCTTTCAGTCTCCCTCTCCACGCCGAACAAATGTGGGATCCATATTCTCGTTCACACTTTTGGGGTCGGGTACAGTATGTGGCTTCTTCTTATAAAAATGTGGACGATGCATATGCAGTTATTTATTTATCTGTTTGCTTAAATGAAGATTCAAGTTTAGTTATGTTTAATAAATTCAAGGGTTAACAGTTAAATCTTGAAATTAATATGTTGTTGCATAATACATGACAGACCTTGTAAACTGGATCTAGCGCATTACAAAACCCATACAAATGAGCCTCACCTCAGCTCCATGATACTTGTGACATTGCCAGATGGGTAGATACGGCGGATGTAGTTGAAATCTCCCACATACAGGCTTCCATCAATACCCCATGCCAGAGCCACCGGTGCCAAGAGCTTGTTGCCTTGGGCCTGCCCATTACAGCTGGGGCACGAGATGCTTCGACGCCGTCCATTCCCCATAACAGTGGAAATCACAGGGGGCTGGAGAGAGATAAACTGGTTCTCCCCACTCCCTTTGTAAAGTATGCCTGAGGGGGAAAAAAGAACAAAAAAAAACAAAAAAACAACAACAACACTAATTTACAGGATTGAAAATTTATCCAGACAGATCCAGATAAAACAGAAATATAAAATGGTTCAAATCTGCTAAAGCATAATGTATTTAAAGGAACTGTTCACCATCCTAGTTAACATGCTTGGTGTTAACTAGAGAGCTAGAACTAAGAGGTAATTAGCTTGACATAAAGACTCACACTTACTTTAAATTAACTTTTAATATTATGCCTAATTAATAAAGAGAAAGAACTATGTGGTGGCACCGTGTGTTTTTGTTACTTCAGCTTGCAGTATCTTTGCTAGGCTCACTAGACCTAACACAGAGAACATCACACATTTCATAATGGTATAAACATAAAGAGAATGTGCAAAGATAATTTTCAAATTCATGATCTAAAGTACTCTGCATAAGCCATCAGAAAATTATATTTCAGAACAAACTGATATTTATTTTTAAATGAGAGGTAACAAATTATAGTCCAAATGACTGTGGTTTATTTTATACTGCATAAAACTCAGGCAATCTGATTTAAATAGTTCAGGGAGTCAAGGCAGCACACGGGGAACTAGCCTTAATCATTGTTTTAACTGATATAACCTAATACTTCAATGCTGGGAAATGCTCTACAGCTGTTTTAGTGGGTTCCTTGAAACCCTCCGCAAAGCTGAAGTATACATTATGTAAAATAATTTTCTTTTAACTTAACAGGGATCCTGCTCTCCTCTAGTCACAGAGAGGCGGTAGACATAAATACAGTGCAGTGCACCACCCCCTAATAATAGTGCATTTCACTAAGGACTCACCATATTTGGTGAGTCACTAAAGATTAATATTTTAACAAGAGGCAGATATAACTGGCTTTTTAAAGGGTGCTGATATAGTGGGACTCTCTTCAAAGGAGAAAAAAACATCAAAGGGAAGAAGTGCATGCTGGAAGCACTTAATTATTCACATCCAGCAACTTGTGTGAATTCACACTGCCTCTGTCCTAATTAGTGGATCTATGACACCTCTGAATGGTCGCATAATGTCGTTCTCCCACAGCGCTGTACCATAAGCCATCGTAACCCTGGATGTATGGGAAATCAAGTATGCAGCCACGCTGCTTGTCCCTTCTCTGATTAGTTCCTTTCATTGATTTAATTGATTGAAGGACAAATTCAAATGAAGGCACGGTCTGGCGAGACTCTGACAGGACGATCTGACCAATCCGTCTTTTGTATCCGAAAGCATTATACATGAGCCTCTAACAAAGACAAATAGGTCCGTGGGAAGGCTTTACGTGTGACGCCATCAAACGCGCGACCTTGGGACTTTAATTGAACTGTGATCCATGCGTCTGCTCACTGAATAAAACACACAGTGTGATGAAAACACTCAGTGAACTGAAAGGTTTTGGCTGCACCCCGAATCATAGCCACAAATAACAAATAAGCTATGTAATCTGACTAGAATTTTAATGTCTGTTTGTGTAATAACTTCCTAACATTCCCGGAAAAGACAAAGACATTTTTAATATCTAAGATGTAGCGCAGTGTGTAGGACGTAGATCAGCTGCAGCGGTACAGCTATTGAGCCAAAAATAAATAAATAAGTAAAGAAAAAGAAGAATGCTAAGGTCGTTTTGGCACGCCACTGTGGTCCTCTCTTATTTACACTTCCATCACAGATTACTGTATACATAAGTCTTACCATAGGCTATAAGTCAGTGTAATGGAATGGATTAAATATACTTATCAATCATCCACTACCCCCCAAACTATCACTTCACATACCCTCGTATATCCTTTTGCTATGATTTTCTCACATACACAATGTCTGCCTCTAACTTAAGAGCAGATTAAGGTGCAGCTTTCTTCCCTCAAGGGCACTTGGTCATGACACATTACTGCTGATGATTGTTGCAAGGATCAAGCTTGTGAAGTCTCAGCTGGAGAGCTGCACTGACGGGAATTTGGCTTCTGACTGTCTACTGCCCCAGGCCGAATAAGGGGACTCCAACAGTGTCCGGACTAAAATGGCTTTAGAGTTCATAAACATATGTCCATAAATATTTCATGCTTTTACTCTACTGTGCTCTGACTTTGGAAGAAACACTGTAAATAAAAACTTTCTTAGAAATAAGTTCCCGCTACAGTGAGACAAGGAGAGTATACAGTTTGTGCAGCAACAAAACTTTGCTGAAGTGTAAAGACGAAAAGCGCTCCCTCGACAGATTTTGCAGAGGAGACTCAAAATATAAGTATGGCAGCAGAACGGCTCAGCCGTTAGGATTGTGTCTGCTCACTGATTAGTAAATGAATATGTGGAGGCGTGTTTCAAATTCTGGATAGAAGCTGGTGAAAGAGAAATCGCTGTTTCACTTGGCAAAATGGGAAAAAAAAAAGCTTTTTTATTTTATTTTTTTTATAAAGTCTGAGAGTCTGTTATCTCTCTTGCTCCAAGATCACTCCAACACTCTTCCATCCAACAAGCAAATAACCATAATGTAATGTAACCGCATGTCACGCAGCATTTACCACATTACTAAACAGTTAGACACAGTTAGACTCCAGGAGTAACACGGAATTTCCCAAATAATAGCAGAAACAGAGAAAACAATCAAAACTATGAATGTGTATAATGATAAATTATAGTGAATGAAAAGTGGAGAAACCATGAAGGCTATGTTCTGTTACAGAAAATAAAGTGGGAAAATAAGCAGAAGAAGAGGAGTTATTACAGGAATATTTGAGCAAGGACCAGAATGTCATCTTTACAAACTTTGCCTTCTGCCCGTATATAGAAATTAGAATTCTTCTTTACACACAATACTGTTCCACCTACCAGTCTCACAAACTGAATTGATTCTTTCTTTGGACTCATTATAGAAGGTAATAATTTGTTTGATAAAAGGCTCATTTGAGGCATGTAGTGGTAAAAAAAATTCTTTAATGTCAACATCACAGCTTTCGAGATGATTAATGGTACAAATGTGAGGCCAAGCCTCTGTACCTGGAAAAAAAAGAAAAGGAAAAAAAAGAAAAAAAATTGGAGCGCCCTTAGCAATGTCACCTTGGTGACACATAGAGAGTACAGAGATTCGTCGGGGAAGCGAGGGAGTGCGTCTTAATTGCACCCTGTCCTTTTCTACTCTCCTTTGCACAGTGTCATTCTCAGAGATAGCACCGAGGCTCCCACTGATCCTGATTGAGGCTAAAAGTGGGCAGGAAACATCTCGGTGCTTCAAATGCAGCATGTGCGTGAGCTGTACAGTAAGTATACTCAGAGATACTGAATTGCTGAACCCTGGCTGTGTCCAATAAGAATCAGCTATGTTACCCTAGATAGAGACAAGCTGCAGATTGAGAGGAAGGCCTATCCACTTGTAACGAAGAAAGGAGGGGCAGGAGGACATGACTAAAGCACAGACACCAGCAATTTGCCTTATCTAGTTTGACAGGCACTGGAGTGGAGGCAGAGACGGAGAGGGCTTTTTGCTTGGGTCTTTTGACACAAACGATGAGATAAAAAGTGCTCAGATGTTAGAAGTAGTGCAAAAATGAAGCAAGAGTCACAACAAAGACCGATAGCAAATGTCTGGAGCTAAACCGCTGTGCGGCTGTAGAGGACCACCGCTTGCTAGCATGTTGGGTGAGGACATTAGTCAAGGTTTACAGCATTAAAGAATCAATACTGGAGCAGCAATGAAGGCAAACAGTGATATTTGGATTCATCTTCATGCCGACCGAGGATATCGAACTGCATTCCTTGCCCAAAAACCCACATGGGCTATAAATCTCAAATGTCAAAAAGTAGCTGAATGCGAGACTGAATAATTCAGTTTGTACTGAGAAAATTTAAGGGAATTCAAGGCAGAACTAGGTGCCGACTCACTACCTCTGTAAAAACAATTAATGTGAGCGCAAACATAGATATGTTTACAGATTGGCTTTTGACACTTTGATGTGAACCCTGCATAAACTAGCATGCCAAAGTCGCTAACAAAAACAATTCACAGCCTTACCAAGCACACCGTCTTTGGGGTGAGCTAATAGGATTGGAGCATGAAACCCTTTCGGCAAATTGATTAAGCTCCTGTCAGACAGGAATCAATGAGACAAAACAACACGAGTTTGCTCAACTATTTTTGAATCTTTTAAATTTAGTCAGTTTTTGCGAATATTTTCAGGGCGCCGTTGTAAAAGGACAAGTGAAAAGTGTGAAAAAGCCTCGGGGAGGCTGCAGCATTTACTGCATAAGAAAACACTCAACACCATCTGGTTCTTGTTTTATTTCTGTCATCACTGTTTCCATGTACAAAAACAAGCCCGCACATGATGATTTTTCATGCACAGTAACGTTTGATTTTCTGATAAATCCAGACACACGGTACAGCTCAATCTAATAAAGGATGCCGCATACATTAGCATATCACACATGCTGCACTTATCTGTTATCACAAATGCATCTCACAACAACTCCAACTGTGATGCTGCCACACTGAAGGCTTTGGAGATGGGTGTGCTATAGTTTGAGACAGGTGGGATGAAACGCATTGCACCAGCAGCAGTCGAGCTAGAAGCATATTTCGGTGTTCTTTTGCACACTTCACAAACTTCAGGTTCCGGGTGGCTTGACAGATTGGGTTTCTATGTCTGTTCTTTTAATGTTCAACAAAGAACCAGGACAAAGTACCATCAAGGATTGAACAAAGAAACTGATTCTCTGACATGTTTTCCACAAACATTTCTGACAAAAAACACATTCGCAATCTCCGACTTCTGAGTCGACTGTTATATATATGAAGAACACATGGATGATATTACCGTGCAAACCCACTGAGTAGCTGTGGGATGAATAGTTCTGTACCTGCCAGTTGTGGAGGCAGAAACGAGTTCACAAACATTTCACCTTACAGAAAGCCCTCCTCTGGTAGCCAAAATATCTGGTCACAAAAATAATCTGAGTGGTTCACTTAAAAGTTTGATGGATCTGGATAAAACGGCACAAGAAAGAACCAGGTTTATATTTTAGTGCCGGGTGGTTGCAGAGGCTTTGTAAGGGGGCTCCAAAACTCATGTGAACCTCCTTACACAACACATCAAAGCTGTGGCAATACAGAAACCTTAAGAAATGTAACTGTTCAGCACATGCTGCATTTTTACATTTTCAAATTTTGCATTAAAATCACAGACACACATAAAAACAACTGTTTCTTTTAATTCCCAAACAGCCACACAGATCTTTTAACTGTGTGCTGTTAAATCTATGATCATAATTTATAGGTTCAACCGCACTAGAGCTACTCAGAGTGTCTTATACACATTTTTTATCATATTGACAAATTCATATTATTTTAAAATAGAGGTTGTGGCTCTTAGAATCCAAGCCTTTGAAGAATATTGAATGTAAAGCTTTGCATGTGACAGACGATAATACATTTTCATTGTAAAAACACTCAGTCTAATGCACATGATCTAAAAGCATCAGCGACAGCCATTACTAACATGCTTTCAACATGATGGAACTCTATGATATATCTGAAAACCAACAAAGTGCCTGATAAAAGCTAAAAAAAAAAAGGCTAAATCTCCAAGTTTTTCTACGCTGTTATTAATTTTTGTTCTGCTCAAACAAAGCTCTGTAAAGAACAATTCATCATAAAAGTTCAATACCTACACCTGTTAGTGCAGAATCTGACCTCTGAGTGGGCGATGTTTGTAGAGTGGTAGCCATCACAAGCACAGTACGTGCTTAATGATGTTTTGAAGGGATTAATACTGATTAGTTTCACCCACCTAGCTGATGAGCACATATAATAAAAAAAACCCTGTTCTGCACCAAAAGTACATTTTATTGAAAAAGTGCAATTCATTTCCTCAAAGCAATCTATTTGGTTTAGCTATTTTTATAAGGTAAAAGAAGGTGATTACACCTTTACCAAATCTATAACTTCCTTTCCCAGATGCACTTGTTGCTCGTGGCAAAACAAAGGAATCCTATATGAATTTATGCTCTGTTAACTATACAGATCCATTTTTCAAGGGATTTTAAAAATGCTTCATTTTACTTCCAAATGAGCCAAGATCAGCCTTCAATGCCAAAAAAACAAACAAAAAATATAAAACCTATTCAAATGAAAACAAAATATGTATTCACCAACTCCACTCTGACAGTGTGAGACTACGGACTGACCTCGACTATTTTCGAGATGAAAAGGACACAAATTGTGTTGGACAACTGGAACAACGGTTGTGAGCCGAAGTGGGTTTAATGTCAAAACAGCAGTCTGGCAAACTGACAATGCACTCACTAGCCCGAGGCCCTGAGGCACACTTCCTATAATTGCAGTCATATTACTGCCTCCACAGTAGTAACATACTGAAACCCCTTAATAGTGTGCTGGCTGAAATCTCCAGATTATAGAGTGTGACCTCCTGGTACTGTAACCCAGCAGTGACTTTGCTGTATGTATATTTGATAGTTTCATTATGTATGTTTCCCCTTTCTCATAACTCTGCAGCAGCTCGACAAAGACAAACTCATGTCCATTTATTGTACTTGCCGATTAAAGAGAATCTGATTGATGACAGAGCAAGAAATTAATTAAGTTTATTGAATTAATGCGAGAATTAAACATGACGCCTGTTCATCAAAAGTGTAAGCCTTCGTGAGCGCCAAAAGGCCGTCTTCTTCCTAAAATAGCTGAGTGGTGTAGAATCGTTGCAAGCCTTGCACCCTGGTGGCTTACTCGCTGATTTATTCAGTCATTACTGTGAATGATCGGCCCTTCAAAACTCTCCTCTATTATCTGCAGATGGGATGACGAACCATCTTTCATTTTGATTCAAGTATTTATTGCGGTGATTCAGGGTAAAGACCACCTGCCTGTAACCCAGAGAGGCTACCTATCTCTGCAGACATACATGCATACTGTATACGTGATTATTTCTTACCATTCTGAATGTCCAATATGTGGTGTTTGTCTAACATCCACCCGCCCATGTTGGAGGCATCCAGTTCATAGCCTTGTAACACCGCTGTCCTCTTTTCCCAGAGCACCACATCAAGACAGGACTCGTATTCATATCCCACTGACACTGAAAGTAATGACAGCAGACGCCTATGGTGAGCAAGGTTACAACCTCCTTATAAGACACTTATAGCAGCAATGAGGCTTGTAGCTTATAAGACATTCAGTACATGTCGTCGCCGTTTCCTGTGTTTCCTGGTTCTGCCTTCTCTTTGGCTGTGTAATTTTCTCCAGCTGGGATGAGTTTAGAAGGCCCATGGGGTTTCTGTGTCTTGCCTGCACTGTTTGGAGTTTATGTATTCTCCTCTCATTTGTCTGTTTTATCTTGTGTAAAAGCAAATAAACCACAATTCCAAATAATCTAAATATAAGGTGGCAAGAAATATTGAAATGATCAAAGTTCAGATGGAGCACATTTGAGGAAAAATCACAAATGCTGCAAAATTCTCAGAACTCTCAGTCCATGTTGGGCTTTGAAAATTTTATCAGTAAACTGTGATGATGCAAGTGCTACTAGATGTAATTCTCTAACCCAAGCCAAAAGGAGTATATAAATAAGTATGTTCAGTTAACCAGTTATAATATAAAATAATCAAAATATTCTACTATGCATGAAAAGATTCTGTCACTTTATTTTTTTATCAGTATTTCTGACTATTGACCCTTGTCTGTTTTTCCCCCTTTTTTTCCAGGCCTCTGCCTCAGAGGCAATATTTCAGTAAGTGCACAGCTGCTGAAATATCATACATGCAAAACAAAGAAGTCAGCAAAAGAGCAATGGCCTTCAAAAATGCAGCACAGGGGGATTTCAGGATTTCACACCACCTGCTAAATCTTTATTGCACATGATAACAAAAGCAGTCCCCAGCTAAATAACCCTCAATTTAAAAAAAGTAAAATCAATCTTTAAAAGTTCAACCAAGGTTCACTGCCTGAAGGTAGCACAAGTATCTGGCGGTGAACTTATGCTTACACAACATCTTCAGTAGGCAGCTTCACAGCAGGAACTCACCCACAGCCTCCGCCAGGCCAAAGACCTTCTGATTGTAGGCGTCTGTTTTATCCCAGATGAAAGTGTAAGAAAGGTCGGGGAAGGCAGGAAAAGACTTCTGGAACTGACGGCCCATGACGGCCACCATCAGGTGGACTTTCATCAGGCCAAAGGGGAGACGGTCCTGGGTCAGGAGCACCTTGAGGATGGGCTTGTAGCCAGCTGCCCTGGAGCTCAGGTAGACCAGGTTGAGGTCACTGCCTGGTATGGCCACTTGCTCATGAAGGACCTAGGATTTAATTAGCAGTCAGACCAGTGCCAAAGCCACAGCATGGAGTAGACTTAAGTAACAGAGTTAATAGGAGCAACAAACGTATGTATTTAATGAGAATAAGTTCAAATGCAGGATAACATACATACAATTTATTATCCAGGTCACATTAAATCTAATTTCATCTCAGAAAAACCTTGTTTGTTGCTAGACATACATACATTTTATTCTAAGCAGTCAAACATTATGAACTTTTTAGGAAGCCAAACTATTTAAAGAAGAGTTTTTACTTATGCCAGCCACAAACTGCAATCTTCTAAATGCAAATTGAGCTCCACAGGCAGTAAATGAATTCTTCATTATTAAAAGAAAATACTTGAACATCTCAACTAATAATTGACAGAAGTCATTCTTTTTTTTCATTTTCGTCCTGGTTCCTGGTTGCCTCACATACCGACACTATACTTATGTTGAAGCATGTCCAATGATTTTGATTTCATCCCTCTGATGTAACACAGACAGAATTTGTTCCAAACAGTAAAAACAGCAAAAGCTGCAGAGTCACATTCTAGATTTAGGGATTTTCAACATAGATTTGGGCCAAATGGAAACAAACCAAATCCTGAGGCATGTAACCTCCATGCAATGTGCCCTTAGAATTTATCAGTGTTGCTATGAGACAATTTATGGCTTAGTGGAGATGCCTCGGTTCAATCAAAGCCCAAAGGCAACGTGTAAGGCAAATCTGACGCAGTTTAAAAAAGGGAAGAAAGCCATGGTGAAAGGAAGATAACAGCATTATTGTTACTCTGTGCTTGTGTATTTTCAGCATTGCTGTCTGTAATACTGGACTCAAACACAGGCCATTCAAATCAATGCGTCATACCAATAAATTTAGGACTGACCACGAGTAATACAATGCCCCTCTATGACATGGATCTCACCTGGGTTTCTGGGATGATAGGACTGTCCTCTGGGGAGGTCTTGTAAAGAGTGGAAAGGGGTGTGGCCAGGATGACGGGGTTGGGCCTGACTAGGCCCGTCAGGTAACAGCTGGGGATGTCGTTCTCTTCCCGCTTCATCACCACTGTGTCCATCACATGAAAGACGTTCCAGGGCAGCCACACCGTTCGGTGCAATGTGGGGAAGGGAGCTCGTTCGTAGCTCAGCGTCAGTGACGCTCCACCGTTGGCCAAGAGGTCAAACCTTCGAATGTTGGAAGGAAATAGAAGCGTACGAATTTTAATGCTTAAATAGAAACAGCAACTGAATAACCTGCACTTATTATGTAAAAATACTGAAATAATCCTCTGCAGTAAAATCTTTAGAGGTTTCTTTTACATCTTCAAACTTAATTTTCATTATTTTGACTCTCATTTCCATTCGTTACAATAGAACTATATACTATACATGTTTCTTAGCTGTCAAAAAGACAACCATTACACATGATACGTTGAAAACAAGTCAAATGCTTCATCATAACATCCAAACACCTTTATTTTTTATGTAAAGCCAAAAGAATATTTGCAATAATCAGTTATTTTAACAAAGGAATCGAGAGTAAGTAATTGACCTTTCATTAGCAGTGTTAGCACATTTCCAGATTTAATCACCACCATCGCCTTGGATTTGTTTTTTATTAATGACTAATGATGGCCAAAACTTAGACTGATATAATTTTGAAATGTCTCCTCAAGTTCAAAGTAGCAAAGTAAATATTTATGTTAAGACTGATAATCCCTTTTTCAAAGGCAGTTTTCCCTATCAAAGTGATCCCTCTGTTCAGTCTCCATATAATATTATTATTCACTGAATCTAATTTATGACTTCTGTTCACTCAGCGTGGCGTTAGAAGACACTTTATGGTTGAATTTGGTTCAGAGTTCTGGGAGTTTTCACTGGTGAACTGGTTTAATTAGTACAACATTACTCAGGGAAAAGTTACTGGTTTGGAAATGAAGGGCGAGTCTTTGAAGTGCTGCTCTATATATTCAGCGTGCTCCACTACCCAGGGGGTAAAGCATCTGCGTAGTGACATTGTATGTATCCACATCCACAAAGACACACACACACACACACACGGAGATTTGAATACTTGCACATCTCATGTACGCACCCGGACCCGTGCACGCGCACACGCAGCGACAACCAAGCTGTGCAGCTGACCTAAAACAGCTTCCTTCTCAAGCTCTTTCCACTTTGGGCAGTGGGGAGCTCACAGCTGCAAGAGGCCAGGCTTTGATGCTGCCCCCCCCCCTCTTCTTAACACACTGAGCGGATCTGTTGGCTAACCAAGTGTGATTATCCCCGACCATTTATCACGCTCCTTGTCAGAAGAGTTACAGGGCGGAATATCTGAAGAAATCAGCTAATCCTCAGCTATCTGGGGACCCAAGGATTGTGATTCATAACAACAGCTGTACAATTCTCTGCCACTCAATAAGCCTTTTATTCCACATTGGCAGCACATAAACATGGTTTCTATCTGTTGAATTCGAACGAAGGCTCGGTTCATAATCTCTGACGACTATGTGCGAAATGAAGCTCCTACCTGAGCTGAACGCTCCCTGTAAAATGTGTGACATACGTTTGTCTTGTATGTATTTGCACTCCCATTATTAATGGCCAGTCTGTGGTAATAGCACGAGAAGGTCAGGCAGTAATCCCATGTTTTACTACACTGCGGGCAGATTGATTCTACCCTTGCTGATTCAATGCATTTTAAACAGCCTGGTTCAAAATGGCCTCCACCACTGTGACATTTGCATGAGGAATTGTTCTAGGGCACAATGTGCTGCTGTTTCGATTTGTTTTGAGCGCATTTTGGATAACTGCCAGGACAATTCTTCCTCTGCTGGACAGCTTTTTTTTTCTTGGATTTTTCCACACGAGTCTGGGGACAGCAGGACATGCTACAAATATATTTTCGCCAGGGCAAAGGTTAAAACCCAAGACTGAGCTGGCTGGGTGTCTGCTTGTACACTTGTTGATCGTTGTGTAAAGATGACTGTGTTTTCCGTTGTATGCCCCTAATGATGCACGTGAACACGGGAAACTAACTTACATGCCATCTTGCCGTGTGATAGTATAGCCGTACTCTGGGTAGTGCAGAAAAGACACGTTGACTCCAATCAGCGGTGTCCCATCTCCCGTTAGGACCTGACCCCGGATGACTGATGCCAGGCTGTGAGGGCAAACAAACACAGAAAAAGCTGAGTAAACAAACAATGCCAGCCGGTGTCAACAAGCATCCACCGCATCAGCACTGCTAACAACTGTCATCCCCTTGCCAGAGGCATGAGCTAAGAGGTATGACTTACTGATTGTTAAGAACACACACACGTCAGTGGTCGTTACTCATGAAAACGCCACCTAACAGAGCCACTCTCTGTGTCTGTTTACTGCTTTTAAGGACCCATAAATCAGTCAGTTGAGGGCTTCTTGTTAAGATTTTGCAGCGTCTTGCACTCGTATTGCAGCATTTATATTCCACAAGAATGCAGATATAGATTTTTTCACGCATTTAATGCGTAAAAGAGAATAGGTGCTATTATGACAAGACGCAACTGAACACACTACATATAGCTCTAAGGGCATTTCAATTTGTGAGGCCATTACAGAAAACTGTGGGAATAAACGCTACGAGTGTAAACACACAGCATCTTCTCTAGCCAACAACATTCACAGTTAAATTATCAGTCTCCTTAGTAAAGTCAACTCGGTAAATGAAGTGTACAATACACCCAGCAGTGAGGCTATCAAATGAGATTCATGAGTGAAATATTCACAGTATTGTTATCTGACCTTGCTGAATTTGGAATTTCCCCTAAATTGTATTTGAAGAGGGTGTGATCCAAGTGTGATTATTCCAGCAAGTGTTGTTGCTTCTGAGAAAGAGCCTTTTGTCAGTGTCATACTGAAGTCTTGCGTTCGCTAGCGTGATAAATGTCTGTAGTAATACTTGTGATGAAAGATAATATATCAACAAGAATTGTGTTGGAATGAGCTCTTCAGCTCAGTTACAGACATCCTCTTGATGTGAGAAGTTGCAAAGCCAGGCAAGTGACGTGTCAAGAGGCACTTTATAGGAACTCAGAACAACAAAATTCAATGCTCGAGGCAAACTGTCACAAATGGAAAAAAATGAAGGGTTTTGAAAAAGAAAAGCAGTTCTACAACACAACAGAATCGCCACAGCGATTTTTTAAAAGGTGAAGCCATAAGTACTCTAGATGTGAAAGGAAAAATGCAGTTGGAATACAGAACACATACAATGTTAGGCAGTGACGAGTCAAAAGCGGAGGCTTTTGCTCATTTAAAGTCTGTGGGCAACAATGTGTGTATACGTTTGGTTCAAAACAACGAAAAGAGAATTTTTGAACACACTATGTCTATGTTCCCAACACAACAATATGTTGGAAACATAAATCTGCCACCAGATGTTCACATATGGTGGCAGATTTATAATTTATGTAGTTCACCCTCTACCGCTGGTCAAACTGTAATGTTACTGGAGCAAATGGGAGCAGCAGTGGTGGTTATAGTGTTGGGTGGGGATGGGGGGTTAAATGCTTCACTTTAGGGCACCTCTGTGGTAGTTAGTCTGGCATGGGAGAGCATTACTCATTTAGTTTCCCCAACTCAGATTTTCCCTGCTGGTAAATGGATTTGCTTCTGGTCAATAGGTTCAGCACCTCTAGCAGTTCATTCCCTGTTTTCCCCTAAAAAAAAAAAGGCATTTTCTTGTGCATTTCTGCTTTGTAAATCACAAACACGGAATATTCATACATAATTTAAAGCATCAGATATCCTCATCCTCTGCCATTATTCATCACGACTGCTGGGCCTGCAGGTAGAACTTGTCAAACACTAATCTTTATTTTTATATTCTTAACTGCGAAGCGATTTGTTAAGGTAGTCCTCTGTTTGAAGGTACAGTTAAAGGGAAAGACAAAACTATATTTCTCCATCAACATTTAGCTGTTCCAATTTCTCAGCCGTGGAGCAGAATTTTAAAAGCGTTCCCTCTGCATTTTTCACCGGTGGGCAAAAAATGTTCTATTTTGCCACTTTATCTCCGGGTCATTACGTATATGAGAGTGAGAGCGTGTGTGCGAGAGAGAGCGAGAAAGAAAGATGATCAACAGCTTTAGCCTCTCATTTCCCTCCCGCTTCATGTCTGGTACAACCATCTCCCATCGTTTATTTACTGGCTCAAAGAACAAGGCCACTTAAGAGCCACAGCGAAGGTTCCCTCTTCCTTCCCTGTGACTCTATTAATCTTTTGAGAGGCAGACGGATGATACAAGAACTGAACCACCAAACAAACGCAAAGTCGCACCACCTGCTGAAACCCCAGAAATGAATCATATAATTCATGCATTCTTATCTGTCATTGTGCCAGACTGGCGGTAGAAAAACAACGTCTCAAAACCCAGTGGGAGACTTGTGTGGGGACATGTGATATGGCTGGGGAACTATTGTGCGGGGGAGAGGGTTGGGGGGATTGGGGGGGGGGCACTACACCACAACACATGTTTTATTCTCTGTGCTATACGAGGGACAACTTTACTGCTGAGTTCTGAAACCTGACCACACACTGAAATCGGCTGCCTTTCTCTGGGCTAACACAATGGCTTCTTAAAAATAGAAGGACATGAATGACCTCTAGCTGTGTCTCATTTCTCTACCTTTAAACATCAGATACTCTACGGCTTGGCATAACAGTCACTACCGTCGCTGAAAGTCTTCTCTTCTGGCATTGTTCCAGTGCTTCAGAGACTCTTATAATGTATACTCTGCAAAGGCAGTGGATAAATTATTCACTCTATAACCTCAAATGAATTTTTAAAAAACGGGTCTCCAAACAAACCCTGTCACTACTAAATTCTACTTCATTATATGACTCTTTCAAAATTTACTTCATGTATGCAGTATTTGCCATGTAGCGATAAGATTAAAAAAAGGTAATTAATTTTGTAAAATTTAGGACTACGCATGTTTGCAGAGCTCCTAAAACGCTGTTTTTAACTATAAAACTAACTTCTATGAGGAGATAAAAAGGCAAATGAATATTTTGAGCAAGAGAGCTAATGCCACTGCCAGACATGAAATCGACATTAAGCTGAAGACAATGAGGATGAGGATTACTGAGAACCCGGCTGTGGGGAATTGCCTCATTCTATATTTTCAGTAAAGCATGCTATTTACATAAGGATTACTTTAAACTATTGGCGGAAATATTCCCAAAGCCTTCTGCACACAGTTTGGCAATCATTTTCCTCTCCATCAGTCACAAAACAAACTCTTCCTGTGATTCTGAACAGATGTGGGAATGCACTGAAGTTTACGTGAAAAATATAACAGTCTCTTCAGTTTGCACAGAGATATTGTACAGTACTTTAATCATGAGGTAAGGTCTTGTTGCTCTTTACATCAAACTTTTCAGTCATACAAAAACCACTAAAAATCAAATTCATGCAATGAGCTCAAGAAAAAGACGTAGGCATAGTGCAAGGTGTCACAATGAATAAAAGGAGTCCTGAAAAACAAAAAAAGTTTCAGCTTTTATGCCCATCAGTGTCAAAATGTCTCAGAAGCACAATAAATCTGTGTGGGTAGAATGTGGGGTAAATATATCTAGTGGTGCATGTCAAAGAGTCGAAATCCAAAAGACTAAACTTCTTGAGGAATGTGAGGAAAAAAAATAACACAATAATAAAACAAAAGAATAGTTTTTGAGCAGCTTTGCGAGGTTACACTAAACATTTCTGTGTGCAGTTTTTGTTTCTGTGCGTCCAGAGACCTGAGCAGTGTTTGGTTAATTGGTGATTACCCAATTAACACACTCATTGTCTGTCCAGGGCGTACCCTGCCTCTCACCGTATGACAGATGGGCTAGGCTCTAGCCCCGCCCCCATGACCCTGAAGTGGATAAGCAGAGGAGAATGTAGAAAACGGGTATAACTGTGATGCTGTTTTTCAGGGTCATCAAAGTGATTTCCATTTTACATTCTCCAGGTTAAAATGACTGCCTGCATAGAATTTCATGGCAGTGTATCATAGTTGGTTTCAGTGAGCAGCCAAACAACTGACAAATTTGCCTTTCACCGTGGCTAATAATTACAGGAAACTTTCTGCAATCCTGTACCTTCTTATAAAACAGAAATGTCACCTTTATGAGTTATGAACTAAAGAAGTGACTCATTGTCATCAAAGTGGTCATCATGTACAACATTGCAGCAACAGGATTTTTCTAATAGATTTTTTCAGTCAGTAATAACTTGACAAAATTATCCGTGTTTGATGTTTTTTGATGGAAGAACAGTTTTAAATGAGGTCTCTGTTATACAAACAGTGTGTGACGGGCAGCTCACTGATGCAAAAATTAAATTATGCTGTACTTTCCTTTTTCAATTTGGAAAATCACATGGTCCTGTTATCTGGGTTTAAGCAGTCTAATCCTTATGTTTTTAAAGTCATAAGGGCTGATTTTAACAGGGAGCAAGCTTATTCCTGAACCACTTAATCCCAACTTGTAAAATAAATAAATAAAACCGTGTGGCAACCAAGCGACTGTAAACAGGCTTGTCACTTTGACTGCAAAGACAAAGATGTGAGATACTATGACATTTTCGAGGGGCTGCACAAACACAGGTGTGCCTCTCTACCGGTAATGAGACAGCAAACAGCTACCTCGATCCAAATAATTAAAAAGCTGTCAGTAACTCATTAAGCTGCTTACCTGCTGTTGAAAGGGTTATCCCTAGGTATCACGTGACTGCCACTGGGGCCGATCAAAAAACTGACGCGTTCATAAAAGCTCTTAGAAGAAGACTGGGCGGCTGAACTCTGGCTCTGGCTTGCGATGGCAGCTGGGTCAGGTGAGCCACGACAGTAGGTCTGACCCTGGCAGGCAATCTGAGTGCAGCAGTCTGGATCCATGCAGTCGATGAGCCCATCTGGAAAACAGGAGGGGCGGTCAAGACAGGGAGGAAAAGCTCGGTTGACCTGGATATGTTTGGGTTTGACGAAGGAAAACATAAGCATCTCTATTACTGTGTTCACCTCTGATACACAAAGATGACTTCTTACATGAACTTAAGTTCATTAAAGCACCAACAGAGATCCTGCACTGACACAGAGTGTGAAGTGTCTGTCGCCACACGCGAACCTCAAAAGTTCTGGGGTTGTTGATTAGGCCAAGGAGAAGTTCATTAGAAATCCAGCTTGCAGAGTTTTAATATATAGTGCCAACAAGTCTTTATAATTGATCTACTGTATATTTTAAAGCATGCTGTTTAACAATCTGCTCTGCCTCTACATTAGCATATTCTTTCCAGTGATGTTTTATGTATGATTGATTTGTTTTGTTTGTTTGCAGTGTCACCGAGGAGCCACATCAAAGCCAGTTTTCTGTCTGGTGCAATAAGAGATACGCACCAGTTTTTTTTTCCGAGGCTAAAAAGACAATTTGTATGAAGCTTTTACTTCTTCCTACCTCCCTCGTTATCCTTGCCATCTGAACAGAGCGTTTCGGTCGCTACATCGCATCCCAGCCCTCTCCATCCTGACTGGCAGATGCAGTGCCAGACGTTTTGATCCAGGACGCACCTCCCATTGTTGTTGCACAGCCCGGGGCAGCCGTCTGTCAACACATCACGTATATGTCAAACAGCCAAACGCATCAGGACGAGGAAATCAGGATGAGAAGGCGAGGAAGGGGTGAGAAGACAAGAGCGAAAGGGGCTTTTAGAGTGGACGGAGGAGAAGGAGGGACAAAAATGATTTAAAAAAAAAAAAAGACAGTAATAAGTGAACATATGGTACAATACACCTCCAACAGGACTGGGGATGGGGGGCGGGGGAGGTGGGGAGTTGTGAGGCGTTACGGTCGTTTCACATGAGTTTTACTATAATGTGCAACCACAGCGTAAAGTGAAATGTATGGGATAAAAGGACGACAAACCATCTCAGTTGTTTACTTACTGTTGAAAAGCCAGTGGGAGATGCTGCGAATGCTTGTTGAGTCAAATGCTCACAGCAGTGATTTTGTGTTTAAATCAAAGTCTGGATGGCTCTTTTTGAAGTAGCATCTTTTAAGGTTACATGGATCCTCATACTGTGATTTTTAAATGAACTGCAGTCTCTTAATGTCAATTCCCCAACAATTTTCTTGTTTATATGTGAATCAGAATTTCAAGGATCTCGCTCTTCTTCTTCTTCTTTTTTTAGTTAAAAGTTGCACAAATCCCATTTAAGAGGCTCGAAACACTGTCTTGGAAGTTCACTGCTTTTTCTTTTTTTTTGCCTGAATATAATTAAAGCAGGAGTAGTACATTGCAGATGTTAGAAGCACTCATGTGAAGTAACAGCAACATCAAAGGGAAGAGGAAGTGTATGTAAATAGCAGGGAGAAGAGTGAGAAGAGGAGGGAGGGTCTAGAGTCTCCACATTTACAGAAAACAGTGCACTTGCTGCCAGATCGCATTCCTTTTAGTGGAGGGTGAAGACAGGGAGCCCAAACATGACTAAACCACACCAGTTCAGGGCGTTTAATCTGGCAGACACAGGGAATTAAGACAGGGAGGAGAAGGGACCGTGGAGTCTGGTGTGAGACTGGTAAGGACGGACAGGAAATGAGGGGACATATCGAGGGGAGCAGGATCACAGCAGAAACATTATGATCGACTTGGACATAAAACAGGTGTATATACGCCGTGCTAGGAAAGACAAAGAGCAGGGAGGGATTGTTCGTGACAATCTCCCTTGGGGGGGTAGTGGTTCAATTTACCTTTATATCCTATCTTGACTGCTCCTATTACACAACCGAGGAAAGGGAAACATTTGGAAAAGAAAATTACTTATCGCTGTGGTGGCAGAGAGCTAAGACTGACAAACACATTTACTTATTGTAACTTACAGGGAGTACAAAAAGTGGAAACCGTGGTTGGCATAAAGCTGATGTACCTGCCAACTTGGTTTAAATATTTGGAAAAGAAGCTTTGCAGGTAGTTTTCCCGAAGATTATCGCTGTCCTCCCCACGTGTTAGCTGCTGCTCTAATTTCAATCTCTCTCCTCTGTATGTATCACAGTGGTTATGGTGATTGAGCCGAATAGCTAATATTAAGCATGAGTGACAGGATGTTATTGATATTACTGAAAGAGAGGGAAGCAGCGAGCTCACCCATTGCTAACACAGTTCACATTTTTTAAGCAAAATAAAGGTGTTCAGCTGGCTCAGAAAAAAAATATCTAGCGTGAAGTGTATAATTCTCAAGTGTAAAGTGGGTTTTTTTTTGTTTTGTTACCTGATACTCTTGAATCCAGGGCTAATACATGTAAGCCAAGACGGAGTTGCAAAGAGACAGACAGGCAGGCATACAAACATAAAATAGAAAAGAGAATGGACATAAGAAGAAGTTAGTTAAAGATATGTAAATAGGAGGGAAAAAACTGACAAGTAGGACATTTATGTAAGAGAAGAAGAAGAAAGAGAAGCAGCATATTTAGAGGAATGGATCCACAGTTTTGCTACATCAAGAGGAAACATCTAGCATTTAAAAAGTGAGTGTAGATGTTAATTAAAGCACTAAGTGATTAATCAGAATTATAGATGCCGATAGTTATTTGTATTGTGTCTACAGGAAGCAACATAAAAGAATTCGGCAATATGTGCCCAGTGAAATATTCATTTTAAAACTCTCCAGCTGCTTTACTTTGCCATAGAAAGATGGTCTAAAATAACGGCGAGCGCACTGTTTCTCTTTATATCTGTGTGTTATAACACTCTTTGTTGTCAGAGTGTATGAGCCAGTTTCATCTGGGTCTGCTTCAAAACATTTTACTGTCTGCTTGTCAGGAGTATAGGCTCGGCCTCATTCCAATATGAATGCATCATGAAGCAGAATACTATGCTTCCTTATTTATTTTTTTTTCCCATCATCTCTCCTTCAGCGATTTTAACAACAGCGTGCCAACGAACCAGCAGCACACAAAGACAAATCAAAAACACCTTAGCGGAAAACTGCAGTACTGAGAAAGCAGCGACAATGGGTTAAGCCTTGCATATGAAACAGGATCTAGATCCATGTGACAATAGAATGGCCAAGGAAGTCCTCTATTCAAGCTCTGACCATGTAATGTGATTAAAAGGCGCTTTGTGCAAATGGCAGTTATTCAGGGTTTGAAAGACAAAATAGGCTCCCAGTTGTCCAAGAAAAGGTAACGCACTGCCTATTCATTGACCCTGCATCCAAAGCAAGGAGTTACTTTCCTGCTGGGAACCTTAAACAGAAGGAAGGAAAGAAAGCGAAAATGGATGATGCACAGTCGGCCCTGAGGAGGGAAAGATTAATAAGATCAGGAATGTGACCCCTCCAACAACTCCCTCACTGCAATCTCGTCTCCCCTTGGAGATGGATTTGCGCTGCGGACAGCGGGATTGCTGATGAGAGAACTTGTAAATACATAATTAGGGTTCAAGAGTTTGGAGTGCTAGATCTTTGTTTCAGAGAGAATGTGTCGTCATTGAGAGGTTGGAAATTACACTTGGGGGAATGCTGCTTGAAGCGGCGGGTCAAGGTTTAACTACAGGACCTTTGACAAAGGGTAAGGTGTGAAGGAAGCTTGAGTTAAAGGTCAATAGGAAGTGACATCTCAGAACTCATTATCCTCATTAATGCCAGGTGAAGCACTGCCATTTCAGAAAAATGATATTCCAAAGAGGCCTACCCGTGGCTTTTTGGCTCCCTAAATACCTGCCCTTGACTCACTAAAAGAGGCGTCACTTCAGCAGGCGAAAGGTTGAATATCTAAACCGATGCTCTAAATTACAAAGTTAATTGTAATACGGCGTCGCAAGAAGATTTTTTTTCTTCTCTCTAAAGAGACGAGATAACATCTGTGCGTAAGATCCCGGCGCTTCTTTTTTTAAACTTGGAAAATGTTTCGTTACATCTTGGTTTAAAAGCAAAACTGGCAACATTGTAACAGAAATTCATTTTGTCAAGTTTCTCTCTGTTTCCAAGATTTAATTCTA
Source organism: Pelmatolapia mariae (assembly GCF_036321145.2). Lineage (NCBI taxonomy): Eukaryota > Metazoa > Chordata > Actinopteri > Cichliformes > Cichlidae > Pelmatolapia > Pelmatolapia mariae. The sequence continues at coordinate 16,634,287 of NC_086228.1, read as the reverse complement.
GTTTTAATCCACCTCCAGTACATTTATACTCACCACAATATTTGACAGCAGGTAAAAGACAAATAGATTTGTTGAACAGAAGCTGGTGGCCAAAAGGATCAGCAGCCAACAAAAAAAAATTAAAAATAAATAATCAAATTAATCTAATTAATAACAATGAACGGAATGAATACATTAAAAAATGGTGTTATTATGTTCAGTATAGTCACCGAAGCTAGTGGGGGTGGAAGCACTCAAAGCTTTTACTGAAAAAGCAGCAAGACCGTGTAAATACAGTCACTCTGAAGGAAAATCCGACACTAAAATGCCCAGTAATGATTGTAAAAGTGTTTATACCATAAAATTTGGATTATTATATTCTCCAGCACCTAAATATTTACACGAGAAGTGCTTTGTTATTGCATCTGGTTAATTATTGAGACAAAAAGGTTTTATATAGTTTCAAAAATGCGACAGGTTTGATAAACTGATGTTAAAAATACGTAATAAACATGTAGCAGAGTAAATCTTTTTGAGTTACCCTCCAACGCTGACTGTGTCTGACAGACATTTAGAAGAAATGTTATAAGACACAGAAATGTTTAGAAGATATATAAATATATAAATAAGCATTAAAAAAAGGAAGATAAGGATGAAGATCCTGGATATAGTGTTCGGTTCAGTGATCTCTGAAAATTGGATTGCAAGACGCAGTTGTTTACCTCTAAGCTCTGTGAATATCATCAAAAACTACTCATCACTTGCCATGCTAAGGTAGTTGTATTGAAAAGGTAAGCAGCGACAGCAGTACCACAATCTGTGCCTGATGCTTGAAGCTGCGCTGAAAATACTGACATTCACACTCCAGAGCTGCCCTTTTAAATCTGCCCATAAATGAATTTCCTCTGCAGTTTGTGCCCTTCTGTCAAGGGTGTGTAGGTGTACGGTACTGTATGTGTCACCATGGCTCACCGATGGTGCAGTGTTCACCCGTCCAGCCCTGGTGGCAGTCACACTTGCCCTCTCGGCAGACTCCGTGGTCGATGCAGCGTGGGTGACAGTCCCTCTGCTCACATTCTGGTCCTGTCCAGCCTTCCTCGCAGTGACACACACCACTTATGCAGGAGCCGTGGGGGCCACAGTCCACCACACACACCTCTGTTGCAAAACAAAGAGCCATGGAGACATGTAGCTTCTGTTCCTTGAAAAGTCTTTTTTTTTTCCTCCCTTCTAGACTCGTGTATTTTTGTATGCTGAATAGATGCATCTGCCAACGCAGAAAAAAACGCTCTGATGTTTGCTAAGTGTGAGCTTCCTCAGTTAAAGTGGGCCAATAAGTTTAACTGTAAACAAGACATAAAAACCGTGCAAGAAAAATCCCGACACTGCAAGGCAACTACTTCAATGTCTGACACTATTTCATCTAAAGAGAGTCAAAATTACTGCTATCTGTTAAAGGAATGTTTAAGACGCATCGTTATACATGGGAAATGTCAGGCCTTTGCTGCTTTCTTGTGCGATATGGATCTCGGTGGACTTGTTGTGGAAACAATTGTTTTTAAAAAGAGTGTAGACTGGAATGCACGACAGACATAAAAAAATAATAATTTGCATAGAAAAAAATGTCCTTTTAAGTTTTATCCTGCTGCTACTTTACCAAAATGCACACTGAGTGGTAAGAAAAAATAATATTTCTTCATCTACAATTTATCATATTAATCTTGACATACGACATGATCACTTTTATGGATCCAGGTGAAAATCCTATGTTTCCCATGTAGCCTTTAAACGACTCTACACAGCAATATGCACGGAGTGTACTGAAACTAGTTCAAATGCACACTGAAGAAATGAAAAATTAAAGGTTATAACATTCAAATATTCTGTATGTCGCATTGGAGCACTCGTGTTGGCCACACCTCCCACATTCCTTTCGCCTCTCAGCAAGGTGCAGACAAACAAAGAAACAAAGAAAGAGAAAAAGCTCTGAAAACATAAGATTCAGCCATTTGTTTGCACCATTTTGAATCTCTGAGTTCGGTATTTGGGGAGTTGCCATGTTGTAGTCTGGAGCCAGAAACAGCCATATTTTGATGAAAGGGTAGAGTGCCAAGTTATCAGCTAAGGCTAGCAGGGTGCATTCATACACTATATGGATGCATCACACAGATAAGTACCTGCTAATTAGCACCAACATAAATAATAACATGCCATCTGTCATAAGGGCGAGTGGAAGCAAGTGGATGGATGGATAAATAATACTAGAAATTCACTGATTGACAAAAAAACAAAGAAATACGAAGAGAAAAAAACAGCGAGACCTCTAGCATGATCTTAAATAACCGTCCACAAAAAACGTAAAATTTGAAAGATAATTAAATTTAAAATGTTCTAAAAGGATCAAACACTACAAACATGGAGGATAGCTCCAGTTCAGTGACTCAAATTAGCCGTCTGTCATCCCACAACCTGTCTTTCAGAGAAGCCCCTCTCCTAATCCGCTTGTTAAGCAGTGCTGTATCAATCCTGTTTCGTGGTCCAAGGTCCTGCTGCAGTCTTTTTAACGTGTCGCAATGCTTTATGTCTTGTTTTATTTAATAGAAAGAATCATTTTCTATGACTATGTGGATGCTTCAGAAAAAGATCATGGCCCTTTCACACAAAAAGCGACACACTGTGCGCCGACCGCTAGGTTGACCAGGTCAGAAATTATGGTTGCACTGGCTGCTGCACTCTGCCTATAATACGGAATTTCTGTCTATTACATGAGCCTGCTCTGGTCATTCTGTGTTTCTATTGGTTGTGTGAATGTTTGTCATACTGTACTGCTGTCAAAAGTCAACCATAGCAGGTGCTCTTCGACTATCGTGCGCTTCACTGTTGATATTAAGCTTTGGATCATGACTTTTTCCACAGTAATTCAAACAATACATCAATATATTCAAAACCATCCTCATGATGTGGATGTGATAATCTCAGACGTTCTATTAATAGAAGTTTCATCTGTTTTCAGCATTTTTCTTACTTTATGATGTTGGGCTTTACCCGTTTACCCTCAACAAAACCTTCTACTAAGTGAAAAAATAAATTATATATTATTTATCATTTGATTCTAAGTCAGGTAACCCACCTTTACTAACTCTTCAAATGTTCTTGTTATTTATTTTTGCATTTCTGTTTATGTCCATAATGATAGAAAAGCCATTTTTGTTGTTGTTTTTTTCCCGAAATACTTCAATCAGAAAATATTCTATCATCTTTAGCAGGAAACTAAAGAGCTAACTTCTTGCAAAGTTCCAACTCCACTAAACTTTGTAAATCCTGTTTTCATAGCTTCTTGGATGTTAAACTTTATTGAAAAACCTGGGAGAACAGCCACACTGATTATTTTATTGGAGCTGAAAGAATTCAGACTGTTTTTAACTTTAGCCGCCCCTCAGTGTTTGATTTTGGGAACCAAAGGAGACTTTGGACCTGGAAGTGACGTCAGACTTAACCGGCGGATAATACATTAGAAAATAATCCCATTAAAAAAAAACTTCTTTCTTTTGTACTAGCCTGTAAACATGCTTTTCTTCTTCTCTCAAGTTTGGCCTTTTAACATGGAAGTCTATGAAGGTTTATCTGCTTTCCGAGCCCAATACAAGTTGCCGTTGGAAGAAATGGGCACCTTGGACTTTTCTCTTTTTTTCCCCTTAACCTGAGAAGTTGCTTTGTGCTACTTCTTTAGATAGCAAAGTGTATAAAATAATCACTTTATTAACATTCCGAACTTTTATATATAGACTCTTTATAGGTATATAAAAATAAGCACTTGGTCTTCTTATTAATAACGTATGACTCATTCGACATCTAGCTGATAGGAAATTTATTTCTCAATAACACCTTTCTCCCATTTTCAGTAAAAGTAATGCTCATGACAGTATCATAATAAAAGGACATTTATTTCAAGCACGTGCACAATCAAGGTAATTTTTCGCTTTTGCTGTAGCTCCTGTAACTATTTTTTTTAATTCAAATTATTTCACAAACTGTTTTTTTTTTTTTTTTACAAGTGTGGTTACCATCAAATGAAACAAAGCCTGTCATCACCATAAAAGCATTGAACAATGAAACACTGCAATTACTGTGCATCTAAAAACTTCTAAAACAACCACTTTTATGGTTTTACATATTACGAACACTCATTTGCATGGCGTCTTGGCAGACTGAGGCGAGGGTTATGGATTTAAGTGGGTTCTTATAAAATGTTAGATCAACATGTCTTCAAGTATGGAGTTCTAAAAAAAACTGAGCAGCTGTTATAAATCTGTGTTATCTTTACAAAATTCAAATGATTGAATCCATGGGTGGTAAGTAAATCAGTCTGTACCAGGCTAAAGCTAATGCTCAACAATCTGTGGCTGCTCTTGTCTGGGAATAAGAAATGTTGATTTCCTGGAACTAAGAGCTTCTATCAAAGCTTTCGAACAGAAGAGCCATAAAGCTTTCTGCTGTGACAATAGCCGTCAGTGTGCGAGACGAAAGAAGCTCAAGTATGTCCTCAAATTTTAAGTGACTATAAATGCTCTAGAAAATTTAGAGCCGCATGACGAAAAAGTTTGGTGCTTTTTTAAAACTTGGTATAGCTGTCAGTGAAAGCAAATTAGCCAGCATCATTCTGCTGCCCAAAATGTAACAAGTCTTAGATGTTCATGTTTTTTTTTCTTTTAAAACCAATCCACCCCTGCTGCTTTTCCTATGTTCATCCCCTTTACTGAGGCTCTTTTAACTCTCTGTTCCAGCATTCTGAATAGAGTTTTTCTTCGATTGACGGACCTTGGATGGTTCTGATTAAGCTGAGCCGACATTGTAGAATATTAAGTGTGCCTCTGGAGAGGAGTCATTCAATTCCAAAGGAATACCTCCTTCCCATAGAATCTATGCAATCAATTTTTCATTAGTCCAAAAGTGTTTATCTGCCTTTAACATGCCCCTGACTGAGAGGTTGTGGGCGGTCGATTCATGCTACGCGCTTGTTAATTAAAGTTTATTTAATTAAAGAAGAACCGCAGCATTAATTACGAAGGAATTCTCCACCCACCCAGGTGAGTAAACTCCCTAAGTTGTGGACCGCACTGAGGCCACCCTCACTATTGACAAGCCTGAGATATCTTGCTGAGTGAGAGGATTGTGTTTGAAATGTCAAAAGGTTTAATAGAATAACAAATTACTTCTCTTTCAAAAAACAGAAAATAAAGTGAGACACAAAAGAAAAGAAGAAATCTTTTTCACCAACAAAATTCCTCTTTTTTTTTTCTTGAGCGCCAACCAAACTGGCTACATGCTGCTTCAAAAAGCCTGCACAGGCATCTCAAACGTACCATCCAGCCTTCTTACGCTTTAATTTCTGCTTGAAGTTCAGCCAAAAGTAATATATTCAACAGCCTTTTATACTGACGGAAACAAACTCCAACTTTCTGGTTTTAATTGTTTGACTCAGCATGTGTTTTTCTCTGGTTTTAACACACACACACACACACAGAAATAGTGTATTCCGAGAGGGGGGAACTGCAAATAAATCATCTAAATCTCACGCACAGATAACCGATGGGAGGGGCCAGCCTTTGAACTATCATGTCACCTACCTGTGTCGATAGATAAACCGCCTGAATGCAAACCTGGTAACAAATGAAAAGGGTGTGCTGTGAGCAGCTGGGAATACTAATTGTTCTCATCTCCTCGAAAATAAACCTAAAGCTGCAGCAAAACTACATTGCATTTGTGATGTTAAAAATACATTTGTGTTGCTCTTCAAGAAGAACATATGCCAGGTCACACAAAAGTAGCGTGGAGTCGATGCTTTTGTTCTTAACATATGCTGTGTTTATAATCTGCACATGCTACAAGTGTTCACTACACAACTTTGATGGTGTGATCACATCAGCAGTTTGAGTTATTCAGCCTATGACAAAATGAGGCAGTTGCCTTTTTTTCCTTTAAAAAAAATAAAATCATTTAGGTTCAAACTGGTAAGCAAATCAAAACCCATAACATCAGTTCTGGTAATCCAATTTAAGCAAAGTCATATGCTGGTTTTGTAGGTTTTTTAACAAAGAAAGTTTAGGAAGAAAAGCAAAGCATGAACTTAGCAGAACTAGGACAGATTTCAGTCTAGACTTCTTAGTTCTTATGTCCAAACATGAGTGACTCCTGCTATCAGACGTCATTATTTGTCTCCTTATATCCAACAAAGCCTTTGTATCGGGTTTGTTTCCTGGAGTCAGGTGAAATTACTTTCTTACTTTCACTTGGTAAACAGCTGAGATTTCGGGGGTTTTTTCTGATATTTTAGAGTGTTTGTGTCATGTAAACAGACATTTGGTATTGTTATTCCCATTTGCCCATTTGGGAACACTTCCTCATCATAAAACATACTGTCTTTAGTTGAAAATGTTGTATTGTGAAAATAAACAAGAAACGGGGTGGTATAAAAAAGGTGTAACCAACAGCAGTGCTCATAAAACACCAAAGCAACATGTATTCATGGCTCTTCAGATGAGAAATGTCAGTCAGCCAAACTCCTATTCATCATTATCTGTTGGTGCAGTCCCAGGCTATGATTCAGTGGAACTCAACAAATGAATAATTTTGTTTCCTTTATGCTTTATGTGTGAGAAAGCTGAGAAACACTGATTTATGACTGATTTAAATAGTTCATTCCAAAATGTGGCATATTCATTTAGGAAAACAAATTGTTCTTCAATGTTCTTTTAATGATATTTCAAAAACATCAGTGATAAATTACCTCAAATTGTGTCGTTTTTTTTGTAAATTATTAGAGATCAAATCATAAATCATACAAATTTCTCTTCTAATTCCTTTTTTTAAATTTCTATTCAAAATTTAAATAATTGTTGCTTAGGTTTCTTAATAAGATAACCAGAAGTAGATGCACCGCACTGTGCGAGACAGCTTTTATTTCAACTTAAAACCGGTAATAAAGGCTTATACATCTGCTGTTTTGGATACCCGGTGTCTGTGCACAGCAAGAGGGGGAGTTTATTTGGAATACACGCAGACAAATGTGGTACCAATTACTCGTTAGAGAAACTTCTTCCACAAAAAAGTGAAAAAAACAAAACAAAACACTATAGATCTAGCTGCACTGTCTGCATTGACTTGTTTGTGGAACAACCCTGCACTAATCAGCAATGCGACAGACAAATACAATAAAAGACTACAGATTTAACACCAACTTGCTTTAATTCTATTTTGGCAAATGTGTAGAATTTGAAAATGTGCCTAAAACATGAAAAAGACCAAAAGCAGAGCTGCTCCAAATCACAGATTTCTTCTTGACCTTAAGGTATGTGTGTGTCACCGTTTTTCATCACATTAAGGTTTCATTGAGCAAACTATTAATTAAAATGAATTATTAAATAGAATTATTCTTTAATGACTTTGAAAATAAGAATTATTATATAACCTAAAATCACAAACCCTACACATGATAGCTTTAGGAGGTGGAAAGAAAGCGAAAAAGCGTTCTGACCTATGGAGCAGTCGGCACCTGTCCAGTTCGTCTCGCAGATGCAGGTTCCCGAGTCGGTGTTGAAGGTGCCGTGACTGGAGCACTGCTCTGGACAAGTGCTCTTCAGGATCTCACAACTGATCCCTCCCCAGCCTGGGTTACAGTGGCACTCGCCATGATGACAGGCTCCGTGACCAGAGCACGTCGGGTCCACACAGTCCACTGAGGACACACAGCAAGTGTGACAGCAATGTCAGTTTACCACTTTTAGATTGGATATAACCCTACTTATTTACCCTGGCCACTTTGAGTCTGCTACCAGCCAAAAATCATTTTAGAGTGGAAATACTCAAGTGCCAGATGATGGCTGGTGAGGCGCAGCTGAAATTTTTTGCAGGGTTTGGTGGTGGCCAGTAGTAATTTTCCACCCTATGTTCAACCAGCTCCTCTACGGTATATTATAGGGTGCTTCCAACATACTGGCAGCATAATTATGCTCCATTACAGGCGATAGGAAAAGCAGCACAATTAGTGTCTAGACAGATACAATCAATTACTATTAACAATTTGCAGACCAACTTGCTGATCTAGGTTAATAATTAGCAATTATGACCAACATAATCAACCCATTACTAACAAGGGATAATTTCCTGCAACGTTTTTCTGCTTCTTCTAGTGCTGATTGCGCCGTGCATTTCTATATCTACTTGGACGCTGATAATGATTATTTGCCAATTTGTCAAACTGGAGCCCTTACTTGGAGCTACAAAAGCAGCTTCCTCCCATAAATGTTTCCTTCCCATATTGTTTCACTTCAAAGAAAACCACAGTATATTCATTAAAGAACTTAATAGCATTTTACATGTAAGGTCAAAAGCTCCCGCATGTAAATCTGAGCTTATAATTGCTTTTTGTCTGCGTGGAGATCAATAAAGTTAAATGCACTGAAGTACTGAAGTGAACGGGGGAGGTGAAAGAGCTTGACAAGAGAGAAGAAGGAGCACTTCCTTAGTAAGCGGAGGAACAGATGCCATTGACTGATTGATTTTAACAAGTGTCTTCATCTGTGGAGCCTTCCAATAGGTGACTGCATCAATAGACTCTGCTCAATCTGTTCCAGCTTGTACCCTGATGTGTTCGAAACACTAAGAGGGAGTTAATTCATACAACCCGTATCAATAACGACATCCAAAGCATTATCTGCTTGGTGGAGTTGAAAACACCAATTGTTTCACCAATGGACTGTGTCGATTCCCCCTGAGCTTCACACAGGAATATGCTGCATCTTGCTGCTTTGAATCCGGAGGGAAGAATTCTTATTTTCAGGTTACCTTGTTCACAGTTGGTTCCTTTGTGTCCTGTGTTGCACGCACAGTTTCCAGCAACACAGAGCCCATGTCCCCCGCACTGAGGATCAATGCACTGGGACGCAGGAACGTCACACTCGGTGCCTTTCCAGCCGCTGTAGCACTGACAGCGCCCCCTGGTGTACTGGCCATTACCGCTGCACAACACTGGACAGGCGGCTGAAGAAAGACACCAGGTACATTTTTATAATTCTGTCTTGTTTTTTGTTTTTCATCTAATGTAGATGGAAAAAATATCAGAAATACTGTAGATTTGCAGTTACATGAGAAATCTGAAGCCCTTTTTGTCTATAATTTAAATGTAAAGCAAGCAGCCCGTAGGCTTAGCTTGGCAAAAAAACAGCCAAGAGAATGAAAACTTCCTCGAGTCTTTATGGTAGGTAGTCGAATTATGTTCCCAGATACAACTTCGTATTCACGTATCGATTGTGCACATGTTTTAAACTGAACTTGTAGTTAAAAAATTATCTATTTATCCATCCATTCTCTTCCTCTTATCCTTAGAGACAGACAGATGTTTGCACACACGTTCACACCTATGGGCAATTTAAATTCACCAATTAATGTAACCCTACTAACTGCATGTCTTTAGACAGTGGGGGGAAGCTGGAGTACCTGGAGAGCACTATCCACACAGAAAGCAGGTGGTGGAATTGAACTCAGGACCTTCTGTCCGTAACTATATATTACTTTTTTTTCCTTTTTCTTTTTTTTAAAGAAATTTGATCTGGGAAGCAGGAAAATCTGCATGGTTCCAAATGGAAAGTCATGAAGATGCTGGAGTTAGTTGACAATAATGTGAAACTGCAACAATTAAGTGCAAGTACAGTTATAGCCTGTGATGACCAAAAGCCAGAACACAAATCGTATCAAGAATCAGAACAGGAAGCACCTCAGTCTTACAGGAGCAGGTCACAGATAGCTAGCTAGATAGACCTACACACAGAAAAGGCCTGTACAATACATAAGCAAATATTATATTTGAGCTGTTCTTTCTGGTGGACAAGCAATGCATGAATATATCCACTGGAGTCTCTTTAAACTGTCTAAACAGCAAATTCTGCATTTCTAGTTTGAGACTGCTGGAAAACTACCAACTGACAAACATACCATTGTAAAAACAAAAGTGTATTTACTTCAGTTATATTATGGCAATCCAATTTTCTAAAGCACACATATATATATAGCTGTCTTTGTTTGTTTTTAATTTAGTTGAACCGACCCTTTAAGATGAATAAAGACGCTGAGCAATTACCTCTGGAACAATATGGTCCTATGAATCCTGGGAAACAGTGACACGATCCTGCCACACACTCCCCGTTCCCATAGCAGTTGTGTGTGCACTCTGTCACCGATTCTGTGGGTGCAGCAGCATGTAATTCCAACAATTAATAACTCATCAGATTGTCACATTACAACAAGTCTAAATTTCCTCTCTAATATAACATTTGACAACTGTAAAAATGTATGAAATACTGCAAGACAGCCAAGACAGCAATTTTTCTTTTATCCCCCCTGCATTAATTTGGAATTTCTAAGCATCTCTCATCTGCAGTGCTTGTATCAGTCATGGCATACATTTACAGCTATTTGTCCACGTCCGAATAAGGTCTAAGCCTCCATAACACTATTCTGCAGCCCAATTGTTCCCATGTAAGCCATGTTAAGTAAAAGCCACAAAGGCATTTTAAATTACAACAAATGTATTTCCTTGACACAATTTCCTTTTTCTTATTTCCTCTAACGCTTCACCACCACCTCAAACCCTTGAATGACTGATCATGCCCACACAAGCAATGCAATCTCCTGAGTGTTTACAACTCAAATCCTCTCCGAGTTGAAGTTAATCTGACATATCCTACAGACAGATCTTGTGTTCATTCAACAGACCATCGCTCATAAAAGGCACCCCCAAAAGACTGGGACCCTCATTTTGATCTGCGTTAAGGGGGCAAACTTTTTTGTTATTACTCTAGCTTGTATTGGATGTTCATTGAGCTAGCGTCGGACCCAGGCAATTTTGACCTCACACGTCAATACCTTTATATTTGTAGGGCCAGATCAATGGAACCCCCGAAGGAAATAGAAAAAGAAAAAAACGTTAACTCAACCTCAGTGTTTTTCCTACCGCAAAACCCACAAGGAAATTTCACAGACTTCAGAACACTGAAGAGGTTGTTAGGAGGGAAGGATCAATGCTGTGTATGGTCTTGCATTATAGTGTTGAGCACAATAATCCACTACCCTCCAACGGAAGCCCAGATCTGCCTCCTTGCTTTCTCAAAGTTTAAAAAGCTCAGCATGTTTGTGTGGCAGCCAGATTTTCCAAATATCTAAGTGTTTGTTCATGCAGGCACAGCTAAATTAAAGTCTTCTGAACATGTTATTACACACTATTCCAACTGCATTCATTCTCATAGCAGATGTGTGTCCTCATACCTTGGATGATGGTGTTATAGGACACTGTCTCCACGTTCCGTCCGTCATTATAAAACGCAAAGTGCCACACTCCTGAGTCCAGGTACTGGATGAATCCGGCTTGGTGGACGGCAACTGGGTCTGAGCGGGCCCTTGTGTCCGGTTCACTCAGAGCCCGATGCTCTTTGGCGATAAGCCGACTGCCGTCCAGTAGCTCGACAAAGTCATACTGCAAAACAAAAGCCAGAACAGACTCCAGCAGATGCAAAAGATGGACCTTTAATGTCAACCTAATTAAATCAGACAGTAAAGAAGAGAGAGAGAGAGAGAGTTTTCAAAAAGTTTTGATCTTTTTAAATATTGAATGCTTTGCATGCACAGTCTGACAGGGACTCAAAGTGAAGTTGTAAAGCAAGACACAGCCATAACAGGTTCGTGTACACAGCAAATATTCAGAGTATAATAAATGTTGATTTTTCAGTGAAAGCTATTTGGAGTTGATAGATGTGGTTTGGAGAGGTGTTTGTATACTGATAGAGCTGATATGGCTCTAGGGCAAATGCTCAAAAATGTTCCAAAAATATATTGTTACGTCGGCTGGGAGTGAATTTACAGACAGGCTGGCAATGTGTTTATTACAATCTGCTAAATTAACATTGATAATGTAATAATGGTGATAGTAAAAATTCTCATTTATTCAGTTCAGGAGCACCTGTCCAGAATATAAATAAATACCACATTTCTCAATCACATCTATACACAGTTTAGACAGTTTCTTCAAATTTAAGTCAGTAGACTTGATTGGCAGGCAGTGAAAACTGTCATCATTGATGATAATGGTCCTGCTAATTTTCTTTTGATATCTGTAGATTGCTAAGAAATAACCATATGGATTCCAAGATTATTCTCAAGAAATAACCATCCACTGTACTGAATGCAAATCAGCATTGGATATCATAAACAGTATAATGTAGATGCAAAGCATTAAAAAAAATCAGTCTAATCAATGATTCATTTTGCAATGCTTGTGCACTGTCAAGTTTGGTATCATTTGGATGAGTGATTAGTTTGATTAAAATATTTGTTATACAGTACTTTACTGTGAGATGTCTAAAGAACCAACGCTGACTGCAAGAGATTATAATATGAACATTTATGACCACATATAATTTGATTTGACGTAGCTTTTTCTTGCAAGGTGAGTCTGTGTTTGATTATTTAGCAAGTGCCTTAATTGGCATTAACTCTGCTTCTCATCTTATGTTCTTGTGCTGTGCTTAGTAACTTTTTTCCTTCCCTTTTTAACATCATACATGTATCTGTTAGCTTTCACAACAGCAGACTGCCCGAACAGCCATTTAGGAAAAATGTGTACATTTTAGGGACAGAAAATGCCCTGGGCTCTCCCTGAACAGGCACTGCGCTAGTGAATGAGAACAAATGCAACTTAAAGACACGGTGACCTCAGGCGTTTTCTTTTTTATTGTTATATGTGAGGAATTTAGCAGCATATCGATATATTAGCTCCAAACAAACACTGATTTAAAGGGTAAACAAGGAGTAACGAGTTATTCCTGCCAATGAGTAAATTGGTACATCTGGTCTCACTGCACCTGCTCGACACCTGAGCCTCATTTTGACTGAAGCTGCAAGGTACACAGAGCACTGCAGCAGAAAACAGTGTAACACAAAAATCCCCAAACATGCTACAGGCTGCAGAGGAGTACATCTGATGAAGACAGCAGATCCCCTGGCTAACGCAGTTGTTAGCTACACAGATGCACTGAGCCTATAGTGAAGGCTCAGGCTGGAACAGAGTCTGTGGATTTCTTAGGAGTGGGATGCATACAGATTGGCACAGTAGCTGTTTTTAAAGAGCTCCAATTCAAATCCAGCGATGAGGCTGTTTGCAGAGGGCTTTGATGAACTGTTTAAGCCATTGATTTCTGACTGACAACACAGCTGAAGCACTTTTAAACGGAAAATTCAGACACATATGTTTATAAAATTTGACCACATATTAAAATGTTCCGTTTATTTCAGCTGGAAGTCAACACTTCATCATTTGATTCCAGTAAAAACTGAATTTACAAATAATTTTAACATTCTTTTGTAATCCACATTAAGGGCGATAAAAAAGACACTTATAATCGAGGACCTATGGAATATTCTGTCTCACGGAAACACAACAAATGTCCAAATGGATTAAGAATGGGGACAAAAGGTGAATTAAAACAGGATTTAGTGCTCAGGAATGTGACAAACCCAAAGGCCCAGGCGACCTTTTAGTTGACTTGCAAACGACTGAGAAGAGAGCATTAAGCGAGGGGCAGGAAGAGTCAACGCTGTGATTTAAAGCGTTCTGAGCAGAGCAGGGGGGCAGGGTAGGGATATTAACCTGGCGGAAGTTGACTTCTTTGTGTTGTTGACTTGAGGGAGAAGTAATAAAACAGTTCATCCCAGAAACCCTAAACCCCCCGGCCAAGTGCATACATCTCGATTAGCTTGTGTGAAAGGCCCCCTCCCCAACTCATCTCAATCCAACAATACGGGTGAGTAACAGTCAAGAGACCAAGCGTGAAGAGACTGCTGGATGCCCCATGGACAGAGGAGGAATGCTCAGAGGCTGTGAATGCCTTTAGATTGAGTGGACAAGCCGTACTCGTACAACAGAGTACAAATTGCTAAGAAAAAAAAAAGGAAAGTTTGTTCCTCCCAACTTCTGGTTTGTATCAGCACAGAGAGACACTCAATAGCAGATGGAGGAAGTCTATATTTGAGAAAGGTGGAAAGGCTGTTGCACTTAAATGCAGTCTTGTCTTCCAAGCTGTGAATACGATGAACAGTCAATATCTCTCATTGGGGTCTTTCATGCTCAGTTAAGTAAATGCATTGATTTGTGCCCCCAGTACCTGAATAGAATGTAATTTGGAAGTGGCCACAATGGACACAGTGCCCACCATTGACAAGCTTGAGTGTCAGTGCAACAATTGCTTGAGACATAAAAGTAGTGTCTTGTTAATTAGTACCCTTTGGTCTTTGATTTTGTTGGGCTACCTTTTTTTCACCTTGAAAGTGCAATCCAGCTCACCTATTGTCACTTGCATTGGACTTTCTTCCATCAAAGAGTGGCCCTAACTGTCTTCACTTGAGTGAAGCCCATCTTTACTAAGAGAGAATGTCGAGAAGGTGAAGCTAAGAGCTTTTGCTGTCAAGTGTGGTGGAAAATAGCCATTGTCTGAGTGCTTCCATCACCATCACTAGACATTGGACATTCAGATACCCAGAAATGCCATTCAAGTGACACATCAGACATTTTGGAAACACTTCAATTTGCAAATGGCAGCCATTTAGTGGAAGTGAAAGCTGTGCATGCCCACACACATGGGCAAATCAAACCTGAGAGCAGAAAACTGAACTACACCGAGTTCTAATTTGCAAAAGCACCCATATTCATATAGAAGTAAAGCAAAGGAAAAAAAAAAAACAACAACCCTTATGTAATCTGAATTTAATCTGGCAGTTTCACCCACATCTTCTTTAGGACACAGTGAAATAGCTTCCACAGATAATAGAAAATGCAATCAAATTTCTAAATCCTGCCACCACAACTCTCTTCAGTAGATATAAGAAAAAAAGGCTTGTTCGTAGTGATGAACTCACAGATAATTACCATAATTATTCTTAAGAAAAGTGTTCGGTGAGAGATTTCAGTAGCTCGTAAAACTTTACGGTTTTTGGTTCAGTCTCACCGTTTGCCTTTTTTCCAGACACAGCAGGCACCCATTAGTGAAAAGCCTCTATTAACCAATGCACACAACCTGATAATGGAGCACTGAGCAGCTAAAAAGCCTTTACAAGGTGATTAATATGTCAGTACTGTGTTGTGCCCTAAAGGTGCAAATAAATAAATGATGAAAGGTTAAAAAAATAAAATCTTTACATCCTTAATTGGATGTACAATAATTCTTGTTGATGCAAAACATTAAACATACAGGGTATTATATGTGCAAACAAACTGAGAACAACAGAAAAAGGCGTTTGATTTGATAGGCAGTGCAAAAGGAAGGATTTCCAGAAACGTCAGGATATCTTCACTGTTTTGACTTTATGTTCATATCCACCATTGGAGGACGTTAAATGTAATTAAATCTGTTGAGTGAGTTGAACAGAGCAGCAAGGGTGAGACCAGATATTGGGATCCTAAATCTAGTTACACCAGTGACAAAGAAAGAACTATCCAAGTTATCCCCAGTAAGCACATTCTCTAGCAATATGTTTTCACCGCTTATCAATCGGACTTTTCAAATATAAGACGATGTGTTTTGGTTTTCTTGACTCAGTTTCACACTATCCTAATTTTAAAGAAGTTACATCAAAGCCTTTACCTGAGTGTGAGATGGTGCGAGGCCCTTTCGTCCATAGACTCCAATCAGTGCGTTTTTCTGTACTGAAATGTTGAACTTAAGAAAGCCCGGTTCCTCCATGTTTATTTGAGAGCGCCAGAACACACCCGGTGGAATGCTCTGACCCACTCTCTTCCCTATGTCCACCTGCCCAGTATCGATGGAGTTGTTTTCTGGATGAAGCATGCTAGTCCTTCCTATAAGAGAGAAACAAACCCGAAACCATAGAGTTAAGGTGATATTGACTGAACACAACCATCCAAGAGTTTTAGAATAACTCCAAAAATAAGTATGAATTCCAGCAAATAAATCATACAAAAACTAGTAACTAAACTACCCAAAGAATGAATATATAAATAAATGAAACAATAATTATAATAACAGTTTAAGTCACTGGAAAGTAAGAAAAAAGACAATAAGAAAAACTTAATAAGAGTCATCTGAGTTTAATAAAAGCAGACATATTCAAGGATTAAGAAAAAGGATTAACAGCTTTCTCACAACAATGGAAATAAGTACTGAAAGTTAATGCAAACAGTTCCTATAGGTGCCTCAACTTTTAATGATCGCTCACACAGCCTTCGTCTCTGTGCAAAGCCAGTATCAGAACCGACTTTGTTACTACACCTTCTGATTATTACACTCTACTGCAGGAACTAGCACAGGATAGCGCTATCAAAATGGTGGAAAAAAGGAAGACCGACTGGTTGGTCATCCTAGAGCACGATAATGACCCAAAATATCAGAAGAAGAAAAGTGGTCAATGATTTAAGGGCAGCAGAGTCCCCATATTTAAACCCCATTGAGCTGGTTTGGGATTGGCTGGACACAGTGAGAAGTTACATTGTGCAAGTTCCAATAACAACTGGAAAAAACACATTTTTTTTAAACCATTTGACCAACAGTGCAAATAAGTCATCACAGAATCTTTTGCTATCCTCTCATTTTTCATATATCTTTTGCTTTGCAGCATTGAATTGTTTTATTCATGCACAGGGGCATAATAGTCATATCTTTTCCAAATGAATTGTGACTGAGCAAGGGAGTATTAAAAGTAATGGTTCCCTGTAGTCCATGATGCACTGCTCAACAACAAAATGACCAGATATAATTGCCCTTTTATAAGACTAAGAGGCCAAGTCTTCCATTTTTACTTTGGTCCCGGTGACTCATAGACTAAGCCTTCATATCAGATAAGGTCTAAATGGAATCTGTCACATATACTGAGCACTACCTTGCCAGACCAATAACAGCAAATCAAAACAATTTGGAGAATGATGTCTTTAAACTGTGCCCTCCGAGTGGCAAAGATGGAGAAATGGTGGGTTTAAATATAACTCATACTCAATTAAAAAACTGTAGCTTGCGAGGTGCTATTATAAGAATACATTTTATTGTTAAGAAGAAAAAGCTGTAAAGCATTTTTAAACCCTTACCATCTAAGGCTCTGCTGAGGAAGGAATGCAGCTGGATGATACACTTGCATACCTTTACTGCTTCTTCTGTTCTTACGCATTATAGAGTGCGGACATAGATATACTGTAGCTGTGGCTATATCTGTTTGTGGCAGACCCCAGTTATTTGCATGCCTCAGTGTTGTGCGTGTAATGAGGCCATTGCCTGTCACTTTAGCTTCAGTCAAAGTGAAGACTGGAAGCCAAGTTTACCTCCAGGGAGAATAATAGCTGACTATTGATTGCCTTTAAACAGTCCAAAACCTGTCTCATGCTATCTTAATTAGCAGTACTTATGAGGATTTAAATCTAGTTGAGTTTAAACAACTGAGCTTTTGCCTGGCCTACTCAACTCAATTATTGTTTTCATGGCTATGCATTCTAAATACTGTGTGCGCTTAGAGATTAATTTGGTGGCTTTTGCTGTAAAGGTGAGCTGCAATGGCCCGCCTGCTTGTTGATGAATACACAATGGTCCAAGATTATGATTAGAGAGTAGAAAGCTGTCTGGAATCAGTTAATTAATATTCAGAAGGTGAAAGATCTCAATAAATTTGAAAGTCTGGGCATTGAGCTGGATGTGGAAGCCAAATGTTTTGCTGCCGCAATTTGTCTTTATTGCCATTTAGACCTTTGCTTGATTTAATTCGTTTGTGTGTCGTTAAAACTCATTCTGCTTTTTGTTCTCCAAAGTTGACATTAAATTTCAAATGCATCAACTAAAGAAACCCTTGACTTTAGATGAAAGTTTTTCATTCATTGGCCAACAACTAATCAACACCTGCCCTTTCATTTAAACTGTTTAGTATTCAGAATATTTAAAACCCACACAATATATTTTAGATACAATCCAAACTAAAATCCAGTGAAGCCAACAAAAGAATAAACAATATTAATATTGAGCATTAGATGTCAGTCTTATTTCCTCACCATCAGCAGAGAGAGCTGTCCCTACACTCGACTGAGTGGGCCCTGTTTTCCCAACTCCTCCATTTTCAAAAGCCGGCTGGTTGTCCAACTCTTGGAGCTGCCAATTGAGGCCGAAAAGGTGCATTGCTGTGAAATACACAAAAAAAAAAAACTGCGTGGGCTTGTAGAAATAGATAAACAAATAACCAAATAGTGGCACAGAAACAATCAAGCCACTTAAGCACAAAAGACCAGTGGGAGTGCACAATAGTTGAATCCGATGCAGGGTGAAAACAACAACAGTTTAACTTCCAATATTTCAGTTTAAATTTTGTTTTCAGTGACTACGCTGCCATGGGTGGTTTTTATGTAAACACAGCACCGATACAGGCCAGACAGAGTCATTTCAATCAATAGTTAGCAACCCCGTTGCTGTGGCATGTTTCCTTGGGGAGCGCTGTTCATTAATGCTCCAAAGTGCCTGGACACAAACAGTTACTGTATTTAAGAGAGCAGCAGGCAGGATTTCTATTTTGGCGAAAAGCTTCCACTTCAGACAAGCACACAAGATACACTGGAAAAGTCGTAACTTCTCCAACACTAATACAAAGCAGGAAGGACACAGATGCAGCTTTATGTGTTAGAAGAAGATGGAGGAAGAGAGAGACACAGAGAGAGTTTGATGAAAGTGTAAGACCATGTATTGAGACAGACACTCACAGCAGGAGAGGGAAGTGAGAGGGTAAGATGCTGCAACACTCCTCTAGTTCTCTTACATAACTAAACTGTGACTGGCTTTCATTCAGACAACCTGCTTTATTGTCGCAGTATTGGGTGCAATCAAACTGTTCTTCTTGTTGTTTTGGGAAACTGAGGTACTTCTGTGAGCACAGCGAGAGGGCCAATCTCCTTCAAAGTCACCAGCCAGGAAACATGCTGAGGAAGCATCTTGATTTCCGACCATTTGATCTGCGGGAGGAACTTTTCTCCAACACCCATCGCTCGCTGGGAAGATGGATATCGACTGCAGCAAATAACTTGAGAGGTGGATGTGGGGCCAGAGAGACTATCAAATGTGAAGGAGACCAAAAGAGAGACGGAAAACTGTACGGGCAATGTATTAATAGATACTTTGTTAAGAAATCAGTTGAGTGTGTGTGTTTTTTAAAGGCTACTGTTGGAAATGCTTGGCATCAATTGAGTCTGAAGGCACACAGGACTCGTCCTTGGTAGATTGTATGAACAGGTGCACCAGTGGCTTGAATTTCAGTGAAATAATGCGGAGAGCATTGAGTGATAATGTTTACCAGCACATTCAGGTAACACCATGCTGAGTGTCAGAATCTTTTTTTCTTGCAGGTGCTGCTGAAACAAATCAGTAGCATCACCTGTAGAAATGGTTTCTGACTGGTTCATCAATAATTTTGACAAGTCTGACTTTTCACAGGGAGCACCTCCCGATGTGAAATCCTGTACGATCTGAGCACACCTGTTCTTTTTATCCTTCTTTCTTTTTTCTCTACCGATTCCCACATATAATATTTCAACTTTTTCTGAATATTTGGCAGTGTTAGAATCCTAGTAAGTCTCAGTTCAAATATAACAATCAGATAGGATGTGCTTAACATATTTTGAACACCCTACAACAGTCTTATGTATCCTCAACGTTAAATACAAACACAGCATAGTCTTCCATGGTCATATTTTCAGTTTTTAGACCAACATATTGGTGGCTTTTACTGAGGAGAGAATCCAAAAGAAACACGGTCTGTTAAGCTGGGCCCCAAATTGCAAGGCTCAGCTGGGGACACGGTGCATTAACCTAAAATGAAACACCCTCCGCCTAGAAAAAGAAGAGAAAAAGGAAAAAAATATTGTGGGACATAAGTTTAGAAAAATGATTAACTGCATCAAAAATAAAGCAGGTAAAATAAAAGTTGGCATAACTTTTAATATTTTTTCTAAAGCTGTATTTGCAAGAAAAAAAAGAAAAGAAATCTTACTCTAAGCTGGTAGAAGATTGTTTGCTTCATCAAACGAGACACTGAATGGCATGTGTGCACTAACAAATATAGTGTAGATTGACAGTCCCTATAAAACTACCAGTTACAAATTTTTGGGTACACAATCCATTACAATTTCTAAACCTTGTTTATTTATTTTGCATTATGGACCAACAGTGGCTGATTAAAAAATGTTAGAAATAGTTGATTTGAAAATAAAAAGGATCAACATAATGAAACATTAACACAATAATAGTGTGCAATTAATAGCCGTGGAATTCAAAGTCCTTCAGGGATCCTGAAAATATGCAGCAAATTCGATTGCATGTGGTTCACTCAGAACCACAAATACAAACACTGCGATGCAAGAAGACTCGTAAGTCTGCCAAAGCCATTAATCCAGTGAGGGTGATTCATTTCTCTTTCAAATTTCAAGACAATCCATTCAGTAGTTTGGGGCAAAGTGGTGACCCTACAGAGTAACTGACATGCCACAAAAAACATATCCCACTTACCGAAAAAACAACAAATAAACAAATCTTTATACAAATCTCTCCCTCTGAAAAAAAAACTGTGTGACTCAGTTGGCTCCTAATTGTAGACGCAGAGTCTATCTGCTCTGCAATCCTGTGTCCAGAATCACCAGCCATCCACCGGAAAGGAAACTGTGTGTGGCGGTATGCACTTGTGTGTCCGAGGCACCACAGAATCACAGAGAGCCCTTCCCTCTTTTCTGCTCTTAGCGCACTGGGGCCTGAATCCCTACTTACCTCATCAACAAATTGCTTTGAGGTGAATAGCCCTCAATTTATGAATTTGCATAAGTTATTCCTGCAGCCTAGGTCCATTCAATTAATATTTATGGAACCATGAGAAATTCTCTTCCTGAGAAAGAAGCTGGAAAAGCTAGTCTTTAATCGCTGATGTCAAAATTTGGCCTGTGGAACATCTACATGGACGATGAATAAGAGGCTGAATTTGTGAGTTGGCAACACGTTTGTTTGAGCTCTGATATACACATCCAATACTCCCCTGGCTACTCTCAGAGCAAATTCCCACACCTTGTTCACACGATTCTTGTTAGTGTTGTTACCAGACAAACAGAGTGCCAAATGAAATATGTTTCTGTTATTTATAGGTAAATAAATAAAATAGGCAAACTACTGTTTTACAGGATTCACAAAGCACACAGAACAGGTGAAGCTTTTCTAATGCCGAATATCCCCAAAAATCTTTAGTGAGTTTACCTGAGAGAAATAGAGCTTATCTGGAGTCACAGAATACCAGCAACAACTTATAACTCAACAGCCTCAAAATTATTGAGTTACAGCTGTTTGATGGTTGAACCTGCTTCATACCATCTTTCTAAAAATCTCCCCAGGGGATTCTGTGAAATAAGCTCTGCAGCTTAGAGTACACCTAAGATGTTCCTGTTCTCTGGTATAGTGTCTCCATCACACTCAAATGGCTTAACAATTTTCTCTACCACAACATCAACCAACACAAGGTTTGCTTTTTTGGTCCTGTAGCAATTTAAGAAAGCTCAGTGTCTTGGGAAGTTTCTGCACTTCATTGGCACATCAAGTTTCTCCAACACAGTACTCGGCTTTTTGCATGGGTGGAGGAACCTGCCCAATCCAGTTTTCTCTGGTAGATTTTATAGCCTTGTTAAAACCAAAGGTTCCTGCTATGTGTATATTGTTGTGATAGCCATCACCTTAATCAGCCAACCTTTGAGTAAATAAAATGAATAGTGCAAAATTGATTATTTTTTCTTTTTTTGTGGCACAGTGTTTCAGTGAATGACTTTCATCCCAAATGAGAAATCCATAAGATGCACTTTCACGGGGCGAAAAGGTCCACAAAACAGTGGATGGTACGTTTTTAGACATTATTAATATATTTTCTACAGTTTTCTGACATTGAAACACAAATGCAAAATAAGGGAAGTCTTTTATCTTCATTTACTTTCAACAGTATAATAAGTGAGGACATGCTTTGTTTATGCAGTTGAGTTTTAAGTCCGTTCCTAAAATCCACATGGTTTTCTCCCTCTGCATTCAATCAGAGCATTAAACCTGTGCTCGGTCCTGATTGGCCTCCCTATATCTGAACAATCGCTGAAATCCTTCCAATCAGGCCAGTTTGCAGAGCTGGAACACAAAAGCTTCACCTCAGCAGGTTTGCCTCATTTGAATTGCAGGAGCTGCTGTTGTCGGTCAGCCAGGGTCTGATTTTTGTTACTGTTCTGCTGGTGAGGATTTAAGTCTTCAAATGTATTCAATAAAAAAAAAAATAACGCAAACAATTTATCTAAACTATACTTGTTTCAAAAAAACCCTGGCTAATAAAATCTTAACCTCTGTTTCAGAACAAAAAAGATATTGAATAATATGGTGCAGGAAACACGGTCTATTTTCACATGCTGCAGATGAAGGTGTGCTTGCATTTGTCTTTGAGCTTGTCTTTGTACCAATGGGACTGTGCGAACTGACAGCGGAAAAGTATTAAAGTATGAGTGCACATTGTCGCTATTTGAGTCATTGCACCTGGCAGGTAAATTGGCGGTGGATGAAAGAGAGAGGAAGTGGTGGAAACACTCTCAGACACCTGAGGCAAGTGGCAGAGGGCTGCATCTGTTTAACTCACGCTCCCTCGCATGCGTGCACACACATGGGCGCTCGCATTTCTGCACCGAGCGAGATGAGGCGCACGCTCTGGAGTCGGGCCAAAAATACAATTCCCAAGCATTCGACAGGTCTACAATTAAACGAGTTGGTGATTGTTGGGATGAAAATGTTGTAAATGAATCCAATCTGCTAGAACTGTTAGTAACAACAGCTGAACAAATGACAGTTTCAGCACATTCTTCCTGAGTAAACTCTGCAGATCTGTTATGAGCACAAGCTTATAAGAGACAAACAAAAATAGCAACTGATTCCTTTCCACGGAGGAGCAAAGGTAAAATATTTATGTAGACATTCATTTTAATTTTATGATACAAGATCACGAACCACAACCAAGTAACTAAACAGTTAAGTCAATAAAGGGATTATGAATATTGATATTGATATAGCACATTTATGACCTCTCCTCCTAGAGCACTTCCCTCTCTATTTAGCAATAAAACACTAGTTATAGGATCTTCCCAACATCGCCATATTTCTCCTTATACAACTGTGTCACATTTCCCCTGCCTCCAAGCTGGATGAATACTTATATATCCGCTCTGGGAGAAAGGCACAGTGTAAAGATTAAGGGCTTGGATGACAAGGGAGGGCAGGAGGAGAGATGAATCTGTAACGGCTTTATTGCTGTGGTCAAGATTATAAAGGTTAGCAAGAAGTCAGCTCTGACACGCTGTAAAAAATAAATAAATAAAAAAAGCAACAACATCAACAACAGAGCATTCAAAAGCCTTCTTGAAGGAAATAATGCCCAAAGGAGGGTTAAAAGATGAGCATTAGTTTATCTTCCTGACCGAGATAAAAGCATTTCCTGTTTGACAGTATAAACGAGTTTTAGTTGTAGTGCAACAAAGGCTTTGTGGACCAAGGTTAAATTTCAAGAGTTTAGAACTGCTTCCTTTGTTAAAAGAGTTTAGCTCCCAAACTTGTTCCATTCTGACGTTGCCATCTGTGCCATTTGAACCTCCCTCCATGCCTGCGTTTTAACAGAAACCCCTAAAGATATGAAAGGCCTGTCGGCCTGTGAGATGGGGATCAGAAGCATGAGGGTGATGCACACCCCCCTGTCAAAGGGAAACAAGTATGAATGTCTTGCTGGAAAGTGTACTGATGGCATGTCTGCATATCTGACTGAGAGCTTAGTCAGATACTGAATCATATCGCGACGTCTGCAATTGCTGCAAAAAGGAGAAGGCAGTGAAATAGCAATATTCCTGGCAGAGATCAAACTTCATTGAGATTAAGAGGCATGCCATCTCCATTCACACTAGCCAGCTTGCCTCTCATTTGTTCCATTTGACCAAATGGCTTGTCTGAAGGTTGTCAAATGTCAATGAAGATGACAGAGTCATATTTTTTCTCCTTACAATAGAAAGACGTACACTGCTCTTGGCACAAAAACAATTGCTTTTCATGTAATCAGGTGATATGCAATGTCAGGCAATAACAAAAACTATGCAGTGGCAATATTTTTAACCAAAGCTTGGGGTAAACTTCATTTTGTCTGGCTAGATGGTTGGTTAATTTTAAATTTACAAATATGAGAACAGTTGGCATCTAACAGTGTAAATATGTGCACGATAAACAATATATGGTTCCAAAAAAATATTGTCAGTGGAGGCTAGGATTTTCAGGCTGAATCTGCTCTTAATTGCTATTTCAGAGAATCAAGGGGGAAATCTTGTTTTTAGACCTCAGTGAAGATCTTCAGCCCAGAGTAGCAGGTAATATGAGCAATTTAAAGATTAAATTTTCACCTGCTGAACTCTTTCCAAACGGGATCAGCAGCAAAACATTGTGAGTACTCGAGTGTGTGGAGGATACGTTTGGAAGAGAAGCGAATTTAAAAAGCTGCTATAGCAGAAGTATTGAACTGATAAGACGTGTACATTTTTTAGGGAACATACATTGTGAAATTAAGACAAGAGGTGTGTCTATGATTGTGACATAAAGAAACACTTAAACTGAGTTAAAGTTCAGGGGTTCAGGCATCAGAACTAAATTCCTTGAAACCAATACCATGTGGCTCTTTTAGCTTTTAAAATTTCAATTAGTTTTAAATATGGTAAGTAACACAACTGAAAATGAGACCAAATTTGTGATACAAATGTCCACGATCTCCTGCCCCGGTTCCATATTCCTATTTTTGTCTTCCCACCTGACCCAACCTGTGCCGTTGCTGTGTGGCTGTTTGTAAAGAGCTATCATTACATTACTAATTGAGACATAATAGGGCACTGAAAAGATGCTGTCAAAATTCAGACATTAAACACAGACAACAAAATAGTTCAATTTAAAGGTCTGTCTGTGAAGAGACAGGAGCAGAGTTTAGTTATATTCTGTTTAACACATATTTTAAGAACACAGTGCTAAAAAGAATGCATTTAAATTATAAAACAGATTTGGTAGGGTACATATGTAATAATCCCTTACTAAGAATTTAATTAGCCACATAGTCATGATGCATTTTTAAAGCTAAGGCTGAACTGGAAAAATATAAGAATCGTGATCAAGGCATCATGTCTGGGGTTAAAATTGTATATTTCCCTTCATTCTTTCTTCTTTTATACTCTTTATTCTCAACCTAAACAGCAATATATAACTTTTGTTGAAAAAAAGGTACATTCTTGACAAAAAACCTAACAAACCAAAAAAAAGAAGCTAATTAAGTTGTGAACAGAGCTGTGCATTTGGAGATTAATCATAAACAACTGTTTCTGATTTTACAATGCAATTTATGTTTATCTTAGCCTTACCTATGCAGTAGCAGAGAATGATGGACAGAACCACAGCTATGCCTACAGCAATCAGGGCGGTGCATTTCCAGGAGCAATGTTTAGGGGACTTCTTAAACTTGAAAGCCCCCCTGGACAGGCTGTTTCTGGGCAAAGGGCGCGCAGGTGTGGAGTAAACAGTCCCCGTTGCCATGGTGTACCCAGGGGCTGCTGCGCCAAAGAAAGGTGTCGTCCCTGTGCCCGTTTTAAAAAGAAAGTGCCTGTAGAAAAACAAAAACAAAAAAACAGCATTATTAAGTCACATTATTAAGTCAGTGGTTCTACCTCACACAGTTATGATGTGGTTATCTTTGACAAAATGTCCCAGATTGCTACTGGTTTTGTGTCCAGTGTGCCTCCAATAGTCATATACAGTTCCAAATTAAACTTACATAGTTAAACGCATAAAGAATCATCAGAATTCAATATACCCAGCAATGCTACAACTCCCACATGGCTCACACCACAGGAGGAACTGGGTTATAATCTACTATCCTGTATAATCCTGACATTGGAAAAGGTGAACAAGAAGTACCTCATAAAAACAATCATCTCCCACTTGCCCTTTTACAACTGGGCCTTTGCTAATAGCCCATTATACCTGGGGTAATTAAGAGGGTTTAATCAAATGCACTACGGAGTGATCGTCCTATTAACTTTTAAACCCCACGTGAAAAGCTCTTAAGTAAATGAATTAAGCCTTGTTGCCACTCTTGCCACTACTTAGAGATTAATACCTAAATGCCTTCAGGCTTATGTGGACAGCCAGGGAAATTGGACAGATTGACCATGCATTGAAAATGTTCTTCCAATCCTCAACTGTATAATCTTATTGCAATGCCCGTTTTTTGTTAAAATCAAGAAGAATACAGTTAGAAAATTGATAACATGTTTTTTTCACACCAGTATTGTAAACTCTAAATGGAAGGCACCCCAAGTAGTTTAGCACTCCAGAAAATACTTAACAGCTTCATTTATGATTTTTCTCTTTATGAACACTTTGTTTACTCATACATGAATGAGTCACCCACACCTGTAACACACAAAATTACACCTGAAAATAGCCAGATTGTGCCACCTAATATCAACTGGAACTTGACCATCTTGTGCTTAAGTGCTGTAAGATTATGAGAAAAAAACAAACTGCATAAAAGGTGAGGACAACACTAAAACAATACATCAAATACAAACATCTAAACTGATATAGTAATAAAATGCAGGCTCCCAGGCAAACAGTGACTTACATAAGACAAAAAAAAAAGTTATTTAAATACCACTTTGAACAAATGTGCTAAATTAGTCAAATTTCACAGACCAAGGGCAAGAGAATGCACAGATTTGCTTTCTTATTCTCACATTCTGCTAAAAGTCCTACACAATGTTTTCCACAAGTCGTGTTTAATGTGTTATGTAGATTCTCCTGGAGGAGTTGGTTGCCACGGTAACCACTAATTTAAACACACCAATAAACCGATAAACCCGTGTTTGCTCATCAATTATTTGTGCAGCATCTGTGAAGTCTCAAATGTAAGTTTTGTAAAGGCTGTTTTAATCCTGACTGTGATTCTGTACTAAAGAGCTTGAGAATGGCTAATTGAGTGAAAAATCTGAAGTCGAGCAGTTAAAGACTGAAAATCCATGTCGTAACACTTACTAATAATAATCAGACTTTAGCTGATTATATAATATGAACACATGGCTACATAGTTCAGGGAAGCTCTGAATGCCCCTAAAAATTATTCTTTCATCTTTTGCTGCATTCTTATTTTTCCAGACTGAATATTAGTCTCTAAGTAAAGTTGATTAGTAGCGTGTGGATTTTACACATGTGACAGGAGGACACATCATCATCACCACAATGCAGTTCTTGTATTTCAGCAGTGCCGCTGATATTTCAGGTTTCTTGTTTCTCCTGTGAGCATATCTCTGAGGTAAAACCTCCACTGATCAATTCTTGACTAAAAGAACAAATGTCAGATTTGTATCGTCTGGCTCCTCAATGCTTCAATTGACACGTGCCATTGTGATCAGACAGGGATTCCATTTAAAGGTTATGAGGTTTCACTGTTGGAATGACAATGCACCGGGCATCTGCAACCAAGAGAAGTTCAGACCGCTCAGTCTGGAACAATCTGTACTGTAGCTGCGACAGACTCTATAATATGCAGTTGGGTATGAATTGAGGTCAAAAATTGCACAACGTTGGAGGCGGCAGACGTGTAGTCAGACACGCAGGCAAACAGACACGGCTATCGGGGGAGTTAAGTGTAAGTGGATGCAATCTGATGAGGTAGACAGAAAGAGACATGGACGTGTATGTGTGTGCTGAAAGGGTTATGTACTCTATCTGAGGAAGGTGAACACCCATTGCAAGTTAGGCAGATGATCTGGAGACAGTTTTGCCTCTAAATAAATGCAGTAAATCTGTGTGTCCTTTATTTGGGCAATGCTATGAATACATTATATTTTCATTCTCAGGAAAGAGACATAGTACTACTACTACTAGACACTAAAAACAAATACACAAAGTATCATTTTTAGCAACTACTAGACAAATCAAACAAAATGGTATAGATATTTACAATGTTTATTTGATTAACTGACTGAATAATGCAAATCTACCTTCACAGATCTGCCACACCAGTAAAACCACCAGCCTAACAGTATGCAAGCCCCCTTAGTGCTGCCAAAACACCTCTGATCCGTCAAGGCATTGACTCCAAAAGACCTCTTAAGATGTCTTGTGGTAACTGGAACCAAGACCTTAGCTGCAGATCCTTTAAGTCTTATAAGTCGCAAGATGGGGCTTCCATAGATCTGACTTGTTTTTCCAACAAAACCCACAGATGCCTGATCGGATTGAGATCTTGGGAATTTGAAGGTCGGGTCAAGTCGATGTGAGCCGACATGACAGTTCAAAATCTTTGTCATGTTCCTCAAACTGTTTCTGAAAATTTTTTACCGTGTCACAGAGTGCATTATCCTGCTGATAATGGCCACTGCCATCAGTAAATACTGTTGCCAAGAAGGGATATATGTCATCTGCACCAATGTTTAGATCCATTTTTAATGTCCAAGTAACATCCACACGAATACTAGCACTGGCTCTTCTTTCCACAGTACAAACCTTGCGGCCATCTCTCCTCTAGGCAAAAAACAGGCATGCACACTCCACGGTGCCAACTGCAGGTACTTTCAACAGTAGACACACACTGTGTGTTTTGACAACTTTCTATCATAGCCATCATTACAATTTTCTGCAGTTTGTACTACAATAGCTTTTTTTTTTTTTTGTGCGATCACTATGGGCCCCCTGGAGCAGTTTCACCACGTGTGCCTCCATAGACAACCTTTGGTAGTTACTAACCACTACATGCCAGAAATCCTAACAAGACTTGCTGTTTTTGAGATGCTCTGACTCAGTTTTCTTGGCATCACAAATTAGCCCTTGTCAAAATTCAGAGATCTTCAGACTTGCCCATTTTCCCTCCTTCGAACACATCGGCTTGACGAACTGTTCGCTCGCTGCCCAATATATCCAGCCCCTGACAGATGTCATTGTAAGGAGATAATCAGTGTTATTCACTTCACCTGTCAGTGGTTTTAGTGTTGAGGCTAATCAGTGTATAATTACCAAGAACATATGGCACATCCATTAGTGGTTTAAAACTGTAAAATCAGGTATACTTGCATCAGTTAAATCCCTCTTTGCTTCGTACTTGAGAATGCAGGGTCAGTCTGAAAGTTGTTAGAATGTGTGTGCACCAGCCTTACCAAGACTAATTCTTATATCGGACGTTTATTGAACTTGGCGTTTTCAGTAATTCTAGTGCTGATGGTTTTCATGTTTGCCCCCACTTTTCTCTAAAGAGCAGACTGAAGGGGTCTAAAGATGAAATGCTGTTGGACATGATTAACAAACAGCAGACTAGTGTAAATGTCTGCAGCTATAGACACTGGATGACCGGCTGTAATTGATTACAGCCAGTGTGATGCAACAAGGCACATTACTATGCTAATCCAGCCAGCCCCAGTGATAGCAGTGTGGTGTGTTGTGAGTGAGTGAGAGGGAAAAGAGACAATCAAGAGAGTGTGAGACTGAAAGGGATAGAGAGCGAGTGAATGGCTGTGTGTCAGTGTGATCGCAGTGTGTTTGTGTGCACGCCTGTCTGTCCCATTGAGATGCCCGAAAACACAAAAGCAGCAGCCAGCCTGGTCTCCTCTGCTCTCACAACATTGCTTGTCATCATGATGACATTTGAAAAAATCCTCATAGAGGACAAAAGACTAAACAGTGAGTGGGTGGATTTGTCTACGGCTAACCTCCAGCTGTCGGGGTGAGAGAGCACACTAGAAACAATGTAAATCGAAGCCCTCCGAATATGTAATCTGGCCATTAGCCGCTTTCAGTATTAGCATTAGCATTTCAAGGTGAGAGCTGGAATAATCAGGCTGCTTTAAATACGGCCAAAAAAAGACTACAGATGTGAGTTGGCATTGCGGTGACTTGTTTTCACACTTGCTGCAGTTATGGTCTCTCCTCCAGATTAGCACCTGCCCTCTCAACAGTGGGTGTGCAAGCAAGTGCTAATCTGTTAGAGCTAGCTCTGCACTGTGAATGTATTTTTGCGTCACCACACTTTTTAGTGCCATTGATCGGCATGGTTCCATCTTGAGTCACTCCACCAGACATGCACATGGATTTTATCGTATTTAGTGAATCTGAATAGGTTTCGATGCCTTAGTGTTTATGTATACAATGATGTGTTTTTTATAGCATAACACCATATCTGAGACAGTCTGCATGAAACCCAGTTTTGAGATATATTTGTGGTTCCTTCCAATAAGGTTACATTTATAATGTGTCTTTTAGATGAATCTAGTTTTCCTTATAATGTAACACTGTTCATCTTTAAAAAAGATGCACTACATTTTGCCAGCAACAGCAGCAGCACCACCACTAGCAGCACCAGCAGCAGTTGTTTATAGGCTAGTCTAAAATAAAGGCTAGAGGGAAATAATGCAGAAACCTGGAAACACCACAGAAATGTGCTTGGCACCAACGATGTTGGCAAAATAAATAAAAAGCAAAACATGCAGAAAAAGAAAAAAAAATGTCTTGAGGATTACCACTTTGTCTACACCACCATCCATTTTGGCAGGTAACCAGCCATCGCTGCATGCTCCTTTCTCTTCCAAAAGGCTAGTTGGCTGGTGTCTTACACATGACTAATCAGTTCTGGTGCAATCATGACACAGTGGCTGTTGTACAAGAACAAAAAAAAGTTCCCTTTCTCCTTTGTTATCTGAAGCATGACCGTCTGAGTCATGAGTTACATGTGCATCCCACACAAACAACTCTGCACGCACACGCATAAACCAAATCCTCTTGGATTACTTCTGCAGTTCTTTTTCACCCCCGAGAACAATTCTAGTACATTTTCCATGAAGAAAATGCAGTATCTGAGGGACACATGATGATTTTAGAGCAGAGACATAATTTCATTTCACCAAAGGACTCCCATGATGCATGAATCCAATGAGGATTGACAGTACATTTATAACTGCAACGTGTGGCTATGCTGGCCTTCAAAGGAATCATCCTCAAATGTCATAACGACTTTTCTACTTGAATCTCATTGAAACGGAGTGCAAAAAATGTTGAAACTTCCTCCAAAGGACATTTAGGAAAGCAGACACCTTCATGTCTTTTCTACAGTGAACACACACAGAGCTTATAGCTTACACCATAAAGGCATCAATATTACTGATACCATATCACCCAAATGATTAAGCACTGCTCAAGAATAATTACTCCAGATGTACACCAGTCTCTTAAGAGACATGACAGTTCATTTTACAATGAAATTCAATTGAATATTTCTAATTGAAAATATCACACAGAAAAGTGAAGCCAAGTCATGAGTAAGGGGAAAACCTGGGGGGCTTATTAAAACTACTCCACACTTTTTTTTAAGGATCTGAATGTCTCCTTGGGCGTTTCTCAATATGCGTACTTGTGCGTACTTGCGTTCTCGTGTACTCGTGATACGTCATCAGTCGGAGACCAAGTACTGTTCCAATTCGAAGTACGCATCAAGCCGAGAACGGTTTATTTCAGTGTTTTATTTGTTCCTGAGTAAACCGGTTTGGCTGTGATTAAAGTTAAGCTTCATAACATGTTACTCACAGTTAAATTAAGAGGGGACGGCAGTAGAAACTCCGGACCTGTGACATCATCACGTACGCTGGTGTTCCAATTGTACAAATCACGAGTCCGTGCTCGCGTTCTCGGCGAGTCCGTACTCCCGTGCGTTCTCGGCCAGTACGTACTCGTCGAGAACGGCCCTTAGTTCTTCAGCTAAGAGCAAATATAAAGCCGAACATGTACTTGTCAGCTAATTGAGCCCTTTACATTACACAATCCTAGCACAAAAGCTCACCTCGAATACATTTATACAGTTATTTGAAAAGTATATGATAATATTTTTCCTTTACAAATTATAGCTGGGTTCAAGTTGTAAAACAAATTGATGACTGTTTCATTTGAATTTTTCTTCATCTGCTTAATGTATATGTTCAATATGTTTAAACTGCTGGAGTAAATGAGGCAAAATCAAACTCTGATTTTTAACACAGCTTTGGCAGCATAATCACAGTGGGATCAGTGATATTCGCTCACCATATAATAATGAGCAGGAGTTACAGCAGTAGTTACTGAGTGCAGCACTTCACTCATTTTAAAGAACACTGAAAGCTATTCATTGTGAAAGCTAGTTGGTATTGAGTCAAATTAGTGCACTCGTGCTTTGAAGCCCAACACTTTTATGGGAGGTTACACACACGAAATTCATTATGGCTAATTGCTGTAAAAGTAGCTAATGCTGTCAAATGAGTGCTTTATTTTCAAGGAGGTCTTGATGTCACAGGAAATATATTAAACAAGATCATAACATTATGATTTATACTTGACACTTTTTTAATCAACTGCCTTGTACAGAATTATTTATTGTCTGCGCATATGGCCACGTCTACTACGCTCCGTCAGAAATAAAATTCAAGTCACTGTTGAGGAATCAAAAGAGATTCATATCCCTGTGGTACTCTGGGCCACCTTCTTATGTGCTGTGCCAGGACTTTGCTGCCCCAAAACCCCCTGAAGGCTGCCTAATGAATACTTTCTTGAGCTTCTGTTTACATTTCCCAACCTGGTGGTTTTCTTGACATCTGTAATTATGTGCTGAACCGGGTCTTCCCTTTTGGCCCAGTTGGTTCTCGGCAACCCCCTGTTCCCACCCACTGACAAGCACTTGATTTAGAGTCCACTGTGGTGATAGTGATTTATGCCTCAGCTGATGATAGGTGTGCACATATTGTTTTGTCGATACAGCTAAGACAGCTCAAGGTCATTGAGCGGTTAGTATTCAATCACCGCATCTTCCTGAGAAAGTGAGACTGTCACCACGTATCCCAATTGATTCAGTCAGATCATAGGAGGTTGTTACCCCATGCTGCCACACGCAAAATTCAAAGTTTACATTCATCTGAGCCTCAGAAAGGGGACGCTGTGCCAGTGAAATATCAGGCTAGAATGCAATCATCTACTCTAGGCCATTTCTGAGTCACAGCGCAATGTACCACACTTCATTAGCCAGGATATTTTGAGCTCACTGATTAAGAAAGATGTAACTAATGTTTCAGGGGGAAAACTTGGCAGTGGCTCTTATGACAAAGTAGTGTCTTGCGCAGCAGATTTTGGTATAACACACTCTCTGCTTACCAAGTTTCTTGTTAAGTTATGGCCTCTCTGATTATAACTGTCAAGTTCAGAGATATTCACATACTTCTCCCTAATCATGTATTTTCCTTCTCATTGTGTCTCTCCGACTTAGCGAACACCCCTTTAGATTCATACAAAGTGTAGAAATGTGATGAACTGGTATATAGGGAACTATATTATGTCATGAACATGTGTCAGTGTAATATCACTTTAAAAATTGGTCGAGAAATCCTTAAATTATAGAGTGACCATCTCATGTTTGTAGGAATGGCACCAAAACATTGATAAAATCATCAGCTATTAAAAATTTGTGTTGTGAAATTCTCAGTGTGTTCCACGGCCTCGGCTGTTGGAGTCCCCGCTGTTGTCTTGGGGAAGATGCAAGCTACCAACAAGACTATCATCTACTAAGACTGCCATGTATTCAGTGCCTTCTTCCACCGCTGATCGTGTATATGGGTCCGTGCAGATCATTAAAATGATCACAAAGATGTGCAGAAAGCATAAAAACACAAATATAAAGCTCATTTTTGGCAACAAAAAACAAACTGCTGGTTCATTAATGACAGACTGAGTCACTGGTAACTCTGACTGTAAGTTTTAGAAATATGGGCTGATGTCTTAAAAGCACATCAAACAGGCCAAGGGATTAATGAGACAGGTCACCAGATTTAGGACACATGAAACATGTGACCAAAAAAAGCATTAAAATTCAACACGCAGCACACAGATATGCCAACTTCCACTTCCCTCACTTTTCAAATGAAAAATGCAGCATATAAAGTGGTGAAAATACATCAAGTATAACATCTGGACCTGAATCTTTCAGTTCTGTTGTAGGTCACCATGGTTCACTCACCTGCTCTCCAGGGCCACATTGCTGCCCAGGACCCAGCTGTCCTGCAGCTGGACGCATTCCGCCGTACTCTGCAAGTCAGCCGCCAGGCCGGCTGTGGGTGGTGGACTCGGGCTCCTTTGATTGGCCAGTGAGCTGCGGCTCAGGGAAGTGATGGAGGGGTGTTGCTTGTGTGGGGGTGGAGCTGGTGGCAGAGGAGGTGGAGCTTGCTGACTTGACAGATGGTCACCTGGAGAGGAGGAGAAAGAAAAACAGGCATCAGCATAGGAGTTTAAGTATCCCTAATAGTGGGAAAATCTAAATAATAAATAATTTATTTTGCTGATTAAAATTACACCCAGACTGAAGCGACGCGACTGCGAAGAGAGAGCAGATGGGTAAGATTATGCATTTGCCTTATATGCGAGCTATGACAGCACAGTGCCACTTAACAGACCCAGAAAGGTAAATACAACCGAGAGCAAGACATTAAAATGAGATGCAACCACTGCAAAAAAACAGGAAATAAGAACTGCTTTTATAGCGATACACATAATAATTGTCACAAAACGCCACATGGCTGACAGTTGGGTTCTCTTAAACAGAAGGTCACTTAGAGAGGCAGCTGTTCTTTTATGGGCGCTTAACGCAATGTTTCATGTTTGATTACAGCCAGAGAAGACTCTCAAATAACTAATGACCAGAACATCCATTAGAGCTCTGAGAGAACAGGTTTTCCAATTTCACACAAAGCTGTGTAATTGGCCCCCAGAATGGCATGTGGTGATTATCTATCCATCTTCCCTGTTTAAAAGGTAAAAACCCACAGTGCTGACAATTCTGATTTGCTCCAATGAGCCCCAAATGGGTATCGTCTTTCTTGCCTTACAGAGAGCCTGAAGAATATTGAAAAAGTCGGGAGTTGTGTTTTTTTGTTTTTTTTAGGAGCTCCTGTTGTTTTTGCACTGACAGCATGATTTTTTATGAAGCCTAGAAGCCTAGGAGTTTAAATTTACAGCACATGAACACTGATTTTCAGTGTATGATTTAACCTTTGCTTACTCAACAATGTACACAAGGATCAAAATCTGCTCTGTTGGCTGCAAGGAACAACTTCATTGAAAGGACTCAAGTCATCATTTTGAAAGGATCCTTTAATGACCAAGCAATTTGCATCCTTGTCTATGTGCTTTCACTTTTCAGTGTGCAACCCTATGCATAAAACAACCTATTCAGTTCTGGCAAATGAGCCATTTAGTTCCATATAGCTCAGAGGAAACATGAAAGCCATTCACAGCAAGGAAAAATCTTCAAGTAAGTAAAAAAAAAAAGGGAAAAAAAATGTTAGGCTTTTTTCACATGCAGTAGTAACGTGCACCTACATACACACATACACATGGCTTTTTAATATTATAATTTCCAAGAACAT
Source organism: Pelmatolapia mariae (assembly GCF_036321145.2). Taxonomy (NCBI): domain Eukaryota; kingdom Metazoa; phylum Chordata; class Actinopteri; order Cichliformes; family Cichlidae; genus Pelmatolapia; species Pelmatolapia mariae. Next base: position 16,598,733 of record NC_086228.1, on the reverse strand, counting down.
CACTTTCATCTTTAGACACACAAACGAGGAGGTAGGTCTTCACATAGACAGCTAGACACAAAGTTACACAGATGGAGGTGACAGAGCAGAATCAGTAGTGACAAGAGTCCACAATGCTGGTTCAGAAGGCCAATCAAAATTTAATTAATTCCTAACTGCAATTACATAGCATCAGCATGTGGCCGTAAAGTCCATAAAAGCAAATCATCAGACGCAGATGAAGGTTGTTTTTTTTTCTCCTTTTTGTGGCCCATGATTAGAGTTTTATCAAATCCAATCAAACACAAGCCTCTCATCACCTGACATTACCACATTCAAAGTCAGTTCTGAACGCTAATTGCCTAAGATCAGCTACAGTATGAGTATTTTAAAAAATATATGGTTGACATGACTTAGTAATAACGAAAAACACAACAGCCCACTCATCTCCCAGGCTAGACTATGGGCTCTATTAGAAAAGTGCTAAGTAGGCTAATAGAAATGTGGATTATCTATCAACACTGGCTGGTTTTACTTCACCTTTGGGTCTAATTCCACTGTATGAGCCTGCAGCACCCGTGAGCTCCACTTTCCAGCCGAAGCACTTTCATGTAATCAGCATGCACCAGTGTACCAGTGAAATGTCAATGAGCAGGAAAGGAGAATGCAGCTGAGGGGACAATCAGACGAAAACACAAAAAAGTATCTAACGCGGAAGCAGTGAAATGTTTACAGCAAGAAAGTATTATTTTAAAAAGCAAAACGTAGGCACATTACTTTTTAGTGACTACAAAAGGATTTTAACGAAGCTGAATATAATCTCCAACCAATCAAATTAAATATTTCACTAAAATCAGTTCGTAAAAACAATCTGTCCTACCGTTACACATTATAAATACTGCACATGGGAGATCTGAACAAATCTTTATTTTAATGCCTTAATTACTCTTGTTTATTTTGCAACTTACCCTCAGAGTTTGAAAATGGAACTTACTTCAAACCCATAAAAATGTGGTATGCAGCGCAGGTGGATTATGGTTTTTGGGAGCAGTGCCACCACAGTAAGCAAAAAGATGAGCCTCGAGTCTGAACGCTTCCTCTGTCATCAGTTTATGATTATTCCTGAATCAATTTCTGATGATTCAACATGTTAAAGGCATGCCTGAACTATAACATAAAAATAAGCTTTTTCATTTTTTTAAAATCTCAGAGCACATGCTAAGCAAAGCGCTCAGTAAACACAAAATTCCCAAAACCTTCAAAGGAGTAGGATTTGTCATGCAGCATTTGAATGTATAATCCCACAATGAACTAAGAGAACATAAAACCCCATGAACTACATTAAGCTGGATCCTATGCAGTGCTTTACAAACTGCTACAAGGCTGCTGTGCCACAATCCACTGAGGTGCCTGTTACAAAGACAGATGTAGCAGCCACTGAACAAAAAAACAATGGTTTACCTAAACAGAAAGTGCCAAAAACTGTCTCAAAATGTGGTAAATATACCAGATTCTCGATATCACACCGAAGGAGAAGCGACAGCCTTGGGAAGCTTGATGAAATGGCGTCTCTCTATATCAGCACATACACAGTATAAATCTAGGGAGTAACCCTATTGACCACCTAACTCTTTGAAGAATTGCACTGAGATATATCACAGCGTTATGCTCTTTTAAGTGTTTATATCTGAAACACAACTCTGTGTGGACTTTAATTATGCAAACATATGTCATCCCCTTAATCTTTGTCTGGTTAAGATCAAATGGTGAGCTTCTAAAAGAGACTTGTCTGTATTTCAATATAAGAATCAACATTTTAATAGCATGCTACATTTCATATACTATCGAACCTTTCAAGTCAGAACATTATGAAATCCTAGGCTGTATGTATAGGTCATAACAACACATACTTTTTTTTTTCCATGTGATCAATTTCCCTGCACACAGTAGGTGTTCTTATATCAGAGTAGTGTGAGGTGCAATGGTTTCTGGTCTCTAATTTGAGATGTGAGTTTGAATCCAATTTCACTCAGGACATGGTCTGAGACACCCTCTCTCCTTCTGCTTCCATGTTAACCAATGAGGAAAAAGTGGTAGCAGGAGAGTAGCAGTCCACTGCACATTCTCTGTGAACTTCACTGTCAGAGTTGAAGGCTTGAAAAGCAAACCATGCTAAATTATGGGCTTATGGTGCCATAGCAATTTCATTTACATTATCCACGGCCTAGCAGATGTTGGACTGTGTGTTTAAAAAAAAAGAAGACACAAACTAAAACAATGACCCTTTAAGAAACCTGGCATTGTCTTCCATCAAGACACAGAGGGAATTAAGCTGCCCTTTAATGTGAAGACTTAGTGACTAGAAAGGCAGATGAAACAGCTGTGTGGTTTATGGGGCTTTGCTTTGAAATCAGATCAAGACGGATGCCTCCTTTGCATAATTCCTCAACTTCAGCTTGTCATCATCTCCATCAGCAACATGGTTTAAAAGGACCTTTGAGATTAATACTGCATGCAAGTGCTGAAATGACAGACTCATTCTCATCTTAATGACGCTTGCGGTATCAAATGTAGATTTATGAAGCCCCTGCATATTTGCATAAACACCAACGAGGGTGGATCTTTGTTTTTAATTTCTTTTAATACTCTGTTTTTAGAAGTTTGTGATCTGAAGACTTTCCTACTGCAGTGTGTTTACAAGAGAAAAGTGCACTGGGCGGTATTAGTGAACCAGAAAAGTCTATCACAAGGACGACACCCCTACACAGTTTTTATAGAAAACATTTTTTGCTCGGTAAGCAGACAATCTAAAACAGCTTAGATGTGTCTATTCACAGATTTGGTCCATTCTGAATAACAATAACAGAGGCTATCACTGTCAGTAAGCTGAGTTAAGCTATCACTACATTTTCTAGAATCTGTTTCATACCCCTTCTTGATACTGGGGCATTTAGACCAATTAGGTTTCTATGATGTTCATCCTTTGAAAATATATTTTTTTGATTAAAGCATTGACAAGCCTGGAATACAGTGCATAATGTTCCAACACTGAGTTGGGACACAATTAAAAGCCGTTTTGCACCCACTAAGCTTGGCAGCCTTAGTGAAAGCCTTTTCATATTCATTGTATAAGTACTGCAAAAGGTCTTGTGCCATTTTACTCTCCATTAAGAGACTGATGCAACTGCTAATGGAATTGAAAGGGCATTTGCTTTGACTGGCTTGCCCTTCACCAATAGGAAAATTGCAGTATGTGTGCATCACAAGAATTCCATCAAAACAGATCACAGATAACTTATGGAGGCCGTAGCTTTTCTATTACTGCTTAAGGTATTCTTCTTCCTTTTTATATACGCACAGAGGAATATTTACAATTACAGAAAAAATGCAAAAAGAAACAGTGAAAAAAAGAGAAACATGAAAATAAAATGCAGAACCTTCACTCTGCTTGATTTAATTTCAGAAAACATACTGTTAAAAATGGGAGATCACTTAAAAAAAAATCCCAGTTTGACTTTTATGTGAAATGAATAATAAATGGACTCTATGATAAAACAAGCCATCTAGACTAGGTAGGATGTTCAAATCAATAAATTCTTTCTCATCAATGGCTACATTTCTTTTCACCTCGGCTGTTGAAGACAGCAGTATTCTTTAGTAGTGAAAAAAGACAGCAGCTTTTCACTGAGAAGCCCTAAAGGTGGAGTGAGGGTGGTGTTTCGTAATGGGGAGGGGCTGGGGGGGTTGGGGGGCAGTACCCAGTGGAATTTGGAACCATTAGAACAACCTTGCCCTAGGTGAGTTTTGGGGATTTACTCTGCAAAGAGAGTTGGCAATTTTCAGGGACTGGGGGTTTTGAGGGAAAAAAAAGAAGAAGAAGAAGAAGCAGCAGCTGTGTGAATTCCATCATATTTCCTGCCAGAGTACCTTCAGTGCTTTTGCAGCCTTGCCCACTCTTCTCCTGACTTTCTGTCTGATCAAAGACAGAAATTTCTTTTAAGCCATTTCTTAGCAGGGGAATCGGGATGTAACCAATATTTCAGGGATTACATAATTATTGCATTATAGAAACAGACATTCCATTTACCCACACATAATGTGCTCCTACACAGCCATATAGGCATTCATCAACTCATATTGTGCTTAAAATCTCTGCCATTTATTTCTAACGTATGATTTGTAAATACACTTAGAAAGTTGATTCCATCGGAGAGCAGTGAATGCGAGCAGCTTCACATTACTGTTTTTCCATCTCTCCTCTTCTCTCTCCCTCTCTCTCCTGCAGACATTGCTACAGATGGCAGATCATCATACAGATGATGACTGCTTAGCAGTTCTTTCTGACAGCTCTCCGATTACATAGTAATTACACTCCTTCTCAAAAGCTGCTTTGACAATTAGCCTGCTGACAAAACACTTGGTTGTATTTATTCATGTGTGGACAGCTTCGGCTTCCTTGTTTGTCCAGAGAGATCGTGTTCGCACCTAGATGAAATGCTACAGTTTCTAAGTTCGGCGCAGGCAGCACAGTTTTAAGCACTGACATTGCACGTACCACTCTGTTTTCTTGAACCTACAGAAACCAGGAACAGTCCACAGGGAAGTGTGCCAGTTCTCACTTTTCTAAAATTTATACTTGATCTAAAGAAGCACTCGAAATTGAAACAAGAAGAAATAAATATTTTAATAATCAACCAAAGTAGATCTGCACTATTTGGTAACTGGCTATAGATTACCACAAGGGATTATATGTAAACACATATAACGTAACACATTACATGATCAGTGTTACTATGATTCAAATTTTTGTAGCAGCATCATGACAAAATAAAGCAGTGAGTCATCAGCTGAGATGATGGAAGTCTACACATATCTCACAGCCATTTTTAGAATGCTTTAAAACGTCTGAAGTTTACTAGTCGGCAATTCTCTGTGGATTAATCACAAGAAATAATCATCTAATTTATTGATATAAAACAATTCATTTGCTTTAAGAGTATCCCACACCAGTTTGACAGTCTGCTGTCAGTCAGTTAGATTTCTCTAAACATTCAGACATTAAAGTTCATATTTCCCAGTCTCGAATATACAGCATAAATTTGCAACCCTCACGATAGCCGCAAATTCTTGATCTGCCAGTTTGTTTACATCTTTAACATGCTATTGACAGTAACTGCAGCAGTCTGTCATTTCCTATCACTGCATCTTCCTGTTTGATTTTGAAAGAAGAGTGGGAGCACAGTTAACTACAATATAACAAGCTGTACAATATAAACAAATCACCAGCTTGTAAGACATCAGGACTCTGGAGAGACTTGCTTTTCTCAGAATGTGTTTATGTCCAGTGCTTTTGCTGGTGATCTCTTTTTTCAAAGGTTCTTGTGGAATTATTTTGAAAGGAAGTTGCCAGTTTCTGACTTTCCCCTATGAGTGTTTGGCCTTGAGAGTAGTGATTCACTCTATCTAAATTACCGTGGTGGGTTGAATGGCTTGAGCCTTCAGTAAGAGGCAGCAATGACTGCCTGATGGAGCCAACATGAAACTTTAGCTGGGGTGGTCCTAGGCACCGCAGAAAAGCTTTTGAACATTCAGAAGATTGCTGGAGAGTATTAAGCAACATATTTTTTTTGACTGCACCAAGCTTCTCAGCATTAGCAACAAAACAATGTTATCCATTTCTGCTGAAATGTGATTCACTTCCCTGAATGAAGCAATATAGATCTGAATGAGTAATTACAGAAAAAAAAGTTGTCTGCATGATCTTAGGGGTCATAAAATATGACGTGTATTCTGAGAACTATTCATGTGCCTCCTCATTCATTTACAGCTCGCTTCTCCAATCACTTGAGAAAATGGTTGCAGGAAAAAAAACAAACCACTCTTGGTTGTAGTGGCACAGTCATTTCCAATGGTTGCTATAATTGCATTTCCTGTGCAAATCGCTCAGTTTGTGGGGAAATAAGACAAAGGACAGAGTATTCATCTAAAAATGAGAAAGCCTATCTTTTCCTGATTAATTGTTGGCATATTGTTCTCAATTGGATGCACTCCACTTGCAAGAGATGACTAATTTTCACCTTCATTGTGAGGAAATTTGAGAAGAAGGAGATTTATAATGTGTATCTTTCACACCACAATGAATAAACAAATAGGATGATCTTTTCTAGATGTTGATATTTTATAGTGAGCAAAAATGTCAAGCAGGGCTCTGTAATATTTTGGTATTTCACACCATTACCATTAAGATAGTAACTATATGCATTCAGGGGAGGCCCAGACAAGAATAAAGTGTTATAAATGACACTGCAACAGTGGAATACAATGAAATGTAAAAGAGGCAGCATAAAATAAAGATGAAACTGTTCCTTCTGGTTAGGAATAGAGCAAACTGCATGTTTGAGCCAACCAAGTCTCTTTATCAAATGCACTACAATGAACAAACAGTACATGTTTGCTTTTATATCTCCCCCTTACCTGTCTCCTTCCAACTATCCCACATATAATTCACTAGGCCAACATTTCTTGCAGTGTCTGGCTTGAGAGCTGGAGCTACAGCAGACAGTCTGAAAATCCCTCTGCTTTCCAAAGAGCTTTCCTGAGGCCAAGGCTATGAATTGATACCCCACTGTTGCATTACTCTTGGCCACAGAGCAGAGCACAGGACAAGAATAATAATAGGACAAATCATTGGTTTATTCTTATAGTATTCACCGACTTGTGCCTTCTAGTGGTGGGGAGGGTCGTGCTACAGATGTCAATATCCTCCATGGGCATAGGTGATAAACTTTATGTGTGCTAGCATGTGTTAGGCAGTACAGTCTATACACGTGTGCGCACACAGGCATGCAGACACACTTTAAAGCCCACTGAGAAAAGCCTTCTAGCACTACTGATGTTTTGGAATTTTACTTCAGAACACCCTCTGCTTCTCTCTGCAAGAGGAACTAAGATGTAACCCGCTTACCCTCTGAGACTTGGTGCATGCTCAATCAGCAACATGATATGGCCCACGGCTCTGCGCTGAGGTCACTGCTGGAGTTGAGAAGACTGATCATGCATAAGGTAGCAACACAGTGTTTTCTCCACTAATGTGCCAGGCTAGACATGCAGCTTCTACAGCTAAAATTCAGCTGCATAGTCTGAGCTCCACCGTGAGGAATCTGGGATCCTCCTAAAACTCTTTGTGCTGAGCACTGACATGGAAAGTGCAAGTTTTTTTGTTTTGTTTTTTGTTAGACACAAAATACAAGTCATTCGGCTGTGAAATAATGTGACTTATCAAACAATTTTGGTCATCCTATGAAGCAGAACGCTGCTCCGATCTGAGGACTAATCCAATCTAATCAAGACGACTACTTTGGTACAACCCCAGTTGGAGGCAAAGTCTCTTGAGTGGCCCGGCATCACAATTCATTAGTGAAACTGGCCTTTAAAGTTTAATCTGGCGTGCGGTCGTTCTTAATTTTCAACCTCATCCCCTTTCCATTTCAGAGTGGCTCTCACACATGTCCACATCCTGTTAATCAATAATAAAAGTAATCAGGGAAGTCAGATGTACTGTCCTTCAAAATCTCTCTAATGCTCCTTTGCTTGACATCAGCAGACAGGGCTGTCTGCGTTCCAGTCTTCATTCACCTTAGAAAATACCACCCTAAGCCTCATCTGTCATGTATTGGCTGCAGCCTAACATTTCACTTTGTTTGGCAGACATTGATTTTTACCTCCAAGGTGTTGTCAAGGAGGCATCCAACTCATACATACCTCCTCTGCTGTCTCTCCAGAGGCTGCTTTAGAAGGAACTGCAGGAACACACACATACACACACAAAGGAAAGCTCACGGAAATGACTACAAGGTAGCCTAAAATATTGCCAAATTTCTTGAATAAGGACACTAGAAGGGATGAAATGTGTGGGTGATAAGCCGAGGCTTATCAAAGCAGCATTTCTCAGAGCCTATTTTTGTTGTTCGTGTACTGTAATAGACTTGGCAGCAAGTAATCCAGACTGAAATATATATTACAAATACACATAGAGTTCCAAAATGATTGTTGATGTGTATCAAAGCACATCAGATGTACAAGTGCAGCCCCATTGTGGTTTTTTACGTGCTCTCCATGCCAACTCATTCAGCCAAAAAAGAAAAAACCCCAACCATAAAACAGAAGAAGTCAAAACATTTGGTCACTAAAATGCCTTGAACCTACTTCAGTCGATGTAACCAGTCCCCCGTTCACGTTAATATTGTTTTCCACGATAGCAAGATAACAACAATTTATCAACTGCCATCTCACCACAGCCTCCATCCCACTTTCTGCACGCACACACAAATACACACATTTGCAGCCTAGTTGAGCAACACTTTATATTCATTAAGTGTCAAAATCTTATAACAAATAGCTGCCTTAAAAGAGCAACAGTATATTTTGTTTAAGAATTATTTGGCACCAATAAGAAATGATCTATGAAGCAAGCTTAAAGGTAACATCTTTCTGCAGTTTATTAATAATACAAACAGCAAAAGTAATTACGATAGCCCAGATTTACTGAGAATTTCACCAAAGTCTACAACAACTTTTAATCATCATCCCTGCTTCAAAAAATGCAGAGGAAATAATACACAAACTAAAACTTACATGTCAGCTCTGGAAATTTCACCCACTCACTTACAAGGTTGACCACTCTATCAGCTCCTGCATGTCTCATTAAACACTTGTTTGCTTGGAGGTGCATAAGTTTACTCACAGTTATTTTCTAGCCATTCCTCTTGCATGCATTTCTGGCTCTCACTGGGTACAATTGACAAGAAAGCAGCTTGAAGATGCATATCTAAAGAGGCATTCTAACAAACAAATGCGAGGGTATAGTTCCTGCAAGTGACATGTTTGCGAATGACACACCTCTAATGAGCTGTCTATAAGTATTTAGATTGAGTGTTGGGTTAATTTTAGCATGCTAGCATTCTGGGACAATGATAATATGTTAGTATTTAGCAGTTTTGGTGCTTTAAAAATAATTAGAATGCACATACACTGCTTGTTTGAGTCCATTAGAATACAAGTCAATCGTTCATACTGTTTATGCACTTTCTGCATGAATATTTATTTGATTGCAGTTAGACATTATTTGGGCAATTTTAGGCCATTTTAATATTTACCATGTTTACAAGTTCATAGCTTAGGTTAGCACGTTATCACGAAAATATAAAAACGGCATGCGTTTTAAATTTGATTGCAACAACAAAAAATAAAAGTATTATAAGGCAAATGAAATATAAAACAATTTATCTAATAGTTGTTGAGACAGCCTTGGTTGCACATTTTGGGTGAAACCAAAAACTATTAATGTCAAAACCTTTGTGGTATTAAATGAGAAAAGAGAACACAGTCATGTCGTCATCCCCTAGGATCAAAAACGATTATATAAATGTTGTTCAACAGTTTCTGGAAAGCACTGGACTAGTAGACACCAATGTAAGCATTACTACTTTGCAGAAAAAGCGTCACTATCTGAGTAAAAAGGTTCACATTTAGGGAACAGAGTATGTGTTAAAAATGACGTCTTTTATCGGTAAAAAACCTACTGCTTTTTTTTTTTTTACTTCTGCACTAAAAATAAATAAGAGGTAAGATGTAAATCTGATTTAACAATCTCAAAAATCCATTCTTCTTTTCTTTCCAGGTTCAGTCATGTACATTTTGATGTAGTATAACAGAAGTCCCCATCATGACACAGTGTAAGAGTGTCTTTCTCTAAAAGGGCACGACTAAGGTTTGGCTGTGAATCTCTCAGCCTGCTTAAATCTCTCTAAGAGCATGCATCATAAAGCTGCTCTGTTTTTAAAAGCATGTGATAAATATTCTGAATATTTATGAAAATGAAAGAGACCAGGAAGAACAACATCTTCATTCAGATGCACAGCAGACTGATAAATGTTTCTTACAGTTGACTGATTTATATATTAGAAATCCTCTCCAAAAAGGTCAGAAGTTCAGTTTCTGCAGCAGCTAAATCTTTTCGCTGTGCAAGCTGCTGAATTGTTTTATGCCTCCTTATTGTGACTCACTCTGGAAGAACATCAACTAAATGTTTGATATGAAAAATGTATACTTTACTGCAGCTAACAGCATAAGTGGAAAACATATCATTTAGACTAATGGTGGCAAATGCAATCATTGCCCTTTAACGGCTTTGATGAGTGTATGTATAGAACACCCCTAAACCTAATGATAAAACTTTTGACTGCAAAAATTGAACCGCATCTGCAGCTTAAGGATCTTTTCCTAAACGATAATAGCTGTGATATTTTTAGACAAGTTCACGCAGACACATATGTGTGATCTGTGTTTCTCAATGTGACAATGTGTGTGAGTGGGCAAATGATGTTAACACGGTGAGAGCAACGGAACAGCACTGAGCAGGTAGCAGTGGTGTGTCGACAGCATCCATGCTTCCCTGTGCACGCTCTCTATTTAGCCCCTTCATAACGACTCCGCAGAGCTGTGCATGTCTTCAGTTTGGTTGCTGTACTTGTAAACTATGCAATTTGCGTTTCATGCCACAGCAGGCATCAATTAGCACTTCTCTCACGCCTCTCCATCTGAACTGCATCAAATTTGGTTGTGTGCTGCTTGGAACATGATGTGAATTTGTCATGACTCAACTGAAAGGGAGGAAATGTTCAACACTGGGGAGCTCGCTTATTGCTCACCTTGGGCTTTTAAATCAAGACTGAATAGCAGATATTGTGCTTCATGATTGCAGACTGAAAAGGTATTCATCACTATTGCTGAATTATGCGGGGGAAAAAAAAGAAACAAAATGATTGTAAGGAAATAAAATACATTTTGTGTGGGATGCACCTGGATTTCTTTTAAATTGCACAGCACCAGAGTAAAGCAAACCTTTCTTGGACAGTTGTCACAGCACTGAAATTCAATAATTATCCTCGAATTGTTGCTGTTGTTAAAACTCTTTTGAAAAGGAAAATAAAATTTGCTGAAATCAGATACCTCCAAAGGCTTCAAAAGATCAAGCCTATTGATAGACAGGGAAAACTGAGCAATAGTGATTTTTTTTAGGTTTGTCAAATTTTACCGCAGAGTATGTTTTAGTAGCTAGTAACCAAAAGTGTGAAAGTGGGAAGCTGTAAGGAGATCTGAGTTGATATTTGGATGCACAAGATGGTAGCACTCATCAAAGTTATATGTCTCATCTTCAATAAACCACATTTACAGATTATGGTCTTTCTATAAATTTCTTATCTTTAACCATATCCCCATCATATAGTGCCTAAAGATCTGAAAACAGATGTGATGCTGTAAAATTGATTAAACTGAATCTATGCAGTAGCTCAGGTAAAAGACAGTTTTGGAATTGGTGTTGATGGAAAAATAAATTTCTCTCTGCAGTCCATTGTTTCTGTTGAAACAGCAACTTTAAATTGCACCGGCCTGCCTCGCAACAGCTCATCCAGCAGAACGTGCATGACTGTGAAACGTCTCTGTGGTGGAAGACACAGATCGTCCTTCAGATTAGGCTTAATCATGTTTGCTTTGCCTCAATTAGATAAGGGAGGTGCGCCATCAACACACGAGCTTTCTCATGCCTCCTCCAACGGTCCCTGTGCTTTTCCTCCCGCTCACCAAATGGCAGCAGTAGGAGGCAAAGGATGGTCCACATTCACACCCGGCTGAATCATTTCACACTGGAATACATCCATCAGAATAAAGATCATAAAAGCCAAGACAAGACTGACAATGGAAACTGAGAAGTGAAATCTGAGAGAAACGGCAGTAGCAGCAACATATGCTTTAGTATGACCATAAGTTGTCAATCTATTAAAAATATAGCAGCTAGTTAATATTCTTGCAAGAAATAATATTGTATGATAATGCTGTATATGCTTTACTCTTGTTCAGACTGAAGTGTACTGTAGTGTATTGATACACTAGAAAGCGCATCGTTTACACCACAGTCTGGAGTCACTTGTTTTATATATCAAGTTTCAACCATAATCCACAATGGACTGGTGCAAATTGCCATTTACCCAGTGTTTCCTTTCTATTCAACTTGTTTGATCTCTGCAGCATATTATGATGCTATATCATGACAGTAGAATCCATTCTAATGAAAAAAAAATCTTGTTCAAGAAGCATACTGCAGTTTGAAAAAGGTTCAACAACATAGGCAGCAACTCAACATGCAGTGCTCATAGTCCAGAGATACACTTCACTGCCAATCCGTAACGCTGGACATCATCTGATAACACATTTAATCCCACAAGACTATCCTTTCTCACTGTCTGTGCAAAAATCATGTCAAGATGGGGCGTTTAACATCACATTATGATAATTTATCACGCAGAGTAAATTTTCAATTCAAGAAATGAGGAAAAAAAATCAGATCCAATCTCTGCTTGATTTAAAACCTCAACGTGTTCCAGATATGCACAAATAATGTCAGACAATGAATTTTGACCTCATCCTGATGTTTATTCAAGGCACTGTCAATAATGTAATCCCTATGATTTAGTTCAAAATCAAATCTGCCACATTCAGGTGAAGGCCTTTTTCCTCCTACATATTCATAGCAGCAATATTGACTAAATGTCTTGTCTGGCTAAATACACAATGGGAAGTGTGATACTAGAGGATCAGTTTGTGTGAATATAAGCACAAGAGAAATGCATACAGGAGATTCTGGGATTACCTCTCAAAGCTAATATGCTATCCCAATCTCTTCAGTCAGGTCTGGACACTGAGGATTTACTGTAGCAAATGTTTAGGCAGAGAAGATAATAACAGTGGACAAACTACTATTACTGCATGAATTAGAAAGAATCAGAAGCTTTCCAGCAATGCCTAGCGTCAAAAACAACAGCCTCTGCTCTCAAAACTTCATGCTGTAAATCATACTTGTAGTGAGCTCACCTGCGGCTACAGTAGCCCTCAGAGGTCAATAACTATGGCAAGGCACATTTACCCAGAGTCTTTGTGTTCCCGGAGTGACAATAGAATCTCATTGTCAGGTGTTTAGTCAGATAAGGTCGTACACCCGCAGGGATTAGCGTCTGCTTTTCATCAATGTAATGCTTTAAAAACAGGTTTAGCAAACGTGCGGTGGATCAACCAATTTAAATGCTAAACCTCTTTCTCTCTCAGAAGATTGGGGCCAGGGGCTAAACACATACAGATAAACAAATCAACTTAGCTATAAAGACTTACAGCAAGGGAAACAAATGAATGACCCTCACACCTTTATTTGTAGACAGACTACTGGGGAAATGGTGATATAGCCCGCAAAGTGTTGTGGTGATAATACTTGCAGTGTCAAGTTCCTCAGTTAGATAGAGCCATCCTGAGGCACTGTATTCAAAGCTAAACATGCAAACAGTGCTTCAGGACTTTGCAATAACAGCAGCGGGAGGTAATTCTCAAATGTCACTGCTTCTGGTTTAACATAACTCGGTTGTTGCTATGTATATGTACAGTAAATATATGCAGCACCACTGCTCAGATGCTACCCACAGCAGTAGTTGAATTAGAAACTGGCTGGATCATGCTGGGAAGTGACATTACTCTTTGAGAGCAGCATAATGATCACTATCAATCTCTTTATTGTCAAGTCACATTAGTGAAATATCAGGGAGGAGTACTGGACAGGGGAAGGAGACCGCCGAGAGACATCCTGTACCATGGCGGCATGGCAGTGCATTAATCACAGCGGCGGGACCCTCTCTGTGTCCAAGCTGAAAACTGTCAGGGTAAACACTTCAACCAATAGAGATGGTAGTGTAACACTGGGAGAATATTCCTTGCTGGTGTCCCAACACACTGGCAGAGAATGCCATCTTTTGCTTTGTAACACATAACTGTCACAGCTTTCTCATTTCAGATTCACATTTTTCTCTTAGGCCATCTCAAAATGTCGCTTCTGCTATCGCCACTCATCTTTTTGAAGAAATACAGAGCCAGGCAGGGAGACAAAACGGTCATTATTTCATAATCAGCCAGGCTCAACAATGATTTCCTGCTGTAGATATTCAGCTCACTCATACCGAATGTAATAACAAGCAGGAAAGATGCTGTATTTTAAAACTATAATACCACATCTGACATGCACCATGAAACAGCTGGATGAACGCTTCATGACTTTCAAAGCCTATATGGAGAGCAATCCCGGAGAACTCGTAACGATTTCATCCATTAACTCCATCAATCTGAGTTTGCTCCATCAATTTCAGTTAGTGTCGACTGTCTCTGGCAGAGAGCTGCCACAAGTGCCCCGGCTAAAAGAAAAAAATAAGGAGGTGAAACTTTTTTTTAAGTCTTTGCGTCTAGTATAGCAGCACACATGTCATAGTCAAGTGGTTTATAAAACCACCCTTTCCCAACTCCACTACTGCCATCTAAATAATGAATACTCTGCCACTTGCAGTAATCCTCCAGCAGCCATTCCCAGAAATAGAACAAAGTCAGACAGAGCACTCATTCCCTCCCTTTCACTTTTCAAAACAAATACTGCTGATTCCTGAAAAACCCCTTCAAGATGCTACCACTCAAAACGTACAGCATGTTAATGATGTGCAGCACATTCGCAAACAACAAATTTTGTGAACTTTTGTTGCAGTGATTCGACATTCTTGGCCACATCTAGGTCGTGACTTCAAAGTTTTGCTTAGTCTCCATTTGAAGGCAACATCAAAGCATGGGTAAGCCAATGATTTCAAAAGGCATCAAGAGCTAACCAGAAAGGTACAGTAACTGTGAAGGGCACCTTTGGGCTTCCTATGATGGATGATAAGAAAGAGAAAAGACAGAGAAGGGAGGAGAGATGCAGGGCGGGGAGAGGTAGGAGAAATGGGTGAAAAGAGAAATTACTGGGGAGAGAGGTGAGCTTATATGAAAGGTATCCTTAATTAGATGTAATGTTTGCCCTCTTCCACAAACTCCTTCATGTGGTGCCAGGAAAAAAAAAGAGACCAAAGCTGATGAGTCTGGGGAGAAATATCTGCCTAAGTGGCCTTTTATTAAGGGATAAAAAGCTACTCTTTGCCTCTGTTCCCATCCACTGCCCCTGATTAGGAAAGAAGTGAAGGCGGATAATAGGAGGGGCCACAGATTTCTGACATGTCCTATTGTATCCAGATGTGACAACAGCCTGGCATTTGGCAGGTGAAACAACCTAACCTTTATCTGTCATCTTCACTTAAAAGGAGACGATTCCGTTGCAGGAATTCTAGAAAATATCAGTGTTTCTGTATAACATCATATCTAGCCTGAGGAATCCTCACAAAATCAATATTAAACACAACAACCACTTGTTGTAATCAATATTTTCACTACTCGTTCTCACTCTCATTGGAAGTGCGTTGGCACAAAAGTCAGAAAAATTTAGTTCGAGTGGCAAAATATATTGACACTCAAAATATCCCAAGGTGACGTCAAATGTATAGCATCATTATGAAAATTAACACTTAAATTGGCTATGACAGTGAACCAGCAAATAGCGATGATCTAAATAGGTATTATGATTATGCTCCTTTTATCTAAAAATGTGTCTGACTTTGGCACTTGCAGCAGCCTTGATTGATCAAATGACATGCTAATGAAAGCTCTGAGACTGAGAGAGATTAGATGGCTGCCAAGTTTTGACCCTGGATGTGAAAACATCACGGGCTAGGGATGCTCTCATAAAGCTGCTAAATGGCTTATTTCACCTCCAGCTCTGGTAGCCACCCACTGGCATCACCATGTGGATAATGATACCCGTAAATGTCCACAGTAAACAGCTGACGAACTGGGGCTCCAGACTTTTCCCATCGCCATTACATGAGGTAAGGACCATCATTATCCTATGAATTCTGGTCACTACAGCAAGACAGCCACAAATGTGCTTATAGGTGTTATGAACAACTCATTAGCACAGACTAGATGGTGGTAAAATTCAATAACAGCGTAACATGCTGAACTTTTATTATCCAGGAAAGTTGGCTGCACCCTGCCAAGTGTATAAGACTGGAGCAAACTCTGACTACACAGAATTTAAAAAGGTCAAATATAAAGATAAAGAATACCAAACACAAACAACACTTTCACAGGCAGTCAGAACCCTGTAGTTTGTGCCCACCTGTCAGTTCAACTCTACAATTTACACACGGGGGAGAACTATCTGCCTTTTTTTTGCCACCATGACATATTTTCTTGACACTGAAGAGTTTGCACTGCACAAATTCCTTACTTTCTTACTTTACCAGAGTATTCATATTATGACATTTTATACTGTACTTCTCACACTGCTACAACTATGGTACTCTTAGTATGACTCAAGACCAGAAGCTTAAATTTAATATTCATTTCATTGTTTAACAGCGAACATGCACAATTTATTCGTTGCACTCCATATAGTTAAAACCTCAATTGTACTTACTAAAAACAGCCACGTCAAAACTCATAATGTAGTTTGATCATTTTAATATTAGTTATATAGTTTAATTACACACTTTCTGCATTAAACTGAAAAAGGAACACGTTCATTTTTAGATAATATCACACATGGAAATACTGCAGCTTTCTTAAGAACAGAATTCAGTGTTTGCTCCAAATTTCAAGTCTATAATTTAAAGTCCTCTATTGTGTTTCTATTATTGACACTGGCATTTAAACACCTACTGCATGTTAATTTTCAAATCCGTATGATCCATGAATGCAATTCCATCTGCCAGAACATTCATTTTCACTTCATTTTTCAGTCATCGAATGTGAGCGGCGATGTGAGTTCAGCCTGGCTGTTTGACACAGTGAACAACAATCATCTAATGCAAAGTTTAGTTTTTCACCAGCATATTTCAGCGCTGTTAATACGACAATGTTCAAGTTATTAGACACAGTAGTGACTCTTTATTTTCTTATTATTGTAAATGCTATATTGAATTTAACATTTAGGTTATTGCAATTAAATTAAAAATTTTAATTACAATTTCCCAACAGACACTGGCTAAAGCTTTCAGGTGTGCTGATTTCTCATCCACATTATTTGACTGAGTTTTAATTAAAAACAAGGGTTCACTCTCTCCCACATGACACCACTCTGAACAATTTCACACTCACATGCTTTCCAAAAACCTTATTAAGATCATTTTAGATGTGGAAATGAAGATAATGCACGGGACAAAAAAGCTTTGTCTCTTGAGGAATCAGGTCCAGGTGCTGTTCTAATTTTTAATTGATTAACCTACCTCACAATCTAACGAATCTATGTATATGCAGAGTGGACAGCTGTACTTTATATAGCATATATCCATTGTTCTCTTTATATTAAAGGGGGAAAGGTGTCAGAAGGAATGCTCAGGAATATAAGTTTCTGCATCATTTTGATTAAATACATAAGTCAGGTTTATTTTAGTTTTAGGTAAAAAAGGTAAACTCACTGTAATTCACTGACTAAATTAAGACTTTAGCAAATGTATTTACCATCTATTTTTAGCGATTCTTAGTTTAACGTTTAAGGCTGGTGATGCTGTTTTCACCCTGGTTTTAAGGTGAACCACACATAAATTCAGAGATAGGCATAGAGAAATTGTGCGCTGTCCAAGAACAAAGTCCTCATTCAGATATTGCATAAATTAAACAACAGTTCATCCTTTCATTGCATAAATTATAGAACAGTTCATCTAGAAACCACGCCATAATGCACAACAGCCTTTGTTGGCTAAGGCTCTCACTGGCCCTGAGCGTCCTGACGTGTGTTTGCCAGTAAGACTAAGAGGAGAATGAGACTGGCAGAGCTGACTGGTGAAACATGAGATAAGAAAATTAAAACAAAATTGCTCAGACCTCACTGTTGATGCAAGTGCCGAGCAGCTGTCGTCCACTGAGAACAACCATGAATCAAAAGCAAGCCTGCGGGAAGTATTGATAGTCCATCCGTGCTCTATTATTTGATACTGAAGTTATCGTTCATATTCTGAAAGCACATGCATGCTGCCGTTCGAACTTTACCCCTTTTTTAGCATTTCCGACTCAGCGTGTGCAGAGGTAAATTTTCCATCTTCTCCAGAGACATGAGTCCACTCTTTCAATGTAATTACCACTGACATATATTAAGACGGCTGTATCACAATATACCAACCTCCTCAGCACCATGTCCACCCCCTCAATTACTCCAACACACAGCTGCACAGGCAAATAGGACCGAAATCCAGCTATAGCAAAAACAACATCACCAAGAGACTGCTGCTTCGAAATTACAAACCTAATGAATGTTAAGATAAGCACAAAAAAAAAAAAAAGGATGCAAGTAATTATTTTTCACTCATTCCAGCAGCTAAAAAATATATATGTATTCACCTTCCTCCAGAACTCACCTCATGGCCCAGAGAATAATTCATAGTGATGCCTCATAAGATGCATTGCCCGCAGAAGAAAGCCTCATTGCATTTACCTGCTCACATTTCCCTGTCACCTGTAAATGTATGTGGGACTGCCACTGTATGACCCTTTGCAGTACTCAGACTTATTCCTCTGTTGATGCATCTGCTCTGCTTACATTGGCTACCACTCGCTACACACCAATTACTCTTTGTCTTTGTAGCTATTGGTCTGCTAAGCACTTCAATCCATCTCTGTCTCCGAGGCCATGACGTCAACTCGAAATGATTAATCAAAGGCAAGTCAACACCCAAAAAGCAACACCTATGTCCCCTGTTTGCGTACATTACCCATAATACTTCATGGGTATCATGTGAATACGGAATGGGAAAAGAATTACGAGACCAGCAGTTTCTTTTAAAGCATATGATATCTAATTGTTCTTACACTGTTTATAAAGCTCAGGGCGATATTTTCTCATATTGCATTTCATACAATATTAAGGTTCCATTTCCCCCATTTCTTGCACATAATAAAGTGCCAGTACTAATGACTTGAGAGAAACAATAATCCCTTTACCATGTGTGCTTATGCGAAAGAGCAATGCACCACAAAAATGCTTCCAGGTTACCAAGAAGCAACCTGAACCTGCTGAATGAGTCTTATCTTATTCTATAGTGCAAATATTTCCAAGCCTGTGGACATGATTTTTACCAGATGGCTATCATCAATTTACACGTGTTAGGCTGCAGTACCATTTTAAACACACACCACCCCCACATGAAAAAGATCCATGAGGGGATTGGAAAAAAAAGAAGAATACAATAGGCTGTAGATTCCTACAGTAACAATAAGGCCTGTCCAAAGAAAAGATCTGCTTCTGCACAGCCCTTGCAATGCATTAAACATTATTTTGCCACATCCAAGTTGTTGACAGATGGAATTCATGTTCAACTCTAGATTTGTCAGCACAGATGTCCAGGAACAAACAGCAATAATGAAATACAGTAAAAAGAAACAGAAATGCAAAACAGATTCGATTTTGGATTATTTGAATATGTTTATTCCAATAAAAAGAACTTGCTGTGTTACCTTGAAGAATCTCTGTAGCAATTTCCCACTGAGGCTTTACTGTATCAAGGTCCACTTCTCAGGATGCGATGATGCTGCTTGTATTGGATTTACAAACGCTCTGGATCTCCTCCTCTTCCCACTGCTGCTAAGCGAGCCACACACTGCACGAGAACACTATCACACTGACACATGGATGGCACTCAAGCGATGTCAAAAGGGTTAAAACCTAGTGGACCGGAAAGTCACACCAGCATCGTTCTAGTTGCCAGCCACCGCTGCCGCACTCTCCAGCAGCTCTTCACCACCTCCCCCTTCTCTTTTCCTTTTTTTTTTTTTTTTTTTAAACTCAACCTATCTCATGGGCTTCTCCCCCTCCTTATGCGAGATGGTAGACGAGAGCGCTGGGCGATTCGCACCACTCTATCATGGATCGTGTTACGCTGTCTGGCTGTAGCGGCGGTCACAGACGATAGGCTGAGGAGCTTTGCGTGTGTGTTTACCCCTCCGAAGAAACAGCGGCATAAGAGAAGAGGGAGGGAGAGGTGGGATACCACCCTAAAACAAAAAAAAAAGAAAGAAAAAAAATGGAGCGGTTTCCAGAAAAGATTATCGAGCTAAGTGACAAGCTTTGACAGAAAACCTGGATGTGAATTCATGAGGGAGAGTGCCGCTGAGGTACGGCATGCAGACCTTAAAGTGCCACTTTTAAATGGCTCTCTTTCACTTTGACATCATTTGGTTATCACATTCTAACACGAGCTATGATTCATCTTTGCTTTGCTGACCTACATATTGGATACCCTTTGTCTGTCATATTAATTTATTCTTTTATGATATCTTAAGCTTAATTATAGCATATACAGTGGTATAAATGTGATCCTTACAGCTGCAGACAGGAGCAGTGTAAAAGCAACAGCCGCATTTGCCATTGGAAATGTTCATATTATGTGCTCTGAAATTCCAATCATGCATTTGTAGTTTAGAACAGTGACAACCAAAAATAATTCATTAATGCCACACTTTTATATGATCTGTCAACACGGGGATGAGAAGCCGTCTTGTTTTGACCTATTCCTATTCATTACGTTGCCAGGGTTGTTTGTTTACTTTTGACAGCCTTTTGAAAAAGAAATCTATGTTTGTTCTGATATAAGACATACTTTCAAAAACTGTACTTATCAAAAGAAAACAGTTTATTTCCATAGTCCACTGTGAACTGGAAATGGCTTTGTTCTAATTAGCTTTTTTAAGTTGTTTTCTTCAAATGTAATCTAACAAAGCGAACTGTAAACCCAAGTAAACACATCACTATGTTCATTTGATAGACGTTGCTATATTTATTGTCGTTATGTTGTACTTCTAATTTTATATGATTTTTTGTTTTTGCACTTGAGTTGATTAGCATCCTGGTTTTGATTTGATTTGCTCCTGCAAATTACACAAATCTATAGTGATTTATATAATATCACCCAAGGATGTGGCTTTTTTATTACTCATATTTCCAGCCGTGCATATTTCGTCAAACTCTGCCCCCTATTAGGAATTTAGGAAATTGTCTAGACATCGTTTATCTAAAGCCTAACACATTTCTCAGTTTTAAATTTTATCCAAAGCCAACTAACATCTAGAAGAGAGATGCTATAGATGCTAAGTTTAGTTTAAAAATCTAGAAATAATATCAACAGACAGGATTAGAATGAATTCTATGGTCAGCTTTACTTGACTTTGCTTCCTGGTGATAACAATACCTAGTCAGGTATTCCAGCTATTCAGTGTTACACTTCAAAGTTGTTGAGGCAACAAGAGGAAGACAAGCTGAAAAAAGAATTCCAACGTGTGCAAAGGCCAAGATAATATCAGTTGGAGTCAATTGTATATCTCAAGTTCTAAAAACCTCTATTTCCAATAATAGAACGCGTCTTTCCTTAGACCCTTGTTAGCTTCAGAAACTTCACACCTTCAGCTCATAACAGGCTTTGTGTTTGCTCTAAAGCCCAAAGTAGAACAGCCTGCCTGCCATCATTAGGGTTATTTCTTAAAACGCTGGAAAGCTCTTTGAGAGCTATAGATAAAATCTATGAGTGCCCATGTAATTACAGTGTATGTGGATCAATAAATGGTTTAATACAGTATTGGCTTTGAAGATATCCTTAACACAATCTGCAAAAAAAAACAAAAAAAACCCTTTCTTTCATTTGAAACATCAGACAATAGTGACCTTTAAAGCTAAAATAAAATGCCAGTAAATTGTCAAATTCATTATTATGTGTTCAAATACTATGAAAATATGAAGATTTTATATAAAGTCATGTGTTTTAGGCTCAAAGGTGTGGGCTTGCTGGTGAATGCAATCCAGAGGTCATCTTATTCAGCATGTGGTTGCAGTAAAATACACGGTGGAATCAGCTGTTTCCTTTTTTGGGTTATTACATTTTTTTCACTAAACAGTATTAGTGTCCACTTTAATTTATAGGCACTGCTTGCAAAACAGTGTCTGAAATAGAAACTATAGTCATCATATTTACATAAAGGTTCAATTCTTACCACATATGCAAGCGATTATGCTAGATATAAAACCATGAGATTATTTTTCAACCTTTCCCTGCCTCCATGTACCTACAGTTTTTTTTTTTATCATAGCCTGTATGAGATGGATGCAGCTACTGGTTTATGAAGTTCCATTTGATGGCTCATCTGAGCTTTTGGATGTCTCCAACTTAGTTTTTTACATTTTTGGATGAAACAAAAGACACCGCTCACGTGGTTACAACGCATCCCACCCAAAATCACACCATGTTTCTCTCTACATGGGGACATAAGTTACAAAATGAAAATCATGTTGCATTACGTAGCAATTTAAACGACTGATTAAAAACATAAACTTATCAGAAAAGTGGTTACAGATAAATTAAGCAGTGGGGTTTTTTGTCCAAAGACTTCTTTGCAATTAGACTTTTTTGTAAGCAGATAAGTTGCCCCCTGTTGAACAGTGAGAAGAATGCATCTTTAAAGCACTTGGACTTGCATTCAGATCAAAAAGCCATTTACCTTTTGTAAAAGGGTCTGTGGTTTTTCTAATTCTACTTGCCCTCCCTCCTGTATATGTATCTGTTTTTAATACCAAAGCATCTGTTTTAAATCTCTATAAAACATACCTGTTTAACTAAATAATGTGCAATGCATTTGTAAAAAATGCTGTTGACTTTTCTACTTAGAAAACTACTTCTTCTGATAGGAGTCTAATAGGTCACACAGTGCTGAAGTACATCATATCTTCTTGCAAAATCAATTTGGCATTTCATTTTTTTAAATTATCATGTGGACGCAGCCGTCTGTAATAATCCACTTTAATGATCAACAACTAAAACAGCAAAGAACCGATAAGACTTCTTTGAAGGTGGACATCAAAAGTGATGCCTCTGGGGTTGAGAACAAGGGAGAGCTTATTTGACATTTTCCCAGTGCAACCACACATTGACTCAAAGAATTTGGTCACGCCTGTGGGCTCAAGTAGGGAAATCTGTTTGGAGTTTGGTCTCCAGCTCTAGTAATCAACGAGTGCCCCAGTTCAGTACGGCTTGAGTGAAATTCATATTGAGTGGCCCATATTATATTCATCCTTCATCCTGAAGAAAAGGTATTTGAGACCTAGTGTAGGACAGACTATTTTAGGAAGGAAACATTTTTACATTAGTCACTTTAGAATACCTTGGATATGATGTCAATTTCCATTCTTTGGGGAATAACAAACCTCATTATAATTCCCACAGGATATGTCTTAGGCGGAGGGTAGAATTAAAACTAGACACAGTCACGTGGGTGAGTTAAATCCTTATCCCAATGCAAGATAAATGTTCAATTATCAGATTGAAAGTCTATTTTTAAAGATAGCCCACAACACAACCAATACACTGTGTAATATTTGTTTTACTGTGTTGCTGGTAATGGCCAAAAGAGCAAGAGGTTTAGTTTGGTCAAGAAATAAATATCAGTCTGTTCGAATACCTACCTTTTTTTGACACTCACCCATCAACATTTATCCTCCTGCTGTCAAAGCAAGTTGACCCTAAAAGCCCCCCTTGATACCAAACCAACTCCAGCCAAGCAGCTCATTTCCACTACAGCACCATGTGCAAACAAAAGGGGGCAGGAGAAGCAGGGGGAAAAAAGCAGTCACACAAAGATGCTGCAGTAAATTTTACCCGAGTAAACAATATGGGAAACGGGCCAGGATTTTCTTCACATAATATGCTTAATTCTGCAGCTTAAGGGGGAAAACGGACTCTTATTTCTACTAAAGAGCTGGTGCTAAATGGCGGCTATTCAGCCCAGTTTCAATTTTGACATGCCAAAGCTGTCTGAGGTACTCAGTTACTGGGGAGTGGGATGTGGGCGGGGGTGGTAGATCTCTTTGCTCTCCTAGAGCACTATGGTTTCAGTCCAGCTGGCCTTTAGAATATGGATTATGTGGTGCCGTGGCCTGGCTCTCGCTCCATGGGGGGCTGGACAGGGTGCCCAGCTTCAGCGGACTCCCCACCGAGACCCCTGGGTGAGAGGACGCTGAGAGCCCTCTCGGTTCTCAAGGCTGGATCGTTGAGAACGTGGCGGTTGCTTCCCACACCAGCACCATACGTCAGTGTGTGACAGAAAACTCGAAAAAAGAAAAGAAAAGAAAAGAAAAAGAAGAAAAAAAAATGACAGTGAAAAGGAAGATGGCGGGGAGAATGATGGGGGAGGGTGACTGGAGTGAGAAACATCGAGGAAGCAGCAGAAGCAACAACTGTTATTGTGGCAGAACTGCGACACTGCATTACTGCCAATCACAATGCCTGCTCTGCGAGGGGAAAAAAGGGGTGGGGAAAAAAATAGAAGAAGAACCTTGGGAGTGCAGTGCAGTAGATTTACCTTTCAAAAAAGTCTGGGGCGATAATAAGTATCCAAATGACAGCTCTGTGCCACCGCATCCCAACTAAAGTTAACCAGAGGTCCTAATGTCGAGTGCCAGCAGCAGACACAAAGGTCTGAACAGTGGGGCACCAAGGCAGCTAGCACAGCATGGCTAAATGGGGCAGGTGATTTCCCATCTCCTCCACTGCCCTCAAGGCACAGCCAATCACTGCTGGGGAAAAGTGCCGCACCAGCCTGCAAGCTAGGAAGCCAGTGAGTGGAAGGGTTAGAGAGGGAGCTGGAGTCTATCTGGGACCATGCATTATTCACATGCATTGCTACGGCACTAAGACCTCCACAAAGGAAAGGCCTCAGGTTCCATCAGTGCCGACTTGTTTCCAATCTATTATTGATGGCAACACTACACCATATACTTTTCCCTGATTTACTGGATTCTATCATTGTTTCTATAATAAAGGCTATTTCCAGTAAAGTCAGAACAAATGAGCACAATATTTCCAAGCATGGTGCCAGTGGGTGCTTCTAGTCACTGGGACCTTTCAGAATTGGCTTTAATTACACAAATCATGCCCAGTGTTATATCATTACAAAAACGAAAGATCTTTTTCATTGAAATGGGGAATGCACTCGCCCTAATATACACAGCAAAACCTGAAACATTTGTGTGAATCATCAATCATGTCAAGGTAGGTTACCATGCAAAATTAATTTCAGCATGGAGACCTCCAGTTAGACCTAAGTGAAATAAATGAGGTATCCAATTACCACATTATGATCACATGCAGCCGCTGTTAAAAAAAAATTTAAAAAAAAATGCACCGACAAAGTTAAACACTAGCAGCTCACCAGTATTGAGAGAAGAATTCAAGCTCCCAAACTTTTTTGTTTATAAATTCTTTATTACTTTAGGTTGGCGACTGTTTCTGAGCCTGCTTACACAATGCTGTCAGCTATTTTTGTATTGTTAGACAGCAAGGGACGCAGACTGAAAAGGCACAATGCAGACAGTGTTATCAGTATTAAACTACTGGGTGACAGAAAATATTCATTCAAATTAACACTTGTCATATTATAAAATGGGTCAAGAACTTTTAAAGGAGTAGTTTGATACTGAGATATTCTAGTAAGCAGAGATGAAATGGCACACTATCAGTTTGTGTATTTTATTCTTGATTTGTATCAAAAAGCTAAATTATCCTTTATATTAAGATTTTATCAGAGTATGTTAAAAAAGCTTTGACCCTTTAATTCAGACGCCGTCCACATTATTACCATGCACACATCAAAGATTTCCCCTAAATCTCTGCAGGAAACACAATCAATCTGCTCAGTATGCGAGGCTGGGACAGCAGGCCATCTCTCCCTTTGAGGATGTCGACGCATTTGACCGATGTGCAGTCGATCCTCCAGATTGTGGCTAATCATCATTACCGACTGCTGAAACAATGACTTTCCTTCAGCCCACTCAGCTTCAAGAAGGGCACAAGGGACCTGCCAGTTTTTCTTATGGTGGCTTAACACTTAAGTTGGGATTTAAGGAATTAGGGCAGACTTGGACACAACAAAATGTGCACTCTGATCATCCAACCAAGTCATCAACTATGGCCTGGCTCCCAATGCAAAATCTGCCTCATGAATTACACAAAATTCAGCAGATACCGTATTTTTGGGGAAAGTGTAACAGTGCTGCAGATTCAGTTGAGGGAGTTTTATTTTAAACATTGTAGCCTGAAAACAAATGATGACTGCTGCATATTCCTAACAGGAAAAAAAGTATAAGACAATGGGAGGAAAATGAGGACAGATGCATAGAAGGCAGTAGTAGGGGAATTCTCTAAAATGGACAGTGGATTATGAAAAATGACTTCTTCCTTACAATGCTTAAAGGTTAGGTCTCTATTACACAGAGAGCAAAATGTCAGCAGTATCCCCTGAAAGAGTGGACTGTGATATTAATGGAGAGTCCAGGGAATGGGCTTCCCCTGACTGAGTTTCCCCTCTACTAGACACATTATTCATGTAGTTGTCAGCCCACACCTGGTGCATATAACACTAACATCTACAAACTAAATGATGGAAAGAATATAGCCCACCCTGGTAGGCAGCCAGTGGTGAAATGAATGTTGTTCATGAAGTATAATGGAGAGTAAAAGTACTGCTACTAGATAATCTAAGGGCTCTTCACCCGCACAACTGAAGTTGTCGCCCAGGACATATTAGCATAATGTTCAATTTTGTAGCTAATACTATACTTTCATTTGGCACTTAGCTACCTCTGAGACTTGCATGGATGGGCAAAATTAAGCACAGGGTCTGTGGCAAAGCTACCCTCAAGAACTGTAGGCAGAAAACCTGCTACCACACGCAATGGAGATAGTGCTTCATCTCCAGCGAATGCTGTAACAGCCTTGGAACTGAGTCACCACCCAAAATAAACTGTGGTATGAAATATTAAAGGAGGAAACGAGTTATCATTTGTTTGAACTCCTATGTACAGTTTTTTTCTTTATCTCTAGTCCTGACCACAGAAGCCCTTATCAAATTCCTCAAAGCAATTATCAAAGCATTTTCCGTGTAATCTAACCACATAACATTACTTAGGACATAAATGATAAAAAACTGTTGCGTTCTGTGGAAATGTGATAGACCCAGACAGAATGACATGATGATTTAATGTGTTACACAGCGAGTCATCAGTCACACAGCCACCACTTTATCTAAGATGCAAAATGGCTTCTGCATGAGGCACACTGTGGCACTGGATTATTTGTGAGTAATATTCTTTTGCCATGGTAAATATATTGTGTCATGCAGCAGAGGGTAGAAGAAAAATTCTCTCTCAAGCTGTTTTAATGAAGTCCCAAATGTCATCCTCATACTTCTTTCAAGAGCAAACTCCAAGAAACTCCTCTTGAAGCCTGACTGTCCCTCAGTGCATTTTCGAGTGATTTGAAAACAAGTCACTATTGTGAAAGGCAGTCTAAGAAGTACAAGAAAAAACAAAAAAAACAACAACTGCTCCACAGAAAAGAGTAAGAGATGGGCAGTAAACTGGTGGTTTGGACTATTACAATCTTTATGACTGAAGACATTGGATAAATTGTGGAGGCGGCAGCGTGCTATGATTAGGGATGTCTAGAAATCTCTTTCATCATACAAAACTAGTTAAATGATAGAACGGTTTTGCCAATCCTGTGCCAAAAATTACTTTAATAATCACCATTTTATGATTCATTTGAAATTACCCATTACTGCTACATCTTTACAAAAAGGCTACAAGAACAAGGGATTTCAGCGTAACATTAGAGAGAAAAATGTCAGTGTAATTTAGTGATTTTGGTAAGTGGAAGGGAAGCACGTCAGAAGCCGAGTTTGAATTAGAACCAACACATTTTTCTCTCAACAATACTGAGGAGAAGAGGAGGGTGGACAGCCAATTACTGGAATACTGTGTGTGTCATTTTGACACCACGCTTGGGTTTCTTCGCCAATGTATTAAATGTACCAGACATAAAGGCTACGCTGCAGTAATGATTGAAAGACTGAGCATTTTCGCATAAACAAACTAATACGGTGTCACTGTTTATTTTGACAACTTATGTCATCCTGCATTTAGTCACTGTTTGTACTGTGCAGTTTAAAATTAAGCTGAAATAACACACTAATGTGAAAGGATGTTTCATCTATGTTAAGATGTTATTCCACTTGACTAAGCATTTTTTGGTTGAAGTGTTTCTTCATTATTTCAAGGTGCTTTCTTCTACGAGTTGAAAAAAAAAGTTGATAAAAAACAAGTGGCGGTATCAGTTCGACTTGTGTTTAATCTACACTGGGCAACTTTGCATGTTGGCAGCTCCGAATGGCAATTACTGCAAACTGGACACAAAAATCATGTAAATGAATTGTAAACAGTAAGCTCAAGTTTGCCAGTTTGGCCCGTCTACCAAAAGTGTGGGCGATGTGACAATTTTAGATCATGGGTAATCTCAATTTGGCATGCAATCACTTTTTCAGAGAAATCATATCGATTATATCATTAAAAGATGCTATATCGTGTTTAGGTAAATTATTTCAAAATGTTTGTCCTGATGTCATTCAACTGTTTTTCCAATGAGGCTCTCAGCCCATGGAGAACCTCCAAGCTCAGTGTTTTAGACAATGGCTCTTGTTCTGGTGCCATTGCATGCTAGGACCACTATTGACAGCTGCAGTCGAAGCACTGTCCTCAGACCAAGAAGGTCCTGAGTCCAATCCCACCATCAGGCCAGGGTCTCTGTGGAGTTTGCATGTTCTCCCCGTGTTAGCATGGGTTCTCTCCAGCCTCCTCCCACGATCCAAAGACATGCAATTAGAGGGGTTTGGTTAACTGGTGATTCTAAATTGTCCATAGGTGTGAATGTGAGTGTGAATGGTTGTCTGTCTCAATGTTTTAGTCCTGCGAGAGACCGGCGACATGTACAGGGTGTACCCTGCTTCTCGCCCTAAGACATCTGGGATAGGCTCCACCCCCCTGCAACCCTAAATTGGATAAGTGGAAGAGAATGGATGGATGGATATACATAACAGCTCTATTCAAACAATAGTATATATATAACATAACTAACTAACTTCACAGTTAGTATGAAGTTAAATTCACTCATCTTAAACTTTTTGAACAGATCACAGCACCAATCTTTTAGGGTTTTTGCTAAATTGAAAGAATTTCCTCCCTTGGTCTGAAAGCACGAGGACATCATTGGCACATTGCCTTTGCAGATTACTTATCAATTCAATTCAATGTACTTTATACATAGCACCAAATCACAACAACAGTTGCCTCAAGGTGCTTTATAGTGTAAGGTAAAGACCCTATAATAATGCAGGAAAACTGAGAAAACCCCAACAATCAGATGACCTCTTCTGAGCAAGCGCTTTGGTAACAGTGGGAAGAAAAAACTTCCTTTCAGAACCAGGCTCAGGGAGGGGCAGTCATCTTCTGCAACTGGCTGGGGGTGAGGGGAGGTCATCTACCTCGAACACAAAGTACTCCCATACCCGACTCCTACTGTCATTCTTATCAATAAAGTGACACATACTTAGACAATAGCTGCAGTAGTCGGCATTTTCTATGTACTTTCTATTTGGTATGCTTTAGGGCATCCTTCTTTTCAGCATGTAAGGATAGAGGAGAATACTGGTAGGCATACGCTACCCCTATCAATTCCAGAAGAATTGTAGGCACAGTACATATGCTGGTTATGATACTATCAAAAAAACAAAACAAAACAAAAAAAATCAAAGAACAATCGCATCGAATTTTAGTATCAAATGTCATAACTATTATTCTGGTGACATTTGTAATTATGGATAAAATCGCAGTGAAAACAGGATGCTCTGAAACATGGTTTTTAAGTGAGTCACAGTGATTTAATCTAAAAAGATTTTGATATTCTTTTTGGCCAGGTCACCCACCCTTAGCATGGTCAAGCCTGCTCTGGATATAAACTCAGTTTGTGTTGAAAATGTACCAGTGAAAATGTACTAGTGGGTAGTACATTTTGTGGCAAAAGAAAATCCAGTTGTAGCCTCTATGGTGGGATAGCGTCTGACAAAATGTTCTGACATGGATCAAAATTTGTTAATTTAATAAAGTTACTTCTGATAATATCAGTGCCTTTGGGTGTAGATTAGGGTTGCATAATTTTGATTGGAGGGGATGGTAGGCTTTATGTTATGCTTTCACTGATGTGCACCGTTTTATGTGACTAACTGTGTTAACTTAGGATTTGAAAAAAAATCCTAAATTTTTATATTTTTTATGTATTTGTTATATCTAAGGCTCACAGCTGTAGTTTAGAAAAATAGGAAAAATATAGTAATGTATAAAAACAAACACACAAAGCCTAGCATGGGTTAATTTACTTAAATGTAAGCATATTAAAAAAATAAATAAAAAAGTTAAACGAGACCTGAATGACTGAATACACAGCGGTATATCAGCTTTGGCAACAATCAGGATTGAGCATGTTGCAATATACTTTGACACATTTCCTTTGTAAAAATCACTCTTTAAACAATCACCCAGACTGTTCCTATCTGCAATGATTCTCCTTTAGAGCTGCCATGCAAAACTCTCCAGACAGCTCCTTCAGGTAATGTAGAAAAAGACAATAGGTGGAAAATGCTCTAACCTATTTGCCAAATGGTCTGTCATCTAATGCCCTGGTGCTGTTCTATTGTCTAATCCTTCTGCTGAGGCCTCTAAAAGGATACATCGGTCTAATAAGATGAATGGGCTTTGACCCTGGAGCTGCTAAAAGCCAACCTGGCCAATTTATCTGAGTGACCTCTACTCTTGGCAGAGACGGGCCTCACCTCTTTTGGAAGCCTTTAGCAGGATCAATAGCACAGACGCAAAACAATCCAAAACAATGAGCGTCTAGAAGTTGGGACTCAAGAGCTCATTGCCTTTTTATGACCCTGGATTATATACTTAAGATCAAAGACTAGCATTTGATCATTTCGCTGTATTATCAGTCTCTTTCTACCTTGCCGTATCTCTTTTGTGGTGATAACAAAACCAACAACAACTCCAATATCTAAAGAAAAGTCCTTGAAACAATGTAAATAATGCCATGATGGAGTTTTATTTCACCTAAAAGTCTGCCCTAATTCAATAATGTGTTCTCAAATTCAAATGGCTAATGTAAAACAAGATCAACACACAAAAAAAGCTAGCTTTATAGTGAATCACGAGTAATTTAATTATACAAATATCAATCACGCCTAGTTCAGGGCCAGGATTGGTACATTGTGAAGTTCATTTTGACGGGAAATGAGATTTCTTCGGCTAAATTAAGGATTCTGTTTCATGTTCTGTTTGTTGGTGTTGGGTTGTGTTTAACCTAGATAAAAGGCCCAGCTTGGATGTTCAAGGCAAGATATGAAGAAGAGAGCCTTTTACATGAGAATATGTTTTCTTTCTTTGAGCATGAATCAGTTTACATGGTATACAATATCAGTCGTTGGCCTCAAATCTATATCTGCAAAGTGCTTAGGTTTGCATTGGTGATTAGATGAATTGAACCGAGAACAGTCTGTTACTTGAGTATCCTTCATAGCTCGGATACCTAATGCCTTTTCCCTGCCTCTGAAGTGACCACAGTTTCAGGATGCTTTGCTCTGGGCGCTTGGCCAGAAAGCTTTATGTATTCTGATACCATTCATTTTTAATCAGGACCAGAATATCCTTCCAAACCTCTGCAAGCTGCCTTTGGCTGCACGACTTCAATTTTGTTATGTTTTAATTGATTTGGCAGTCCTCCTTATTGTTGATAGTGTAAGTTGACTGTTACTATTGCTAATATTCCAAGTGAGAACTATCGCACTACTCATTTGAATATTTTCTATTTTTCTCTCTTTTTCTTCTAGTTGCAAAATTATACTTTTTCCCACTATAGTATGGTGTGAAACTATTGTCTGTTCAGCACATTTCACTCAGCTCTCCAAGCCGACATACCTATCCTCATCTCTGCGTGCAGTGGAAGGATTTCTGAGAGCCGGGGTGGGGAATCTTCCTCTGTGGTATAATGAGTTTGACAATGAAAGTGACACTGCGTCCTCTTTGGACCTTGCCGTGTGATCAATCATAACAATGGCTCACCATTTCCTCCTCTGGATACTGACCTTTCTACCTTAAGGAAAGCAAGTGTGTGAATGTGTTATAGCGTGCATGTGTGTGTTGCTCTCGGTTTGAGTGTGCCATCACCTTCTTTCCAATCAGCCCTTTAAGTCCTTCTATATATCCATTAGAATGTCCTTTAGCAGAGAGTCCTTTTTCCCGCAAAAAGCAAACATGCCCTGAAAAAAATGCACTACTGAGAGAATGCTGGTCTCGTTAATGCTGTCATCAGAACTATTTTGGGCAGGGATAACACACTTGGAAATGTTAGGGAAGTGACATCAGGCTTATATATTAAAAATCCTACCACCTGAACAGCTTACAAGGTGATTGATGCTGTTACTCCAGTAAGCATAACTGCCAACGTTTTATGCAAATATCAACGACTGAGATTATTTTAGGCCGATTCTCTAATGGCTCAGTGCTCATAACAAGTGACAGAAAAGGGAATGATCTGTGGAGAGAGCTGTGAACATGGAGAGATAGGTGACCCTGCCTTGTGCCCTCATCTCCCAGATTAGCCATCAGGACATTTCATTAGTACTTTACTTTCTATATATTCTGCACTTGTGTTTCTAATTCTGTACGTGCTGCATATCCGCTTATATAAATCATCGAGATTAAATAAAAAAATATAACTATCAAACGCGTCTCATTATGCTTTAGCCACAAATGTCCCTTGTCAGCAATAAGGGGTCTAGACCAGATTTTATAGCTGTTTTTATGCCACTTTTAATTGTCGTTTTATCTGCACCACAGATGTACACACTGTCTTTAATGTCTTTAAGACAGCATAAAAAAACCTAATCAATACACTGCTTCACTTGGGAAAATGTTATACAGTAACTCATGTGAGCAAACCTTCAAGAAAAGGTTTTAGATTCAGATGATAAAATGTGAACATTTCATACTGCTACTGGTATTTTTTCTGGAATTATTTTACAAGATTGTACATTTAACTGTAAATAAATAATAGGTTAAAAACAAAATTCATAGGCATATTTTTGTAAATTGGACCCCATAAAAATTAAGGACGCGTATAATAATGACTGCGGTAACAAATACTTTCAGTACTAAAAAGTTCTATAATATAAAAGTTTTGTCTAGGTTTTTTTTTTTCTTCTTCTTCTTCTCAGCACCGAGTATACGCGCAGCTCTTTCTCTGAGGGTGCACAGGGCTAGTATATAGCCTAAGTGGCAAAACCCAGGGCATAAAATATTTGTGAGCGCACAGCAATAATTTAAGGCAACTCAGACAAGCATATCAACATTTTTATCAGCTCATTTCTTTTTTAAAAATGTGGTTGGACCACAAGAGGACAGTGTGCAAAGCAGTTTTAGTAACACAAAAGACCACAAAGAATAAGGTTTGTAACATTCGCCCCCTGCCTGGAAAACCTCTATATTTATATATTTAAAATTCTTCTGTGCGCAAGAAACAGCACACAGCAGGCTACGGTCTGTGTACAACTTTCCATCAAAAATTTTTAGATTATTAACTCAGGCAAATATTACAGACTGTTTGATATAGTAAAGGTAAATTGAGATTGAAACCCTTTGATTTGTGGCATTGTTTGAGCTAGATGAAACACTCACATGATGAAAACTCCCTGAAATCCTGACTGAAGTCAAAGTCTTTTAATGAAACATTTATTCATGTGTATAATAGACTCAAACACATTTCCACAACCAATGAAAAGATCCAGCGGTATAATTTGGAGTAAAAATGTGCTTTTAATTGCATGTGTCAAAAATAAAATTAGTGCAGCCCGACACAATTAGCACAAAACATTTCTGCACATTTTTTTGTTACTTGGTCACTTAATTGGACTAGATAAGTGTGGTTTCCCTTTTAATTTCGCTACACTCCTGAGATTATTAACACCACT
Organism: Pelmatolapia mariae; assembly: GCF_036321145.2. Lineage (NCBI taxonomy): Eukaryota > Metazoa > Chordata > Actinopteri > Cichliformes > Cichlidae > Pelmatolapia > Pelmatolapia mariae. Next base: position 16,564,854 of record NC_086228.1, on the reverse strand, counting down.
GCAGCCTTTAGCCTAAAGAAATGCTCCATAACAGCAGGTTATGTGCTTGGAGGATATGTTATAAGCAATTAGAAATACATATATATATATATATATATATATATATATATATATATATATATATATATATATATATATATATATATATATCTTTAGTGTGACACCTGCAAAGCAGAGGCATTTTTATATTCCAGTAAAACAACTACAACAGGAGAATAATAAGACTTTCAACTTTTTGATTGTGTGCCTCAGTATTGGATGATAAAGGACATAAAACCACTGCACCATGACAATAAATATAACAAATATTCCAGTGTCCCAAGATAGGGGAGAAAAAGGAGATCATAAAATAAGGAAGACATGAGACCAAATAAATTGGCAGGTTGATCTAGCCAAGGGACAACTTTTGAACACCCTGTGTTGATCCAGGAGAAGGAAGAAAATCCATTTTAGCCCATATGAAGAAAAAAAATAAACCCAGAGACCTGACTGTCCTCAAGGTTTGCTTTTGAAGTTATTTTTCTTTCTTTTGTACTTCTTTACATTGCGGTGGCTTTAATTTGCCAGCAACAAATTGGAAAATAACATTCTTCTTGATTACATACTTTACAAACAATCAGTAGCAAGTGTTTACCTATAGGTCTATTTTCTTCACTTCTTAGGAGAGCAAAGATAGATCGATGGATTCACACAAAAAACACATTGATGGTCTCCAAATGCAGGAGACATACCAGACATACATGAAGCTACAAAACAAGACAAATGGATCAACGCACTAATCCCAGTTTCTTACAGTGATATTCACAGAGTCTAAATTGGTTTCCTGGCTATTTCCGTATTACACTGTAATGCAATCACTCAATTAGGTTGTGTGATGAAATGAAATGAGCCGTTTTCTCTTGAGGACAGTAAATAGTGGTCCTTGTAATTGACAACTGTGGAGTAATTCCTAATCTTAATAATATGTCCTGTAGTCTAACACATGCAAGTAATTAGATCGAGGTAAGCATGGGTTAAAACAGTGTCGTCTGTGACGCTCGGCTAAATTGAGGAGACAGAAGTCAAAGAAGCAAGTGCTGTTATTCAGAGACTGTGTGACAGAAAATAGATGTTGGACCAAGTAAATAGCTTTTTAAGTTGCAAACACATCTTCACAGCCCATGTAACGCTATAGTGCGATCAAAGATCAAGCCAAATACTGTCTGCCTAACAATTCTGCAGATAAGAGCTCCACTCGAAAATCTAAAATCTTAGTGGTGAAATAGTAGCTAACTCTGACATCAACAATGAGAATAAAAGCAAAGCGTTCAGTTGCTCCCAAAAAAATCCACAGTCAGAGTTGGCATAGTTACGTCCAGCTTCCTGAATTTGAGCTTGTTTTTCAAGTCTGTGAAAAAAATAAAAAAATCTGTATCTGACTGTTATTTGGATAAAATATTTGAAAAAAATCACACTTTTTTGATTTTGTTAAATAAATTAACTATTAAATCATAATTCTGGACTTTGAAGAGAGACTTAAAATACATTTTGTAACACTGACATCACACAGTAACCAAAGTAACTAACGAAAATAAAAAATCCCTTTTGCCAAACCATTGTTTACATTTTTAGGAAAGGTTATTTTTAAGTAAGATAAATAATACATTCGTCTTCGTATAGATGATGTTGGTGGAAAATATCTTTGAAGTATTAAAGGGAGAGAGTGGTTTCAAGAAAATCTGCTTTTCCTTATTAATATGCAAATTTATACAACAAGGCACTCCAAAGTCTAATCAGATCATCTTCTCTGTGGGGGGATGTTGGGGTGTGAATACAAGTTTTTTTTCACCATGTGTTGCTGTTGTATTAATGTGTTCACCAGAAAGTGTCTTCACACAAAACTACACTGACACGACAAAAGGACAGTCTCACACACAGCGTATCATGGTGTTGAGGCATGGGACCGATTCCAGTCTCCACACTCATGGACGGACTCACAGACGCTTCCACTACGTGAAGGAGAGCTTGTGGATGTTCCACTGCCAAATCTTCACATGCATAAAGGCTCTTGTGCTCACTGTTTGACAGCATTATGTGCCCTTTTTGAAAGTCTATATTTGAACCCCACTGAGATATCAGTGATGTTTACCTATCACGGACGCTTAGGTATCGTAATATCCGTGATAGGTTGAAATGTGCTGGAAGGTTTATCTGTGACAGCAGCTGGTGACTTCTTGTTGTGGTTATTTAATGCACGATTGTAGACCTGTTGTAGTTTTGGACAAATGCAGGCAAAAGATATAGCAAAAGGTTTATGGGTTTTATGATTTTTTTAAACGTATAAACACTGTAATGTCACAAACAAGGAGCAACCAACAGACATAAATTAAAAAAAAAAAAAGAAGTCTTACAGCAGCAACCGTCAAACATGTTGGCGGAGAGGCATAAAACTGTGACGTAAATTAAGTCTTTGAGGGTTTAGTGATTAGGGCTTAGGGCGGAGCTCGAGATCGAGCCGTGATGCTGAAGACTAAATTGAAATTATTTGCAGTCAGTTTGTCGTTCGCTCGGACAAAGGTTCAAATAGCGATGACCTCTGCGCCGCAGCGGTGACCTCTCCTAGACTTTCCAATCTACTCCAAAATAGAATCTAGAATCTTTTCACATGACTGATGAGCACAACCCCTGCTATGACACCTTGGCGTGTCATCACTGAATCCCACTTCCCCTGTCACCCCAAGCACTAACAATGTGAGCACTTAACTGGTGACAGTGCCGGCGAGCACGGAAGTGATGACAATAAATGATGGCAATCAAAGCATGTCTCTTCTTTTGACGAGGCACGAGATAAAGCTCAGACACCTTCCCAGCCCCATTAACAAGTGATGAAACTGTTTTCTCTGCCAGCTTTGGAGTGTTTTTCAAAACTATCACAGATGGCCAGGCCTTTTGACCTGCCCACTCCCCACCACTCGCCCCCCCAAAATGAGAGAAAATTTAAAAAAAAACCTCTGATGTTATTTATTCTTTTTGTATTCGGCTTGTGCCACACTGAATTATGAAAGTGGTGAGGGAGGTTTTCTTCATGCTACGATCAATAGGCTGATTCCGCTGTCACAATACAAGGCGCGTATCTGAGACAGGAGTTTGACAGATGGCGTGTCACCTTCGTCAGCGTGACGCCCTGCGTGCATGCAGGTTTGTGTGCGTGTGTGTGCAAATGTCTGCACTTTTGCTTGATTTTTCTAATCTTAGAGATAAAGTGTGAGAAACAAAGTGAGATATTCGAGTGTGCGTGCGTGCACGTGCGTGCATGAGACAGGAGAGGAAGAGGCGCAGAGTGAGAGAACATGAATACATGCACACAGGGAAGCATGTTAGAGGATGTCTGATACGCTTTCATACTCCCACCCAAAAAGCCTTTGGTGCTTGCTGTGCTACAGCACACTTTGCAGTGACTCCTCTACTGATTTAATTAACCTTTTGCTGGCACTGTTCACACAATAAATTTGTGAGCTACATTCAACTGTAAAATGTGTATGACTGCAATGTGGACCTGTGACTTGGACAAATTGAAATTCTTTTCTGCTACATCCACTAGTAAACAGTCCTTGATAAGAGATGTCTGAAAAGACATACAAGGGAATGGCACATTCACAGTGTCCATCCTCCATGAAAGCATCAAAGCAAAACACTTTTCCATGAAAACTACTCTGGACAGAAGGTTGAGGTCAGAGCAAAAGATGCTCCTTTAACCAGCGGTGACAGGCATCACAGTGGAAGTCGCTTTTTCCTAAGCAGGGGTCAGCAGGCATTAAGCCCCTCCTACTTAACAATAAACCCTATGTGTAATAGTTTATACAGCCGGGAGAGCTGTCATGAGGTACTGCAGTTCTGTAGCTGCAGTACCTAACAAGTAAGTGCGAGCTTTTTCACACCCTATTAGGAATACAACTCAACTGGGCCATGCCGTTTCTGTTTCATGCAGTCATTCATGTTTTATGAGGGGTACAATATTGATTCTGAAGCCTGCACTTCAACATTAAGGTGAAAAAAAAACACTCTCCATGGTTGTTTTCATTTTTTACTCAGTAGCTATATATTGATGTAATGGTCCTAAATAATTTTAACTATTTACATCACAACAGCAGTTAAACTATACTATAACAATTTCATATTAAACATAAAAAATGCATTACCGTAAAGTAGTAGCAAGTGCCCCAATAAGAACAGCGTCTAGTCAGCTCTGAAGAAAACTTCAGCTTTGTTTACAAATTTGTTCATTTATTGAAATGGGAATATTTTCTGTATATTTTTTAATAATATATGTTGTTCTAAATGTGTGTTACTAAAACTGGCAGTAAAGCAGTGGAGCAAAAATGACTGCTTGTTCATTTTTGAGGTGTTAAATTTAATTAATCTCAAAGCTTAATGGCTTTACAAAATTACATTTATTTTTTTAAATTCTGTAAAGAAAACCTGACATTAACAGAAAAAAATGCATAGTTAGTCCGAATATCTATTTTAATTTCTTAAAGATATTTAAACAAATTCCTCCCACTTCAGTGAAAAGTGCATGCTTGAGTGGGATTGAAAAACCCAAGGATATGAAGTGACCCACATTCTGAGCCATGCAAACAGAGTTTCTATATCCTGTAAATGAATAAATTCCAGGAAAGGTGGCACCTTAGGATATAAAGACGACACCAAATAAAACAATCTTTCTGATATTTTTTCATGTGCATTTAGTGTTTGAAAAAGAAGCTTAGAAAATACAGCGTCATTATTCCTGACTATTAATCTGAGTTAAAATTATATAAAAATTTAACTCAACTCTTCTCACTTTATTCCAATAATTGTTCTGTCTCTGAATGCATTTGACATTTTTCAAGAGAAATTATTTTTTATTTCCATGCAGCATTGTTGCTGTAGAAGATTTGACTGTAATCTCCTAGTTGTAGAAACTAAAACAAAATAGATAAATAAATAAAATCAGAATTCTTTCAAACATTTCTTTTAATATCCATTTGCCACTCGGAGCGCCGGTACACTCCCCACAGACATGGATTCCTAACTCTTCATGGCTAGTAGATGTCACAGCACTAATGTTACATGAGACAGTAAGTGAGCAACTAAGTAAGTGTGTGCCTGCGTGTTTATATGTGTGTGCAAATATATGATGTGTATTTATCCATAGCAAACTTATCACTGTCATATATAGGGGATGATACCAAATAATTTCTGCATGATGAGAGAGAGCATATATTTAGAGAGTATCACTGTAGGCTTGCAAATATTTAAAAAGTCAAAGTGTTATTGATAAGTACTGCTTTATTTTAATTAAATTTTTTTCCAATGCCATGTTATGTGTAAAAAGCATGATATGGCACATACCATTCATATAGAGGACAAAACAATGGTGCAATCCATGAGGAAACGTAAGGATGGCTCATTATCACATGGCTATTCATACAGCTACAAGACCAATAAGACAAACACTTTAATCAATCAGTTTTGTTTTCCAGGGATTCTATCAGTTGCTCTGGATTATCTTAAGTGTAAAATCAATGCAAGCTATTTAACAGTTTTCCCCTCTTTCCCCCTCTTTCTTTTCAATAAAATGTCACCAATGAACAGTTATAATACAATTAGGGGCTTCGTATGAAAGAATTAGACAAAAAAATTTAATAAAAGCTGTACGTTGATATTATTAAAATGAGATGATTATAAAAACGGATAATCATGAGCATAATGCCAACAGACTTGAACTCAGATGATTCACAGTCTCAGTCCTCTCTTTTGAAAAATAAAGTTCAGCAAAGGTCATTTTTATTTGCAAAAATGCAAATGCATCACTTCACAAAACAACTGCTCTTATTCAGTCTGTGGTCTCCAGTTGACCATCGAAAGCTGTACACTGTCCACTTATGACCACTTTTGGTCCATCTTTGAAAGGTGGAGCTCTTTCTCGCAGAGGTTAACATTTGCAGATGCCGCTCTCTGTGAATGTGCTGAGGGCTCGGTACTTGTCTGTGTCGAACACTCTATAGAACAGAGCGAATTAGAATGAAATATTGAGTTCATTTATGAATAAGTGGGGCTGAACGGCCCCTTGTCGGAGCTTCAGCATGCATATTGAGTTGATGGAAACCTTTGGATGGGTCATTTCTCTTAGCTGCTTCATTAAATAGTGAAAGTCAAAAGTGCAATGCTCCTGACAAAAAAAGGACCAAGATCTACAGAGATGGAACACTGGCCAGGTTTTCCTTTGCTCTGGTTGAAACCCTAGATGATGATAGTGAGTGTGTGTGTGTGTGTGTGTGTGTGTGTGTGTGTGTGTGTGTGTGTGTGTGTGTGTGTGTGTGTGCGTGTGTGTGTGTGTGTGTAGCTTATTTGAACAAACAGGGGGTAGATTTTTCAATAATACCATTAAATTATGTTCTTAGGTGATTTTGCTTTTTGTAACATTTTTTAAAAAAATGTATGGCAAAGCAGATAAAGTGTTTATTTTCCCTGCGAAACTAATTGAGACAATAGTGAGTTTAAGTCTCAGTGGGGTGTTGTGCTAGAGCCAATCAGCAGCAGCTTCTTGAGGAGTTTCCAAAAGAAGCTCCAGAGGAGGTATGCCAAAGGGGCGTACCGCGGCGTTTGTATAAGTGTGTGTGTGTGTGTGTGTGTGTGTGTGTGTGTGTGTGTGTGTGCGTTCGCACAGTTAAAATGGTGGAGGCCAGGTGCAATCAAAGCTAGACAGAGAGCATATTGAAGAAATGACTGTTGATATGGTTTCACTCTTGGCGTATTCACCATCAAATATGACTGGAATCGAGCACTAAGGAGGTGAAGGCCATGTTTACAGGCACCTCTGTGGTTAGAGCTGAGCTTTTAGTGACTCATAAACGCATGCAGCGTATTGGGCCAAAGTAAAGGCCAGATTCAGGAACAAACACACGGACTTGAATTCTGATGGTATTTTGAAAAGGTAAAATACTTACTCAGCCCCCTCCCCCGGAGACAAGCTTTCTATGATGAATACTGCCATTAAGAAAATGACTTGTCTCAAATGTCAGACTGTAGCCAATGTTTTTAGATAAAAATTGATAGCACATGAACACAAGACATTTTCCTTTTTACCCTCTCTTTAATGTTCTTGCCAGTAAAGTGTAATCAACTCTAATTATTTAAACTGCCTGCCACTCTTTGAGACCACTGGTTTCTTAAAATAATTAGAGCTTTACATTGCATGTGTTATAATGGCGATGGCTCACACTTTAATGGTGATGAATGATGTGCAATGTCATGAGCACTTTCAGTCATCAACTTCAGAAGGAAAATTTTGAAGCTCTACACCAAAACATATGCTGCTGAGATGATAAAGTTAATGACAGGCTGACTTTGAGCGTAGACAGAAGAGACACAATGCATTTCAATAAAAGAAAATGATGGATGATGGAAGAAGAAAAACTGGTGAAAAAAGCACTGGATGTCATTTTGCAACAGATTTGATCAAAATGATTTTCCGAAGTGCAAACTAACCTTTCAGTGAGCAATAATAAAAAACAAGCATAACAACAGTAAAATGTGAAAAGAGTGGAACGACATAAATGAGTTTAACAACAACACAGCAATATAGCCATCTTACATGTATCGCCTCCATTTGACGCAACAAAGATTTGCCCTCTTCAAACACAGAACCTCAATCCTCCATCTCAGGTTTCCAGCATGATCAAATTTGCACTTCAAACCATTGTGCCCATTTAATCAGCCATTATGTATGCCCAGTCAACCACTGCAGAATTTCTAAGCAAAATCTCAGACTGAGGCACACAAAGCTATCTTTGATTTAACGCTAGCCCATGGGGAAACTTTATCAAACTCCTTTGCTTCCTGTGGAGCAGGACCAGGTGACTAGCAACTACTCAATCTGAAGGCCCGATTCCTTTCCGCATGCGGCAAGGAATCACGCCTTTGATCCAAACAAAGACAGCTGCAAATGCCTCTCAAGATACCATCCCCACCAATCGCGTTTTCACATTGTTCCACCAATCAGAGCCTTGTCTCCAGCACCCACCATAATCCAACCTACTGCTGCTCTTTATACAGAGTGATTTCTCCCCCTTTGAAAAGCAATGAGGGTAAGGGCTACAAACAAATAAGCATTTTAAGGTAAAATAATGAAACGTGTGCCTCACTCACCCATCTCATTGTCCGATTTATTGTCCATTTCTGTGTCAGTGAGCGTGAGCGCCGAGTTAGAGCGGCTGGAAAGGCATGAATTCTGCCCCGATTTTGCCCCTGTCCCCCAAAGAGTAATGGTACGTTCTGGTGATACAGGTTCATGGTTTTCGGTAGCGACGGGTCCTCTGGAATAGCTGCTGAGTGGGTGGGAGAGGCCAGTCTCGGGGCAGAGAGCCAAGCCTCTGCGAGCCGGTGGCTCACAAATCCCGAGTTGCCTTAGCGAAAATGTCTGCCCTGTCAATGACAAAAGTAGTAAAGTTAACAAACCAAGCAACACCGTAGTTAATAGCCATGAGCAGGGCTATTTAAAGAGGAAAAAAAAAAACAACAACAAAAAACTGTTAATCTAAGAGCATGGCGACAAGGCAGGGGGTAATTGCTAAATTAAAGCCTTAACAAGTTCCTCCAAAGCTACTTAACACTCATCAACTTATCAAGATCTACAACTGCATTTCTTTGACTCAAATCACACAAATAGTCTAATTAAAATTATAATAATTGCTATGTTTAAGATTACTAAGTTCCATTAGACAAATGGTCTGAAATCAATATCCTTGGATTAAATTACAGATAAAAAAAATAAGTAAAGATGCTAATCACCTAATTATTATGATAGTTTTTTAGAAACTGTTTAAGAGACTGTTTAACAATAAATCACAGCAATGCTCTAAATTAGTTTTGTCTCCATTTCACATTGCTTAAGGGTTTGCTTATTTCTGAAAATAAAAATTAACCTGCAATGCCTTTAAAAGAGTCTGCAGCATGTTTTCAATTGTTTTTAAATGATGCAGGCACAATGCCAAAAAAACCACAAAAACATTTTAGAGCGAGCTCACCTCAAAGTCCTTAAATTAAAAAGTTCATTTTTCAGTTTCATTCATTGCATATTTGATTTTAACCATGAAATGAGCTGTGTATTTGTAGTGTTTTTAGCCATTTGCTTAGTAGATGCTTGTAGTCAGGCTCAAATATATATGTGTGTTCATCCAGAAACTGCTATAGCTAATTATTAATATTTAATGTAGAAATCATCATAGCTATAATGTATTTCATCTCCAGTATACTTTACCATTTCAAAATAAGACATTTTGCTCAGCCCTCTGATGTATTTAAAATGTTTTTAAAATTTTAGTGAAATTCACACAGTTTTTGTTTTTTCTGTTTTTTGTTATATAAGCCATTTTAAAATCATCACTACGTGCACCAGGATTCTTATGCTATCATACGCACAGCACATAAAGAGCAAATAGAGCAACTAATTAACAAGAACATGCTCCTTTTCCATCATCAACATTAAATCTGACTTTTACTGTGATGATGTAAGAAACACTCGTTAAGGCTAAATGCCTGGATTTTAAAAAGAAATAAAGGAAACTACTCTTCTTCCCACAACTTCATCATAAATCCATTTATTCTAAAATGGACACCAATTAGCACCATGAAAATGTAAAAGTGTAATGGATAGTTTTTTTGATTGCAATCTTACGAGCCAAAGGAGTGCCATAAAATAGAATAAACTGCTCAAAGTTTTTAATTACAGAAATTACAGCAGTTTCTAACAGCCAATTAAAGAAGAGGGTTACTTATTGTACATTTTACCTTATTATTTTAACATAGTCCTGCAGGGCATGAGCATTTTATGAGGTCAGAGTAGCCCACTACATCACACTCAATAGGAATTCTCTGTAAAAGTTTAGAAATATAAATCTAATTTATGCTTTTGTTTGACATCCTTTAATTGTGTTTACTACTGTCTAGCATACTGGCGCCATATTGTTATTTCTTGTCAAGCTTGCAGAGATAAAGTGGGAGATAAAACTGTGGGATAAAATTTATTAAACAAACAAGCAACAAAATCCTTGCATCAGCATTCATTTACTAATGAGGTTTCACACTGTTAAACATCAGCAAATGAACATGGATATAAGGATTTTGTTCTTCGTGGTATTTACTAAAGTCTAACAACAACTGAAATCTAAGAGTTTCTTGTTCAATTTAGAAAAATGCCACTATAAGATGGAAGACTTTTTGCTACAATAATTTTTTTGTACCCGGTGCCTTTTAAATGATAAACTCTGATGACACTGGCCATGAAGTTAAAAAAATGACAGGCAATCCGCACCTCTCTGAGCTTACATTTTGTACATTCATCTAACAAATCCTGAAAAATCCCACAGAAGGACAACATTTGTTCTTGCTAACCTGGCCTTGTGTACTCTGCAGTTTCCTTATGGACCATCTCCTTGACTCTTCCTCCAAAGAGCATTCGTGAAGGGTCATGGTCAAAGGCCTGGAGCGTCTCACTGGAGCTGTAGGATTTCTGAGTGGGCACGCGGCAGGCTCCCTCGTCCCGGTCTGATGAGGAGGCGGTGTAACGGCGCTCTCGATCCTTGTCTCTCTCACAGTGTCTCTCTCGGTCTCTCTGGCTCTTGGACAGCGAGCAGAAAGGCCGCTGCTCCCTCACCCTTTCCATGCTGCCTGCATGCTGGGTATCCAACTCCGCTCCCCTTCACCACCGGCACTCTCCTGAGACACTCACCACTGGATTATTTCACTGCTTTTCCCCCCTCTCCTCTTCCTCCTGTGGCTTTGATTCTCGTCCTGTAACCGATTTCCCCCCAAACCCTCCTCCCCACTTCTGAACCTCTGTCGCCCACTTCTTCAGTCCATTCAGCCTTCCAGCCACTCTACCTGGAAAAGAGAGATGAGGAAAGGAAGCAAGGAGCTCAGATAACACTAATCCATCTGCTTCATCTTCTAAAGCACACACTTATCCCCTTCTCACGGCCCCACCCCCGACTCTACCCCCACACCCCTGAAACCTCACCCGTGAACTGATATATACCTCCTTAAGTTGACTTCGCCTCTTAAAAGATCACCTCTGTATTGCATTTGCAGTCATGTTTATCTTCAGTGTGTTAACTCTAAATATTGTCCTTCAAAAACGTTCAATTCCAGTAATTTCAGTAAGCACTCTGTAAAAAAAAAAGATTAAAAAACCAGTTTCTTCTTTTTTTAACTGAAAAGTTTAAAACTTTTCAATTTTCTACTGACGATGCTCCAAAGTTAACATTCTCCGAATGCAAAATTCTGCTTAAATGAAGGATAAATCAACAGGTTGACATGACTAGGAAAGCTTTTACTTTCATTATTACCTTAAAAAAACTTTTAACTTAACTTCAATTCAATTAATAAAATTAGAACGCCAAGCCTTTATATGAACGTTCAATAAGTGTTACTTTAAATGCACAGAAGAACAATGACAAGATTAAATATTTCTATCAAAATTCATATATATATATATATATATATATATATATATATATATACATATATATATATATAGAGAGAGAGAGAGAGAGAGAGACGAAAATAAAAATGTGCTTTTTTTTTTATCAATTTTGACCTTTTATACTTTTATACTGTATTTCCACATACACACAGATCATTTCAATTTACCATTTCTTAAGCTCCACATAATTTCTGCACCCACAACAATAAAGTGAAGGTAAACTGAACTTCATTTGAGGTACTAAAAAATCATAACAGAAATCTTTTTTTCCCAGAACAGTGCCTTTGTTACTTTGAATAGTCCACAAGTGGGCAAGAAGCAGCTATCACAAGAACCATTTAATCGGTTTAAATTAGCAGCAATGAAAGCTCTTCCAAAAATGAAAACGTTTTTTTTCTTTGTTTTGTTTTTGATCTCAGAGATTTAAAAAAAAAATCCAGACACAGTGTCAAGAGACTGCAAGGTGATCAAGTCTTTATATCTGACAGATATTCATTTGCATATTTTAAACCAGTGTTTAATTTCATGCCTAAAATAGCAAAAAGACTACCTTTCTGTATTTACCATCCAGGGCAGACAGTAAAAGACTCTGATATCATATAAAGACTTTGAACCAGCTTTGTTTGCCAAACTCTCACTGTAGTATTTGACAACTACAAACACTGCACTAGCTATACATGCAGTTTGTCTCTGGCCACAGAAACATTAGATAAATTGGTGTTAAAAATCCTAACTTGTTAGAAATTCAGAGAAGACACTCTCACTCTGCTCTAAATGTGGACAAGGGGGATGAGAATGTGACTAATCCACAAAAAACCCTTGAGTGGAATGTGGATGGGAGCCGTGGTGTGTCAGAAGTGTTTATTACCAGCCATTTTCCACTGCTTCCTGAGACACACACACGCGCAGAGTCACACATGCCACACACCACAATTTCATTTCTCTCTTGGCTGAGCTGTAAGACTTGAGTATCAGACTCCTTCTTTCCCCAAATGAGATCTACTTCGTTTCACATCAAGCATCAAAACCTTCCAATGAAGCCAGGATAGCGTACCGTCGCACGGCGAGATAGCACCAGCCCCAGAGAGACGTTCCAAAAACTGAAGCAGTTGCGGGTGGAGTACAGGATGCAGGGATAATGAAAACTGTGAGCTGTTCTAGGCCTCTTAAACTTATTTTTCCCCCCTTCTCCCTGAGTTGCTTCATATCGCTCTGTTCCCCCGATGGGCTGAGATGCAATCAGTGACACACTCTCTTGTAAGGCTGACACTCAACACTACCCCCCACACACTTGTTTTACGATGCCACAGGCCATCTCAATCACATCTCATCACTTTCAGGAAATTGTACACACCCGTCCAGATTGGCAGATTAATGCACAGGATGCGTCCAAGCAGACACGCCCAGAAGCCTCCTTGATTGCAAACTCCCCCTTCTTTATGGACTTGTAAGAAGATTCGGTATCTGAAAAACAGCTAATGCCACAAGTCTTACCCACTGAGCCACAAGCGACCACTATAGGAGGAATTAGATTTGTGTCCTAATCAGCCTACAAGCCCTTAAGTGACCAGGCATGTCCCCATAAACATTCCTCTATTACTCTGAGGACTCAAAGATGCCATCTTCTTCACAGCTCATCCTAGTGTCCTGCTTCGCTTTGTTTCCTCACAGCACACGGGGACACTAACGGTTCATTCGTTGCAGTTTAAAATATGTACAAGAAGTCACAGAGGCTCTTAAGAGAATTCTGTTTTTTTTACAGACTTTAAGTTTCAGAGGTTTTAAGTATAGTGCAATATAAACTTGACTATGCTCTTGCATTTACTACATAAAATCTGCCTCTGGCTACCCTACTGAGAGTACATACTAGTGTACACCAGCTCTGTTTGATTAAATGAGGAGAACCTTTAGGGTTCATTATGAATCAAAAATCCTCGGTACATTCCCCGCCCTAAAAAAAAACCTTTTCTGTATCATTCACTTCTACATTCCCTTTTACCTTTGATCATGCAGTTGAATCAGGACAGTTAGTCACCCATGACCACTCGGTGGAACAGTCGACACTGCAAAATTAGTGTCACACAGAGGTCCTCTTGCAAGCCAGTGAGGCACGGAAAAAGATAGTTCATGATGTACGCAGCTCAGCTCCACACACGTCCGAATGACTCCCGTGCCAGTTGAGTACGGTCCCCCCGACGCCTAGTACTGTCCTACACCTCTGCACTTTTTTGAAGCATAAACCATAAACCATCTGTATAATAAGGTGTGAAGACACGTGTCCAAGTCAACTGGTTCTTCAGGGCAGTTGAAGAGGTTTCTAATTGAGATTTACTTTTTCCATGTCTCCCGTTTAGTACTTTATTCATCAAAGATGACAGAGGGGATGTCTTATGTTACCAACAGATCAGGGCTGGGATTCAGAAGAGATGACCAAAGAGGAGAGAAACCTTTTAAGATTTCTTGGAATCATTCAATTAGTTTATAATGAATTAAATGAATGAGAAAAATGTTATCGGTACATTATTCATCAAAAACATAAAAGGATACTTTCTGATACTTCAAACAAGGATAGCTAAGGTGGAGATTGACTTTCTAGACACCACTAAATCACTGATCTCAAATATTACATAACTAATTATTGAAATGACAAAAAATAACCAGTATTTTTTTTCTTTCTTCAAAAACCGATTTGATTTAATCTTTGGTTCTAGCAGAATGCAGAATCATCCTCTTTTTAATCTGCATCTGACTGTGTGTTTTGACTGACAGTGACCTGACCAACCAACATCTGTCACTGGATTTGAATCCAAATGTTACTAAATTCTGATTATTGCACGTGAGTGCCAACAAAGCCAAGGCAAATGCAAAAGATAAAATAAAAACTAAATAAAATAAATAAATAACTGAAATCTCTCAGGTGAAATAACTAAAGCTGTTCCAACTTTAGCAGGAATAGACAGAAATATTAAGAAGACGAAAGTGTGCTTCTTTTCTAAGATGTCTCAGAACTGATAAGCATGCAAAATTAGATTAATGAACACCTACACCAGCTTAAATTGAGCTGGCAGACACTGGTTACTTCAGCACACAAAGCAAAACAAGAGTAGCCACTGCTGACCAGAGTGCTGAAGTGGCAACTATTCACCAAGCCTTTGTCCGGTAATTATATTTCCGCAGGGCGGCTGTACGTATCAGCTCAGATCTCCCTGTTGGTGACCTCTGTAAATAATGATAATAAAGAGCGTACTTGTCGTTCCTAGTGTGTCCCTCCAAGACAATTCACCTGTCACCAAGTGGCCTGGCTGGCCCCTCTACCCCCCCCAAACCCCCTCATCTTGTTGTTGGCCGTTTGCCGGAGCACAGATCAGACGGCTCTCAGCCACGGGGAGTGGTGAGAGCGGTAGATGGAGCTTGTGGAGATCAGGGCTGGCTCTCTTCAACACAGCCAGCACCTCCAACAATAGCCGCCTCTGACAGCTTTGCATAATTCATCTTGTCGAGTCTCTCTCTCTCTCTTTCCTCTTTGACGCTCCTCTCTGCCTCTCCTCTTTCAGTTTCTCTTCAGTTCTTCTGCTTTTTTTGTGCCTCCCAGCGCTTGGAGAAGGGGCGAGGGAGAACCAGGGCAGTGTTCCATCAGATGCTGCCTGTTTCCCCCTGACACTAGTGATTTTGGAGACACAGAAGTGTTTGTCTGCAGCGTGATGCCCAAACTCTGAATTCTGGAAGACATCTGAACCAGATTGTGTTCGTTCTTTATCGAGGCTCAATGCCTAAATTCCTCACTGCAACAAGAACTGTAGAACTATTACCTAAAAATACCCAGATCAACATCAAAATGGTGATTTTTTTTTTCTTAAAGTGCTGACGTGAATCGTGGGGAATCTGACCAAATAGTGCTGATATGCCAAAACGACATTTTGGTAGCTATAATTCATTCTAAGTCTTCATAAATGTACAGCTTCAGAGAGAGAAAGGCAGTTAAGTGGAGAAAAGAGAGCAAACAAAATCATGACAGCATTTACCAGCAATTAAATTTTAGCTGCAGCTATATCCTTAGTATACATGGTGACGGATGAGCTTACCGCACTCGGTGCGACTCTTAGGGAACATGATGAAATCCTACTCCATGCTAGGTCTCTCGTCTCGGTGTATGATGCATATTCACAAGTAGAGTAAAGTGATGCAAATCTCTGGTACAGTCACTTCACATTATTCCAGGCACATGGAGCTTTAAGCTTCATCCCTCATAGTTGCAGCGCATTTAAAAGACAAACAGAGGTACTGTGACTATGAAAAATAAAAAAATAAAAAAGCTGAACTGAACTCAAAGCGTTTTGTTTTCTTATTTTTCCTGCCTGTCTCTAAATCACAGCGGTCAACGTCTAATCTTAACTATTATATTGTTCGCCTTTTGTGTGTATATATGTGTGTGTGTGAATTAAATAATAAAAAAAGCATGTGCCAGTCCCAGGATACAACACAATAAGCTGAGCGTGGATGTTTACAAATCCCTCAAATAATCCTTCACCTGTGACTCATGTGAGTTATATATTCATTGAATCTTTAGTGGGGAAATCGCAAGCACAGCCAGATTCATTTTTTAAAATGTAATTGCTAGGTGTGGACAATTGGAATATAAAAACGCAGAGCTTTATAATGTTTTTTTGCAGTATCTCCTTGTATCTCAAATGGTAATAACGGGTTATTCAGTGAATTCACACACACAGGCTACAGCATTTATCTGTATCCAAGGCTACAATTATTGAAGCCAGTTCTTATCAAAATAGGTGCTCCCTTCCATATCACACACCCAATTACACGAGACAGTCTTAATTCAATGAGCCACAGTTTGCTTTTCTCTCAAATTGGTATCACTGCAGTGTTATTTCAAACGGCGGATCTAAAGAAGTAATGATGTCCATGGTCATTCACTTAATTGAGAATCTTGCAAGACACTGTCAACAATTATCATCTAATACTGGTGCAAAATGAATTGACTCCATTGCTGACAGACTTCTACCGTCCTGCAGCAATTTAAGGAGAAATCCATGATCGAGCCGCTGTTACGGAAATAAAATTAAATTGTAGTGATGCGGCTGCAGAGTAATGATGCAACAGAGAAATCAAAAAACAATTGAGGAGGGCTGAAAGAAGCCGTATCTGTCCACAACAGTAAACTTGTAAACAAAACATAATGGGTAACAACAAAAATGACGCTGACAAGAATAAAAACTTCATTGTAGACATCTTATTTATTTAGACTGGAGTGCCTTGTTTAATTACAGATTCTAAGTCCAATATCAGTCTTGCCTGACAGTCTAATCTGGACATCTGTAGAACTACTGTAGCCAATCAACAAGCACTCAGAGAGTGGATGAAAATCATTACTCAAACTATATTTTAAATTCTGCAAGCATACAAACCTGGCGACCAGATAAAAATTCAAATGCGCAGAGATATTCTAAAGTGCTGACATTGGGTGTCATTCAAATGCATCTCACACGATTGTACCACAAACTAAACCTCCTTCTTTTAGGATATGCAGGAGGAGATGGAAAATACGCAGCAGTCACATAACAGCGCTAGACAACCGAAGAGTATGAGGGAAAGCTTCAATGGTGAATACTGCAATGGGAGCGCAATACTCAAGAGCTGCTGCAACTGCTGGAAAACATCAAATCTGACCAAACACAGACATACTGCAGTAGCGGTTAGTCTTTATAAGCGTTACAAAATAAATCAATGTGCCTACGCCAATACTACCAAATTAGAAGAAATTTTAAAGCACACAATGAAAACAATTTACAGAGAATAATAGGTTGAGAGCGTTTCTTCTTTAGACCAATTGTGCCACATAAACCCTACAATACATAAAAAACTGGAGGGTTTTATTCTCTTGTTGTCAGCTTTTTAAGGCGTATGTAGGTCATGATGGCACACGATCAGACTACTGAGAGACTGCAGGCCTTATAAAAGAAACATCAATCTGAAAATTCACCACATCACACTGGTTTTTCTACTTCCAGGGGTGAAACTTGTAGAATCTGGCCTGTAATGATCGGCCAAGCCTGAATTCTGAATGCACACTGCTCTCCGCTGGAAGTCAAAGATTGCTGACCTGTATACCATTACACCAAATCAGAGGCACCAGTTTTACACTCTTCAATGGTCCGATATTCAATATTTTCTCCTTCACCCTGCTGACAATAAAGAGACAGAAATGTGTTACTGACTGGCTTCCCACATGAACTAGCACCTTTGCCTTGTCCCAATCATCGCTCTTCGTCACCCACCAGACCTGAGGCTTTCAGCATCAGAGAGGTCACGTCAACTGAATTATTGAGGCCATCAAGCGGCTCCATCGACAACCGTAGCTGACGCCCAACTTCCCACTGGGCTGTCCAGGGGCCACAAAAGACCAGACCTAAGGCCCTTGGCAGACGGAAGCTATTCTGGGAAACGTTTTCCAGGATCGGTATTTCTTAATGCAAGTATAGCAAAACAGCAAAAGTCATTTTTCTTTAGAATTTTGGCAACTTAGACCACTGCAAGGGGAAGATAAAAAATTCTTCAACTTTAAATAATGAATCGGTTTCATCAATATTTTAATGTGAGCTGGACAATACACAAGTATGACTCTAATAAGCTATAACACCCTTTAAAAATGTAACAATTCCTGACATCGTATTCAGATCCTTTGAATATAATGTCTGTAGTTCATGAAAGCCGAACCTAGACACCGCAGAGGTATTCACTCAGAGCAATTTTCACAAGCAGAGAGCACAATGCATTTCTATTTTATTCTCCCTGTGACACAACTAAGCACATTTCTGTTTGGCTCTCCCCACCAGCCTCAGCCTGGAGCATGCAGCGAGAGTTGCACTGTTACAAAGTCAAGCCCACTCCTCAATCTTGCCACTTGGTCTTGACCCAGAAAGTCCAACGGAGCATGCTGAGCCATAAATGTTAATCTGTAGGTTACAACAGTGTGAAGTGGTGCTGCCCCCAGAGCTGGACCAGCAGGACAGCATCCTGTGGCTAATCGCAGGTGGCTTTCATCTCAGCCTGTTTCGGCCAAAAACCTCAAAACAAAACCAAGAGCTGTCATGCTTGAATAGTCTTTTTTCTTGATTTTAAGTAATCCATACAAAGCCAAGGGAACGGCTTCCACTTCATCACAAACAATTACCAGCTTGGCTGCTTTGTCTGAACGCCTACGCACAACATCACCACCAATGTATTTGCATGCATGTGTGCAATGAGATCCAGAATTCAGTTTGTGTTACGCACAACACATTAGGTCATGCAGTCAGCCTACAATAGCCATGAGCTGGGTAAAATAACTGTTCCTTTGAGAACATTCCTCTCTCCTCTCCAATCAGAATGCAATGGCAGGATTCACATTATACTAAGCAGATATTCAAGATGAAAAATACTAATTAAATCCATCTTTAGTGCTGATATAAAATGCCATTTATATTCCCGACTGTTTCAAGCCCTTTCCGATATCCATATTTTAATTTAATAAAACTTGGTTATGAATTGTAGAATAAATTGGTATTATATAAAGACATTTAGCAAAAAGCATATACCGTATACCCCTGAAACAGCTTACATTTATGCCATGTTTCCCCCCCACCCCCCTCTCTCACGCAGCATACAATGTAGTTAAGGACCACAGTGGTAATGCATCAAGTGCTGTCACTAAATATCCCTACTCTAAGCACATTTCAAGAGCGTGCAATCTCTTCCCTCCCAAATGCTAGGGTGACTTTCAGCAATAATTTGGCAACTTGCGCAGACCACAAACAACTTTTCTTTAAATGGTAAACTTTGCTGCAGGAGTCACATCCCTGACAGTAATCCTCTGAGGTGAGGTCATTAAAGCACATATGCAAATCGGTCCGTCAATGGAGGTTTCGCCATCGCGACGCTTGGTTTCTTTAACTTTCTAAAGGCCTGAAGAATGCACCGTGGCATGCTTTACTTTCACGCCAACTATTCATCATGATGTCTGGCTATTCTCATGGGAGGAAAGGGAAAATGTACTCAGAGAGAAAACAGGTGAAAGAGACTACAGCAGACAATAGCCAGACAGGCTGTGTGTTAATAGTAACAGATTAGAGGGCAGCAATTATGTAAAGTAAATATGACATGGAACCGATCCGTTGAGCCCAGGGAACTGTGGGTAGTTTGTCAGGCTGCATTAACCTTCACGTGTTTGCTCTGATGTGTTGAAACAGGCGACTCGGCCATGCTGTTTGCCATATCAAATGTTATAATTCCTAAGGTCATCTTCCGAGCCACTGTCGGCATCTACAAGTAATATGATGAAATATTATAAGCGCAGGCCTGTGCATCGACTCTCCTTCCATATCTCTCATATCTTAGAGGAGTAATTTTTACAGATGGAGAGCAGTCATTTCGATTGCCCCTTAACAATCTATAAAACTGTTTAGGGGCAGTATTCAAGCGGTATTATCCCTAAAGGAGGCAGTTCTCATCACACAGAATATTAAATTCTCCACAGGAATAATGAAAGGGGAAATTACTTAAGGATAGGAACACAGAGTGGCAGTGTTATGTACACAGTTCTTCTAAGATTTCTGAATTAATTAGATCATTTTGAGCTCCAAGCGTAGAAAAGAAAAGAAATAAATAAATAAAATCAGAATTTCCAGCACTCTGCCGCATCAGAAACTGTAGTCACCTGCTTTGATTACTGGGCTTGAAGCAGCAATGAAGTTTAAAGCTGAGGTATTTGGCTAAAGCCTCAATAAGAGGGGTCACAGAAGAAAAGCCTAAATATCCCAGTTCTAGATGCGTAATCACCTGCCACATTATGGCAAAGCGTGTACTAGACAACTACAGTGGGTTGCTTTTCTCTGCAGAGCTGTGTAAAATATGTCGACAGCCTAATATTCACCAGGTCTGTTCTGACTCCAGGTGTGTTTCTGAAGACTGTAAACACAACACACTTCATTTATCAGGATGCTGCTGCAGTCACCAGAACATTAGTCATATAGATTGTTATGTCTTATTCAGAAAAGTCAATTTCAATTATTATCGGTGCCTTGAAAAAAGATAATACAAGCTGCACTCATGTTCTGGGGCCCTGCTACAAAAACACATGTTCAATATCACCCAATAAGTGTCACTGTAATGCATTTACAGGCTTACACAAGAAACACAGACTGTGTCTCTGCTGTTTGAAGCCTTTCTTTGTTGCTATGTGACCCGATGCAAAGCCAAAAGCTAAAGACTAGAAATATATTGATCGCTTATATACATATTTTTAAGTAATACACCTCTGACTACCTATCTAATATCTAATCTTACTGTTCTATTCTATTTCTGTTTCATATTATTTAAATTTTCATAGAAGTATTTCTTATGATTTACAAGAACAGCGGGAATAGTTCACCACTCAGGCCTGAAGTGGTGAAGATCTACACTGCTTTACTATTCCAGTCCTTGTCAGACATGGAATATGAAACAGCAAATGGCCTCAACTGCTGCAGTTCCTCAATAGCACTCAGGACAATAGCAATAAATCAATTTAGCTGGACAGATATTCTTGTCCTTCTGGGCTATCATATGGACCCAGATGCATGTTTTTGCAGATTGCGTTTAGTCTGATCCCTGCCAGAGCGAAATCAGATCAACGTTTCTCTCTGCCTCATGCTAAGTGCTAAGACAAGTCATAATTCCACATTGCTGAGCCACATGGAAAGTTGAAATTAAACCAGCTGATGTCTAAACTGTTGTATTTAATTAAAAGAACTTCTTGCCGGTTTTGAAATCCTGCTAATCCTGAAAACCAAAATCAATTTGCAAATTGCACGTTCCATATCACATTTTTGCCAGGCAACAGCCCCTTCCTCCTAACCCCAAAAACGCATGTAGAAGGTTGTGGTTTCTGCTGGCATTTGTCTGTACCAACATGCTTGGAGGTTCTGAACAACTGCGTAATACCCGACCTTTCTAGAGGCCTCTTTTGAGGCAAACAAAAGGTTCTTCTGATGAACTTTCTCCATCTTCTGCTCCTGAAGCTTAAACCACAAATGTGGTACAAGTTAGTGTATTTCAAAACCTTTAACATTATTATTAGATTAAGCAGACCATTTCTGTGGTTGGCATACACCTTATATTAGGCTCCTGGGTGTTTTTGTAGCAATATATTTTTGGAAAAATTCATTTTTTGTATCCAGACCATCCCTCAAGACCCCTTATGGAGTGTAAGTTTAGATGTGACTGTGATTAGATTGGAGATAATTATGTTATTACTGTTATCATTACTGAAAAATAAGAGTTTAATAACGTCAAAAGAATAAATAAAATACTTTTTATATATTTTTCCTAGAATTCTCAAAGATCTATGACAGCAAAATCCTTAAAAATACACACACACACACACACGCACACACACACACACACACACATATATATATATATACATATATATATATATAGCACGATATATAGCACTCGTTAAAAGACATCAGGTGAGTTTTGGAAACTCATCTTTTTCATCACTTAAAACTGGAATACAATAACCCCCCACCACTCTGAGCGGAATATCAAGAAATTGATACATCTTGCATCTGTAGCCTGCCCATTACAGCAATACATTTGCTAAACATATAGGCTATAACGCATCATCCAAATATTACCCAACTCATTTGTTTCAAGGTAGTGGAGAAGAGGGGCTGGGCGCCAGGTGGGTTTCGGGTTCGCATCTTATCAAAAGACTCGATACAGCATGCAGACCAAATTAGACACCATTACTGACCAGGGGATAACGATCCTGTGGCTTATTTAAATTACGCGGATGGAGTCTATTTAGAGTCAATGCAAATGGGGGAAATCTAACTACACACTGACCTGCATGAAGCGTCTTCGAGCCTGTCCGAAGCAGCGGCACATAAACTTCCAACGGTGCGCTTTAGTCCAAACTTGCAGGAAGCGGGGAGCTGAGCGCGACGCGATACGTTTCTTACAATGACCGCGTTTGCAATTCAGCACAGTGTGGATTCTTCAGAGACACCTCTTTCACTACTCCTCGAAAATCTCTCGGCTTGATTAGAGGCTGAAGCCGACTTCCACGGCTCGGAACAGCCGACTTGTGCGTGAACGTTGTGCTGCTGCGTGGTGATGGGGCAAGGAGCTTCAGCTGGCAGCTCCGCGCGAGAAACGTGTTTCTGCCTAGAAATCTTCCCAGTAGTCCCGGTGGCTGAGCTCAAGCAATACTTCCGACAATGCAGTTGTCCCCTCTCTGAGGTAACACCGTTATATATATATTTTTCCAGTCGCCAAGCACTTGCGCTGGATGTTTAAAAGCAGAAAACTCACTCGGTGAGGATGCGGAGTCTCGCCAGCCGCTCTGCTGCTCCGTTGTCCGATATGCACTTGTCAGCTGATAAACTGCGCATCCCGTCGCTTCCCTCAGCCTCGCCTCTGGTCTGCCTATCAGGAACGGGTTAGGCCGTAGGGGTCAACCACACGGGTGAGCAGCAACAAGCACACAGCTGCACCTGTGAAGAAAACGAGTCCCATTATTAGACAAAGAAAGCGTTTACCTCCAACGACATTGTAATAACCAAAACTACCTTTGATACACTGCTACGCGTTTGTTGCTGCCACTTAAATAAGTTCCAGTTTGCATGCAAGCTAGAATTATATATATTCCTCAATTTGATTGTGAAAGCGCAGAGGCGGATTTACTCAGAGCCACAGCTTCCAGTCAGCCCACCTGCCTGTTTTCCTTCAGCCTGCTCGCTCCTCTCTTCTCTTTTGTATTGAGAAGCTGTTCATTAAGCTTACCTATGGCCGCACGCGCGCTGCCACATAATTGGCTAACTCACAAATCTCAATTTCTCACCTTCAGTGTGACTGACAAAGGGAAAGGCAGAGTGATGTAAATAAATGCGATATTTCTCACAGAAGACTAGCAGCTAAGGGTTATTCAAGCTGTTAAACTGTTGGGTAAACAAGAAGGCCACAACAACGACGCTTGGTGTTGAAATTAAAATGTTGCTGTTAGTCTGGCTGTCGAATAAAGATTGATTCATATTGTTTTGCTCCATCCACCATCTGTGGTGGAATTGATCAACTGCTGCAGAGATATGCAATAAATATGCACAATTTGAGTTCAGTCAACCTAAACCACCACTAAGAAAGGTTATGCTAATGAATTTTGTCTCCCCATCTTTCATATGAACCTTCAATAAAATACAAGCATGCTTTGTGCATGCTTAGACAGAGTTTCAGTTGCGGATCGTATAGAAAGAATTGAAGTCCTTCACCGCTTTGTAAGTGTGAAAACTTCATCTTGATGAGCTCCAATTACAGAGATAAGTACACTTGCCTCCCAGCCATTCTCCATCCTGCTAAAACCAAAACCACATTTACTTTGAATTAGCTTTGTGATGTATGAAAACATATAAGACACTATCTGATAGGCTTCAAATGGTAGCATTTAGAGGATATACCACGGAAAGCAGAGTTTCATTAATTACAAAAGCAATGCCCACTAATCCCACTAGAAAGGCATTTTGAGTCGTTTTGGTTCTGAGGGAGAGAGAAGAGAGAAAGACAAACAATACCAATGGTAGATCACAGACCTTCAAACTATGGTCTGCAGGCCCCACAGCTCAATAGGGGGCCCACTACTGCAGCTCTGACTGGGCATTTTTTTTTAATCCCCTTCCTGAATTTACCCCACGTCTGACCACATGCAGTGATGAAGTTATCACTGAGGACAGCTTTTCTCCAAGCAAAATCAGCCCTAGCCTTCGATGCTTGATTCTTCTATTATACCCGGGAGCACATCAAAAACTTGCCTCCATCAAATGGCATTATCTGCATGAAAGGCAACTGCCCAACAATCTATCTCCCACTCTGCCATTCTATCTTCAGTCAAGGGCATGCACAAAAAAAAAAAGAGGAAAGAAAGGACACAAAAAAGGAGAGGAATTCTTGTAAGGGCTGCTGAAGCCAGTACCCCTCCTTCTTTTCCCTGCTTCAAGTCAAACTACTTTTTTCCCGCTTCTGTAATATTCTTGGGGGCTTTTCAGAGAGACTGTACGTGGAAGTTAGTTACTAAGCAACATATTCACACATTTCATCCACATGAAGGTTCTCTTAAGTTCAGTACACCAGAGGGTTAATGATAGATTAAAAGTCCTTCGGTTTTTTGAACCAAAGAAAATAGCTCGTTCAGTTTCACAAAAATGTTCTCTTACTACGACTTGAATCAACTTTACATCCTTAACTGAGATTTCCCATACCTTAGACAAAGCTTTATTTTCTCCTAGTCACACACAGTGCGTGTCAGTGCAGTCAACTGTGCCCTCTATTGGAGGCCAGTGACTTTCAACATCCAAATCCAAACACAAATGCACAAGTGTTTTACATGATGAAAAGAGCATTAAACGAATCTGGAACGGCACTTGAATAGGATGAAAATTCAATCAAAGAAAGTGCTTGATAGCAAACAAATAAATGACATGCACACATGTTATAGATCAGTAGCTTCTAAATAGGATACCGTTTTATCAGTATGAACATGAAGTGCCAGCGTCTTTTTTAGAATGATAGATAAAAGTCAATATTAGTCCACAAATTGCAGGAATGTAGTAGACACGTGCAGCCTTATTATTTGCTGCATTTGCTTCCAAGGCTACGTAAGGCTTGCAGGATGTGTGCCGGAATATACAAAACATGAACCAGAAACTTCACTATTGAAGCCCAAGAGCACAGCATACATTAAAGAATAAAACACCATATCTTTCTTGAGCCCTGTATGTTTTACATATGTACAGAATCAGCAGAGAAAACAGATGGGCCACACCACGGGGACAGAGAGACTTGTGGACATAATAAAAAGCAACATTGACAAATTATGCATACACTCCCTTACCCATCCTATGTATGCAGGAATTTGTCCCCAAGGGGTTAGACAGTGAGGCTGATGTGTTAGAAACTGTGTCTTGTCTTGTCCGATGTGTTTTAAAAAGCAAAAGTAACAATGGATGTGTTCCCTATATGTGCGCGGTACATTATATTCACACTGTAAAGGCTATTGCCTTTTGTTAGTCCAGTATTGTGTTCCACAAACTAAACGGACATGTATAAAGGGATTGGACAGAACTTCTCTTTTCATGTGGAAATGAATCCCTTCCAAAGGGACAAAACAGCTTTCACCCTTGGTTATACCGTGAGGACTTTAGGGAAGCACCTTTTTCTATCTGAAGAAAAAGAAAATGATAAAAAACAAACAGTATTTTAATGCACAAACACAAATTCATGTCACATAATATATATTTTTTTAAATATAGTGTTAAAATCAAAAGGAAGTGTCAGGCTGTACAAATGAATCTCATATTTATTCAGAGGTGTGACATCTCTCAGTCACCTAGAGTAAAGGGGGACAATAATGGAAGCCTCTCTCTGCCAAGCTTTTCAAACCTTAGAGGACATTTTGAAACAAGGTGGGAGGGCTTTGGTGTTCTTCTGAGGCTATTCTCTGAGCACGTCTATCGATTATGGTGGGTCCCCTCAGTGTCACCAAGTCATGTTAGGAAAATGCCACACAATCAGAAGAAAATTAGTGAAATAAAAGACATAAATATAAAAAAAAAAAAAAACAACAGCTTTTCCTTGCCTTACCTTATGAGACAACATAATATAAACCTTAGCTCAAGGTTGTAATTATGTTAAACATGTCTGAATTTTTTTGTTTACGTTGTCTTTATTAATCTTAAATAAACAGCTTGTGGACTTTGGGGTAAAAAAAAATCCCAGAAGGGAAAAACAAATCAATTTCTAAATTTTAATCAATTTTTAATTAAATCCACCACTACTTAAATTTTGAGTAAACAGAAGTTCAGTTTGGCTGAAAATGGACGTACAGTAAAAAGGAACACCTTTTGAAATATCAGACAGGCTCAGTGTCATTCAGAATTTTTTAGATGGATGGACAACCTCAAAGGCAATAGACCTGTGGCAACTCAAAGCTGCTGGTGGAAGACCTTGTGAGCTGCATTCATTTAATTTAAAAAGATTAACTGGTAAGCAAGGAGGGCAGCCTCGAGAGATAAAAGGATAAAAGACACCTTTTTTTCTGGGTAGGAGGCAGACATTTGAAGAATAGACATGAGGCTGTTATATTTTCTTTGAGTATCATATTAATACATATCTGTGTAACCTAAAAAAAAGACAGGCTGAAAACATTCTGGTTACTCATCAGGACGCAGCATTGAACTTCATCTCCATCACAGTTTCATATTTTTATTTAGTTTTTCATCTTACAATTGGTAGACGGTCTACACAGTACAACCCAGGAAAACGTGCACAGAAATATCAGGGCTTATAAAAGGATAAAAAGTAGTCTAACTCTGGAATAAAATTTCTAAATTATCCCACGATTGACTTGAAAATGACATTTTCTTATCTTCAGTATAGCCCTGTAAAGATTAGCTAAATGCAGAACTCATCTTTCTACAATAATAACTCACTGATGGAAAAAAGGCAACAAATGTACCTTGCACTCTGAAATACAATTTTTTGATAAAGAATTGATCACTTTTGTGTGCATGAAAAGTTAAAATTATCTTTGTTTAAAACAACCCAATAGTTATGTAACAGTAGTCTGAACATGATTTTTTATGTCTTAAGAGTTGTGTTTACAAAGTCCTACTCAGCCTTTCCTGCACTAAAAGCAAAGCTGCTACTGTAGTGAAGGTTGTTGTGGAAAAAATAAGAAGGTTAAAATGTTAAAATGGCACGCATATGAAAAATATATAAAACAGGGAAGGATAATGTTTAAGGACTAAAATACATATCCTCCAGCTGTCAGTTTGTAAAGTACAGACATTTACAAGACATTACACAAATGCTTTTGTCTGGCATTGTGATTGCTGGTCCACTCATCAGACTACCATCACTACTATAGTCTTTTTCTCTTTCTCTTCAGAGTGACATTTACTGATGCTTCAAAATAGCAAAATAGCTTTTTCTATCTGTTCAAAATGGTTTTATGTTAATGACAAGTAAGAACCAAAAAAGAACAAAATTATTAAAAGTTGCAGAAGTGAGTTGTGGTTGAATCAATTAAAAAAAATGATAGTATTAATTTTCAGATCATTGGTCATTGGAAATGTTTTTTCCAGATTGGATTATTGAGCTTATTTATTTGGGAAGAAATAAATGTTGCTGCTTCACTTATTACATTTTTGGAAAAGGCACTACAGGGTATTTTTTAGTACTGCATCTTGATATTAAAGCTCAGCCCAAATATTTGCGCTTGGCTGTTTTCTTCCATTTCTATCCAGTATGTTTTTCTAACTAATGGTCAAATGAATCATTTTAACTACTTTGAGATTTGCTTTTCAAAGTTTCCCCAGTGATACACCAACATGCAAGCCAGTCTCCCGCAGAAAGGTATTTTTCCTATAACTCTCCCAGCCATAACAGCGTGAAGCTTACTACTTACGTAACACTGCTGTTTGTTTCTTTTATGTTTGTTTGCTTCTCCCTTGAGTCTGTGCTCAATACCTCCAATTCAAAGAGATCCAGACACACCCCTGATTCCAACAAGAGATATCTCACAACAAGGAAGCAGGATGCTCTCTAAATAATCGCACAATAGTCACACCTCTGTCTCGAGCGTGTGGAAAATCTCAGAAAAATCTTATCAAAAATATCGGCTAACAAGACCTCATGGAACCAGAGGCCACCTTTTAATTGGTTCTAAGTTTGAAAACACACTTTCCCACAAAAGAAAACCCTGGTTTGTTTTTCATCTGTGTAGCAACAACTCGCATCTGTCAGGTTTGCTATGGTAATGATACCATAGAAGACTGGGGATTCAGTAACACGTTACAGCTTTATGTTTCTCCTTTCACAACACATGGCTCTCCTCCACCCGTGATATTTTCTTGCCAGTTTCTAGTTTTGTCTCCTAATTTCTGATTGCTATTGCTGATTGCTGATTGACACAGTCTGATATCATCACATCAACCACAGAGATGGGGGTTTAAAAACATGCATGAGATTAATTTGATTTCAACTAGCTTAACTAGCTTCCTATGTGCTGCTGCAGCTATTTATCTGTTGGAAGTCGTGATACAATATTTGATGAGGTTAAAAGAATTTTTCTGACACCCTTTACAAACACACTTTTGCACTCTTCTGTGAAACCACCTTAATGTAAAAAAAATAAATAAATTCCTATCACTCCTGCTTATAATATATAATAACATGACCAGCTGATTTGAACACTGCAGGGGAGGCATAATTAGTACTGCAGTGTTTTTTAGCAGCTGATGTTTGTCAGACTGTTGTAGAATAGTGTCTTAAATTTCCACAGCCTTGCTGGTCTCTTTCTCTCTCTCTCTGTATATATATATGTATATGTGTGTGTGTGTGTGTATAGATGTCAAGGCATTATACATTCACACTTTATGAAGGAAGCTGAAAAACTAAATAATACACTTGAAAATCCTCTTGCTAATGAGAGACATGCCCTCAGAAAAAAATCGCATTATTAAATGGATCCCTCTAGTTCTTTAAAGAAAAATGAACAACTAAAGAACCTCTTTGCTTCCACAATGGTTATTTTTCTACTTTATGTGTTTATTTAAAATATGATTATTATGGTTATTTACTGGTGTTCAAGCTATTTTGTTGTAGGTGATGGCTTGAAATGAGGGTTGTAGCTTAGTAATAATTAATAATGTATTAATCTGCACAAAAAATAAATCCAAATATACTTATCTGTCTACTATTTATATTTTATTCCAGCACAGTTTTTTGTTTAGCATCCACAATTTCATTGCACATGTACAATGACAATAAAGGGCTATTCTATTCTATTCTAAAATCTTAAAAATACCCATAAAAAGTATGCAAATTCTTAGCTGTGGTTCTGAAGAGCAGTCCAAATCCAACATTTTAAATGGACTGTAAGACCCAGAAGGACCCAGAAGGACCCAGCAGCAGCAGCAGCAAATTCTTTTCTAAGGTCAACAATATAGTGACAAATGGCACACTTCCCAGCTAGAAAACATTCAGTCACTAAAGACCTTCGCCCTGTCCTCCCAGAAATAGACCATGTTCTATTAAATCCTTGAAACCATTTGGAATTCAGCAGAGAAGTGAAGCTGATTTTAAGACAACACAAATTCAAGTTCAAATAGGCACAAGAACAAGTTCCAATAAAGCCTTTCTTTACCCCACCAGCAGCTGCACTGCTAAATTCTTTGTGCTGTCCTAGTAAAAGTGATTGTGAGCTAATGTTAGCTAAGTACACCATTATGCTCTCCCGAGCTAGTTATTGCCTTTATGCAGGAAGCAATAACATTTTCTCCAAGAGGGCTTGGTTAAATGTAGGCAACTTTTGTGTGCTAAAAGTGCCAGGGTAGGAAAACAGCACTGCGTTTATCAAAGCCTGAGTGAACGCTACTGTACTCCAACACAGGGCTAATGAAGAGATATGTCCTCCATTACGCAGCGATATTCCTGCTGCAGCGATTAGAAAACTCTCCAGAGGGGCTCTATCACAGGCTTTCATTGAGTCCGGACCTTTGCAAATCTTCATATCCTGCACAATTTTCATAAATTGAAGTCTAATGAGCACATTTGACATAACCATGATTTATTTTCTCAGAGGCTTACCAATTTCACCAGTGCACTGCAAATTATGAATGTCAAGGGTTTAATCATATTCATATATATTCTCAACAAGGGGAATATGATGTGTCATGTGAGTAAAAGAGGCTAAATGTCTCTTTCGTTTATGGTAGGTGTGTTATGATAATACTTGCAAACATACAGAGCACTAACAAGCTCCCTGAGGTGACCTGATATTGTTGACGGTGAGCACAGAGCAATATCTTTCTACGAATCACTTTGGGACTGTCTTCAGTGTGTTGTGGCGTGCAGCTATATTACGACTGTCTTCAAAGACATAATTACACTAACACTATTGTTAATGTTGTGTGTGTAATTTGTTGCTTGGTATTGACACTGTGATTGATTTTTCATTTTCTTATATGATGCAGGATGAGCAGTTGCGATTACAAACTGTCAAACAGGGAAATGCCATCAGAAATACCACTTTTGGAAACAAAAGAAAACAAAGCAGCACTGCGCTGTTTTGTTCTGATAGTTTTATCACTACTCAAGTCATCTTTAGGCATAATTACATTTCCTATGTGAGATATTAGTGCTGTTTTAATTCATTATTGACAGCAGTAAGAATAAGACTGCTCCTTTACAAAAAAAAGCAACACGGACCTCTTCATTAATGGCTTTACATCTTTCTCCCAGTCCATGACCATTCCAGGACTGCGTCCGGTCAATTTTTCAATTAGCTTCCCGTTTCACCTTACAAACTATCAAGGGGGTCCACTGCTGAGCTCTGGATTGCGATGGATGGCGTACGACAGACCTACAGCGCTTCGCCATTGTGAGAGCAAAGCAAGCATTGATAACAGCCCTTAGAAGTATTGACATGATAACATTTCTGTCTGCTGGGTCGCAGTGGCACAGAGCAGCAATAAATTGAGATGAATGATCAGTCGATGACAATTTCCATAATCGTTATACCTTTCGTAATTCATCAAGGTAATGATACCCGCACCCCTAATGTCACATTTATTCCATTTTGTGCACAGCGGCAGGCAAAGGAGCGAGCACCCCGCTCCTCGTCAGTTCCCTTCAAAAAGGATTGATTACAAACCAACTGCATTTTGCTCCTGCTTGTGAGTGGAAGAGCAATGTGTTATTTGACCAAAAATAACAATGAAGGGGATGGGAAATGCAATCTAATTCCACTCATTCAACTTCCTCTCTCCCCTCTAGTGACAGACAAACAGGAGGCCATTACAGTTTAGCTCTGGCACTGTTTCTGAACCAGAGGGGAAAAAAGAGGCTGCTGCTTCCTGGCTCTCTGGAACACATTGAGATTCATCATTATCACATTTCTCGCCTCCTTTTCCCCCCTTCAGTCATTAATGACATAGTTCCTCTTTGACAATTATTTGTCATTATTGAGGAACGATCGCAGTGTGAGAAGAGTGCTGTGATTCAATTACAGACGCAGTCATTCACGATTAATTTCGTCGCCCATATATGTTGCATATCACTGCAGACTGCATAAGCACACCTTGACAAAAATAACAGCTCCATTCACAGAGGCGGTATCCAAGGTCTGTGAATTTTCCAAAATGTAGCATTCACTTCTGCTCAGAACAGCACTGCACTCATCTCCTCTTCTATCCTGCAGTATGTCAGGCTGTCGATAACACGGGGATGTGCTTTCATTCAAATGGTTTTCCAGGACTGCAAGAGACTGGACATCAAATAAACCGAACACCACTGCTGTTTTACCTTTTATTTTCCCTGTATGAACAAAATCCATAATGATAAAACACTAAAATCAGAAATGCTGCAAAAACCCCAAATTATTTCATTTCACCGTAGCAGAATAACCTGCTTACATCCACCTTGTCATAATGGGAAATCTAACTGAGATGCTTAGCTTAATTTGAGATTAACTGAGCCACTGTGAGATGTGAATGCTTTCCTTATCTCAGATGTTTTTTTTATGAGTTTTCATAATTGCATGGCCGGTCAAAGAGAGTAGTTTGTATAGTAGCTGCATCTTTTTCATACCTATTCACGGGCTGACATTTGTCTTTGTGGGTAAGACACAAGAGGTGGAAAACAATTCTGTTTTCACAGCAACAAAAGGTCAACTC
Source organism: Pelmatolapia mariae (assembly GCF_036321145.2). Lineage (NCBI taxonomy): Eukaryota > Metazoa > Chordata > Actinopteri > Cichliformes > Cichlidae > Pelmatolapia > Pelmatolapia mariae. Next base: position 16,532,583 of record NC_086228.1, on the reverse strand, counting down.
TATAGTGCGGCACTAACAAGGATGGGGGTGGGTAATATTTCAGTATTAGCACTTGGAATCGCATTATGTCGATATGATCTTATATTACAGTTTTACAAAACTACATTTTTAAATATTAATTACAGAAAATTAATTATGACAAAATATATTAAAGGATGGCAGGTTACCGAAGGTCAGTATATTCATATGTCTTGTTTTATTCAGCCATCAGTACAAAGCTCTAATTTTCACGTAAGACCATAAAGAAAAAATGACACATATTTTAAAAGTGAAAAGCTGGACGTGAATAACACTGAAGTATCAACCAGGAAAAAGGGGTTGTTTTCGTTGTTGTCAAAATAGTTGCTGAAGCTGTTTTGCAGCATTATTGTGCAGAGAAAACACTCCACTCGTGCAAGGATGTCATGCGGGACCTCAAAATAAAACTCCACACACAGCTGGCTTTTTTTTTTTTGCTCCTACCTTGCTCCTGCCTGCTCCTATTTTGTTGTTCGGTTGAAGTTCAAGTACAGCATCTCTTCAAGTAAGATAATTTGAAACACAGAATAACAGGAAGTATTCGAGTTAAATTACTGTTAGAGCTTTACCTTCATCTCCTTTAAACAGTTTGGATTTTGCTCTATAGACATCTCCTGTAACACCAGGATTTTTATTTGAATTTACACCGCAGAGGTATAAATTCCCCAAACTCCTGAATTTCAAAGCATACAGTAGTAGTTAACTATTCCTAACCCCAACAGAAGCCTTTTGACTTTCCGCATCTTTCTGCTTTCAGTGACTTAGTATTCAGCTGTGAGTGAGTGCATGTATGTAATATCTTTCCCTAAGGCTCAAGCATCCACATCAGCACTTGACAGACATGCCATTGATTTCTCTCTCCAAATCCCAAGACAAACTGTCAATAGAAATTTCTCAGGAATAGAAAGCCAGGATCAGATTCAGTGATGATGGACAAGTTTTGGGAAATGGTGGACAGCACAGGAGCCATTTCAGAGCAGCTGATGCGTCAGCGTTGCCATTAAAAAAATCGCAGAGCAACAGGAACTTAAGTTTGCGATTAAGAAAAATAATTATCTCAACATCTTTCCAAGATGAGAAGAACTTTCACAGCAGCTTGGCTGAGCACTACAGAGGGCACAAGCAGCGGGGAGTGGATATAATTGAGCTGAAATTGGTCTCCCATGGCAATGATACTTTGTTCAATCTAATGCTCTGCAGTGATTGGGCGATCATCTCTCTCATTCCTTCTCTTGAAAAGAGGTTGAAAAGAGGCCCATCTATTAGGTTGCCTACCATCAAGTCTTTGATAGAAGACATAATTCTTGCCTTAAGGGATAACAAGATGCTTTATCGGCTAGACACAGGACAGACCCTAATGCTTTGAAAATTATCTGATAGAGCCATGTCAACAACTTTTTTTGGTAACATTTAAAAATTGAAATCTTTGAATTTAGGTCTCACATTTAGTTTGTATGAATTTAGAGAAGAAAAAACTGAATGGATGCTATTTTAGACATGTACAGAAAGGTATACGATATATACTAAAAATATGCAGTTCTGTTTACGGTGTTGTAAATTAGTCTGTGTGTTACACCGATGCAAGCCTAATGTTCTTACGTGCAGCAGAAAATCAAACTTGCTTATATTTCCTGATCTGAGCCAGTGTTTGAATAGAATAATCAATTTCTCATGCATCTCTTTTGGATCAATATTTGCATGTGGGAGAGCAGAAAGTGAAGCCTGCAGGGGTTCCACTGGTGTCTCCAAAGATACAGAGGATTTTAAAAAGAGAGAGGAGATGAGCTTTCTAAATAAAGGTCCTGATCTCTTTCTGTTTTGTATTAAAGTAAAAGCATAGGTTTGGCCGACAAATAGGACCGTTAAAACCCTGAGATAAGCTCCTCAACCGCTTTTCAAAATCAAATGTCCTGGCATGTTGTTTGACTCAGTAATCATCAAGACTGAAAGGATTTTGACAGAAGTGTTTCCAATACAGTTAAAACGTGAACAAATTCCAAGGCTACAAGCTATTTTCAGTCATTGTAGTGAGGTTATCTTGAATGACAGTACTGTCCGACTAAAATAAAGCCATCGTCACCGTGGTAAATTTTATAATCGGGATTCAAAGGATTAATAAGCCAGCTTCTATAGCAATGTCACATCATCATTATGAGTTTCTTATGATCACTGCATTCTGGGAGTCACTCGGTGATGTCATGTTTATGTAAATACATGATTCAAAATTCTGTCTATATCAAGACACCTTGCTGTGTTATTGTAGTTTGTGGTGTGTTATTGTGACCTGGAATCTTACATAAGAATAACAATGCAGTTGCAGGGAACTCATAATCCATTGGAAACATTTTAGCCAGTTTAACTCCAGCTATTATAAGAGAAAATAATGCAGCAACAAGCAGATTTTATTTCAATATAATATACCTCTAAGACTGATTAAATGGTTTAGAGTCTTTTTTTTTTGAGTGTCTTATGTTTTTAACAGACAACTTCTAGCCAGTGAGAAACTATTTTCTGATATATACTTTTGGTAAATATCACATTAATTTCTGCCTTAATAAGCAAATGCATCAAAAGATAAAGTAGAATGACAGATGCACAATATTATAGCAGTAGATAGTCTACAATGAAAGCCATAGCTTGTTAGAGAAAAATCCTGTAATTTTGCCTCTGCACACCACCACAATGGACTTTAAATCAAGCAATCAATACGTGTTGGAAGTGCAGACTTTCAGCTATAATTCAAGGGATTTTACTATAATTTTGCATGACCTGTTTAGAAATTATAATCATTTTTATACACGGTCCACCATTTTTAGAGGATAAAATTTAATTGGACAACTGACTGACAAGGAGTTTCATGGTCCGGTGACGCCTGTTCCCTTGTTACTTCATGGCAAATGAAGCAGATAGAGTATCCGAAGTTGATTCCAAATGTTGAATTTCTATTTTATAGATTTTCACTATAATTTTAAACAGGAAGCCCAAAGACAAGTTAGTGCAAGTGCCCATCATAAGCCTGAAAAAACAAAATAATCAGAATCAGCATTCTGATTAAAAATTCAAAAGTTAAAACAGTACTGTGTACAGTACGGACGATATATTACAAGTGAAAATATTCCATGTGTCACATTGAGAAGTTATAAAGTTTTATGGGTACAGGCAGGAAAGCTTTCCTGAGGAGTTCTGTGGTGCACTATGGTTAAAGGAGTCATTTGCTGTGGCTGTCTAACACGAGATGGAGAGGGTGTGACACATTGTCCAATATTGACTGTAACTTGGACAGCGTGCTCCTTTCTGAAAAATCTCTCAGAGAGTCAAGCTCCACACCCACAATATTACTGGCCTTGCGGATCAGTTTATTGAATCTGTTGTTATCCGCTACCCTCTGTATGCCGCCCCAGCATACCACAGCATAGAGGACGGCACTGGTCACCACAGACTCATAAAACACCCTGAGCATCATCCAGCAGATGTTAAAGGACCTCAGTCTGCTCAGAAAAAAGGCATGGCTTTGGCTTTTTATAGTCGACATGAACAGCGAGGCATTTGTGACCCTCAACTGTCGTGACATAGACCCCACGGACGGAAACAGGAGTCGCCTGTGCTTTTCTCCACATCATGTCTAAACCTAATCAGAGAGATGATAAAAGTGTAGCTGAAACATTAATGTGGTGCATTCTTTTAAGAAAAAGGAATGCGCTGTCTAAAAAGCCTGAAAAAACACAGAGGCCATCTAAAGACCATGTTGACAAAATTGTTTTCATTGTTAAGGAAAAACAACTTCACAACATCTAACCAAGTCAAGAACACTCCTCAGGCAGAAGATGTGTCATTGTTAAGGTCTCCGATCAAGAAATGCCTTCATGATTGGAAATACAGAGGGTTTAAAACAAGGTTTGGTTACACTCAAAAACAAGAACACCAGATTAGAGTCTGCACAGTTCTGGGAAAAAACAAACTTTGGACAGATGAAACCAAGAATTTATATCCCATTGTCTTTCGAACATAGTGAAGGCAGGATTATGATTAAAGCATGTATGGCTACGAGTGGACCCAGGCCATTAGTGTTTTTTAAAGCTAATAACTGCTCATGGATTTAGAAATTCTGAAGTGTAAATGGCTACTCCCTCCTCAGATTCAGCCAAATTTGGCAAAACTGATCCAGCACAGTTTCACAGTGCAAATGAATAATGACCCAGAGGATACTGCAAAAACAACCCAAGAATTTCTAAAGGCAAAGAGATAGGGTATTCCTCAATTGCCAAGTCAGTCATCTGATTTCAGCCCGACAGAGCATCCTTTTCTGTTATTAAATAGAAAAGTGAATGCAGGAAGACACACAAACAAGCAGCAGCTGAGGGTGGTACAGGGCTGGCAGAGCATCTCAAGGGAGGAAACACAGCATTTGGTAATGTCCATGGGTTCAAGACTTTGCAGAACTGTTAAAAATAATCTTTATATTTAAAGTTAGGTTAGTTTGTCCAATTATTATTGAGCCTCTGAAAATGGGGGAGTATGTATAGAAATAGCTATAAGTCCTAACCACTTAACGCCAACTTGTTTTGGTAAAACTCCTTCAGTTAAACTCATTAATCTCATACTAAATATTTTAAAGTCAACTCCAGATGTAGATATATATAGAGATGGAAACATTCACTGTGCCAGTGGCTTGAGAAGACCCATTTTTAACTCTCAGTTTTAGAATTTTGACTGTTACGTCATGGTTTTTCTCTTCTTTTATACATTATACAAGAGGTCTTTTGATACCTCGCACAATAGGTTGAAGTTATCAGTTAGAGCTAGTAAGTGTAGTTACTGATAGCCAGCATGTTTCTAAACAATGGCAAATTGCAAATCCCTCATTGTCTTCTTTAAAGTAGCTAAAGTCATATAAATATTTCCACACCGTTTATTATGACTTTTTTCCTTTATGTTAGTAAATAAATACAATTGAAAAGTAAAGCATGTAGGTAATAAAACCCACAGATTTTTGTATGCACTCTGTGATTTTCATGTGCTTTGGAACACTTTGTAATTTTTCACTTTGTTGCTTTTGGTTTAATGACCAGCAACAATACTGTTTTAAATTCCCTCCTGCTTTGCTATTGTTTCTAGCAGACACATACAATTATTGCCCAAGAAAAGCTGTAAAAGCTTTCTCTGTTTTTCTTGCACTACGCCACTGGTAAACAGACCACAGAAGTTTGCTGCTAGTTGAAAAAAACATGGTGGATTATGCATTATGAGTCAGATATTTCCTTCAGGAGTTGTAGTAAGATAAGCTGAGTTAAAAGGAGAGGGAATATTGAATTTTGTCAGGTTGACACAAACACAACTCCAAATTAATTCAAATGTTGTTCAGTGCCTGGTTGATGTGAAAATGAGCAATAGCTTACTATTAGATTTACCATTCGAACTTTATAAGATATTTAAAGGTTGTTTTGATGCCTTTGAGAGGACGAAATATCAATTATTGGAAATTCAGGAGTTAATTTGAAAATGAAAACCAGCGATGCTTTTTCCTGTTGTGCATATGCTCAGTCAGACACAGATGATTAGTCAGAGAAGATCTGCAGCTGTCTCAAAGTTGTACTTGTTGTGTGATGTTAGATGCAAAAGTTTTTGTGCTCCAAGGAGAAGGTAAACAGTAGGAAAAAAGTGGAAGCTATATTGCTGAGTTTGTCGCTCGACTGACTGACATTTCTCATGATAAATTTATGGTAGTGACAAGGCTGAGTGACTCTTGGGGCGCGGGTTAATTTGTCTGGAGGCCTACTGAGCTATGAGTTGTTGCACAATGACGAAGCAGAATGTTACCATTTCATTTTGCAGAGAGTAAGAAATAGGCCGTGAAATGGATGACTCTTTTGGACTGGGTATACACTATACCAGAGATAAGCCATGCTTACCTAGCCATGTCTTAGGCTGGGGGAATTCAGGTTTGTCTAAAGCTATTTCCAGCTAAAGTCAGTGTAAACTTCCTCTGAATGGTCATTTCGGATTTGTATGTGCTTGCGTGTGTGTTTGTGGCAGCAGGGAAGGAAATGTTCTTGCTTGGGGGCCAGTGTTTGCTAAATCCTAGAATATTTCACAGCCATGTTAAGAATAGAAGAAGGTGCATTTGCTCAAGAACTGTGCTAAGCATTCAGAGGAAAACAAACAATGTTTGTTTGACATGGAGTTGGCAGATGGTATTCAGAGTTAAGGCAAAGGGATTTCCTTTCTATTATTTTAGAAAGCATCATATTTTGTCATTGAACAGTCATCAACCAACCTGTTTAATATGCTTTGATAGCATGTATTGTATTTTTGTTGCTGAGTATTCCATATTTTCTGTACATTTCTACTTATGTAACTAATTCAATTAAGATTCAATCACATAGATTAAATAGATCTAGAAAGTTCCTAGCAAGAATTATCTCATGGAGCATTATACTGTATGGTAAAGATCCTAAAATACTGGATTAAGAACACCCTTTATTCAACAATCACCAGTGACAAAGCGCTTTGGGATGTTGGGGAAAAGTACAAAAGAAAGCACAGTAATACAAACAACAACAAAGAGGAAATATAATCAATGGGAGAAAGAAACCAAAATATATGTCACGCAATAATGGAATATAAATACATCTGCAATGACAAAGAATGGAGTGGAGGAGAAGAAGTGTTTGTTGCATCATGGGAGGGCCACAAACAGCCCGAGTCTATCATAGCATGGATGGATGAAGGTCACCTGATTCAACTTTAACTAATCAAAATGGAAACTTTAAAGCTTAACCATCTCCTCAACCCAACATGGGAGTTGGTTTCATAGGAGGGAGGTCGGATAGCTGAAGGCTCCAGCAGCTGTTCTACTTTTGGAAATGCTATGAAGCACAGGTAAATGTACTCATGGTACTTTGAGGTCTTCATACTACACTAAAGCACAAAATATATATATATATATATATATATTTTTTTTTAAACTGGATCCCTAAAAACATGTAACATGTGTATTTTGCACGCTTTGCTAGTTAGACTGACAACCTGAACAGTTGCAGCCAAATACATGAGAACACTGATGCATTGCAGAGGCTGGTCAGCAGATGTCTTGTGCGGCTCTCATCACACTTTAATGAAGATGCTTAACCTTTTAAAAAATGATGAAAATGATAAAATGTGTTTTTATAAGACAAACAATTACAGCTTTATTTTTCTCAGCACTGGTCACTGAACTTTGTGTCAGACATTCCAAGGGAAGCAAAAAGCGCTTCATTAAGTACTGCATTAATCACCATGATACATTAACTGTGGGTAGTTATGGTAATGTGGCTGAAAACGACCTGTTATGCCAATGATCTCATTAATTAAGCTTAATGCTTTAAGTTTTAATTAGCAGATATTTCTGTCAATGTACTTGTCTTCACCTGGGTGGCAATAAAATGAGCCGGAGGAATATAACTGCTGATGGGTAACATCACCTTCTGACTAATACTAACATTGTATTAAATCACTACTTCACTCTCTGATTAAAGTGCAAGCAAAGAGCTATACTTTCTTTTTCCTATTTTTATTTTCAACATTTTCCCCAATTTAGTTGCTTGGCAACCAGAAGAGTGTAGTGCATACCATGCAATTCACCATGTGCCGTAAATTTGAAGAAAAGAAAAATTGGGTCTTGTATGAATATGGTCTTCACTTGAACTTAGATATTTTAAGTCATAGCCGGTATGTTTTTTTAGATACTGTTGGCTTCTTTCAACTACAGCTTTGAGTTCTAAGCTGAACAAAAAGAGTCACGCTGACCGTGAAGCACAGGTCACCGGTGTCATACAGTAAGCTTCACTTAGATGGATGAGTGCTCACCCGACTCATCTTGGCCAGATAGAGGCTTTAATTGGAGTGGATGAGGTGTCCTGCCGGTTGTTAATTAGCAGTAACTGTCCTCAGCATCAGACATCAGGTTGCTGCTGTCTTGTACAAGCTGGACACCTCTAACTGCCCACCTACAACTGCCCTCTGCTCCCTCCTCCATATGTCAGGTATTTCACCATTCACCATACTATAGCAGCGTATCTCTTCTTCCACCCATGAGCACACTCCTTGGACAAAGCTTTAATCCAAACTGCTGTCCGAATATGGAATAGCCTCTGAGAGGAATGTCTTGGCCAGATAACAGACACTGGTTTCCAAGCCTTTAAGAGCAGATGAAGTGAAAACCTTCTGACCACACTGTTAACAGAATTTCACTTTTGAACGGCAGTGAACCATGTGATTGGTCAGCCAATGTACTATAGCTGTGCATTTTACTTGGATATTGATCACAATCGCAATCAATTAAAGACTTAAAAAAGAAACTCTCACTCATACAGTAGAAGTTTATCTCGCACTCCCTTTTGCATACTCTGCAACTTTGCAACTAGTGCATGAAGATGTGAGGCGAAAGTACTGAAGAGTCTTTGGAAGTTTTGTAGCATTAAAGAATATTGTTCTCAATCCAGTGCTGATGTGTTAAAAGTGTACGAAAAAGTCTCTGAAATTTAGCTTTCTATAGAAGGGAGTAGCATAAATTCAGAACTAGCAGCAAGACATAGTGTACCTGATGGCTGCAATGCTACTCAGTTGCAATGGCAAAAACAGAGAAAAACATGCTTCAGAGACATGTCTGTAACTGGTTTTCTGAGCAAAACTAAACTAAGAAAGCATCATTAAAACACATTCATGAGGTGCTACTTCTTAATTACTGCACAGTCACACTGAGCAGCTGTGAGGTCAAATGTTTTGTTCAGGGACACACTCTTGAGACATCAGAGTTAATAAAGCCTTGAAAAGGGAAAAAATACTAGTGATAAATTGCCCATTTATTAACCAATACCGTGCAATGTCTGAATAGAGACAGCATAGTAGTCTGTTTCAGTCAACAGAAACTGAGACAAGACCATCTTGTTACTGCTCATCAAAAGTAAAGCCCTAACAGACCAAATCCTACTAATCCATCTTCACAAGAGTTCAGACGAGTTGTACAGCTATATGGAGGTCACTGTGTCCTCACCCGGGATTTAAAACAGAGTGAATGTGCTGTGATTATTAGGATGTAAAGGAACTCGTGTTTCTATTGTTGGCTTTCCTTCCAAGTTACTTGATAGTTAGCTCTAGCCTGTGAGACTCCTGTTTCTTTTAGGTTTAGACTGAAGAAATATGCCATAGATATATCCTTACACTGTAACATAAGGTCTTTTTTTAATCAGTTTCAGGCTGTTTTAATTACTTATCAAAGGAAGCCCAGAGGCTGAACAATGTTCATTAGTTCAACCTAAAAAAGTGAATCAGCTGAACAATTAGATGCAAAAAAAATGTCTCGATTAGATTACACAAGATTTTATGTTCTACTTATCATATTTAGACCCCAAGGACCAAGCAACCTCCCATTCTTTTGAGGTTTCAGCCCTAAACCTGCTGCCTGGTATTATGTGGAAGTTAATTCCTGACTTTTTTGCCAAAATCGTTGGCGTCTGTTTGCTTTCCCACCTGCAACGGTAAATCAAGATGATGTCAAAATAACCATTTGTGTCAATCGACTGCCCCGTCTAGCTCGTTAAGTGCAGTCCTTAAGTACCAGTTTGTTTTATCTGTTAATTCAAGTTTCACAATTGTCAGTCAATCATGATGACAAACTTACATATGAGAGAGATCAGGAGGATAAAGAAGAGACCATTTTTGAGAGTTTCTGAACCTACAGAAGCAAAATCAGTAAGATGCTGGTTTTTAACAGAGAACCTGCATGTTTATTTTTGAATAGATGAATATCAATTCTTTTTCTTAGCCGTTCTGAATACATAAACAGGATGCTATCTTCCCAAAGCATTCTCATTCTGAGGCACACCTAATGTACCAACAGCTCACATTCACTCTTTCAGGCCTATAATCAAGTTAGCGCAGACCTAATCACGTTATCATGTGTTCATTTTTCCTGGTAAATTTACATGCAAGGCTGTTTTTAGGATAGGTGTGTTTCATATACTGTACAGTATGCCAATTTTGTTGCTTATTGAAATATGTTAAAGAAAGAAAAAAAAAGCATGAGAACTGTTTCAATCTTGCCACTATTATACTCCTCCTACACATGCACAGACATTGATCATGATTATATAGTGATTATACATTCTACATGCCAGCCACGCAGCATAAGAGTGAAGAGTGGAGGGGAGCATTAAGGGGCTTGGCGACTGTGGTACCCCCTGCTGAGATGAGAGGGGAGGTAAGAGCCAAGGAGAGGGGAGTGTGGAGAAGTCTAACCAATCGGCTGTGTGCTGGGAACAGGACCAATCATGGCAACTGCTCGGGGCTCTGTTGCTCCCTCTTTCTCTGTAATTCTCCCTTTTTTCTTACATCTCGATCTTATTTACTTTTCTCTTCCTAAATGATCTTTCACTCCACTTCTCACCCCGTTCTTTTTCGCTGTTGTCTGCCTCATGAATCATGTGATTGGGCGTCGCTCACCTCTTTTAGTCTCACCCTAACCTCTATACTACGGAGCACACCCCTCCAATTTCATTCGCAACCCCACCTGCTCCACTGAACACTTTCCTCCCCTTGGTTTCTTATTCACTGGCCACCCTGCTTTGCACAGTCCACTCCCCTTCACCAGATTATTATTCTGTCTGCAGTCACTAAGGAGATGCACACACCATCCATCACAATGTACAAAATTCTCAGTGCACAGATTCGGTTGGGTCCTAATTAAAAAGCCTTTCCACTCGTTTTCTTGAGAGATAATTAGACTTTCATCTCACCAGGATGCCACATCCATAGATCCATTCTCTTCCAGGAAGCCTATAAGAGAAAAAAATACATTCAAGTCTTTAACTATTATCCTTCAGGGCACGAATCAATAATTAAATATATCTTTTCTCACAAAAAAGCCTGCATTGAGTGGGAGAAAAAAAAATCTAAAATGGCTAATATCTTTAATTCTTAAAGAAAATTAGTTCAACTGAATAGGGTCCCTGTGATATAGTTATTTGAAAAGTTAAATGAAAGGTCACATCTTTTCTGCATGAGACTTCATATAGCACCCTTTTTAGTGAAAGACATTGATTTTCTTAGGTAACAACAATGATGCAAGGGCCCATTTATAGCTGTACACAACAGTGTCTTGGTGTAGCTCTGATGTGAGCTTGGAGGCCATGGAGCTTTGGGCCTGATATGAGACAGCTGGAAGGGTTGAATTATTGAAGAGCATGGACCAGCTCAGAAACACAGGCCATGTCCTCCCAGCTGCTCCATGTGCTGAAGCCGACACTTCGGCAGTCGTCAGACGTGTGCAGTTAACAGGGTCCATCTGTTATTGAGGCGTAATGAACGCAGTCATAGCCATGGAAAAATGAATCACTGCCACTTTATTAGGGAACGACAATAGCAATCATTGTGCCATCCGTATAGTTGCAATAGTAATAATTATAATATTTGTGATTAGAATGATGATTAGAATGCAGATGATGACAGTGGAGATGAGGGTGATAATGAAGGTGATGTGTGCCTGCTACGATGATGATGATGATGATGATGGTGCACAAAAGCACGGTTTGGAAAAATCAACACGGCCACAAAACTCACATTTATGTTCATTATGCATGCATGAAATGAAAATCATTTGCATATTGGCACTGGACGGAAGGACCTGCAGGTCCGGAGAAAAAATAACAAAACATTAAACTTACTGTAGCTGTAATTGTTGACAGTTCCATGTAAACACCTGCCAAATTGAAAACCCATCATTCTAATGTAGAACAGCCAGTGTTGAAAGGCATGCAGAGTGTAACCTCCAAAATCAATAACCGGCCTGCCTTTCATTACATAAGTGAAATTTGTATTCATCTCAGAGATATATATTTATCCCACTTATACCCTTGGCTCAGGAGCAAATTCATTTAGTAATGATTACCTGACTCAGGTAAAACCAATTTCCATTCACTTGTTACCCTGAGTTGGTGACAAGGGCACATCCAGGGTCACTTTTCAGCAGTTTTTGGTTGCATGCACACCATCAGAATTTGATGCCGTGCAGCCTGTGTGTGCTGCTTGTATCTGTATGCGTGCGTTGGAGATCCATTTGCCATAAGACCGTCAAAGTAGGTACGTTGCAATGACATAAACAGTGGTAGTGCGCCTTGGCTTTAGTGCTGCTGCTTAGTTTGAAGGCTGTCAGCAAGGCTGCGTGGGCGTTCGGCAGTCTCTCTCTCTCTCTCTCACCCCCCCGAGAGCTGCATTCAGATAAAAATACTCAAAGTCCTCATAGAAGCCGGAGGGGTCTGGTGTCTATCTTATACGTTACGATGTGAAACTTGTATAATTGTAGAATTTTTTTTTCTTGATAAGGAACCTGTGCTTGATTTATATATGCACATTACTTCTACAGCAAAAAAGAGCTGAAGTTATTTCTGTCAACATGAAATACTTTAGCCGAAAGGCAGACACCAGTGCATTATGTCATTTTGAAGGTTCCTTCCATTCTCCAGGATAACTAACTAGGAACCACCTTTTTTGACTGTGGGCAGAAAAGAAATAGAGAACTGGAGATATGCTACCTTCCTAGTAGAAATATAGTGTGAATATAGTTTGTGTTACATTCTTCCAAAATTTAGAAGGATCCGTCTGGTTTAAAAACTACAAGAAATAAAACAATTGCAAGTTATTTATCCTATATTATTAAAATAAATTATAATACATTCATTAAAAGCAGTACACATAAATGATTCATAGGGAAAAAAACAGAATGAAAACATTTGCATTTTACCTTGAAATGTCACTTTTTACTTTACACCAACGCAGATTATCTTGGTTAAGTTTATTCTTTCTTAACACTTAAACACTCTGTGTTTTAGATGTCAAGGAATAAGGCTGTAGTTCCTGGTGTTACTATATAATTACCAGCCCACATTTTGCATGCAAATGTGCCAGTTCTTAGCATCTAATTTCGGTGAAAGATTAACCAGTATAACTCTCTAATTTGTGTGGAAAAACATTTAAATTGTAAAATAGGATATGAATCTACTATTAGCAAGAACAAAAAAAGAACACATTAAGTAACTTAGTGGCAAAATTACCTGCTCACCAATGTCCTATAAATGATACATATGATTAAATTGCTATTTAAGTTCAAGAATTTGAATAATAATCTGGTCTGATTAATAATAATACTCAGACCTTAAATGACTTCATATGCATACATTAGACTGCAGACTATACGTGTGCGGTTTGTTTGTTTTCGTCAAACAATACAAATCAAAAGACAATGAACACTAAAGACAGGGTTGCCAGACACTGGAGGTGGCCAATTTTATACTAATTTCATCCAAACGTATTTTCAACCCATCCAAACAGAACTGAAATGCACTAATACAAACTACAGGACATTTTCTTTTAAGTAAGGAACTGATTTTATTGCGGGGGAAAGTGCAGTGTGAGTAACTTTGAGTTGTATTCAGCTCTGGTAGACGTGAAAAAGGCTTAATGAAGGTTATTTAACTCCTCAGGCTCATCAAGATAAAAACAGTTACCAGCTGCACCTCAGAAGGCTACATTTGGAATTTCACAGATCATAGGTTTTTCCTGCAGTTTTATTTCCACTGCTATTCACTTTGTTTCTCCCCATTACAAACCAGGGGGATAATAGTAGATGCCATCAGAAGTTTTCTTTTTCACTGTCAAACTGTGTCTTTGACCTAATTCTGCCCCTTGGCCCTGTAATCTGCCCTGCTCCTGGGTTTTCTACACTATGGTAGGGCGTCCTGTTCTTGGAGAATGTTGAGTGAACTAGCCCTCTAAAAGCCCTTCTACACTCTGTTTGGAGGGTTAGATGACCACTTCACCTTAATACCAAAAGAAGTGGAACATCCTACACAGCAGTTTGCAAAATGGCGGAGCAGGATCAAGAGATTAAAAAAAAAGATTGGGGCTTTGTATCATGAGATCTTGTTATTCCATCTAAATAATAGGTTCCTAGGCATCTGATCAGCATTTGCCAACATCAATAATACTCGGTGAAATCCCTGTGGTGTCAAAATTAAACATCCACATGTAATGTATGTGTGCTATGTGACATCTTGTTTCCATACAATCACTGGAGATGTAGTCTAACTGTTGAGTTAAGCAAGCGTTTACATGTGTAAACCAAATGTTCGTCCTTTGAGATGTTTCTCCTACGATGGGAGCTCTCATTAGCATTGACATCAGTAGCTCAGCATCACATGCTTGATCTCAGTGAAGTTACTTTAACTTCACGGGGAGTTCTGTCACACATGCTTTGACTCACATATCAGTTTCTTTGGTTTACATTTGTGAAAATTCTATGAAGTGCATATTGCTTAGATGTCTAGTGAAAGCGAACACATTTGTCCCCCATTAAACTACCTATGGCAGTGGTATTGGTTCTCTCCAAACTTAGTCTCTCTCTAATTAGCTGCTGTGCGCATCTGACAAGAACAACAACATCTTTGTTGCTCTGCAGGGGGTAGCAGAGGGTCAAACAGCACCGAGCTATAAACAGCACAACAGCAACACATTCCAGCTTAACAGCTAAATTTAGGTTTGCCGCCAAAGTCGTGCAAATCTAGAGGACTGGAAAACCCTGACAAGCTGTCTGTTAATATGTCAGACATGCACCTAACCCAACAAGGATTTGTATTAAATAATGAAGAGTTTGAGACAATTTTGGATCTGGAACACTGTGGTGCATAAGGCACATTAGCCTTTGCTTTTGATTCCTGTCCTGCTTTAGGGAGTGATGTTCAAAGCCCTTCCACAGCAAAATGCCGCCTGCTTTCAAAGACCCCCTGCTGCTTGTGTCAGAGCACAAGTTCTCTCTGTACTCCATAAATTAAAGTTATCCCAAATGTCTTGTGGCATAAATTGAAGCTTCAAACCTCTGCACGCATTAATTAGGACTATAACACAACCTTGCTGTACTCTTATACACAGCAAGTGGTTTTCTAACAATTTCAGCGTTGCTTCCCAAAAATCACAAATCCAAATTAACTTCAGTTGATCCATATCATGTAATAAAATAATCTTTTCCACAGCCATTAAATATGTTAGCATTGTGATTACATTTTACAAACTTTTAGTTCTGATGTTGTCTAGAACTGTTATTTATTTAGACCTTTATTCGTGTCTTTGATAAAACATGTCTTTGTTAAATAGAATATTGATGAAAATACTGTCCCTTGTGGATATACATTATTGGATAATCCCACTACGGAAACCCCAGAGGTGAGAGGATTGATTACATTTTTCTGTCTTTACTTGCCCTAATTAAAGATCTAAGGGACGTGCCCACATGGGAGGAAAAACTCGGCTATTTCATCCGTATACCACATCTTTCTCATTTATACCTCCTGTTATACCTATACAGTATGCCAAGGCTCATTAGCCTAACTGAATTCATTGTGATTTAACCACAGATTCTACATTTGGCATGTGGATGGGAGAGCACGCCTGCTGAGTGTGTGAATACAGCACACAAGGAGATATGAAATACCCATGTGATTTCCTGCGATCTCAACAACGTGACATTATGCATTATTTCCTCTCTGTGGATCTCAAAAGGACACAACCCTCCATTGCAAAATATGCCACGAAACTGTCAGAGGAAAGGAATTATCATTGCTTGTTCCCACTGATTCAAAAACCCATACTGCACGACAATGAAACAGATGGCGAGGCATAAATGTTAGTCAATTCCATTGATTCTGCGACAGGTGCCAATCAAAGTGCTGCCGCTGACAATTTTGATGACGACAGAACACAGAGTTAACATGCTTCATTATGCTTCCTCATTATTTGCAGAGACGCACGCCAGCGAGTTTCGACAAATGGACCTCTCACCTTCACAACAGCTTCATTTGAATCCAAATCAATAATTCTCTCTCCAAGCCGAAAGAAAACAATGATCAAAACGGGGGACTACAATACTTTCAGTACTCCAGAGGACCTTTTCTTTTGCTTGGCAAGAAATTGCCCTTAAATTAAATTTGGAAATCAGCATGGCTAAAAAAAAAAATCTTTACTAAGTAAATGAGTGAACATTGTCTTTTGGTATCTGAAGTCAGCAGGGAGAGGAGAGGTGTTCAACCCTGATTGGAAGCTCTATTGCCAACAAAACAATTCAATTGTGGTGCACAGATTGGTTATTTGTTTCAATTGTCCAAATAATTCCTACTACATTCATTCTAATTAAGTTCAATTGAAATGTGCTCTTAGGAACCAGCGGAAACAGTGGTCAGTGGTTGGAAGACTGATTTGATTACTTGGCCCTAAATAATTTTACATCTCAAGTGTATTAAAAAACACCATGAAGTGCAAAATAACCCAGAAACACAACATTTGAGCCATTATGTTACCTAAGAAGATAACATAATCTGCTCAGTAAAATGTCCAAAAGCCTGAACTCACTACAGCAAAGGGCATATTTCTCTACTTTTTAACCTCAGGGAATTGTCATAGTGACGTTATACTTAATGTGGAGCATTTTAAGCTTCAGGTTGTTGATTTGAATAATTTTCAGTTAAGTGTTTATTTAAAGTAACCACTTCTGGAACTAAAAGAGGAGAATCACACAATAACTGACCTTGATAATTCACCTCCAGGTACTATATATAAAGTACATACAAGGACCGCAAATGATGGATAATGTTTTATTCATTTTATTTTAGAGCATAATTTGTTAACAAAAAAAACCATCCCAGTATATATATTTTTATGAAGTGAGAAGTCACGCTCATGTCACTAAAGAAAATGTATAAATGTATTTGTTGGGGACATTTAAAAGTTTGCCTGTGTTGATTTTGTCACTGTTGCGTAGAACCAGGTATGCTATTTTCATATTACTGGTCCCTCTACTTGACTGAATTTTCTTATATATCTTTATACATTTATCAACATTGATAAATGACACTGACTTTATATAAAGAAGTAGCAACATTTAACTGATTATGTTAATTAATAATAATAATAATAATAATAATAATAATAAAAATAATGAATGCAATAATCAGTGATAAAATGGGATAAATATGCTTGACAACAGAGAAACAGTCAGGTGAGAACTGGATTAGAGGTGCTTCATAAAAAAACATAAATTAATGCATAAAATTAATTACACAAGCATCAAAACAGTTGTGAATATGTGCAGAAAATTGAAAACACACATACTATTTTGTACGCACACTTGTTGGGACAGGTCAGATATATATATATATACTCTTTAGGAGCACATCTTGACTCAGTGCTGCTTGTCTACATTGCAACAGCTAGATTGACACTTGCATTCCTCTGTTGCACAATTTCTAGTCTAAGTTGTCAACAGTCTTGACAAAGTGCTTCATAACCAGCCAGTTAAAAAGGAGCTGTTGTCATGCCTGTTAGCCATCAGTGTGAATAGTAGTAAAAAATGTTTCTACACACACTGTAGCTTAAGGAAAGCCTTCATATTGAATTACCGTTGCTACTTGTGCAATCTCTATGGAGATCAAAATATAGAACTTCATAAAAAGTACATTTTTGTGCACTGGAAAAAAAAACTTCCTCACCTAAATTGCTGTTATGCATAAAGTGCTTTCTTTTAGTCCAAAATGACAACAAGCTATAAAAAGGCACTGTCACTTTACCATGTAACAATCAGCAAATGCATTTGAATAGGGACATCAATTTTTTGCCAGATGTTTTGACAAAATTCCAAAATCTAAAACACTCAGTGCTTATTTATTATTAATAAATCTATGTACAAGATTTATTACATCTTTTACATATTACAAGATTCTTCTACTGGTAGGAAGCTTTCTTTGTTAATCACTATAAACATCTGAAACTCATCAAACTAAATAACATGAGCAGATGATGTTGCATATTGTCTGCTCATGTGTGACATGCACAGAATTGTTTGCTCTTTTTATCTAGCATTGTTAGTAAATGTAAACAGCTGTGTGCGATGAGCATACGCATAAGTTTTTGCATCCCTAGTCAAGCACAAACAGCAAAAGAATGATTCCTTAACCTTTACAGTGTTAGAGACTGCACCCTGAAGTACTAAAAGACAGGCATTAAAGCTATAGAGGACAAGGATTAGATGGTTTTAAACTGCCAGTGCAAGCATTGTTCTTGCTAATTAGCTCATTTTCTAGTATAATTTTCTCTAAGTAGGTTATTTACAAACCCACTGACGGTCATTACTTTACCAGCTAAATGAAGTAAAGATTTTATACAGCAGGAAGAGACTGAAACTGATTGATGCCCAGGCCTTTTACCCATTTTTTATTTAGAGCAAAGAGGTCACGTAATCAGAGCAGCAGAGTAGAAGCAAAGTCCAATTTCTATTTTTATCTGCGGATTAACTGGTGTTTAGTGTATTTGTTTGCTTATTGTGCACAACTAGTAAGACTCATAATATGTGTTACTACCTCTTGTTACACAGTAATTTTAATCGTACTGCTCATACTCTAGGTAAGCTGTTGATAGTTACTCATTTTAGAAGTAAAAACTACACTGTCCTGATATATTGATATATTGACACTGAAGGACAGCTCATAGACTCCAGAATGAACTGGTGGGGAGACATAAACAAGCACATGTTAGACGAAAGACTTCTAAAGATATCGACATCGTAAAAATCTTAAATGATCCACAACATATCAATGACAAGTCAGCTGTAGACCAAGAGGCCAAGACAAGTTATTGATTTGCAAATCACACAGGAATAGCTTAGCAAAATACCGCTAAGCCTTCTACAAAGATAATGCAAAACATGGTAAGGTAAAAGGAATAACAGTGAACTAGTGTAAGGGAACCCAAAGTTTCATTTGTCTGTTTGTACAAGTTCTAGAAAGATATTTAAATTGGATGTACTTTTCCAATTATTTGATAACAATCCCCTGTCAAGAAGTCTTTAGACAATTCCTAAAATCCTTAAGGAATCAAATAGGAATTTATCTTATTTTGGGACAAATCCTCCAAGATTTATAGCCTAAAGATGGATCTTTGGGCCAAATTCTCCTCTGCTCCAAATTTGTTTTGGCACTCCGAGGGTTCAAGAGTAATTTTGAGATAACTTCCCATATTAATAAAAGACATGATGACATAAGACCTAAGAAGCAATTATTTACTCATTAAATGGGTTAGCAGGTTGGCCTAAAGCTGCAAAGGCTAATTAATAAGGTAGTCGGCTCAATCCCTGGCGGGAGGTTGTATTCCCTCTGTGAGCCAGTGACTGAGGGCTTCCAAGTGTTACTTCTTTAGTGCAGAACAACACAGATAGAAAGTGACTGACAAAGGCCCTTGACCCCAAACTCATCAAACATAAAGAAAATAATGGATACATTGCTCTTATCAAGTTTCTCTATCAAAAAGGGTTATTTAAAAGATTGCAAGCAGACTGCAAGAGTTTATTGTCAGAATGTGAGGCAGGGAAATAGTAATATCCCACTGGTGAATAAGCATTCACCCTTCCCTTTAACTCAAGCATGTGAAGATTACACACTTGAAATTCTTGTAATAGTATCTCAGGTGAAAGTATTCCGTCCTTATTCTGTATTACACAAAGCATCGTGGTACATTCACCATTAATTAAAACCAAAACTAACAGGCCACAGAAAATTTCTTTAATGTGCTATAAATAAAGCTAGCATCTGTAAAGCCATGTGTTCCCTTTGCAGTGTATTTTGTCATAACTGTTTACTTTCATTAAGTTAATCAGAAGTGTTACTTAAAATAGTCCCTGACTAAAACCCCAAAGTTTAGCTGCTTTGCAAAAATGTAAAGCTTGTGTACTGTCTGTTTGTCAAATAATGGATTCAAACGTTACTTTGCTGGGGAAAATTTCTCAGTGTAACCTTTATATCATTTTATAGAAGACACTGAATGTGATCTGAGATCTACAAATGACTCCAAGTTAAAAAGTCTGAAAACACACCCCAAAAGATGTTCGGTTCAATTAAAAATATGCTAAAAGGTTTATGTTATTTGTCCCCCAAAACAGTAATAGAAAAATATAGAATATCCCCTGAGAACCTAACACACACACAGTAGATCACTCAAGTTACTACTTTTTGCGGTACTAATAAATATACAAAAAGGATTTCCCTTTCAAAATACACCACCAACAACAACAACAATACAAATGAGTCTAATTTATGAATATGTATGGCATCTACACTGGTTGCTGGCAACATTTAAGGTCCTCTTATTTTATTATGAACTGCTGTACTTCCATCATTTCCCCAGTACCCTGGCAGAAAATGTGTAACTGCAGCAACTTCACCACTTTGAAGACTGGGTGAACATCAGGAAGCTAAAAAGTAAAATAGATAAATAAAAATAAAAACGTAAATCAGTCATTCGATCAAACAATTTGAATCCCACCTCAGTGTGATAGGGTTACTCCTCCCCAGATACTAGTGTGTCTTATCAGGATGTTTCAGGCAGCAGGGAATAGAGAGACAGAGAGAGAGAGGGGAAGAGAACATAGATGAGCCCCTTCCAGTGCTGGAAAAAGTGCCTCTTCTTGCTCTCTTATGCGTGAACAGGAATTTAAATCTCCAGAGTAATACCTGTGGTTTTGTGATACATTTACCAAGACATTTTTCCACTAAAGACATCACAAACCCTCTTTAAAACAACTTTGGAAGATGTTTAGGGATCAGGTTTATGCAGCAGTAGGATCCAATGTACTGGAAAAACCTCAGAATTTTCTATGTGGCAACACTATTTTCAGGGGAACAGTCCCACATCCACCTCATTTTCTTTTTGTATTATGTATTTATAGATGTTTTAGTTTCATTCAAACAATTCAGACACATCAGTAGGCTGTCAACTAGACCTTAGCCACTTGTGAATCAGATTTAAAGTGGTTTTCGGCCTCATCATGCGAGTGCAACACTGAAGCTTTATTATTACACATACTGTGTCATAAACAGAATAGCAGAATTGCACTGTGTGGTTAATGCTTCAGCCCCATCCACTGGATCACAGGCACAATTACATTGTGATTGACTTAGCTGGATCACTAAAGCTACTGATGAGCACTCCTCTGCCACTTCCCTTTGTCTAAACAGCAATTTCCCTTCCCAGCAGAGTGACTTTAATAAATGTGCAGTATGTGCAATGAATCTAAAACCATTACTCAGGTGTTTAAAAATATATCACTGTTGACTACAAAAGAAGAAGTGAAGAGCGATTTCGATAAATGGAAATAGCAGCACAGAAATCTATGTAACAAAATTAAGGAGCCTTGTCCCAGATGTAACTTTGCAAGATACTTTTAATGTATTTTTTCTAACTTCAACCCAGAGTTCAATTTTTTACATTGATGTACTTGGGGGGCATCCTTGTTCAACTTTATTCAAATGGACTCCTGAGAGATGAATGTCCTTTAAGCAAAATGAGAAATAAATGAGAGTAATGCTTAACTTCCTGTTGCTATCTCTCATAAATTCAGCAAACAAACTGCAACTTATTGTATCATTTATCATAAAACTGCAGCACACCAAAGGGAGTATGTTATGCTTTATTACATATACTAGACTGCACTGCAAGATGCTTATACATACTGACCAGGTGGAACTTTTGGAAAATACATTTTCTTATATTGCCTTGAGACATCGATATAAAATAAAACATCAATTAGCCATTTGCCCATGAATAGATTTAGGAGAAAAAGTAAGGCTGGACTATGTTTTGAGGACTAAATGTTAACAAAATTATGTCTAAAATGCAGGGAAGAGAGGCGATGTCTTGAGCTGAGGAAAAACTGGAATAATATAAGTGGTCCACACTGGATTCTTCACAATGAAGCTTCCTTATATTCCCACTGGAGAAGCAGGACAGTATACATGACACCTAACTGGGCACTGTCTTCCTGCTTCCATCTGTTAGTTAGAAGTGCATGCATGGATTTACGATATCTTTAATCCGGCATGTCTGACAGTCTGTTCAACAAGCTTCAGCTAAATGAAAAAGCAAACATTGAATGGCCTCAGATCCTAGTTTGCACAAGATTCAAACATTCAATCACAAATAATACAGCTGTATCTAAGCTCCTGAAGCTTCTGTAGATGGCTGACTGACTATGCAGATTTGCTAACATGATCTGAAGAGCTGACATGACTCAAAGTAAAAAAATAAAATAAAATAAAAAATTATGCAAATGAGGGCTTGTTATTGAATGACATTGGCTTTTCTTAACATATGTGCATAATATTTAAGCCTCTATAGTGCATTGACAGGAGGGATTTGACGTACAGTAAAGCGCAATGTAAATGTTTGTATTATTTATTTTTTAAAGCTGCATGAAAACATGGGAGGAATGACAAAGTAAGTGCTGGGGCGGGGGGGGTGTCTTTCGTTACACATTTCAGTTCAGAGATATGGTAAAATATGGTTGACTTTTGTACTCTGAGAATTAAAAATCGTTGATTTTCATTAGCTGTTTTGGCTAAATTTCTTTCTTTGTTTGAAATTTCATTTATGTAGTCATGTAGGTTCAGCTTTATTTTAATAAATATTATTTTTTATGAGAAAAAATAAAAAATAAAATGTAAAAACTATGCATGTTTACAATAGTATGTACAATATATGTAGTATATGCCATATGCAACTAAAATACTGTATATTAATGATTTAATTAAACATTTCAATTATGAATTTATACGCTTTATTATTATTGTTATCATTATTTATTTATTTTTTGTCGTCCACATTTCATTCAGAGGTTATAAGTAGCAGTAATCCCAACAGTTGTTCAAAGCATAGCAGTTGGTCACTAAACTTAACGAAGAGGGTATGTGTCAAATAAATTTGCAGCTAGCTTAGCTGGGTAATTGGAATTTCTTGGCTATGCTTTAAGGTGCAAAAGCTGGATAAACCTCCTAACTTTTTTTGTAACTTAATGAAAAAAAAAACTTTTGTGGCAGAAGTATTTTAACTGATGCTGGATGAGAGACTTAGGTTGTGTTTTCTCTGAAGACAGATCTGTTCAAAGGAATAGCCCATCCTGTGTCCTGTGCCAGCCGTGGAATATATATATATATTTGTTTTTGTGTTTGGCAGCTGGTATCGCAGCTTACCTTACTGGCATTTTACCCCATTTTAGCCCTTTGAAAGTCAACTTATCTTTTAACAAAACTGGCAATTCTACGATCAGAACTTTTCCATTGGCAACTGTGTTACAAAGGCAGGGTTTTGGACAAATCTTCAAAGCATTTGTTCAGGACACCCTAAAAAAGAACTTGTAACCTAAGCTGTCATTCATGAAGAAGAAAAACAAACAACATTTATTTCAGTCGGTTTCTTTTGTTTGGCATTGTATGAGTTACAGGATGAAAAAAATTTGTTTATTCTTGTTTTTCTAAAAAATCTGACAAGAATAATTTAACTGGGATGATAATCCCTCAAGTGAACATGGTTACTGGGCATTCTTCAGAATCAACATATTCAATAAGGATATGCACATTTAAAGGGCACCACTTTATTACAGATAGCACTTTGCTATCTTTGATTTACAGATGCCAATTTTTTGATAATCTAACCAGTCTGCTTCATCTCTGGTCTTAAAATACAGCCTAAAGGAATCTCTGTTTTTTGCTATTTCACGAGACGCTGCAGCACAGAGATTCAAAATGTATGTTTTGGTCACTTATTAACTATTTCTTTTACATATCTTGCCAACCAGAAAACTGTTTATGAAACAGAAAGTGGAGTGTTGTAAAATATTAGGAACACTTTTCAATTCAATACAGTCCTATACACAGCAACCATGCACTAAATTCTTAGATAATGAAGTGGAATCATCAGCATCCCTGTCAAAAACTGAAAGGTGCTTCATGAAAGTAAAATTTATAGCAAAATGTACTGTATTTGATATTGCCTTCAAATCAGTATCACCTGCGCTCTATTTTAAAACACCTTCTGCATATCACTACTAAAGACTGTCAGCAACTGTCGGTTATAGCAGATGTGGTTCGTCATGCGTTACAACACTACAGTGTCTTGGTTATATATATATGCAGCTTTTAAGATTGCACTTACCTATTCTGACATGGTTTATGCCCTCTGAGACTGTTATAAAGAACATTAAGAAACAAGTTGAAAAGACATAGGTGATTGATGAAGTTATTAGTCAAAAGAGATTCTTATAGGTACTGTTGTTTAATTTGGATCAATAACACAGGTGGAAGTAATAATACTCTTTCCTTCTTATCCATTTTCTCTCCATCAGATACCTGTCAAATCACACTAGGACTTCTGATTGTTTAAGGAAAACCAATGAATAAAATATAAGTGAAAATTGTATTTTTCATATGAATAATGTAAAAGAGGGCATGCTGTTGGCGTCCACGTCTCAAGGTTAGACTACATTGTTAGTTTCTTCGCCTGGCCCATGCTTTGTTCTTGTTTGATTCAAAATGAGAGGATCCAATTCTATCAAGTTTGCTGTTTTGAGGGACACTTTGCCTCCTCTGCAGGGATATGTTATTCAAGGAACTTCAAAGAAAATCCCAGCGTGAGGCACGTAGTGTCAACGTAGTACCATATGGTATGACTTGAAGAATATGCCAAAACTTCTCACCACAAACAGTTTCCTTCACTCTGTCACAATCAAACGCTTCTTACCAGGAGGTAAATTGAAGAAGAAGAGGAAAAAACTAATGGAACACTGGGATAGATTTATATGCTAAAATGACTGAAGATAATACTCATCTGATGACTTAATGCCAAGCGTATTCTCCAAGGGAATTTTAGTTTGATGAGTGACTTGTAATGAAAATCCAAAGGTTTACATTCATCATTTGGTTCTTCTGCAATAGGCCAATAATGTCTCCATTGAGCAGCAGGCATGAGCAAGCTGTGTGAAACAATCTTTTCATTGATTTTTATGAACAGTATTATCCAGGGATTACAAGGATTTTACAATCTTACATGAGATTTTTTTTCTGTAATACAAAAAATGTGTGTGTTTCAGTACTTTCAGAACAATATGTTTATGTTCTAGCAAGATGATTTATGTCTGTCTTAGGCAAAATCTAAAACACTAACAGCGTGGCACGACTTTGACTGGTGGAAGAACAGTAAACGTTCTTCTCAACAATTAGATATTTGTTCATTTTTTTAGGGATTGGGTGAATGTACAATTAGTTCTGGTCTATGGCTGGACTATTTTGCTTTGAAAAAAAAAGAAAAGAAAAGTGCAGGCTTAGAGTGGATTTCATGTCTGAAAGACCGAGTGCATCCTTTGAAGGATCCAACCTCTGAACTGCAAAACAGCTACAGTGGATTCTGAAGTATTCACACGTTGATGTTTTATGCCCACTGTTTCAGTCTTGATTTAATTTTACATTCATAGAATGCCTATTTTCCCCATCAGTCCATACTTAAATCAAACATGCATACATCAAAGTGAAAATACAGACAAGGTTGGCAAATTGAATGAAAGAAACTAGGTTATACTAGGTGTCTTAGTTAAGTTTTGGGTGATTAGATGCTACCAGCAGAGCTATTATAAATGCTAGCACTGATTCTAAAAATGTCCAGAACTCCAAAGCTCTCCCCATAAAGTCCACAACATGTAATTCATATGATTTGCATAGTCATTGAATCATTCAGTATCCCCAGTTCCCTAGGACACTTAGACAGGGGTCACATTAAACTGATAATGCTTTATCATATGATAAAAGTGATCACTCAGAAAACCTTTGCTTTAACATTCAGTGACTCTTCACTTTAAAGTGACAAATGGATATAAACCATTGCAGTAACTCATTGCAGTTTTTTGTGTGTATTTTAGATTTTTTTGAAAATTATTATTCTTTTTTAATTTATTTATTTTTTCGTTTCAAAGTTCAGTACTTTGTCAGCACCCTTTTTGGAAGGAGAAGGTTTGAGTATCCTTTGGAAAGTCTTTCCACACCTGGATTTGGGCAGTTTATCTATTCTTTCAGGCTGATCCTTTCAAGCTCTGTCAGAGTGGACAGGATACATCCATGAACTGGCATCTCTGGGACTCCTGACAGAATGTTCTATATGATATGAGTCTGGGAGTACTCGGCCACTAAAGGTCTTTTTCTGAATCCCTCCATCTGTTCTGATGAGTCTCCCTGTCTCCACTGAATCAGCTCCATTGAATTAGGCTGTCACCACCATGTTTCACGATAGTATTATTATTCAGCTGATGAGCAGCGCCTATTGCTGGAGGATCTTGCTGGACTTTTTAACCATATTATCTTTTGTCATCCTCATTTTTGTACATGCTCCTTAAAATGTTGTTTGGCAAGCTCCGAGTTCCCGAATCCAATATACCCATAGAGTGGTTCCTATGTAGTCACTTTATATTCAGACAGCAGGAACTTTTCAAAGTTCTTATAACTAATAAAGGAAGTCACCTCTTTTTTATGTGTCTGCACTAGAGAATATATAACCAGGCTAAAATAAAGCACAGAGGCGCTAATCATGGCAGCACAGGAACAAGCTCTAAGTGCAAGATCAATAGAGGTTGGGGTCCATCACACCATTCAAGATCCCATATGCAGGCTGTATAGAGATGTGCCTGAGGTACCTGATGGTACCAGGGATGCCATAACGTCTGGCATAGTAAACAGGAACATCTCTGCCAAGTATGGCCTGGAGACCCAAGGTCAAAATGGGATACAATCATGAATGGTGAAGCTAAAATCCTGTGGCACTTCCAGATGAAGGCGGATAAATTTGTGATCGCTAACCAACTATATACTAATGGTGGACAAGCAGAGAAAAAAGGTCATAGTGGTAGATGTAGGTACATCAAGTGATAGCAACAACATCAGGAAGAAAGCTTGAGAAATACCAAGGACTGAGAGAAGAGCAACAGAAGATGTGGGAGGTAAAGGCAACAGTGGTCCCTGTAGTAACTGTAACACTTGGGGATGTGACCCCCAAACTGCACCAATGGCTCCAGCAGATTTCAGAAATGACATCTTTGATCTCTGTTCAGATGAGGGCAGTTCTAGAAACAGATACGTTGCTGCACAGGACCCTCAAGTTCCTGAGCTTGAAGGACAAACAAAGACTGCCCACAGGGTGAGTCAAGTACATATATGATTAACTTTGTAACACCATAATGATATGCCTCAAAGCAAGAACGTCCTAGTTTCGAATTCACCAGCCAGCTCTCAGCTTTCTCCCCAGGTTATGTGTGTTCTCTCCGGGTACTCCCACTTCCTCCAACAGTGCAAAGACGAGCATTTTAGGTTAATTAGTGATTCAAAATTGGCAGTAGGTCAGAATGTGAGCATGAATGCTTGTCTGTCTCTCTGTGTCAGCTCTGCAATTGGCAACCCTTTCAGGATGTACCCCGCCTCTCACCCTAGGACAGATGACAGCTGAGATAAGCTTCAGCCCCATGAAAAAAAGTTCTTGATAGTGTGCTGTTGATATGGCTTATCTTCCTGGAGG
Source organism: Pelmatolapia mariae (assembly GCF_036321145.2). Taxonomy (NCBI): domain Eukaryota; kingdom Metazoa; phylum Chordata; class Actinopteri; order Cichliformes; family Cichlidae; genus Pelmatolapia; species Pelmatolapia mariae. Next base: position 16,505,112 of record NC_086228.1, on the reverse strand, counting down.
TTCTCACGTCTCTCATTTTTATCTACTTGTAATTACATGTCTACAACAACAGCAAGACTGTAAAAAAAAAGGTCTGGACACTTTCTGGACCTTTTTATCAGTCTTGTAGTTGAGCTGACTTGATGTCGTTGGCATTTTATGTTGTAGTACTTAGTGTGTACAGCTTCTTATTTTGTATAACTTCAGTCATTTCCTCTCCTGACAGGAGAGGTGTAATGAGAGCAGAGCCTGCAATGAAAGTGTCACCAGAGTGCATATCTTCAGCCACACAATCTTGTTAGTTTTTTAGGGTACAATACTGAGATCAATAGTATGATGGCAACAAGCATCAAATTAAACCCCAACAGACACCTTTTCTGCATGTGTGGAAATAACTATACATGGGCAGATGCAGCAGCTTGATAGAGATAACAGAAGGCTATCTAACACCAACAATGAGCAAACTGAGAGACAACCATAGAAGTCCTGCAACAAATGTATATTGTATACCCTACGTCTAACAAACTGAATATGTGTCAAGATAACTGCAGCAACACAGCAGGCAAAGCTGAAAATGGCCTGAGAAAATAGCCGGCAACAAGGGGAGCTCTATGGGGCAGCTTTGTCAGCTTGCTGACATTTGCCAAGCACAAACACTGTCCTGAGATTAAACCTTCTAACACAAGCAACAACAATGGCTGAAAGCACAAGCAACAAATACTTAGACACACTCTTCAAGCGGTCAAGTCTGAACGCACTGGTGCAAGTAATGAGTAGAGCCAATAAAAAGGTCAGGTCACAAAGAAAACCAGGTGGCTGCAAGAATACAACTGGATGTTATTAGTCTAGCAAATTAGCACGATAGCAGGCATTAGCTTTCCTCACATACAAAGTTAATCAGTCTGAATCAATATTGTGCTAGTAAGCAGCACATTAGCTTGTTAAATATTAGAAAACTGTAAATTTACAACAGTGCTTTCCAAACTGTTCCTATATGCTGGATTTTCTAACAAGTGAAAGCTGTCGCAAAAGAGGTTTTCAAGTTCTTTTTCATGTTTCATGCCAATATTACTTCTATAGTTAATATTTGTCCCCCTTCGAAGTATTTAAATAAAAAAGACAAAAAAATAAAATTATTCATAAGATAACACAGTTCACGTGAGCTTTTCATGACTGTTCCTTTAATGGAAAAAACCCACCCACTCAGCATGTGACCCAACAAGGAAGTTTAAACGCGAGATTAATTAAACACACGAGTTGTGTTTTTCAAGCAGCTCTTGTGTGTTTTTTTCTAACGACTTATGGGGATGTAAATGGTAACCGCGAGAATATAGCAATGAAGTGATAATAGTGTTGTAGTAATATCCATGCATCGACAGGACAAAATGTTTACATTTCTACTGATTTGCACTTTAACGTCGCTTTTAACGCTTGGACATGCATCGTTACCGCTTGTGATCAATACTTGGCCATTCAAGAATGCAGCGGCTGCAGGTAGGCCAATCTTTTACACGACTATGAATTGTGTTAGACAAAAAAAGAAAGATTCATTCAGGCTGGAGCCCAGTCACGTGACACTGTGGTCTAAAATTGCAGATAAACAGAATTCACACACACGCACACACCAAAATAATATATATATATTTTTTGTACTGATCGATTGTTTTCTGGCTGAGCTTTAAGAATCAGTGGGCGAGTTGTCACGAGGGGTTTTGCAGCCCACTGAATTTATACCACTGTTGCGCTCTGTATTATACTTCCGCTTTCAATTTGAGATCCAACTTGTAAGTGTCCTAACGTATAATTTACATACTAGTGTATACCCATGCTGTTGTATTGTTTGGTCTGTTATACTGTTGTCAAACTGATATACTTAATCACATTGAGAAAAGTAAGAAAAGGTAAGGTGGGTAGATGGTGTTTATATGGATAACAGATGATAAATATGAGCTATTAAATATTCATGTAAGGCGAAATGTGTTCATACCTATGTATGATTAAGGGGCCACGTCAACTGTCCCTTTTATAAAAAATAAATAATTAGATAAAAAAATAAGCCTACTACTACACTCATTAGCCAGCTGCCAACCCCATTCAGTTCATAATGCCATACTTACATGCAATTTACATAACAATAGCTTACATCTGACAAAAATGCATATAATGGCATGCTGAAAAGAAGAAATCATTTGTGTAGGCTGGACTAATTCACATTTTGATAAGTTAATTCATACAGTTTCTTGACAATCATTGCAAGTTCCTTAATACAGTAAACTTAACTTCATAAGTTAATGTGTCAAATGATGTAATGCTATATTGATAGTGTAAACATCACTCTTTGGAAATATTCAATATTTAGTAAATCAGATCGTGTCCTGAAATTTAAATAATATAAAATAGCCCATTAGGACGTGGTTGCAAAGCGACATGATGCATAATATCTATTATTGATTGGAACCTTCAGGGATACAAGATGTACCAGTTTTGGTTGCTCAACTCCTGATCACGTAAAGGAGAAGTTTGTGAGCAAACAGACAGAGAGAGAGAGTTTGTGGGTTTTAGTGCAATATTTCACTAAAGTTACAGCTATGTAGGTTTGCAGACATAAAAATAAACAAACAAAACATAAGGTAATTCATGATCCTCAGAATAGAAGGACAAATTGGATTTAGCAGCTGCACTCCTGTTGAGTCTAATATGACAGTTTTCACAGAGTATTAATAAAAATAACTATGTCTATAATTCTATTTAGCGGCAGACTTTATTGTTAAAGTCAGTAGAGTCATGTTGTATTAATTAGCAGGCATCGTGGTACTTGGTGACAATCACAGCCATTTGTTCTCAAATGCAAAGGTTTGCTGTTTGATGTTGCTCTGTAGGACTGTAGGCTTTTCTATGGATACATATTGGTCATCACTTGCAAGAATCATTGTGTTCATTATGATTTTGTTGCATTATAATGCAAGAAAATACATACAAAATTCTCCAAAAGGAGAACTAATTTTTTTGTTTGTTTGTTTGCTGTATTCATGTGGCTCACATGGAGCTTATCCATACAGTATGTAAGGCCATCAGAGGCTTAGATGGGCTGCGAAATGGACAGAACCCGCTAGGCTTCTTAGCTGCCATTGCCACGTCTGCCCATACTCAATTTGATTTCCTTCTGGATGATACATTGGACATGTTCAAATTGAAACTGAAAATATTTCAGCATTGCTTGGGACTTATCCGTCAAGTGGATTTTCACCAGGTGCACAGCTCAAAATGAAAAATGATAGAAATAGTATTCAAAACATTTTGAGCAACAGCTCAGACCTGTAGATGATTAAAGTTAACTAAAAATCTCACTATTTGATAGATGGATGCCCTTTCATTTATCAGATGTATATCACCTCTTTTCCCCAAGGAGGATATGAAAATGAAAAATGTACCCAGCTATCTGTTTTGCGGCGAGATATTTAAAGGTGTAGTCTGTGAGCCACGGCTATTGATCCGCCCATGCAGGCCTCTTTTCCTTTGGGGGCTTACAGAAGCAGATGACAATAGCAGGCTAATCTCTTCCATTCAGCAGCATTTTCTAAAAGAAAAGGATGTAATTCTGAGTTTGATATGAAGAAAAAAAAAGAATTATATCTCAAGACAAGAGTACTAACTTGAGAATAGAATTTCAAGAGCGATAAGTCATAAATGATAAGAGGGAGAATATGTGTAGTGCTGAACACAATGAATTTAGAAGCAAGCTGGTGGTAGGGTACCAGTTGGTATTTTGATCCCCCATGGGCACTTGGGGGATCAGTGACCAAATGCTAGTGTGTTTTCTGTTTAATACCTCTGTTTTGTACTGGTCATCTAAGACAAACTTTAGCTCATAGATTTTTAAATTTGACAAGCAGATGCCATCAATTCAGTTCTATACCCTACAACAAAAAATAACCAAACAAAACAGTTGTTTGACAAGTGTTTCTGTTAAATTTTGCAGCCAAATGCTACACTCGTTGACTACCAAATGTACAAGATATCTCTCAAGGCTTTGTCAGCAGTGTCTTTGTCAAATTTTTGTCAAACAGATTTGCTAGACAGAGGGATTCCATCCTACCACTGCAAAATGTGACTGGCAGAGGCTTCCTGTCATGGGGACAGCATTTGTTTCATTGTAAAGTATATTGCATGCTGATTGATTCATTGTGTCTGCAGCATGGAGTGCCCTGCAGTCTGGTGGCTCAGTGTTGGATGCAGTGGAGAGAGGCTGTGCCCGCTGTGAAATGGAGCAGTGTGATGGCAGTGTAGGCTATGGCGGGAGCCCAGATGAGTCTGGGGAGACCACGCTGGATGCATTGATCATGAATGGGTAAACCATGGACATGTCCTGTGCTTTTATTATTAGTAAAAATCTAACATGGGGTAAAAAAAGCCACTTCTATAACAGCATAGTTAAGCAATAAAGATTGATAACAGAGAATTTAAAAAAATGCAGTTAAAAACTGTTACGTTTTTCTCTAGTTCCTATTTGTCTAGCTTCCCCCCCCCAAATCTTATGATTTAATAGTATGTAATGAACGCCTGAGCCTAAATGAGTATAGGATTGATTGCATTTTTTAAAACTGGAAATTACATATATTTAAAAGAGAGTTTCTTAGATCTTGACCATGCTAATTAAGCTCCTACAGTTTTCAGCATATTATATATTTTTTTTATTTTTTTTATGAGCCTTAACTGGTTCTTTCCTGCAACTTGTTCTTCAATAAAACACAAAGTCTCAGTAGGATCTGAACATTTAACAATTATTATGTCCTAAAATATTACATTTACCCACTCAGAAGTTTTTATGAGAAGCAAATGTAATCTCGCAACAAAACCAAGCGGCAAGCTGTTTGTTATTTCTCTGTGGAACAGTGCTTCTTTTATTTTGCAGGGAAATTGACATTTTTTGGCTACATAGTCATGAATACATTGCGAGGATAGGATAGTCTCCTCCACACAATCCAATATAGCTGCATAAGAAATCCAGTAGGTATCACCAGCAGATGTATTGTAGCCTCTGAGTGCTGGAATCTAAACCATAAAATTTAATGTAATCCAGCAGACCAGTCTGGCAATAAATATCAGCTCTGCAAAATTGTTGAATTTTTGATACTGTGTCAGGGAGGAGTTAGCTCTGTGGAAATTCTAGAGGCTTTAGTTTCTTTTGATAAATATTAGAAACACATTTCAGTATAATGTAGCCTATTACACTACCACCGCAAAGGGCAGACCTTAAAAATTAGCTTCCATTCACTCACACTCTCAGAGAAAACAGAAAATTCCAAGCATTTCTCTATTTGGATTTAGCTGAAGAATGGTGTGTTACAGTCACAGCTAAGTAAGCCAGGTGTGTCAGTGCATACACTCCCTTACTGCTGAAAAACATTGTTTGTGTTCATCTCTGGGCAACTATTTATGAGGGGTACAGGGGGTTAGCGGTGTGAGGGCAGTGTGTGATGCATGCACCTATTGTTGGAGCGTGCACTCATTCCTAACACTAGTTTATGACTGATATATATGACTTGCAGATACTGTTTGTGCCCAGTAAACCAGAAATGATGTTTATTTTCTGCGGATTCTCTATGAGCAGTGATACAATGGAGGTGGGAGCAGTTGCAGACCTGAGAAGAATCAAGAATGCCATTGGAGTTGCGAGAGCTGTGATGGAGCACACTGAACACACATTGCTAGTGGGAGAATCAGGTATTGTTATGGTTTACGTCGGCAGGAATTGTTTTCACATTCTTGCTATTTGTTCAACATCATACAGATTTATTAGAGCCAAAGAATTTCAGACACGGTTTAATCTTTAATCTGTAGACCTCGTGACCTGCAGTAAAAGGTCTTGAGCATAAAGAGAATACCAAACCATAAAAGAGTTTTTATTTTTCCTTTTCCTACTAAATTAGCACATTGTGAGAACTGCACACTGGTCTGCAAGTCATTTAAAGGAATCTGGAGGCCAGTGTTGAATCTTTTTTTTCTCCCCCAATGTAAAGTATTTTTTAAATCAAATAATATTGCCCATATGTCGAGAAATCCTAACAATCCAGATAATCCTTATTAAACCTTTATTCTTCAGGAAGTAGTAAGGTCACTTGTATTCAGAACATTGGCCTCTTGTCCACCTTAAAAAACCAAGGCGACAAGTTTAAATGAGATGGAATTGCCTCAAGTCTCTCCTTTGTTTGTGACCGTGTGTTTTTTGTTATAACCCAAGGTCAGAGTGGTCCACAATGTCTAACTTGACCTGAAAGTATTACTTCTCTCTTTATAGCTTCAGTGTTTGCTGAAAACATGGGCTTCATTGCAGAAGACTTGACTACCAACAAATCTGTGAATATTTTCTCAGAGTGGCTGAAGGGCAGCTGCCAACCTAATTATCGAAAGGTGTGTGTGTGTGTGTGTGTTTTAGGCTGTGTGTTTTTCTCACTTGTGTTGGCTACAGGCGTGCTGCTTCTAAAAGATTGATATTAAACAGGACAATTGACAAGCATACGAAAGTAGTTCATAAAAGAGCCAGCTTTTGTGGTAGAGGTGATGCCCTACAGCAGTGAGTTGTTGCTTTTCTGTAGAATGCTCCTGTTAATTTCGCCAATAACTTCCCAAAATCTCCAAACTAAATCAGCTGTTATCTGTCTACAGAGTATCCAGTGCTCAACTGATTAAATTTAAACTAGCTATACAGCCCAGTACAAGAAGTGCCTGTTCAAAGTTCATCCTGAAGGCAGTGAAGGAATAGATAACACTGATCACTTGCTCTTACCCTAAAGGGTACTTGGATGTTTTAAAGGGTTTTACATTCACCTTATTTGAATAGAATATAGCACACTTTGCTTTGTTAGTAATGCACAGGTAATTTGAGAACACATTCGAGCTTTGGCATGATGAACAAAGTGTAAAGAAGTAAAGTTGCTTCTGTTAAACATTCTGTATTAAAAGACCTTTAAGCAGACTTTTTAGTCCACGTGTTAAATTTAACCTGCACCCAAAGCACAAATGTTGTTAGGGGTTTTCAAAAGTCACAGGTTTTACAGCTGTTCACCCAACTCAAAGGGATTCCACTTACCTGTAACTTCAAAGGAGCAGACTGAACTTTTCACACCACTCTATACAGTCAGTTGACTCACTCATATCAGCAGACAAGACTCCTTGAGTTAGAGGCAGGGAGCCCTTTCTTAAACTACCCCCATGCTCTGACAGATATCCACATCTTGTTCTCTGTGCTGACACACTATCCAGAAGATTGAGGTGGTCCAAAAGGTTGTCTGTGTCTCACCATGACATGTTTGACTACTGAAAGACAGGGAAGACTCCCTACTGTATGTTATTAAATACCAAACCACTTGGTGACAATAGCGCTGATGGTTTTATGTAATTAAATCATGGCAAATCAGAGTGCTCGCAGATCAGCATGTCTAGCTTGTGTGCCATTACAGTAATTGAGTCTCGGGATAATAGCATTATGCAAACAGTGATGCAGTTTTCTCTTCTGTTGAAAGAATGTCAGTCCAGAGCCTTCCAAATCCTGCGGACCATACAGGCCGAAGGCAACGTGGAAACAGAGCAAGAGGGCACGGCATGCTAATATCCATGCCCATGACACCATAGGTAGGTTTTTACCAGCTGACACAGAGTCAGCTTTCCTTAGGCATTTTATAATTTAGTATTTAACTACCTCATTGAAACCAGACAGGTATGAAAATTTGTTTAGTTGTATAATGGGCCACATAAAGAAGGTTTTCTGTAGAGTTTTTAGAGTTTGAATTTGTATTTCTGTCCAAAAAATACTACTCAAAAATAAATATTCCTTATTGCTTCTACATGAATTCCCAGTTTAATGGGTTGGAGCTAGAGTTATATATTACTGATCAGTGTGCTTGGAACTACTGGGATATTTCATGGTGTGCTCGAAAAATTTAATCAGTGTCGACACTAGCTCACACGGGAGCTTGTAATTACTTTGTCTAGCCCCCCCCCCCCCCCCCCCCCTTTTTTTTTTTTAAACCTATGAAGAGGTGGCTGGTGTTTCAGAATCAATTATTTTTTTGCACCAGGGATGATCGCTCTTGATCGTGATGGCCATGCGGCTGCTGGTACATCAACCAATGGATTAACTCACAAGGTTCCAGGGTATGTATATTATAATGTTTTTTTATCCATATGTAAGTTTACATACAGGTTTGTAGCTCAGAGTTAGATCCAGATGCATATTTTTTGTGTGCTTTTTATGAGGCACTCTACTGTGTTTACATGCTCATGTTTCCTGTCCTGCAGTCGTGTTGGGGACTCTCCTATAGTGGGGGCAGGTGCCTACGTAGACAGCTTAGCTGGTGGTGCTGCTGCCACTGGAGATGGAGATGTCATGATGCGCTTTCTACCAAGGTACCTCAACCATTTTATTATTAAATAAATGATAAATAAGCTTTTTGTCTTTTGTGTCAGGAAAAAAAGAATCTACTTAGCAACATAACTCATGTTAAAGGGGTTTATTCTTAAGTGTAACTAAGGAGGTGGGTAGGGATTTACTTTCACTCTATAGATTATTTCAGTAGATCAAAATAGGTGTTATATTTATTCCAGAAAACAATGTGAACTTACTCTATTGTTGTACTTATAATTCTTTAGGACATCTCGCCTGGTTTGAAACTTCTTTGTGACTTTTTCCCAGCTACCATTTAAATAAAAGGACTGTTGGGTGGCTTTTTCCTTGACAGATTTATTTATTTATTTTTTCAAAGAGAATATCGACATGTGTGACGTGTGTTGATTTTAAACAGCCAACTTTGGGCTTGAGCCCCAAGCTGCAAGTGCAAAAATAGTATTATAAAGAGTGGAAGTGTGACTATGTTGCCCCAAAACTGTCATTTGTACATTCCACAGCTGAAGTGAGATTTCACTAAAGCGACTGTTTGTTTCCAGGCTGTGAGAATATATTTGTCTCAGAAGGGTTATTTTTTTTTAAGCTTTATTTATCTAGGATAGTTTAGCGTGCACACATACTGAGCTGAATCCAGCTTAACATTCAGCTACACGCATGCACAACACACCAGACCGCAACCTGAAGGGTCCCCATTTTCAATCAGATTATTATTCACTTCCAGGAACTGCTGGGTGGGTAGAGAACCATGTTACTAGTGAAAGAAAGCCTTTTTCAAAGCCCAAGTTTTAATACCTGGTATGTCTGATTACAACTCTGCCCAGGGACTATGCTGTCAAAATGCAGCAGCACCAGGCCATTTTAGAAACAGTTGCCTTCTGTGTTGGAATCGTTGTTAAACTGCTTATCCATGAATTCTAAATGTTTAAGTGACTATGAGATGATTTCCTATGTTGGATGCACTATATATATATCTATCTATCTATATATATACACATATATATATATATATATATATATGTATATATGTATATATATATATGTATATATGTGTATATATATATATATATATATATCTATCTATCTATATATATATATATGTGTTTTTACACAAACTAATTTGCTTGCGATGCAGTCTGGAAAACAACATGCAGGATTGTACTTGTCCTGTCAGAATAATTCACTGAGGAACAAGGCTCTTGCAAATTTTCCATTTAAAACCCCCCCATACTTTCACCGAGGTCAATTATAGGAAATTTGCAGTGTGTCACTCATTGTTTTGTACAATTGACCTAAGGCTAATGGAGTTAATGACACCAGCAGTGTCTGGATGGAGCAAATAATTTAAAAGTAATGGTACATTAATACAAATGCTCCTCATGTTAATTTTTGTACATTTTTGTGCATTATGTTCTTGTATACCATAGAGTGAGGCAGGGGTCCTTTTTTTTTCCCATTAAGTAATTATTCAGGTTGTTGCATTATTTTTATTCCATGTTATGACTTCAAGTGCATCACTGTCATGATCCTGGTTGGAGGCCCTGACAGCACTTGTTAGTTTGCCTCATGTGTGCTCCGTGTAATCCTGCCAACAGCTACTTGGCCGTGGAGTTGATGAGGGCCGGGGTGGATCCCTCAGCAGCCTGCAAGTCGGCCATTTCCAGAATCAAGAGGCATTACTCTGAGTTCTTTGGAGCTATCATATGTGCTAACACAACAGGGCATTATGGTGAGTGTTGGAGTTTACAAATCGTAAAGTTCCTTGCCCAGAGTACTGGCACAAAAACTGACAAATGTATAATTTTTTTTTAAAAAGTAATATTCACTTAAAACTTTATCATAAACATGTTTGAGAAAGAGATGATAACAAGGCAGTCCTTTGTAAATTAGGCCTGAACTGAACAGATACAATTCAAAATTTTAAAGATTAAAAATGTAGCCACAATCCAATGGCATTAAAAGAATATTTTACTGCTATAATATCATTAACAAACACTAAAATTAAGTATGCTGAAAAGCATACTTAATACTTTTAAAGCAAATGCTTTCTGGGACTGAGAAATAATAGCCTTAATGAAGTTCAGGCATTGCTGTAGCAATCTTTTGTACAAGGGTTTAACTAGATCACAGCAACATTAAAGTTAAATGAAGCTGTCTTCTCTTCTGTTTCTTTTACCTTTACTGATCAGCTCCAACAAAATTTGTTCTACCCTAGAAGTTATTTTGTTCTGAGGTCAACCACCACAAAGTCTGAAATTAGAGTGCCAGCCAAAGCGGCACACCCTTCATCTCTTCTTGTTCAAATAAGACAACCTTTTCATCTTTAAGTAATGTATCCATTTACCCTACATCCACAATGTTTTCGTTACCACCTGCACGCATTCTTCTTACTTTGGCACCAGAGAAAATGAGGTCTGAATGTAATGAAACACCTGGATAAACAGATGTTAACAGGTTATAAGAATTCTCATTGTCAGACAGCATATGCATTTAAAAGTCGAATTTCATGTCACAACTAAATGGGGTCTTAATGAGGCAGAGTTAGAAAGGTTTGTGTTCCTGCAGTACTTCAATTTCTCCTTCATCTCTGCAGGTGCAGCTTGTAACAAAGTCCCCGGCTTAAACAAGTTCCACTTCATGGTAGCAAACTCCGAGACAAACACACCAGTCCTAAAATCTGTTGATTGCTTTTGAATAATTTATAACTCTATGCATATCTTTTGAATTAATACTACACATGCAAATTTTATGATGATTTATTTGCTAAATAAAATCTGTTTTAACTGTTGATGGTTTTGCATTTTTGGATTTATCTACATGTCTTAATTAAAGGTAAACTCATAATACCAAATAATTTGAAACTGAGACTTTATTAGAGATTTATTACAGCTGGTACGAACAAAGAAGTTGGCCATGATTTGAAGGTCAGAAGCTTAAATGGACGGGAATATAGAGCAAGGGTATATTTGATACTTGTGACTAGTCATCCACCCCATTTCTATATCAAGTTATTTTTATAAACACTGAGGATTCAGGGTTTCACTTGGGAGCAATATATGGCATTAGCAACCAGGTAGGATGGAAACCCCTGGTCCATTCTCAGCCCACTGGAAAAAGTCACACTGTTTACCCTTTTGAAAGCTGCAGGTGTAAAAATTCCGGCCGTTGTTGGGTCCTAGTTTCAGAACAGTCCTCATTAAACAGCGCTTCCCGTGGTGACAAAAAGGGAAGTGCAAGTCTGCCCACTGCAACAGTGAAAATAAAGTTTGGTTAGCTTGGATGTAGAGCTGTAAACTTTTATTTCAGTTATTTAAGTGTTTATTAAACAGACTGCTAACAGACTGAGCAAAGGCTAGAAAACAAGAGAAGCAAACCGAAAACAGATAAGCTGCCTTCCACTTTCACCTCAAAGAAGTTACACTTGGTGTCTCTGGGTAGCGAGCAGGAGTAGAACTGTCGTCCCTTATTCTCCCCCTCCTTGTGGACCACTCTGAGGACAGCTGGGCGACGATGGGATGCACAGCGAGGGGCACTGGGACTGAGAGGAATGGAGGTTGCACGGCTTGTCGCTTCCATTTTGTTGGTACTGACAGGAGTATAGAGATAGTGTCATCAGTTTGAAATGCACTGAAAATATAACACAGCCAAAGCTGTCACATGAACACTAATTAGCAAACTAACCATTTTGTCTTGATGTGTGTTGGGGAAAAAAATGTGTATGTTTGGTATCCTACCATGACAGTTTATCCATCTGGGGGTTTTTTTTGTGTGTTGTATTAAAATACTAAATTTTGGGGGTTCCCTTCTTAAATCTCACTCATTTCCCTGAAGTTGCAAAAACTTCTCTTATTAAAAACTTACCCATGAATATCCAAGTAAGAGATTCACTCACCTTGAGTTTGGGGTTCCATTTTGAGCATTGTTACTGGGAAAGGGGCTGTGATCAATTCTCATTTTCTTGGATGGGTGACTGTAGGAGGCCAGTGATTCCCCATCGGACAGCTCGGCTCTTTGCTTCTGCCAGCCACCAGAGGCATAATTGGGGCTTGTTGTCCCTTGGCAAACACTGTATTTATATAAACCTCCTTCTGCCGCCAAGGAATTCAAATGACTCCCGGCTTGGGAAAGCGGGACTTTTGCAGGCTTTGCCTTCTTGCTTAAGTCGGAGAAAACAAGGGTGGAAGTCCCAAATGCAGACCTCCAGTTGACTTTGAGCTCCTCTTGTGGTTTCTTGAAGGCAGTGCAGGGGTATTTAATCAAATCAGCAGTGAAGGGTGATGCTTCAACGCTAATGTCATCTGTGTGGACTGGGGAGATGGAGCCACAGAGAGAAACTCAATTCATGTTCAGCAGCTGCAGCTCATTCTGATGCACCGACTGCACCCATAAAATGCAGGTTGTTGTTAGTTTTAAGTGGTTAGCTTGCCGTATCATTTATCAGTAGGCAGTATATTGCCGTGCTGTGTAGTCAAATGAAATGTCACACAATATGTGGTGCTGAAAATGCCCTCATGCAAAATTCTGTCAAATGAACCACCGTATCAAAAGCTTTAAAAATGTTTTCAGTAATGGACTATGGAGCCTGACATAACAGTCATTAACAAGGAACTGTGAATAAATATCACTCTCCAGTCCCTCAAAAGCTACCATTAAAGTGGCCATGAGCAAAGCCCTTAACCCCCAACTGATTCAGAGGATATGCACAGGGGTCCGTTGCAAATGTATAACTGTACATATGCAAATCAGGGTATTACTGAAAGAGCGAGTGTGCTCAGTCAGCTTTCCATGGAGAAATAAGTGTCTGTTATTCATTTAAATCAACCTCAAAATGTCACCACTATTCTCACTTACTCACACACATCTTTTAAACAGTCCAGATGGACGCTGACATATGTGACGTAGCCTTTAAACCTTGTTAAAACTCAGATGATTATATTGGACTTAAGAATTCAAATCCCACTCCCATCCTCCCAAAATGGGAAATATTTTACTATCTAATACCACTGGACTAAAGGGGTTTGTTCTAGTAATGATTAACATAAAAAGACTCTGTAGTCTTAATTCAAATAAAATATTACAAAAAAGGAAAACAATTTAAGGGTACACAGTGAAGCCATCATAGCAACGTGTCCATGTCCTTGAAGCTCAGCACAACCTCAGGTTAACAGCTATTCAGTTGTTCAATCAGCTATTAATTAAGAAAACTGGACTGTATACAAAATACAAACTAACCCTTAAACCCTTCAACTGTAGCTTTATGCGGCAACAGTGACACTACAAGGACATTTCTTGCAGACACTAAATGGCCAACTGACAGACATGCTCATTATCCGTACTGCAACATACAAACACACACAGAGAAGCTGCGTCGCCTCGCTGCAGTGTCACTCTGCCATTTTCCATCTTTTTCTGAAAAGTGCTTAAGCATCGCTGTCTAACTGTACAAGATATCATTCAGCTAAACAGCAAAACTATGGCACTGTTTTATCTCTTGTTAGCAAAGACATTTTATTCGCTCCAATTGAGTGACTATGAAGACAGAACATTTCACTTACCCTTGGGTCTTGGAGTGAGGCAGGCATCACACGCTGTTGCTGCTGGCTGGTTGATGAGTGTGCAGAGCTGACAGGCCCAGTCCTCTTCCTCTTTCTTAGCCACATTATCACTGGTTCTATTGCAGGCCCAACCAATCAGGCTGTTTCGGACTGGAAGCTTACTAAATAAACAAAGCAGGGCAACAGTGATGATTATAATGTACTTCTGCTGCTGCGAATTTTATTGTGCAAAAATGTGAGGTTTCCACAGACATACATTTACTACATTACTAAATGTGAGTCAGATTTCTTGTATTATTGATATTATTGTTCCAAATGTTGAGAGTAATTGGAATTATTAGCTCTCTAAAGTGGTTAAAAAATTAATAAGCAATGAGAGCTGTTTTATATTGTGTTGTATATAGTTTAGAATAGGGGTGGGATAGATGGAGCATAGCATTGCCATATATTGTATGGTGATATTGTATTGATGCAGGGAAACCAATATTGATATTTTATTGATAAATAAATAAGCTTAAGCATGCAAGCTTAGATTAAATTGGCTCAACTGAAAAAAAACCCCATTAACACTGGACACACTTAGTTTGACAAAGCTACCTCCTAATTCAGAGCAAAAATAATGGCCCAGTCACACCAATAAAAACAGGAAAATAACCTCCTTGTATCTACAAAAAACGGTAAAAAAAACCCTGTCACAGTCTGACTTGGACTGACTGCAATCAGTCTCAGACAGATTGGTGAAGATATTACTGTCTAAGCTATTATTCAGTTGAAAACAGCCAGGTAAATTTCTGTTAAATGGGAATTTCTTTTATGTAGACAGCAACAGATGCTTGATGTGTGATTTTCAATGATTTCTCATTGTTAATTGCTATATTATCAGAAATACGTAATTGCCAAGTTAACCCCAAAACAGATAGTAACAGTTTAACTTTGGGGACACAATTTGCAGTTGAAAAAAGGCAAACAATTGCAGTATATGTTACTGCAACATTCATCATATTTCAAAATGTTAAGAATAGCAATAGTATTGTATCAGCATTGTGATAATATCCTACTGTTGGTTTTCTGTTAATTTATACCTCTATTTTTTAGTCTATATACATTGTGCTTAAGACATTTATTAGATCAGCACCCAGTGTAAGATTTATGCATGAATTTTCAAATTTACTGTTTTACTAAAAACCGAGTGAAAATATTATAGTTTAGGATGCTAGATTACAATTATTTAATTGCATCCCTGAACAGAAAAAAATAGTTTTAAGGGTTGAATGTTATTCTTGATTAATTTCTGACTACTCAGAGATTTTAACTTGACACAAGTCTAAAATGTGGGTTGTTATGGGGGGTTTATTAATACATTTGTTAAGCACTGTACATTATAAAGTTAAATGTGAAATGACTATGAAGATGAGTTCTTGATGAGTTTCAGAAAAGGAAGTTGTAGACTGGATAGCTTATTTAATTTAATACAGAAAAGTTTTTGGGATCAAATGATAGCCATTATGTGTTATCACTGAAATGGCTCATGGGGGAACATTTTTTTTAGTTTGTTTTTTTAAAGCAGAAAGTCACCTTCAGTCATTATAAGATTTAAGGTGAAATTCAGAATCAGCCCATTTTGTTTCTTTATTGTCCTGTATCCTGGAGACTCTAGCATCTTTTGTTTAATGACATAATGAACATTATTGAGACAATAAAAATCTAAAATGGTTGCTTGAAAGAGCGATTTCAATTAGTTTCTTATTTAAGAAATAATGGGAGGTCAAAAGAGACCCCTGTATCAGTCATGAGTGGGAGATAATGATGTTAATGATGATGATAATGATATACTTATGTACCTAGTTTCCTGGTTTTTGTTTGACTTTTTTGAAAAGGTTCTTGGATAAATATGTGACAGTCTTTTTTTTCCCTTTAACTTTGTGGGATGGAAATGACTAATACTTGATGTGAAGGTGCATTATGATTCCATGTATAATTGGCCATAAAATGCCAGCGTACCTATATTATACTTTCAAAAGTAAGTGTCACTTTATTTAGCTATATGTAACTTTTCAGCAGTGAAATAATTCCTAAATTATTATATTTTCTTTGGATTGTCTGCACAAATAAAGACGATTTTGATCAATTCTGTTCAGAAATGTAGTCACCCAATTACAACAGCAGTTGTAATATATTAAGATATAAACCATGTAGACACCTATGAAACTTTTACCTAGGCAAATAATTACAGTTCAAGCAGAGGAGAAGACAGGCAAGAATGAAATGTGTTTTATATAATTGCTCCAAGCGTACATGATAGTGCTCTGACATGAAGCTAGACTATGTTTGACAAGAGGGTAAATCTGCAGCGCCAACAGTCATGGAGGAGCAAAGTAGCGGTGGCTTTCAGGAAACTTCTCACAGATTGCTTCATCAGCTGTGTAATGCGTTGTAAGGGCTTTAGACTCTAACCCCTCGCAAAGCTTTGCTCAAACACAGCCCAGGAGGTGTTGAGCCTGTGCCCTGTCTGGCAAACACAGCCTTATATGCGCATTAATTTCCCTCATAACACTTCCCACTCCCTGCCAAGCCCATCTGCCTGCAAAGATGGCCTCTCTAAATTTGAACATATTATCTAAAGAGCTTTGGAACTTTATGAAAAGACTAGCTTTTGAAAAATGACACCTAGCTTTACTATGTTGGTTTCTTTACTGCTCATATATGTTTAATAAGTTAGTGTGTTAAAATTTTAAATACAAAGGTACACATTTTGTAACAGAAGAGGAATTGTCGCTTTATTCTATCACTGGAATATTTCCACTCATATTATAGTTCTTAGACTCCCAAGTTCCAAACCTTTTTCATCCGATGCACCACCAAAAACCTGTCCAACGGACTCAAGTATCCCATTCATCAAAACCACCTGTACTCGAATGTGTTTAAACAGCCATTTATCAGTTGTAGTTAGTGAACTTTTTATGTAGTTCAGTATATTTCACTGTTTGCTTACTATTCCATTCATTTGTCCAGCGCTTTTTGTTGTAAATCCATTCAGCAGCTATTTAGTGTTTAGTGGCCACAACCATGTTTTTCAATTGTTATTCCAAAAGGCAATGAGCATGCTCTTTCGAAAGACAGATAATCCTGCATTTTGAAACATAATATGACCAACATTTATACAAAAGATTTTTATTGATTTACTATTCCCAGTAAGTCCTAAAATTAGGTTTTCCCAGAGAATTCTATAAGACTAGAAGTCTTTTTGCAGGAGTGGGCAAGAAAAACTGGGACTGTTGTGGTGAGCCTCACAGAACAGAGAACAGAATTAAGTTCATCTTATATGTAAGTAAAGATGATGGAAATGTGCAGATTGATGAAGGTAGTATGCTGTGCAGAGCTGTAGTAACTACGGAGGGATAAAGTTGACAAGCCATTCTACAAAGATATGAAAATAAGTTGTTCAAGCTAGGTTAGTAAGAGGTGATAATCAATGAGCAGCAGTATGGCTTCATGCTAAGAAAGACTACAACAGGTGTAATGTTTGCTTTGAGAGTGTTGATGCCATTGAAGTGAGAGAAGGTCAGAGTTGCACGGTGTCTTTTTGGAATTAAAGCATTCCATAGGGTGTCAAGAGAGGGACTGTGGTAGTGCAGGGAGGTAGTCGGGAGTAGCAGATAAGTATCTGAGGGTGGTGACAAACATGTATGAGGGCAGATAGACAGTTGTGTGGTGTGCCGTGGGAGTGACAGATGGGCTTAAGGTGGGGGTGGGAATACATCAGGGATCATCTCCAAGTCCCTTCTTGTTTGTAATAGTGATGGAAAGGTTGACACATGAGGCTAGGCAGGAGTCTCTGTGGACTATGATGTTCGTAGATGACATTGTGATCTGTAGCGAGAGTAAAGAGCAGGTGGAAAAGAACCTGCAGAGGTGGAGGTATGCTCTAGAGAGAAGAGAAATGAATGTCATTTGAAGCAAGACAGAATGCATGTGTAATGAGATGGAATTGTGAAGGTGAATGAGTTTAAATATATGAGGTCAACCGTCCAAAACAATGGGCCATGCGCAACAGAAGTGAAGAAGAGAGTGCAGGTGGATGCAGATGAGTTTCAGTGGCAAATCAGTGATGTGTAACAGAATTTAAAAAGCTATGCTTTGCTATTATGTCTGATTTGGAGAGAGGTGGTAACAAAAACACATCCCAATGAAGATCTTCACTGGGGATGACCAGACTGGACAGGTTTAGAAATGACAGCTCAGGTTGAGTGTACTGGTGACAAAACCAGAAAGGCAAGGCTGAGATGGTTTGAACATGTGTAAAGGAGGGACAGTGAAAATATTTGTTAAAGGATATTGAATATGGAGCTGCCAGGCTGGATGAAAACAGGAAGACAACTTATAAGATTCAGGGATGTAGTGAAGGAAGACATAAAGAGGTTTGGTGTGACAGAGGAGGATGCTAGGGATAGGGTGAGATGGAGGCAGATAATCCACTGTGGTGACCCCTTGTGTAAATGGGTACTAATCCCTGTATGGATATCACTGATAAGAAGGATGCACTACATTGTTGAGAAAAAACAAGGTAAATTTTTAATCTCCATCTTAGTTAAAACATAATTGGTGGCGGATATTTTAACAGAGCAAAGGAGCAGCCTGTACAAGAATAATACCTGCTCAGTCATAAAGGTCTACAAGGGTTTGTACCTTATGTTCACTCTGCTGGGATCTCCTTTCTGACAATGCTCACAGAAGTAAGTCATCCTTCCGTTATCTCCAAGCCGACAGACTGTGATGACATGAAAACACTGGCCGCACTGGGAACGCTTGTAGACTTTGTAATGTTTGTAGAGGGGAGAGCCAGATTTGCGACACTGACAGAGATGAGGAGGGCACACAAGAAGAAATAAAAGTATGAGGATAAAGAAAACAGAAAAAGATTACCTTTCCTCACTTCTCTGTTATGTATAGAAAGTAATATTTGTTTTTTCTGTTCTCTAGGTAGTGGGGCTTTGGCTTTTGCTCTCCTTTCCTGGCAAAACAGGATTTTTAGTTAATCTATTCTTGCAAGTGACTCTAAATGAGGTAGCAGCTAAATACCCAATTTAAATGTGCGCAGATCAACATAAACCCATACAGATCCCATTCAGATCCAAAAGACCAACTTGTGATTTATGCCTAACCTTGTAAAACAGAAGAGTAAAATCACGAGTCATTTTCACCAAATGGTGAATCTGTTCATCTGTCAGCTGCTGAACCTAAAAATGACAGAGCACATTTAGTGACAGTTCACAAAAAGGAGACTAAACCTTATTTGTGTAGCCCTTCATTTTAAAACAGAGACAAATAGCACTTCACAATCAAAATCAATACTACAAACACATAAACAATAAAGCACCAGATGGGAATGAGAAAGACTGTTTTAAATTGATGCAATGGGAAAACTAGCCAGCCACCAAGAAGCTGACTCTGGCTCAGACAGTGTATAAAAACAGTACTTGTTGCTCTTTCAGGACTCCTAGGGGCTTGGTAATAGAGGAGAAGCTCATAAAGATTCAGTGGTCCCAGAAGAAGAAGGGGCCAAAAGTCCTAGATTAATGTTTTGCTTCAGTGTGCTATATTCTCGTATCCTATCTAAAACTTTCTAAGGAGGGCAAAAATTCATTTCAGATTGGAGCCCCTAGTAATGTTTGAGTAATAGAAGTATTCATGCTATGAAGTTCTTTTACCTGCAATAAATAGGCCACTCAAAAATTACACCTTTCTTGTATAGTTTGCCTACCAAAAAAATATTCCCAAAGAGCCATGTGACGTATTGAATCCTTCACAGTTCATGTGATATCATTTCCAGATCAGGATTAGAAAATATTTTATTCATGTTTTAGGATAAATATATGCTATAAATCATAGAGAAAAGCCGGCTCGGGTTGCAATAAAGACCATGTACATTCATGAAAGTAAAAAATATTTCCATTTTCAAAAGGCACAGAGGGAAAGGCATATCTGTGCTGCAATGTGCTTGTTTGTCTTTTCCCTATTTTACCCACCTCATTGCAATGCATCACTCAATAATACAAGGGCTTAAACTTTTTCTGTGAGAGTTGTCTTGCATTTTTACCCTCTCTTTTGTATTCCTCTGCTGAACACAATCCATCATCTTTTCCATACCTTCACGGCTGGGTGGAGGCTAGAGTCAAACAGGGCTTCGTTTTTAATGATGTTGCCGACTCCCGGCATGACGGCTTGGTCAAGGAGAACGTCGCAAAGCATCCTGCTACTCTGGCTCCTCACTGCTTCCTCTGAGTGGGAGAAGCTGAACTTGGAGGAGCATACATCCAGACTCTCCATGGCCCTAACCCTCTGCTCACAGTCCTCTGTTAACCTGCAAATACACAGTTGTAGTAATGGAAAAAGGCAGAAAATATATAGCGACAGTTATTGAAAGTGTGCCACGGGGTCAACTGGCGCTCTCAAGGTTACACTTTTCAAAATTGTTTCTTTCATATATTCTGTAAGGTTTGTTTGTTATGAGATGGAATAACATAGGTGAAACCTTCACACAGAAGAAAAAAAATGTGGGTCTGACTGCTGAGCATTACAACAGGACCTTACAGACAATGGTCAGGACAAATGCTGAGCCAAAAAGGCTGTGTTTTTCATGCAACAACGGCCACTGTCTTCAGACACAGCCTAATGTAGGACATACTCACTCAATGAGACTCATAGCCCAAGGTGAACTCCTGTCACCTCAATCTATCTAGGCTGGGCTGGTGTCCCTGTTACCTTATTTCCACTGTGCTGTCAAAGAAGCACACAGTGTCGTCAGTAAGGTGTATTTCCAGCACAGGAGTGGAGTCCTTCCTATCCCTCCTCTCAGCAGGGTTTATACGCATTGATCCATTCATACCAAAGTGAACTCTAGAGGATGAAAGCAAGAAAGACAAAGAAAGCAAAAGGCAAACTTCATTTAAAGACAGCATGTCTTGATTCATTTAACACTCGACACTTGATCAGAGAAACATGGTCTTGTGGATGGAAACTCTACCCTTGCAAACTTATCGTGCAAGGTGTCATTGCCTTGCACAACAAAGCTCACTAGTTCATTTACATAGATATGAATCTATCTGTCCAGTAATGTGGGATGATTATTTAAAATAACATTTTCATTTCAAAAAAATAATATGAGCATAGTTAGGGTTGCATTATCTGAATGAATATGTTCCTGTAGATGCAGTAATATCTGTTGTAGTTGCTATCTCGCCAAATTACACTACTGCAACCTCTGTCGTTTTTTGCATTGGTGTGATTGCAAATCTGGATGTTTTTCTGTTTAATTCACAAAGTAACCAAAAACCACATGGTTCTAGTTTTTTTTGATTAAATAAATAAATACATACAAACATACATAGAAAAATAAAAACTAAATTATCCATATTGACTATTTCTCCTTATCACCATTATTGGCAAAAGGTAAAAACACAACTGAAAATTTGAACACTGTGCTGTGTACAAACACAAAACACATAAACCAACCAATAACTGGCTTTAATACAAGGGAAAAATAGCTTAGCTTTTACTGCCACAAAAAAAAAAAAAAAAAAATCACATTTTTGTAGTACTTATAAAAGCTGTAAGTTAACCCGAGCCTCCTAAGAATTGATCCAAATTGTAGACTTTATGACTGCTTTTTTAAGAAACTCAGATAGGAAAAGATGGACATAGCTTCTGGGTTTAAAAAAATGAAACCATTGCTGGAGTGCCTTAAACCTGCACTTGTTTTTTATTTTTTTAATAGCCACCTGGGGGTGGTGCTGGTATTTGCAAAAATAACTCCAGTTCTATGGACATCTAGAATATGACCACTGTAAACACTTTCCTGCTTAGTTCACGGGCTCAGTCGCTCTGTTTGGATCATATTAAATTAAAACAAATAAATTAATTAATAAATATTAAGTCTACTTACACTATGTGTATTTTGGCTAACGATTTATGATTGACAGGTTGTTAGCCAGTGAACATGGGGTTTCACAATCAGACCCGTCCCACTCACTCATCATATTGGGTTTCAAAACACCAAGATCGTGACAGCAAAAACACTCATCTTGATACGATCTTCAGAAACATTAGGTGACATCACAGTAGCTATGTCCATCTTTTAAACTGTTTATGAGAGTAGTGCATGATCATATAAACAGATTCATATTGCAAATTATACACATTTTGCTTACAGTGGGATGACTCAAATATTGAATCAAAGAGCAGCAAGCTAATCGGCTTATTCAGAAAAATGTGCTCCACTTTGAAAAGAAAATCCCAGATGTCACAGTTTTCCAAAAACACTGAATGCATGCAGCATTCATTGGTGACATCCCTCCAGACTCCGGTGCACATACAGTCGGTCGATAATGACAGAAAATGTCTAGACATTTATACAAACAGAAAGCAAAAAAAAAAGAAGTTGCAGGCTTACCTTAAAGCACGTAGACCAAAGTACATGAAGAGCTCCTTTCCCAGGGTTTCCACTCCGCTGTACTGACAACCATAAAAACAGTGGAAGGCGTTTGTCTCGGAGCTGTTTTTCTGTACAGGGATATAAGCCAGTTAGCAGCAAAAAAGCACAGACGAAGGCTGTCTTTGATCTTCTTTAATAACAGCTAGGTGGCTAGCATCCTACACGCCAAATTTACTACATAACTCGTTCCTCCGTGACATACAGTCTCACAAGGTTACTTACGGCTGATGTTGTCAGACTGCCTCTGATCGCTTTTACTTTCTGTCCTTTCTGGACTTTTAAGCGGATTTTCTCTCCGTTTAATGTGCATCCCGGCCCTTCAACCATTTTCTATTTCAAGATCTAAAGTCAAACTGTGTGTCAACAGTCCAAAAGTTTTGTTGTCGTGATCGTTCCCCGCCACAACATTCAATTTTGCGCATGTGCGGCACGACTTGTACCCGGAACTTGATGCATTAAAGGTACATTAACCTATTTTTCATAGCAGTGTCCTTCATTATGAAAGCAACATGTACATAGACATAAATATATATTAGGAGATTATGTAAGTATGTGTTTGCTTTATAATTAATTCCTTCCCACCCCATCTTCATCCCTTGAAGATGTTTGTTATTTTTTTCCTTTTAGTGAATAAATTCTTAATATGCTCTTCCTCCCAGCCCTGCGATGTCTATGCATATATTAAAGGGCATGAATAAGAATAGAAACAAATAAATAAACCAAATATGAGTAGATAAAGTAAAGAAACACTCTATGGAGTAGCTGTACATTCATTGGTACCCAGAAATATATGCAGTAAGCAGGCTTATTAAAAATTGAAACAGCTAAAACGTTAACGAGATGCATGCACATCAGTGGATCAATAATTACCATCCAAATTTATCTGTATATGGCTCTTCTAAATAATAATTATGGCTACCTTTGGTACTTTTTAGGTACTTTTTAAAATTCTGATTATATAACTTGTGGACTATCAGTTATACAGCTTCTGCACCTGTTCCCTACCTTATAATATTTCAAATACTTCACATAAATGGTAATAACATGCTGATTCTTTTTTCTAAAAATGAATGAATGAATATATAAATATAAAAACATTGCTATTGTAAACAAGAAATTGTGGTGAAACTGCAGAAGAGATTAGGAGATTTTTAAAGTCTCATATTCTCCTATGGGACAATTTCAAACGTAATAAACCGTCGTGCATAAATTAAAAATGGACACGGAACACAAACAGTAACGTGTTTCTGGCAGTGCAATATATGTATTGCACATTCATAGAAAGAGCGATTTCTTTTATTTTTCACTTGAGGGCGGCAGCGTACCGTTGTTGCGCCTGCACAAACACAAGGACATGTTTCTGGGCTGCAGGCTTTAATTTAACGTTTATTGAGATAAGCTAAAAGATACTAATTGTTCAGTTGAATTTAATTTATCCAGAGAAATTTTCATTGTTTGAATTTTCATTCAGCTTGTTTGTTGTAAAGTTTAATAATAATAAAAAATCTGTTGCAAATAGGAGAAAAAAGAATACTATATTATAATTTGACAAATTTTTGCATTGAATTGCTTGTCTCCTTGCACATGCATGATGCTGTACTCTCTGCCCAGGTTAAATCTCACTGCCATTTGTGGGTTAAGTGGCGTACCTTCAGCTGTACTCTGTTCATCGAAGGTGTCTGATCTGGCTGAATTTCAACAACAATTTCCAATATTGTCAAACGATTTTCTGCATGGCTTGCTTTCATAATTGCACCAACTTGTTTGCTCTGCAGTTTTACCACCCAGAAACCCTTCTGTGGGCCCAGATAAAAATAGATAGACTCCACGCTCTCCAGCCAAGTGTACAGACATGCCGTCCTTTAAAAAAAGCAGCACTCAGCAATAATGTGTATTAAAATCTGTAGCTGTTCTCGCACATTGGCTCCAAGGGATGCAGAGTATGTGAAGCTAGGTCTCAACCTCTTATCCTCTCTCCTTCCTCAGGATCTATAAAAGCAACATGTATCTGCAGAGATTTGTGCTCCCACAAAGTGAAATATATTAAAGATTACAGAGCAACAAGTTAATATTATCTCTTTTACCGAGCTATTGTCCAGATTTAGATTTTTTATTACATTATATAAACATTTATGTTGAAAGTTAAAGCTGATAGTACTGGTTTGGGCCCTTCTGCCTTTGGAACTGGGCTGCAGGTTTGTTGGCTCACATCACTGAATCTTTTGATGAATCTTCCGGTGAATCCCAAAGATGCTCTGCTGGATAGAGATCTGGTGACTGTAGAGGCCATTTGATCACAGTGAACTCAATGTTGTGTTCAAGAAACCAGAAAGTGGTGTATTATCTGCTGGAAAAGGAGTTATGAGAAAATGAATACACTGTGATCATAAAGGGATGGACATAGTTAACGACAATACTCAGGTGGGCTGTGGCGTTTCAGTGATGCCCATTTCATAATAAGGGGATCAAAGTGTGGCAAGAAAAATCAACCAGACAGTTAAACCACCTCTTCAGCCTGAACTATTAAAGATAACAGAATGAATCCACTCCATCAAGTTGTTTAGACCGAACTATGACCCTACCATCTAAATTTTGGTGACCCTTTGCGAATTCTATCCTTACTTTCCTGAGATTAGCTAACAGGTTTGGCACCTGGTTCGTTCTTCTGCTGCATTAGACCATCAGCTTCATGTTTTGGAATGAGGGGTTATTTGAGTTGCTGTATCAGCTTGAAGCAGTTTGGCCATTCTCACCTGATCTCTGGCATAAATTAGGTGTTTATGTCCAGAAAGATGTAGCTCGCTGGATATTTTGTTTTCCTTTCAGACTTCATAGAGATGGTTGTGTGGGAAAATCCTAGTAGATCAGCAGTTTATGAAATACATTTTGGAATGTGGCCAGTCAGCTTGGCCACTTATATCTCCTTTTTCCCCCTTTCTGATGCTGGGTTTGAACTTCAACAAATCATCTCAATGAACAGACACCATCTTGTTTTTTAATTGTAATTTTACACCTTTAAAGTAATACTGTTTTTCCATCTCTAGTGACATAACTTAAATAATTTACTGCTAATTTATATTGCCATCCAAGTCAGACAGTAAATAATTGTATTATTTTTCACTCACTGCCTTTAACTACATCATAAAAAGACAAACAAGCAAAAACAAAACAGTTATCATAGTTATCATATTATCTGCAACTAACATATATTTGAAAGGCATCTACACTGTCTGTTATACTTCCAGTTGTAACCAATGCACAAATACTGAATTGTCCTTTTACATTTATATTGTTCTCTTTCCCTTTGTGCGGTTTCTTTTGCCGAACTGTCTATCAAAGCGATGACCTTTGAAACATGTCAAGGCAATTACATTTTTCTCTTTTTTTCTTTCATGACATCAAGTGAGTAACATCTGCTTTGACTACAATGAGAAAAAGAAAAACAACAAGAAAAACAAACAAACACTGTAACCCCTTAGTACAGCAACATACATCAACAGAAGTACAATATTCCAGGACCTAGATGATAATGGGAGCATGGCCACAAAACTGATTACCACCGTTGCAAAAATGTCAAGGTGTGCCAAGATAAATGCGTCAGGCTCTGAACCAAAGAGAGCTTCACAAAACTTTGCGTTATGAGTGTGCAACACAGATGTGTATTTGAACACGTGTGCACATATGTGCACATTTTTGTGTGTCCTTGCATGTGTGCTGATGGATGAGTACAGAATTCCACACCTGGTATTTTGGGCCAGCTCTCTTATTCCATACAAATTGTTTAATGTTATATCTTTATACTAATATAGAGAGACACGTCATTTAACTTATTTTGTCACATTTTATATCATTAGTTCTCTACAATGTCTGTCACAAATGTACATCACCGTAAACATGAAGCGATATGCCACCACATCATTTTATAGGCTCCACAGGATCACTTAACTGAGGTCCAACAAATAATTGCTTGTATATGCAAACAGAAACAGTACTCTTGAGTTACTTTCCCATTTAACTTAATTTTTAGGTAAAATATTGAAGTGCTCTCAGAAAATCTGATTTTGGAATAATTCCACATAGCCTGGAGATGAAGAGCACATTATTATTTCTTGTCCAGAAACTATAACTCTGATGTCTTTTGTTTGTTTTAGAGGATTACTTGAATGCACAGGTGTAAGATGAAATCAAAGCAACCCTGACATGCTTGCTCAGCATTCCAAACTTCATTAAACCAGTATAATGCTCCTAATGGAAGAAGCAAATTATCTTGTGGCATGCAAAAATCATCTCATACCCTTAATAGTCTCTTCTTAATTGCCTTAATGAGTCTCCTGATTTTTAAACAAAATTTGGGGATTGTGTTTACTGTGCAGCTGCTCTTCTCTTTATAATGTGCTTATAATGTGTATGTGTGTGCCATTTTGTGTGTCAGTCTGTGCACACGTTTTTTACTTTCTCATAGATTTGCTTGAATATATATTTCCTATGTCTGCTTGCATTCATAAGCTGTTTGTGCATATACCTGGGATGCATTAAGGATGTTGAAACAAATATCAACCTACCTGCTTGTGTTTCCAGATGACTACAAGGTCTAAGCTGAAACAAGTTTCACTTCATAAAAGTAAAATCCAGAACCCATTTAACTAGTGAAAAATGAATGATAAAGTTTTATAAAAATTATCTGTCTACTGAGCTGCAGTCCATGAGTAACGCGTTCAACATGTTAAATAAACTATGTACTTACAGGCGGTAAATAAAATGCATCGAAGAAATACTTACTTTATTTTGAGCTTTTCACATTTTAAAGACTGTTTACTTAAAGAAAATAAATATTATTTCAAAGTGCAAATCTGCCATGTAGTAAATACAGCCTCACTAGAAAAACATCTGTTTCTGTTTGAAAGATAAAGTTAGGTCCATACGTTGTTTGGACAAAGACATTTTTTTTCTGTAGTGGTGTGAAGTGCAGATTGAAGTGCACATTCTCAGCTTTAATTCAAAGGATTTATTTTGCCATGTATATATAGCCATTTTCTTACATATTCCCCCCATTCTCAAAATCTCAGAATTAATTGGACATCATTTTTCCCTTGAGATGCATGCCTTTATTGCAGCCACCTTCAGCTGCTGTTTTCTTATGAGTCTTTCTGCATTCAGTTTGTGATTAATAACTGAAAAACAAGCTCTGTTGGGTTGAGATCAGGGTACTGACTTGGCAAATGAAAAATGTTTCATTTCTTTACCTCTAGAAGCTCTCGGATCACTTGTGCGATATGTTTTTTTGCACTATGAAACACTGTCTGATCTGTTTTGTAGAATTTGGCTCAATCTGAGCAGAGAATACACACCTGTACACCTCAGAATTTGTCCTGTTGCAGTCACAACCTCAATAAACTGGCAGCCATACGTGCCCATGCTACAATATTGTCTCTACCTTGACAGATAATGTGGTATGCTTTGAGGTGTTTCTCTCCTTGTCAATGCTTTTCTCTTTTTAAGAATGTACTAAATTGCTGATTTGCTCTCTCTCTCTGACAGATTCATTTTTTCAGCTGAACGATGGCCTCCCTCACTTGCACTGACATCTCTGTGGGCTTCGTTTTAGATTTACATTGAAAAGCTACAAGGCCCAAACCTGCTACATTTGTCAAGAAATAAGAAGGAAATAGGTCTCACCTGAACATGAAATTACTTTTCCAGTCAATTTCCCAATTAATGATGAAATTCTAAAAATAGGGACCATGTATAAAAACTGAATAAACAGTCAATACAAATCTTTTGTAAAACCCCTTGAATTAAAGCTGAAATCCAATCACATCTTGATTGATTTAAAATCCACTGAGGTGGTGTACAACTAAACGGTGAAAAAGTACAAAAACGGTGTCTTTGTCCAACAAGTTATGGACTTACCTGTAGCTACAGAGAAGTATGTGTGTGTATTATGTCACAGTAAAGAACTGAGAAAATAGGCTCTTAAGACTCAGTGGTGTTTATATTTTTTCTTTAAAAAGTTTCATTGTATGAAACTGCATGTGAAGCAAAAATGACAGTTGTTTCTTTGGCGGAGAGAAGCTTAACTGCAGATGGAGATGGGTTGCTATGCAACTGGGATTTCAAAAGTACTTGCAGCACCAGGGTCACATTTCAGTGTCTGTCTCCTCCTGCCTGGCAGGAACTGAGGACTGCTAATAATGCTATTTTCAAAGCGTCTGACTTGAAATCACCCAAATTTGAATCTATAGCAAATATACTGTGGTAACAATGTTTTTTTTTCATATATTATACAGGAAATATTGCTTCTTCTGTTTTAGATCATTTTTGTTACTTCTCAGTAATGCATTATCACACAAGTGTATAATGCAGTGTATGTGCATGTAATATGGACAATCTGAGATTTAAAGGATAATTAAATGCTGTTACCAGATAAAGTATATAATAGAATCAATCATAGAATGTGATGGAAACAAAAAAAATCATGACATTCTGTTATTATTAAAAATCGTTTTACAAAGTGCCGAAATGTTTTTTTTCTATTTTAATTCGCCAAATACGTATATATAGGCCATACTCCTTAATCTATACAGTGTATTAATGTACTAATGTATTCAATGTGTCATCATATTTTTACTGTTGTTCTGTCTCTTTTTACTAGCAACGTTTTTTTTTTTTTTTTTTTTTTTTTTTTTAAAGTGGCATACACTAAGAAGGGAAAAATCTGCTGTGACTCTCCACCAGTTCACTTTGAACACATCCACACACATATGTTCCCCTGATGCCTTTAGAACGAAGTCCCTTTTGTTTGGGGCTCACAACTGGAAACATACTGGATAGCTGCCTTTCATTCATGACAAAATTAATCTTGTCTCTGCATTAAAAAAATGTTTTTTTAATTTAGTAATCTCAAACTTAGTCTTAGATTTATTGTGTTTGTTCAATATCAAGCAAATGAACTTGAAAGGCAAGAAATAACCTGTCTAGTTTTAATGTGTGCCATGCAGCATTGACTTTGCTGTGAATGTCTTGATAGTATAAATTCATGTAAAATTATTTTTAACGTAAAGATTATCTCATAAAAGGGATGTCTTTTGGAGTGAGATGCTTCCTACAGAACCCAAAAACTGCAGCCCAGTATTTCATTCACACATGCCATCTTTCAGTCTGGGAGACCTACTGGGAGATAGAGAGGTCTGCTGAGAATGCAGGCCAAGCCTGTGAAGTCATGCACTGAACCAGCCATGGACTGGGATTGGACTAAAAAAAAGGGGGCCAACAACATCAGGAAAAAGAAAACCTGTTATCCTGTTTCATTGTTGTTTTTTGCCGCTGTTGCAAACCCCCCCCCCCCCCAAAAAACCCCAAAACAAAAAACAAACCCAGCACGGAAACACTCAGGAAAAAGTAAAGTGGTGACTAAATCAGCAGATAGAGACACCCTGATGTGATGTCAATAGAAGACACAAAGGCCAAGTTAGGTGGGACTTTTGAAAGGTGTTTTATTCACAACAAAATGGCTGCAAGAAAAAAAACAAGTACAGCCCCATAATGATGCATTCCTCCTCTAGGTGGCAGTGCTTCCTTCTTAACCAGAAGGAGAAACTGGGAGAAACTGGATATACCCACACTTCTCATCTCCATCCCTGGAATCACCTATTAATTGTCGCTGGATAACTAATGGACTATAACTGCATTCGTTTAAATGAAAATGTCACTGCTGCTGTATAAGAAGGGAAACTTAATTGCCAGTTGACATCGCTACTGTAATCTCCATTACCCCGTATAAAGCATAGCCAATTGTTGCACTAATTTGAAAATGGCATTTTTAATTAGATGTAAATGATGACCCTTGATGACAGAAAACACGACTACAAATATGTTTACAGATCAACATTAGGGTTCTAAACCTCACAGCTGATGTGCTTCTAAGCAAAATAGAAAACCAAGAGGTTTTGTTCTGTGGCTGTCTCTAACTGGTGACCTGTGAAGAAGCTTTGAGAGACAATTTATACTCTAAAACCTGATTGCCAGTTCCACAATGATGTAAGGATGACCCAGACATATACAGAGACATTGTGGCCTCTCTGACTTCACTACGTGATGCCAAATGAGGTTTTAATTTTCCTAAAGAATTTGGGTGAGTAAGTGGTCTATGGGCTGTAAGGATTCAGCAAGTGAATGGTCTCTATGATATCTCTCTTTATCCCCTGCCATTGTCATAAAGAGAGCTCTAAGTGTTTTTATTTGATGCACTATTTAAGGAATTAAGTTTATGAAAAGAAGATTCTGTAATAGGTTTATTAGCACAGTGCACAATCAAAATGAGATAAATAAATAAAAGAAAGACAAGAAGACAAGTATAGAAAGTACAAAGATTATATCTCCTTGCATAGCGGTTACAAAAAATCATAAAATATGCCTAAAATCAAACTTAAAATAGTCAAAACAGAGTACAGCACACTCATTTAGACTTTAACTCAATTCCCAACATGTTCTTTAGAACTAGGGAAAAAAACAAAAAACATGTTTTTGTTGCAGATAATTTCATGGAGGTCCTTGTTTACTAAATAAAAAAAGAACAGAAAAAGAAAGAAAGAAAAAATTCAATTCCAATCCACGGGACAGATCAATGATCATTATACACTGACATAAAAAAACATCTACCGGTGTAAAGCAGTTTTTTAAATCTGTTTTTAATCCCTAACATCATCATTACACATCCCAGTCCATGTGTCTGTCTCGTCTAAGAAACAGCTGGTTTTACATCAGTGTAATTTTACTAAATATATCCTAATTGCTTTCTAACAGTATTATTGCATACAGTCAAATAGCTATCTTTTGTATGTGTGCAGACGTATCAAGGCAATGTAGCAAAATACAGTGTTTACAACTTAAAACATGTTTTAAGCTGGCAAGATTTTTTAACCCTTAAATCTCTGTTTGTTCTATGTGTTTCTAGTGTACATCAGAACTGCAGCTTCTGTATTTGCAGATATACATAACACACAAAAGCTACTTATTTACATGTACTAGCATACAGAAATAGTGTGACTCAAGCTTTAAATTACCAAATGTCCATAAATAACTAATACAGATTTTCAAGTGTTATGAGTTTTAATACCTGGTGTCAATGATCCAAAACAACAGACAGTGCATAAGAGAAATGAAGAACAGAGTGTGGGCAAGGTGGAGTGGGTGGAGACGAGTGTCAGTGTGATTTGTGACTGAAGGATCACCAGAAGACTGAAAGGGAAGGTTTACAAGATGGTAGTGAGATCTGCTATGATTTATGGTTTAGAGATGGTGGCAAAATGACAAAAATACTGGAGACTGAGCTGGAGGTTGCAGAGTTGAAGATGTTAATTTTTCATTGGGAGTGACCAGGATTGACAAGATTAGAAATGAGTACATCAGAGAGACAGCTGAGGTTGAGCGTTTTGGAGGGAAAGTTAGAGAGACCAAATTGAGATGTACAGAGGATCTTGACGATAGAGCTGCCAGACAAGAGGAAAAGACAGAGAAGAGTCGTGGCTGTAGTAAAATAGGAGACGGAGAGGGTTGGTGTGACAAGGAGAATGCTAGGAACAGGGTGAAATGGATAATAAATAAATAAATGAATGATGGCCTAGCTTAGGCCAGTTGTTTTTAAGTCTTTAATACTGAATATTCCATCAGAAAATATGAGCTGTTTTTGCCTAACTAGCAATCAAATGTTTTTTTTTCTTAAAAAGAGTAATTGATTTTGTACTTAATACAGATTTGATTATATGTGCATATTTGATGTTTTCCAAGGTTAGCAGTGATGAATTGTGCAATACATCTTTAATTAATGGAATATGTGGTGCACACGTATTCTTTGAAAAATGTCTTTTGAAGCAGATAGTACAAAAGAAATGTTCAGATGAGTTTAGTTCATATTTCAAGTGTGGCTGACATTAATTCTGAATCTGACTTTTGCTCCTCTTCATTATATAACTCAAACCTGCCTGCAAACCGTAGCTGTTTCAGCAGGTCAAGCCAAATAGCTGCCTGTTAGACTTCAGTTCAGTTTTGACACCACAGCTCACAGGAAACTACTTATAGCTGAAACTCTTAGACTGGTTATACCTTTTTTATTATCATTTTATCTACAAGTCTTGAAACCTCCAAAGTAAAAAAAAAAAGAAAAGAAAAAACAAAAACAGAAAAGCTTCCACTTGAGTTGACACTGAAATACCATACTGCATTATTCAGAGAAAATCATGGGGTGCTGGTAAACACACAGCCCTGCTAATTGTGTTTTTATCTTGTTTTTCTTTCTAACCTAAAGTAAGGGTGACAAAACGGAAAACCTGAAACATTTAACTTCTTGTGATTCTATTATGCTGCGCAAGGCATTTGGCTGGCATGGTTTGGACCCAGTTGTTCCCTTAGAAGGAAGACAATGGGAACATAGAAGGTGACAGCTGACCTGCAGATTTATACCCAGATGTTTTTTGCTTGTGCTGTGAGACCAACTAGTTCACTACTGCAAAGCTGTTCACATTTATTCTATATGATGACACATGTCTATCCTGGTCAAAGGGGTCTCTTACGAGGTGACAGTCCGCCATCCATGAAATCACAGGATTAAAAAATGGTTTGATAAATGTGAAAATGATGTAAATTGTTTGATCTGACCTTTACAGTCATTATATCTCAACTCATTTTGAGAGATTTTGAACCCAAGTGATAAACAGATATGTTCACCAATCAACACCAAGAGAATATTTAGACTATTTTTGGTTTGGAAACAAGGGAATCAAATTGATGTTAATACAGCAAAAATATTTATTTTGCTTTTACTTCATATTGGCCCAACATGCTTGACACACTAATGTAACTTTAATAAATGTATATTGAATTGAACAAGTATGTCCTGATGTCTGACTACCCACTGACTATATAGCTCTTGTGAACAGCACTTGGTAATTTTTATACTCTCTGTAATTATAAAATTTGTACAGCTATTGTGAATCATGAGCAGTAAGGCTTATGCATTACATAAAACAATCCAAAAAATATACTTTAATTCTGGATTTTTGTTTCTATTTACTAAAATAACTTTGCACAACAGTACCCACAGATGTTCATGACCAGTGATTTTTGATCTTTTGGAATCTCTTTTTACTAAGAGATGAGAGACCTTAGCAAGAACATTTTGTGATTATTTGATTCTGTGATTCTAAATTGAACGTAATTGTATGTTAGAAACTCCAAGTCTGCTATGTGGGAGCAGTTGGCAACAGTGGGAAGGAAAAAAACCCTTTTAACAGGAAGAACCCTTTAGCAGAACCTGGCAAAGGGAGGTGTAGCCATCTGCCATGACCGCTTGGCTGTGAGGAGAGGGGGACAGGACAGAAGAGATACTGTGAGAGAGAGCCGTATTCTTTTACAGTATGTCTTCCCCATTACCAATACAGACAAACTACATCCTGGTATGTACAGAATTGTCATGCAATATATATTATTAGCATGAATATTACCAGCTTGTATGTTTATATGCTGAAAGCTAAGATACAATACAACCAATTGGTGTGACAGGTACACCTGCCATGTTGTAATACGATCTGTCTCTTTAACTGTAACTTTACTGGGATAATCACACACCCACACATGCATACACCAAAAATGCACAGTCATTATTTTGCCTGGTGCACAGCTAATCCTTTGATCTCGAGCCTTGATTTTTAGGGAGCTGCTCTGTTCTCAGCTTCCCAAGGCTGCATTTGAGTTCTATTATTTATCACCAAGTGTCATGCAGTGAAGGGATGACGAGTGAAAACAAGGTTTGTCTTCTTCTTGGTACACTTCCTCAAAAAAAACAACAAAAAAAAAAAAAAAACCCCAGAAAGAAGTATTAGTGTGCTTAGTGTACATTTTAATTGGTCTGTTTCAGTAAGGGTTATTGCTTTGGCAGTATTTTATGTGCGATCATCGATTGTTTTGATCTCACTGTGCATGAATTTTAAGGATAAAAAAGGTCTGAGTCATGCTTTCATGTTTCAGCAATACAGTCAATACAGTCTTTAAGGTGTTATAATTGTGTGATACAGTGTATTACCTGAAATACATACTGTAAATGGATGCAATACAATAGTCCTGAGACAAACTGAACAAGAGTTCCTCCAAAGGCAGTTGACTAAATGGATAATTAATTTGTCCCACTGTTGCCATTTAGCCTGCTCCACTGTTATTATGGCTTTCCTAAGTTCCTAAGACCCACAATTATTAGTGTCTTACAGAGTGAATCATGTTTGCGTGTGAATTTTGTTTTTGTGTGTCACCCAGTTCTTAATAATTCATTGAAATATGGTTGTGTGGCATACTATTTGACAACATTTAAAACACTAACATGCTGCATCTGTCTACTAAACATGAGGCTCCAGTCAACTGTTTGATATAGGAAAAACTGAAACTAGGGCAAACAGCAATCTTGGCTCTACCCAATAATAACAAAATTTGCCTCCCAGCACCACTAACACTTAACAAATTAACACATTATGTTGGATTTATTCCCCCCCCCCCAAAAAAAAAAAACCCCAAAAAAACCACCCCGTAAAGTTTTAAAGCAACAATTCATTTTACAGTGGATTATGTGACAGACTATTTCTTGGCTGGGGACAGTGCCTTCTCTTATTGGTTGCCTGGCAACTGTTCACTGACAAGAAGCAGTAAAGCTCAAAAAACCAACACATTTTTGCTTTTATGCTTTGTTTTTTTATATAATAAATAATAGAATTAATAATAAATAAACATGCAAGTTTCTGACAGTAAAGTCACACTTTATGAAGCTAGTACCTGGTTTTTCGCATGTCTATGGTGTGTCTCTTCAGCTTCTTCCCACACTAACAAAAGATGCTCATGAACCTCCTAAACACTGTTTAACCAAAGCCTGTTCTCCACACCAAAATCATACTAAATCCAGATTTGTTTGTGCATCTAAACATACTGTAAAGACACTAAGAAGTTCTACAAAAACAGAAATAAGCCAGAAAGACAATGTTAAAGAAACGAGTCCATGCTTCAATTCAGATGCTTCTAGACGTAATTATTTTCCACAGTCTGCAGTAGTAATGACTTGGGTAAATAGAGTAAACAAGTCCTGTTGTGTGGCGACAAAGACAAATGACATGTTCTCTTTCCTGCCTTTAATGGTGATATTTCTGTCCGTGTATCAGCTGGGCCTACAGGAGTGAGGGTTACATGTTTTTTATGCTTGAGCTTAGAATTTCAGTTCTGAGCTAGAGATAAAGAAGAAGCAGAGGGAGCACATGGAGAAAAGGGATGCTCTAATTATTTAATTGGCCACTTGTGGTCTGTCCTCTGTGGAGATGGCCTTGTAACGGCTCTGTAATGGGCTCTGTTTCACACAGGTGCTTTCCCAGTGCGACTTAAGCCACCAACACAGATGGAGGAACTTCATCATAATCTTCCTTCCACAGTCATTTGGCTTTCGTTCTTTTTATTGCTGGAATGTAGCAGTGCGGTTCCACACCATTTTGCAACTGTCTTTTTATATCTATAGCATTATTACTTCCTCTCTTTCCCATCTCTTCATTCAAATGATTGATTCCTACAGTATAAGTCACATATCTACAATTTTTCATTACACAAGAGTATATACACTCACTGGCCAATTTTTTAGGTGTTCAGCTGCTTGTTATTGCAAATATCCAATCAGCCAGTCACATGGCAGCAACTTAATGGCATGTAGACATCAGAAAGGTGATAAAATGGACTTTGAATGAGGTGTGGCTCTTGGTACCAAATGGCCTTGTCTCAGTGAACCGTCTAAAAAAAGGTATATGATATCCAGTGAGAGGCAGTTCATCCATCCATCCATCCATCCATCCATCCATCCATCCATCCATCCATCCATCCATGCATCCATCCATCCATTCACTTCCGCTTATCCTTTCCAGGGTCGTGGGGGGCGCTGGAGCCTATCCCAGCTGTCATAGGGCGAGAGGCAGGGTACACCCTGGACAGGTCACCAGTCTGTCACAGGACCCTCCTCTCAACCAAGATAATGCAAAAGAGCATTACTGAAAGCGCAGTATGTTGAACCGTGAAGCCAATGGGCTACAACAGTGAAAGACTGTATCCTGTCACCTCAGAGCAGGAAACTGAGGCTACAATTTGCACAGGCTCACCAAAATTCAATAATAACAGTCGGAATTTGACTCGTTAATATGAACATTAGAGAAAAGCTTCAATAAAGAAACATAAAGAAATTTGACAGATTCTGAAATGACACAAAATGCCCACAATAGAGGAAAAACTCCCTTTCTGGAAACAGCATTTTAATAATACAATACAGTAAATGCAAATGACACATTAGTCACTGTGATCTTAAAACATCTATCCAGAAAATGTGTTTGCTGGTACAGAAATGAACATGAAAGCCCTTTATGTGTTTGGTTCCTCACCATCTTTACCTTGTATGTTAGTTCCTTCATCTGTTGATGAGAAAGAAATGCAGAGAAAAAACGGGAACACACTGTTGTTTAGAGAAATTATGTGCCTGCTTTAGTC
The DNA here is from genome assembly GCF_036321145.2 of Pelmatolapia mariae. Classification (NCBI taxonomy): domain Eukaryota; kingdom Metazoa; phylum Chordata; class Actinopteri; order Cichliformes; family Cichlidae; genus Pelmatolapia; species Pelmatolapia mariae. The sequence continues at coordinate 16,468,136 of NC_086228.1, read as the reverse complement.
CTACACTGTATTTACATGACATTTGTGATCAGATTTCATGTTAGCTAACTGCTTGAAAAGCATTTTTTAAATTAATTAATTATTCTTTTTATACCTGTGCATTTTTCCTGTTATTATATGTTACCTATCTACTTTTATTGGTGAAGTTATCCTCAAAATCACATTCTATAGTAGCTTTCACATTTACGTTAACACTATTTTAGCTTTTACCTTACTTTTGGTAACACATATGCTTTGTGCTTTGGTTCAATATAGATTAGAGTTAAAATGTTGTCTACTCTTAAATTAGGTTTTCTTTAAAAAAGACAAGGAAAAGGGATGCAAACTGCTGCAAGCTTCTTGGATTACTAAAGTCTGCTTACGAGGAGTCACTGAAACATTATGCAGCATCCTGGGGCCCTTTGAGCCATCAGTTCCCTTTCATATTGAAGCCTTTGAGAGAGCATGATTACAAAGAGCAGAAGAGAAAAACAGAGGCAAGAAAAAAGGTGTGGGTGGAATTTATCTCCTGACCAGACAGCCAGTCTTTAACGAGGCCTGAAACGTCTTCGGGAATTTTAATGGGTAGATCTTCCAGGTCTCAGCAGTCACCCACACTCACTCACAACAGTGCATATTGTTGCAGCCAAATGCAGGAGAAATAAAAACTAACAACAACAATGAAAAATGCCATATAATGTCATTATATCTGAGCAGGCCTTATATCAGCAACAGCAGAAAAGGTCCTTTGATAAATTAAGGGGAAATTGGAGGTCAGAGACATGGAGCAAATGAACTGGGGCAGTAAAGTGGACTGTTTTGTGAAATCTGACATGCAGCAGAAGTGCACAGCAGATACATTATTGGTTTCACAAATACCTCCTGACTTGAACCAGTCAGAAAGATTAATGTTTGATATTATTGCTATTAAAAAACATATAAAAATATGGTTTTATACATCTTGCTGGTGCCAAGCCACCCTTAATGTGCTTTTTGTTGGTTTTTATTGCCTCAGCTAGATTGATTTAATCTAATCAAAGAATTTAACAGTTTAGTTTATAGACTGTCTCCCATGTCTGTGTTTCAGCTTTGCATGTTCAAGTTAGTTCAGCACCACACATACATGAACTATGCTGTGCAAATCTAAGTGCCTTCAAATAATGTTTCTCAGAGAGAAAGGAAGAGGAGGAGGAGAAGAAAGGATCAGAAGGAGATCCTTGATTCTTTAGATCCAAGATTCTCCCTATTACCCTGATCGATTCAACACATTTATTTGTAAGAAGGATAACATGCAAAATCATATGTGCTGTTTATTTCAAAGATAATGTAGTAGCAACATTTGAATTGCTGAATGTTTATTTGTGTGTCTGCACTCAATTGCCTTTAAAAAAATCCAGACTAACACCGTGTTCATTTGAGTTGTTTAAATTAAGTGTCTGACTGTGTTTGGATGGCTTCCATTTGAAATTTGCTTTGCAGGAAGTTTTAGTTGAAGACACTTCAATTCCAGCAGCTCTCGGTGCTGTTGCCTGGTAACCATTCATACAGTCTGCAAGCTGCAAGCTCAAAAATATAAACCCACTCTTTTTTAAAATACCAAGCTGGGAGTTCCTCTCTGCCAAACTGGCATTCAAATGTCCCTGAAGATGTATACATTGTCATTCTACGTGATCCCATGGAGCTTACATGGAAACATGGAGCATGCAAGATTCATATCTTATGAGTTACAATCAAACTGTAAAAAAAATGGCGAACACTAATTGGCGCAATACTTGGCAACAGTAACCCCTTTATGCTCGTTTTACACTACATTTGGCATCTAACTTTCTTCCTTCCTTAAATACTCATTCATGTGCTATTGGTGCTGTTTAGCTATATTATGCATGCGCATTGTGTCTCCTCTCTCTGAGACTGATTTGTTATATCACATCTGAATAATGTCATGTACTCCTGTACACAAATGTAATGTTTTCCCATTTCATGCACAATTTATATATCAAAGCATTCATTAATTTCCCTTTTTGCATAAAATATCACTGTGTGTGACACTTAGCTTTAAGCTTTTTCAACCAGAGTTCAGAAAGGATTATAATCACCTTCAGTTCCGTTTAAGCAACGTGATAACACCTGCACTTGCTCAGAATGTGGCTTAAATCTTGAAGGGATTGCTTAATAATAAAATAATGCATTTTTTACATTGCAATCACTTTTAACATTTTGAGCACAGAACTCCAAAAAATAGTCACATGGTTATTAAGGTGTAGACCCTGATGTAGTCACTGTCATCCAATCTCTCCCTGTTGGCATTTGTATAAAAATCTCAAGTTTTTCATACAACATAGTTTTGACTATTCATAGATGTTCAAACAATGTATTTTAGTTACCACACTATATTTTCTTCAAGTAATGCTTTCTCCATTATCAGTATGTTTGGTTTTTGTTGTCCTCATACATACAAGACATTTATATTGTCGGTAGGGGCACTGAAAGGCAAGGTTTATGAAAAATAAAATCTGAGTCTTTATTTATTCAAAGTACTTCATGATACTGCCTCAACATGACAAGACTCTGTGAAACATTTAAAGAAGAAGCCAGGGAAACTTGCAGCTCTCCTTCATTTGCATGTGTCTGTGTGCGTGTGAATGTGAGATATGAAATTTATTAATGCCATCTACCACTCACAAGTTAATCCTACCATGTATGAAAGCAGCATGATGCCTTTTTAACCAAGCTCCCTCAGACAGCTTTTCCCTCTCATTTATGTGCTGCATAGGGTAACTGTTCTTTTAGGGGTCGTCTCCCTTGTGTACTAGCCAGGATGCTTATTACCATAGCAACGCAATCCCCAACCAAGCTGGAGTGGTGCTTTGAACAGACAAGGAGGTTGTTTTGCCATTCGTTTGCAGATATGCCTGATCAATGACAAAAGAAAAGTCCCTTTATTGATCATAAATGCACTTAAGCAAGGCACAGTGCTATATGATATTTACACCAGAGCATAATGTCTCAGGGGTTGTACTGAGTATGTGGAGTGCTCATTTTCTATGAAAATTACAGGTGTGAGATTCTTCCTTTGAAAGTGAATTGGTGAGTTCAAGTGAGATGGTGGGTTATACAAAGCAAAAAATAGGAATATAAATAAATAAATAGAAAAAAGAAGAAAAAGAAAAAAGAAAACTAAATCATTTTTTATATGTTTGTGGACAGATTTTGTCATGGCTGTAGTGTTGTATACATGCAAGACACAAAACCTCACAAGTGTGTAGATGAGCAAATGTGTTTCTTGAAGATGTTTTTGCTTGACAGCTACCATGGCAAGTTATTGCATTTGTACTACAGGAACAAGCTCCTATCGGAATAGACAGACACCAGAACATAAAAATCAGTCAAATGAGCTAAAAACAATCTGAAAGTGTGAATTTAAGTTTTATTATTATTCTTTTTTCCCATAGGTTTGTCATAAAGGATTAATTACCCAAATGCAGACTATTGAGAATTAGTTAATGAACAAAGAATGAACCTTTATTTCAGTAAGCAAAAATTAGCAGACAATAAATAAAAAAAGGGAACTAAAATGTCCACAACTCAAAAACACCAGGTCAAGTAATCCAGGACCATGACAGGGATACAGGTATTTGTGGTATAATCCAGACAGGAGTGCCTCCAGATTATTTTCAGTAAGGTGGCCATATAGGGCCACTATAAATATTGGGGTGGCACACCAGAAACTGAATTTCCAGTTTTATTATGCTGCTGTCAAATATAGGTTACTTGAAAAATATGGAAAATTTTGGGGTGGGGCCAAATGCTTAAAAAATCACTTTGCTAAATATTTAATACAAAATTAGTAGATTCAAGATGCTAGTAGCTTCAAATGCTCTGAACTTCAAATGTCTTATATCAGTGGAACAAGATCTGGCTCCAATGTTCCCCTGCCGGCCCTACTGTTAACTGGCTCTTTGTGTGATAGTCTTTGGTGATAATGAATTCTCCCACAGATTCATGTTCAGTACTCTCTTTGAGTACATTGTCTCGTTCATAGTCTCACTTTTAATAAAATGAAAGTTACATTTCATAGATCTGCTCTGATCAATGAGTAATGAGTAAAGAATGTTGAAATTAGGGGGCCCAAGTGCCCTTCTACCACCCTGCACCCTCAGTCCACATTCTTCCCACATTCTGTAATGTATTGGTAGTTAGCCAAATAAGCTATCATCATCTGGTGAATAAACACAACATAGGTTGGGTCCTAGAACACATTGCTGAAGTGGTGTAATCTTGCTACAAATTAAGTTTTCATTTTCCTTCAGCATAGAATGAAATGTGCCCCAAAGATGAGACCATTACAGATGTTTTGTATATAGCTTTAGCGTTTTTCAAGTCTGTTTCACATTTTGTCACATACCCTCATAGTATAGATCATCCCTAAACTTTGTGGAAAAACTCACTTGATCATGAGAATCTAATGTTTTTAAAGTTCAATGGAAGAAATGGCTTTTCTCATCACGCCATTTCAGTAAATATAAAATAAACTACATTTCAAATTTGAATTAAATCAACAAAAAACAAACAAACTACAGAGCGCAAACAAACAAACAAACAATCAAAGTACTGTATTAATTTTCTCACAATTAACAAGACCATTCTTAGTCATTTTCCTTTCATACCAGCACAGATGTAGACATGGAGTGGTCAGAGCTCCAGTGGTCAGGGGTGTGGTCAACAGCATGGAGGAGTTTGTTTTAGTAAGCCCTCTCTGAAAATCCTCACGGGAAATATCATGGATTCTGCTGCAGATGTTTCTCTGTGTTTGCATGCTTGGAAATGGGGTTGGGCCCTTTGATCTAAATGAAAACTCACCACAGAGGTTTGCAGCACGGGCGAGTCAGAGCTCTACTCAGAGAGCAAATCAGAACCTTTTCCCATCTCCGGATTTTCCCAGGTTTTCCTGTAGAGTCTACCTTCTGTGATCAGAGACATGGGAATACCACGGCTCGGCCCGTCGCCTTGATCCATCTCTCTCTTGGCACAACCTGGAGCCATTTGGCATCTCCAGTGGAAACACTCACATTTGGTGCCAGCAGTGGCAGACCACCAATGCATGCGTACTTCCTCCCACAGAGTTCATTTTTATATCAACTCTCCTCTATCATCAATCTTTCTTTTCACCACATACGGGATTCTCTTTTGAAATGTTTAAGTAATAAACCAAACAACCCAGCAGTAGATATATTTAGGGGAAACTGCAGCATCTCTTTGATCCTAGTAGCTGATAATCAGAGCGACTTTCACCTTAGACTCATGCAGTAAGCAAGGTTTTTAATCATTTTACAGTCACATTTGTGGATAAATCTGGGAGTAGCTCCAACTGGTAACCACAAATAAAGTAAACATTTATATTTAAGAGTATCATACTTAGCTCCACATAGATCTCCCTGGTGCACTTTTGACCCAAGTAACGCTCAGTCCCCTGGCAATTAACTGTGGCCTGTCTGGCATTGCCCTCTGCTGATGTTCCTACATGCAGTTTGACTGACTCTCCACTAGATTGAACAGACACTCTTTAAAATTGATTGATTTGTTTTTGTGGGGAAATCATTACCAGAAATACTCTTCTTCTGACAGAGGACACACAATGACCCTACTGCATATTTTTGGACACCCTTAAAAATTATTTATGCTTCTCACTTTCTGTTAGAAACAAAAACAAAAACCCCTGAAACATTATTTGGGTGTATAGTTTAACAAATGTTTACTTGAGAATGTTTAAGAAGGCAGGTTAGTGGTGGTGTAAATCAGAAAACTGAACCTGGAGACTGCGGTTTGTGTCCTGCTTCCCTCACTGCTTAGCTTTATTTTCATGCACTGTTGCTGTTTTGTAAGGCTAAGGTTCCATAAATTTTTGGTAAGTTTGATTTAAAATATGAAAGGAATAAGACCTAGCTGACCTTTTAACATATTCAAATTTTTTGAGATGCACTAATATGTTTTCCCTCATCATTTCCTGTATATTTTTATTCGCATGCTGAGTTTTGCTTCTTGCTTTCTTGTCCATACAGCACATTTTGCTTTCTGTTATATAATATGCCTTCTTTAGAAAAACATAGGTAGTCCCAATAAATAAATAAACGAACAAATAAAATAATAATAATTCTGTATTTCAACTTTTTCTTGCTTCATACAGCAGCATTCAATTTTATTTCAACATAGTTATTTTGTCATTTTGAAGTTTACATTTCATGACAACACAGTGCATTTCATAAAAGACTAAAACTACAATTTAGGAAAAGACTATATTGTATTTCTAAGACCTTGTCAAAATTTAATCTTAATAATCATCAAATATACTTTAAAAGATGAGAAGGTGTCAGAAATGTTTTCGGGGGCTCTCCTTTGGGGCTGAATGGTTAAATGCACTGTTTGCTTCTTTTACTCGTAAAACAACAGGGCCTGACTTTCCCTACCGTGGAGTTATTTCCTTAATAAATCCAGACTAACATGCACTAAGTTGTAAATTAGGTAATGTAATGGGAAAATGCCCATTACATTTTCCACAGTAATATCAAGGAGCTCTAATACTGGAGTTCATAGGTATGAGCTACTAGTACGTCATGCATAATGGCATGTTGTAAAGAAAGCAAACACATGTGGAGGTGAAACTTTTATCAGTTAGATGAAATATGCATAATTGTTTGTGGGTAAAATAATTACAAACTGCCTCACTCACCGCTGAAGTTGAAAGCATAGTCAGGACCTTACAAGCTATTAACACTACAGGCTGTGCCTGCTCAAGCTATACTCACCATGAGCCAAGCGCTAAGGAGCCAATAAAAACAGCCTCATTTAAGGCGCAGTTACTTGGCACAGTGTGCTTTCAGATGAAAACAGTCTCTACGCCCTGTCAACTTCATGTACTGCTGTGAATGTACAGTGTGCAAGCTGGGCAAAAAACATAGTTAAATGTACAGTTAAGTCAGTACTTGTTCTTTGAGAAGCCAGTATAAATTACTGCAGGCCTAAACACAGCTTAAAGAATTGCAGTGAGCTAGTGCCAAACCACTTATCTCTCTAAGAATCTATTTCACAGTTAACTCACTTTAAAAAGGCCATAAAGGGTATGATGCAAGAAAAGTCTTTTATTTTCCATGCCACCAAAACCAGAGCTTGATGACCTTGTTGACTTCTTGATGAATTTACCTGTGTCTGATGTCTCAGTGCATGAAAAATGCTGTTTTTTTCAATAAATTAAAAGAAAAAAAAAGTGGCTTTATTTTTCTTTCATTGGGTTGTCATTTTGTTTTTGTGATCTCTGTTAACAAAAGCTCTTTAAATTAGTTAGTAATTTCAAAATTGTACTGCTATCACTAAAAAAGCTCAATTGCAAAGTGCTTACTTGTTGGCAGTACGTAGTATTTATCAAAGAGCAATGGCCCATCGCTGATCTACAAGTCCTGTCGTGCTGCTTTAACCTATTCAAGCCAATACCTGGGGGATTGAGAAGGCTTTGATGCCTTCTCAGAGAGCAAAGCAAGTGGATTTTTTTTTTATTTTTTTGCTTGTTGTGTACTTTCTGTATTTAATAATTCTGTAACAGATTTATATTAGTGTTTGATCTTATCAGAGGGCAACTTCAAAGACATTTTCTTTAGAAAAACTTTAGCAGTTAGTGTTATATGAAAAGCCATGCTACACACTAAATGCCATACAGTCTCAGAGAAAGCAGGAGCTGAAAACCGAAGGCAAAGTTTTAGATTGTTTTTTTGTTATGTGATCAAAGGTTATTGTATTACATCACATCTTGAATGCAAATCTTGTAAATCATTGTGACAAATGCTTTCACTGGACAATGAGAAATCAACCCGCAACAAAGGGTTGCTTTAATTTGCTGAAATGCTCATCTACTGCATTACTGACAAAACCATGATGCAAGTCTTACAGTAATTGCAGCATGAATTGCTGTAAATGTGTGTAAATTTCACTTTCATTCAATTTATATTGTAGGACCCTAAAAAAACAGTTTCCAGAGAAATATGAGATGACAAGAAAAGACTCTAAATTAATATTTAATTAGGAGGTTAAAAGCAAGTTGGCCCCAAAGATATTTTCTGCTGGATCGGGGTGTGTTTGCAGATTTTAAGTAGAACATGCTCTCAAGTGTATATCTGATGGAAAAAAATGAGCACTTAGACAAAAGCAGTGTCCCCGTTCAGGGATTTGCCTTCCCAAAGTCTTCATTTTTAGACCAAATAGGTCTTGACAGCTCAGTATGGTCTGTCCTGTTCGATGCAGTCTGTTTTTGCATTAATTTGGAGCACACAGCTAATAAAACAAAGTTCTAAATGATGATTGAGAAATTTAAAGTAATTGTTTACTATGTACCATCTTGATACATCAGCTCATTTTTAAGTAAGGTCACATAAATCCAAGAATTTTGGTCTTAAAACAGAATTGATGGCTTGGGGTGACTTACTGATACAGTAGAATTAAACATATAAGAAGGATTTTCTTTTTTTTTGTGGTTGATTGACATCATAGCCTTTATGTCTAAAAAACCCCCACTGTAATTCACAAAATAGGACCTTATTTCTTAATTTATTTCTTTAATTTAACTACTAGAGATCAGAACACCTTTTCTAATGAGGGGGTGCAAGTTAAGGAAGGTCTTCGTGCTTTACATTGGTCTCGCAATGAACTTCATTGACAGCACAAAAATATTTTTTGGACACCCTGTTAACATTTATATAATATATATTATTCAAAGATTTTTACAGTTTAATCTATCAGGGAAAAAAAAAAACGTATGAAAAATGGGAGGTAAACCCAGACACTCACAAATGTGAGATCATCTCAACAGAACGTATGTACCAACACCTGCAGTTTCTCCCCCAACAACTTCTAAGAGGTACACAGCTGGTGATCACAGTCAAATGGTCCCCTAGGGACCAAACTGGGCACTGGTGGAGAAAAGTGCTACCAGAGAGCATAAACTGAAAAGGGAAAATGTGACCAAGCAAGAAAAATGCAGTAGAAGTACTGAGATAAAATAATGTCAACTAAACTAAAATAAAATCAAAATACACTAAGATTCAGTGTCTGTGGCAGCACAGGCAGATACATGATATCTGATGTTGTCTTTGGTCTCTCTTCAAAGTACATGGTTCCCACCATTATGGCTCAGAAATTGTGGTATGTTCAAACATTGTTCTTCTTCCTTAAAAGGACACTGTCTGGACTTTGTTTATAAGGTCATATGATGCATTTATTTTAGTTTAAAACTCAGGACTTAATTTGGAATACATGTCTACATTGATAACAGGGGGGAAAGTTAGAAATGTTAACTTCCTTGGAGCTCTGCTTCAGTGTGCTCCTCATCAACTGAATCAGACTTTTTAAGTTGAGCTTGAAGTTGTGCTGAATGCACTGATATTTGGTGGTGTTCAGTGCCTTGGATAATTAAGAACAATATCCAGAAACTGAATGATTGGAAAAGAAAATGCCCCATGTGATCAGACTTGGCCGGTTTCCTAAATTTGTGCACTTGCGTTGCTTCAGTGTAAACCGACCCCATGCGTTACAGTTTTTTTTACCCAGTGACCACATCAGTCAAGTAGATTTTAAGCCCTGGCTCAGCAGTGCCTCGACATGAATGGGACATTTAGTGGACTGCTGACTGGGACCTGTGTTGTGCCTCACATGTGGTCTGTGACCCCTCCTTTCAAACAGTGTTGAAAAAAGAAAACAGGATGCATAAACCATTTGACTCGGCCCATTTGTGCGTGTGACTCAAAGTGAAGCGCTGGGGCAAGTCCGGGCTTGTAGAAAAGAAAATAATTCACTGATGGTCAAAGACTCTTGTGCCTGCTGTGTTCAGTCTATGATCTAATGTGCAGCGCTTTAAAGCTGTAAAACAAACTTTCTACCCCTGGCTTACACACTTCCCTTTAGTCATTTCCCCTTCTTGCTATGAAACCACCATTTAAAAGAGAACAAGGTTTTTGAGTATTGCATTTTTTGGTAGAATTGATTTTCCTTTTTTTGTGTGTTAACACTACAACTGTGCAACTGAATTAGAGATGGTTATCCTTGATTTAACATATCAAGTCACTTTTATTTATATATCACATTTGATAAACCAAAAAAAAAAAAATAAATAAAAGTGATGTGTCTTCCTTTAGTCTAGCTTGGTTTCATGACAAAGTTTTAGCTTTGAAGCAATATTCAAATGCTGCCCCCAAAGGCTAAGTCAGGAGGCTCTGATGACTTTAAAGGTTGGGATACATCTGGTATATGTGACATTTGCTCCACACAATCAAATTTGTAACAGATGAAAACAGGTAACAGTGAAATTTTCTGCTTTGTTGCTCGAGTTTCTGAATATGAATTTAAAGTGAAAGCGTAGGTAACATTGTGAAGATCAGTTTTCTGCTCTATGATTAATCTAGAATTAAGGTGATGATAACAATTTAGTGGTAGGTTAGTTTGCCCCCCTTACTCAAGCCTCTCAAAACATAAAGTCATACAAAAGCAAAGCGTCTATTCTTTGAAGTGTCTTTTTTGAAATTAAACCTAACTGTCCTAAATGAAATCAACCAATTTCAGCAAAAAGAAGAGCATGTGTTATTGTAAAAGTCAATTATATACCTCCAATAAAATATGCACCATCATGAAAATTTTTGTCACATTCATGCTGTTGTTTTTACAGCATACATATAAAAAATATATATAACCTTTAACTAGTGGCTTTATGTTTTGGATTTTTTAAAAGAAAATCAGTCTTTGTGACACATTAGCTCTCTTAATGTGTCAGGGAGGGACTGGATGGATATCTGTCAGTCTAAGAGGGGTATGAAGATCTAGGTCCCCTGGCAGTCACACGGCACTCCTAGTGGTAATCTAACTCTCCTTGGGGATTATATGACCTTTGCGTTCTAGGGCCATATGGAGCACACATCTGTCACCTTGATATGTAGCCACAGCACATCACTCACCTACCATCTTGAACCTGATATGTTATTTATTTTTGTGATTCATAGTCAGAATTACGGCTATATGAAAACCTGCAATAAGCCTTTTCCATAGGTGGCAAATTCACTGGTGTAATATTAGCATTCATTCTGTTGCACTTATGTGTCCCAGTAATGAGACAGCATGCATCACATGACCTGGCCTAATTTAACATCAAGCTTTACCACTTTGGGCTTTCAAAATTACATTTTGTCACTTGAATGAGATACCGCACTGAAAAAGCATAGGTCTTTTTTCTGACTTTACACCTAATGTAAATATAAATGTGTGAACAAGTTATTTAAAAGAAAATCACCACACTAACTGACATATCTCATTAACACATTACTTGCATGTGTCAAGCAGTTAAGTCGTTTTGTTTTTTTTTTGTTTTTTATTCTTGCTAACAGACTTAATATTTAACTTAGTGCTATTTAAAAGTTAAAAATGCTGCAGTGTTTTACTCTACCCTGACTCACATACTAGTGAATTTTAGCTGGAGACAGATATCACTGTAACACAGCATAAGCTTCACATTTGTTTTCTTTACTAAAGGGAAGCAAACAGAAGGCATAGCATTTGGATAACTGTTACACCGATACTACCATATCTTTTTTTATAGCTTTATACAATAACTTAATCACCACTGTCATCATCCACTTCACAGTGGCTGTAACTACTGGTAATATTTCTTTTCACACACTTCTCAAAACAAAAGGTCTGTGTAACATGGTTTCCTTAAAGTAAAAACCTCAGTTGGGTGGAGTATCACTCCACCAAAGATTTATGCCAAGTATCTGCTTTTTTAACCTTTTTAAAAGAAAATAACGAAGACTTTTCATTTCTCTTGACACGTCTTTAATACTTTAACCTTTGCACTTCTGAATATTAAAATAGGAAAATAAAGTCCTACCCCCCTCCACCACACTCCAAATCTGATTTTCCAAAGCTTGAATGATCATTAGAAACCAAGAAGGTGGACTTCCAGGGTTAGCAAATCACTGCCTGTTAAGAATCGGTGACCTTTGACTTGCTAGTAAGGATGCAGCTCCCTTATGGCCATCTGTGTTTAAGGTTAATAAATAATAGTGGGAGCTCTCTTGTCAGAATTAATCAGTCCTAGCCCAGCAATATACCTGCATCACCACCAGCACGTCCTGCATATATTATAGGACACATACAACCTTTATGTAGTTCACACAGAATCACTAGCTGAGGGTGATGCAAAGCACTTATTCAGTATTCATTTGCTATGTTATTTTAAAAGCACACCATGTAGTAGAAGTTATGACAACTTGGATACAATTTACATTTGATGACTAGGGTTTCATAGGCCTATATATTTGATTTACAGCAGGATGTTTAATGTATAGTGTATTATAGAGTACAGGGTAAATGGAATAACCTTTCATCTTGGTGTGGTAAGGTGGAGTGGTTAAATGTTAGATGTAATGAGGAGATGAAAGCTGAAAAGGGAGACATCTGTCAAATGACTTAACCTACAGTATGTTCAACACAGAGCTCTCCTCTGTTGGGTTGCTTTGTAAATGATGTTTTGACCCATGATTAATTCTACCTAAATTCAAGGACCTTACATTCCCAGAAACAACAGCTTGTTCTCTGAAAACCGCCACTGAAACACCCTATAATTATCAGAAACGTAACATGCACCCGTCAATTTGGCCTTTCCATCCATGTACTGTGAACCAATTAGGGGTGCTGGAGATATCATCTGAACGGGCTGCCAAATTTCCTCTATCAGGCAGTGCTCCAGCACAGTTATAAACAACCTCAAGCTAAGATCAATTCACAGACTGCATGTTGAAATCTAGAGTCAGCTGCCAGTTACAGGAGATGGATGTTTATTAATGTTAATGCTCTGAAAGCTGTAGTGAATTATTTTGGAAATAAAATAGGAGAACTTGATAAAAAAAAATAAAGTAGTTCAGCAGAATGGCAACTCATATTTTGTGTGCAACAGCACTGCCACGATATTTAAAATACATTTGGAATGTACAGCAGATACTGTTTTCACAAGACATCTGTCAGGTTTTTGAAAAGAAAATTGTATACATACCATTTTAATTGTTCCTAAAAGTACTTGCTGAGCTCGTGTTTGGTCTCGGAGAAGATGTAACCAAAGGTTCATTGGAGGACATGATAACAAGACCTGCAAACCACTACGGGAATCAAGAAGAGTAGATAAAAAAAATTATATTCAAAAAAATGCTGTAACAGCCCTTTGTTGTTTGTTGGGTTGAAGTCAAACTTTTGGACAGTATAATTTAGTCAGGAGTGATGGAAAATGACAGCGCCAGACCACTGCTGTGGTTGCCACTGGCTAAAGTGCTGGTGGTTGATATCTGAGACAATGCCAGAGGGTTTTCAAGCTTTTGGGTACAGGCAGGGGGTGACAGTTTAAAAAAAAACAACTATTCAAAATGAGCAGAAAGAAATTAAATGAGAAAACACGGAAACCTAAACCTAAAGGCGTTTTGCTGTGCTTGCATCTATCAGAAATCAGTTCAGTAACTTGTCATCAATGCAGTAAAGCCCAGAATGCATTTAATTCAATTCAATTCAATTCAATTCAGTTTAATTCATTTTTATTTATATAAATATTTATTTATATATAATATATCAGAATCATCTTTACACACGCGCCAAATCACAACAACAGTCGCCTCAAGGCACTTTATATTGTAAGGTAGACCCTACAATAATACATACAGAGAAAAACCCAACAATCAAATGACCCCCTAGGAGCAAGCACTTTGGTGACAGTGGGAAGGAAAAACTGCCTTTTAACAGGAAGAAACCTCCGGCAGAACCAGGCTCAGGGAGGGGCGGCCATCTGCTGCGACCGGTTGGGGTGAGAGAAGGAAAACAGGATAAAGACATGCTGTGGAAGAGAGAAAGAGATTAATAACAGATATGATTCAATACAGAGAGGTCTATTAACACATAATGAGTGAAAAAGGTGACTGAAAAGGAAAAACTCAATGCATCATGTGAGTCCCCCCAGCAGGCTATGCCTATTGCAGCATAACTAAGACCTGATCCAGCCCTAACTATATGCTTTAGCAAAAAGGAAAGTTTTAAGCCTAATCTTAAAAGTAGAGATAGTGTCTGTCTCCTGAATCCAAACTGGAAGCTGGTTCCACAGAAGAGGGGCCTGAAAACTGAAGGCTCTGCCTCCCATTCTACTTTTAAATACTCTAGGAACAACAAGTAAGCCTGCAGTGCGAGAGCGAAGTGCTCTGATAGGGTGATATGGTACTACAAGGTCATTAAGATAAGATTGGGCCTGATTATTTAAGACCTTGTAAGTGAGGAGCATGATTTTGAATTCTGGATTTAACAGGCAGCCAATGAAGGGAGCCAGTCCAGCCTAGAAGTAATAAATGCATGAACTAGTTTTTCAACGTCAATTAGTTTCATTAGTAAACTATAAAAATACAATGCTAGTTGTATTTGCAGCATTTTCATTCTTTGTGCAAAGCCACCCAGCTTCTGTGTCTACCTATTTGTGTGGCTGCCTTCTTTACAGATTGGACTGGAGCTGGGACGTGCGGCAGGCACACTTGCAACGCCTGAGAAGTTTGGTTTAGGTCATAGAACTAAGTTCATTCTTGGAGCTCAGTTACTGAACACTTAGTTTTGCTTGGTTGCTGCACTGCACACATTGCTGCAGTTGTTTTCCAAGTAATGCACTTTTTTCTACATGAATAACTTTAATGATTACACCAGCCGCTGTTTGTTTGAGTTCTTTTATTATACCCTCGTTCTACCACCATATTTAACATAGCGTCCCCGAGGACCCCAAAAACAGTTTATTGTAAAAGGAAAATAGTAAAAACTTTTTTTTCTTGCAGCATCATTAGTTATATAATATCTGTCATGTAAGGACAAAAAATAGATTATTATTATTAATTCGGCAAGTTACAAAAATGCATACTTTTCTTTAATGCAACTTGTAGTTTTTATCCAAAAAACAATCCACTTTTACTTAATAGCTAATCGACCATCCTTTAACTCTTAATCCCTTAGTTTTCAGTAATTTCAAGTAAACATGATTTATATTGTGTTTATATGACAAAACTAATTAGGGTAATTTGGACCCCAATATAAAATAACTGAAATAAATAACTAACCACCCCAGAAACACAATCTTCTTTCTATCCTTGGTCTGTCCTGAAATCTCGTGAAACACCTCACCTACTGTAGGAGGTGTCCAAGAAGGATCCTGGCCAGATTTCCCTACCACCATAGACCCCCATGTCTGCATGGGGTCTTTTCCAGGACTCCAGACTCCTCCCACAATTCAAAGACACGCATCTTTGGTTAGTTGCTGATTCTAAATTTGCTTTAATTGTGAATGTAAGTGTGAATGTTTGTCTGTCTCTTTGTGTTAGTCCTATGATAGAATGACATCTTGCACAGGGTGTATTCTGCCTCTCGCCCTGTGACAGCTGGGATAGGCTCCAGCCGTACTGGGGCCCAGAATTCGATACGTGGAAGAAAATGATTGGATGGATGAATATATATGTTTTATGTCTCCAACCAAAACATGATTGATGATGTGAACAGTAGAACCTGATGGGTTATAGAAACTCTTCACACAATTATTAGGGACATCTGTGAAGCAATTAATTGAGGGATAGTTTATTATGATCCTGTGCTTATTTGGAGGAATGTGTATGAGGTTTAATCTTTTCATCTATTGAGGCATGCATAGGCAAGGTCAAAACTGCAGTTTATTAGAGGTTAGCAGGATTTTTGAAAAATGTCTTTGAAATATTTGAGCTGAATGTCTTGTGTTGCAAAAAGCATTCATTTACAGAGGAGGCAGAAAGAGAATGTCCTTGTGCTTCAACCTTTGGTCAGAGTAAGTCCAAAAGCTTCTGCAGAATCGTATACTATTATCACCTTTATTGCCATGAATCACTGATGTTGAATTTTCTGTGGACTGCAGTGTGTCTGCAGTTACAGCACAATACTTTCCAAGGTTTTTACTTTTTAAGCTACAGAATATTTAAAAAGTCCTAAATTGGACACAGAATAAGCGTTTGTTTTTTTCAATTGTTTAATTGCCCAAAAAATATTGTGCTATGATGATGAGGTCTAGCCTGACTCAGGCTGCTTTGATTTCATAAAAACATGGCAAAAGGCAGAAAGGCACGCGGGTGAAGGGTGGAAGTGCTAGATTTAAACTGTACACATCCACTCACTCATATAAACACAACAAACCTACTCCTCGTAGTATATCAGATCTCGTGCCAGTGCAATGAAGTTTCCTTTGCAAAGAAGCACTGCATCAACAAAGAAAGACAATCTGTTTAATATTATAAAAGCCACACTGGGAGCTGGCGGGTTTGTGCAGTAGCATCTGGCGTCACCGCAGATGCCTGCCAGGGTGCACATTAGATCAGAGTAATTGGCCAGGACAGCAGTGTGAGATGGACAAATGAGAACCTCCTCCTGGGTGACCTGATGGCCAAGGGGAGAATGAACAATACTGCTCGTAGTCTGATAAAGAGCTTGTGGAGTGAAAAACACACTTCTTCAGGAAAACATACGTTCATCCTGCCAACTTTGTGTTATTGGATTAAAAAGTATACTCATACACAATCATGATTAGTGGGAAATTTGGCAAATTATGTTCTCTAAATCATTCTCTACTATAGTGTAATTCCAACCTACTATTTACTCATTTGTGTACAATATTTGCACGACTATTGCCATGAGCCAATAGTCACAAGATATTATAGTAAACCACGGTAAAGTGTTTGATTTAGCAATCTAGACTTCCATATGGTTCAAATTATTATTTAATAAATTCAGGGTTTAAATGCATCAGTTTATATTCCATTATAAGAATTCAACAGGAACTGGTTTTATAAATAGGCTTTGGGATATTCTTTACACTTATCCATCGATGGGTAAAGGCCAGATTTACTAAATAGGACAAAATAGCATGTGCACACGATCCCCACATAGGTGTGGTTAGTTTTACATGTAATGTTTTTTAAACACAGGCAATTCAATTCAATATCTGGCACAAAAAATGAGACATGCTTTTTTTTCCTGGCACAGTTAGCAGTAAATTGCGTGTTATAAGCACTTAGTTTTAATATTTTCCTCTCTCTATCTTTTTTGACTTGAGAAAAGAACTCCCAGAAACACATATGCACCTGGGTCAATCGCAAACATGTCTGAGTTCCCACCTGTTACGTGCAATACTGTCACTGTGCTCTCATTGTAAATACCAAGAGTACTTCAAACCCAGTTTGAACTGGCACAACATGTATATCTGGCCCTAAATTTAGTGGAATGTTAACTGAAATTTGCATGTGAATAAATATAATGCTTCATTTAGGGTTACCAAAACATTTAGTGGATTGCCTGTCATTATTATTCACCTTGATGTGCATCAGAATTAAACCAAAGTTTGTGCTGAGAAAAATTCACTGAATGATATAATACGCCACGCTTTTCTATTTCATAAATGGGACTCGCTGTTTACATTATGTGGCAAAATTGTTCATCCATCCATTCACTTCCGCTTATCCTTTTCAGGGTTGCAGGGGGCGCTGGAGGCTACCCCAGATGTCTTAGGGCCAGAGTCAGGGTACACACTGGACAGGTCGTCAGTCTGTTGCAGGGCTAACACATATATACCGACAACCATTCGCACTCACATTCACACCTATGGGCAATTTAGAGTTTCCAATTAACCCATCCCCACTTTAGTGGGGCAGAATTGTTCATTTTTTATTTTTTGTGAAAACATTTTAGAAACTAAACATTTACTTTCATGGTTACAATAATATCGGTGGATGATGATTTTCATAAGTATGTGTGCCTTTGTTTTTCGGAGTTTGGTACTATATTCATATCAGTGGTTGGATCAAAGTTTCCAATCCCAAGTACTACATATTCTGTTAGAAATGGAAGAATTTATTTTTGCTTTCCAATACTATAAAATACACAAACAGTTGTAGCAAAAGTAGAGATAAATAATATTGGCATACAGAAAAATGAAAAAAAAAAAAAAAAACATTCACAAGAAAATCAAAATGTAAAAATTACAAACAGAGAGGAGGCTAGTAAACAGTGAAATATGTAGCACACAAGTCATCTTGGACCTAAATTCCCTTTCCTTAAACAAATAAATACTTATTGTGAACAATCTCAAATGTTGAAAAAAAAAAATGGTTTGACGCCTGGCATTTCTTGAGCAAGCAGATTTAATATTGCTGAGATGGATCAAATGAAGACTTAAAGAAGGAGTTCTAACTGATTCTCAATGTGCAACTTTGCTCTTATCTTTGAAAAACTTTGGCAGAAAATGCACACTAATAAAGAAAAGAAATGTAAACAAATTATTTACACGTAATGCAGTCTCATTAGTGTTACATTTCAACTATACTGTGGTTGTACACTGCCACAGACAAACTCTGTGGTAAAACAAGAGGGGAGCAAAAGGAAACAGCTCCTAAAAACCGCCTTTCTTTGCCTTGATGGTAATAATAGAGGAGCCAAGGGAGCAAGGCAAGGCAGCTGGAGCCAGCTCACTTATAGACATAAAAAAGTACTTGAACAAAGAAGCTCCCATTTTTCATGACAGTATCAGCCCACACTGACTGAACTTTAAAAAAGACCTCAGGAAGAAATGGCGCAAATGCCTCAGTGTTCTTATCTCAGAAGAATGGAAGAAAATAGTCTTCAGAGCTCATAGGTAATGGTCCAGATCTGCTCCAGTGATTTTTTTTTTTTTGGCCTTTCTAAAATGGACTCAGAGCACTCTATTGGTATTCCACAGCAGTCAAATCCATTTGGAAGATTTATTAGATTCCAGTCTGTTCTGCTTCATCCAATTAGTAAAAGGACATCAGGATAAAAGGAGAATCTTGTTAGCTTCCAGTGGTAGTGGATGAGATAGGAACAGCGGCAGAGGTTCATTTCTAATATCCCGTATGCTTCCGTTGGCAGCTGTTACACATGTCTGAGGTCAGTCAGAATCATCTTTACACACGCAGGCACACTCTTCATGGTGTTCCAAGGGCACATCAGTCATGGACTTCTGGAGACCTCGTACACCACTTCGATGTTTCAACAGTAGAACCTGTTAACAAAAGAGGATACTTAAGTTGACAGCTAGATGCCAGAGACAGTGTTTTTAAAGCATGTTGAGTGGATAGGTTATTTAGAACTTTAACTGCTGCTTTGCAAGGTGGAACCACAGATGATGGGTGGAAATGTTTGTGTGATTTTGGTACACCAAAAAAAAATCTTTGTGAAGTACATTGTAAATATCAAACCAGTCTAACCAATAATATTTTGCTTTGACATGTGTAAGATAAGTTGCATGCAATGGTAAAAAAAAACCCCAGATGTGTTAAAATTCTATGTTCAATGTTCATTTTGTTTTGTTTTGTTTTGAAAAAATGCATGTTAAAATGTACATAAATCAGGTTTGGGTTTCAAAAAATCTTCTATTTTTGATTGAAATGCAAACACTTTGAGCCTTGTAAATAACATGGTATGCAAGTAGCAAACTTTGGAAGGTTAAAAAAATTTAGAATGTTAAAATTCATAAAATAAGAAATGGCAATCTGATTTTAACTGTCTTCGTACTGTTTCGCTACAAGCTCTATAAACAATGTGGTGGTTTTTCTAAACCACATATAATCATTTGGGAGTAACTGTCAATCTTTTAAATCTGTTGTTTGAATATAAGTTTTAAAATGTCATAGATCAGGGGAAAACAAATTACTTTTGTAAAGCTTTGTGAAGAAGTGAAAACCTTCAAAGCTTTCAAAGTCCGTGTAACCAATTTTTGCTTGTGCCCCAGCATTTGCTGGTCTTAGAGACCACTAAGCCTTTTGTTTGTACAAACAACCTATATTACTTCCACACGCTATTAGGAGCAAAAGTAGAATCCATATTTGTATCAAAAGGATAAGTAAAAGGCAAATAACAAAGGATGGTACCAAGATGAGGACCAAAATACAATAAAAGAAAAGAGCTAGGCAGGAGGTTTAAACTGGGTAAAGGCCAGTTTTATACATTATTGACTTGGTTTAGAAAGAAATGAAAATGTGAGCTAAAGCCAAGCAACCATCAAATAACATAGATGAGAACTTTTCCTTTCAGTCGTAGAAAGAACACCTTCAGAGTGTCTGGCTACTGATGAGTCTCCAAAATAACTTTAGAAAACAGAATAGCACAAAACCAGGTTTAAAAAATCAATATAAATCTGAATAGAACTGTAGTAATATTCACATATTCCATAATTAAAACTATTTTTTTCTACCTCATATTGCAGGTGTTTTTCATATTATTATGTGTTCAGATAAAAACTAACAAAATAAACATCAAATGGATTTCCATGCCATGATCAAACTGATATTTACCTCATGATATTTCTTTGTGACTCTGGCAGGAATACACTGACAGTCATAGCAGCGGTGAGAGCAGCAGGAACAGTTTCCACCACAGCGCTTCACCAGGAGGCAGCTGGGCCAGAAAATGACATCTGTCCTTTTCAGCTCTTCACGCAGGGATACCGAGAAATTACGTGGCGTGCAGCTGTAGAGTTGAACTTCTTCCCTCAGAAGATTGAGATCAGCTCCACCTCAAATGCATCAGATATTATTATTTCAACACAACATTTCACCAATATTTAATATTAATTTAATATTAATCATTTCAGTACTGGGTCTTGGACTAAATTTACATTTAATTTATAAAACAAACATGTTAACAATGTCCTACCTCGGGCCTTCTTACTGTGGATGAATGATTTCCCCAGCACATGCCATGTAGGTTTGTACAACTCTTCCATATCCATCTGCCATCGTTCTGGTTCCAGGTACTTCATGACCTCCTCTACAGTGCTCAGCTCTGCCACAGCCTCTGACAGCTCCTCAATATCCTGCAGGGATGGAGGGAGAACTGCAGGGGCGTTGGGCTCTGGTACACTCTGTGGGAAAACCAACAAATCAAATGAAGAGAGATGGAACAGACGGGTCATTTGCATACTAACTGAAAAAAAGTGCTTTTTTAATGTAAAGAGTCCAACTTGCATAGCTTCGAGTTTTGATGAAAGAAGTCTTTAAACAAGCTTTAAACTTTCATAATAAATACACAACTCTCTCAATAAGATGAAATTTGCCATACATAGTAAGGTCAAATAATTACCTCATTACATAAACTGCCTCAAGGATACTTAAACCTCAGCCACTTTGTGTGACATTTAAAAGTTGGAAGTGTACTTTAGGTTATAAATATTAAAACAGGATAATTATAGTGAAGGAGGAATTTTGTCACTGGTGACAGGATGTTAAAAATGACCTTACTCTGCTATTGTACATTTTACATCATGATAAAATATAAAGTTTAATTTGAGTTACAGGTCGTTAAACGATATGGTGAACTGGACTTGAGTTAAGCTGAAAATCATAACATCGTACTGTAGCTGGGGCTCAACTTAAATTTCATGTCTAAAAACGAATATTTCGATTAACAGTGACTACAGTCTCTGAGGATCACAGACACGTGCAGGGATTTCCACACTGGGCCAAATTGGAAGGCATTCGCTTACATTTGACAGAAACATACTGAAGACTGAAATTTCAGTCTGTAAATAAAAATGAAAATGAGAATTTGTCATACATGACAAACATGATAACAAATTCAACATTTAAAAAATTGACCATGCAACGAGTAATACAATAGTATAATTATAATTTAATTATTTAAAAATAATACACATTTTTTTATATTAGTCCCCCTCGCAGATGCAAAAAAACAAATCGGAATTAATGAGAGACAGTTTTTAAACCGCCAAATGAGATCACATCTTTGCCACCTCCTTTGATCACTTTGCATTCCAACATTTATCTCCGTAGATTTGGTTGGCAACAGTATTATTTGTTTCAAGCTCTCAACTCTCTAGTGAGCTACAGTGAGCAGTCGCAGAGAAGATTGATACCTGGTGTGTTACTCTTCCCACGAGAGAAGGGGCTAATCTGTTAGACCTTTCAGTCTTGTGATGGTGCATTTGTCCAACATGTCAGCTCACTGGTCTCTCTAATCTTACGTGACTGACAGGTAGAAGGAAACATTGTGACACTTACAACAACAGCAACATAAAAAAAGCTTGAAAACACTGAAAATGTTGCCTTTAGGCAGCTGTGTTTTAAAGGAATAAATGAGAGGACCGAATGAAGAGTGGCAGTTTTTCTCATTGGTACTAACATTGTAAAGATAAACATTGTAAAATAAATGTTTTACCTAGCTGATAATATGAATACATGTATGTAGAGTAACTATAATGCGCGTCAGCTGACTGCTGAAGCATACGAAGACAGCAGGATTAAGATGCATACTTCTGTAAATTGGACTAGACACAAAGGTAATTAAAGTTTTTTTTTTTTTTAAAAAGAAAAAAGATCTTCATAGTGAATGAAAAGGTAGAACACCAACAACACTAATAAGATTTATTGGCTTCGTAAGTGTGCTCAAAATCCAAGCCCCTTGGCAATGACTTTAAAATGAGATGCCAGTGGTTTGACATGGCTGCACCACAGGCTGGAAAAATACAGCTGATGCACAGCTGTGTTCACGCCACAGATATGACTCATGCTAATGAGGTTTCCTTTATAACCACTGAGCATATCTTTGGTTTATCTGGCACCAACTGAGATACACAATCACAAATGTGAAAGAATTATTTATAGGAAAAGAAATGGTCATATAGCACCATACGTATGAGTGATACAGCTGTATTTCCAGACAACAGAGAGAATCTGTGATTCTTATTAGTTGAGCCTTGGCAGTGGCTAACTGTGTGGACTGGAAGCCATTAACAGCTTGTGAATGTCAATGGTGCAACACTCCCCCAATTAGCAACACTCTGCAAGCTCAGCGTCAGATAGAGAAGCCAAGCAATCCTTCAGAGACACATCAAGATGGTGTGAATAAAGCTATAAGTAGCAGATGAGGGAGCCAATTTAAGGGAATTCAGGAACAAAGTCCTTACATGGACCACCAAAACTGAATTCAGAGCAGTGTCTGTGTGTCAGGTGTAAGACACAGATGTATGAACAGTTATGATATATTCTGTAACGCTTTTTCAGGGTCAAATAAACTAATTAACTATAGAAACAATGCACACATGTTCCAAATTAGATGAAGCTCCTCAAGGGCTTTTTAGTAGTTGTAGCTAAAGTATAATTAAGATTTATCATGTAAGAGTTTTAACTTTCTGTGTAAAAAAATAACCAGTTGCTTCACAAGGTCTTCATTAGTTGTAATTTTGTGATAAATGAACATCTAAAACACAAATGGCTAAAACAAAGTGAGTAAAGCAGTATTCAGCAAAGGCTTTGAGCTCGTTTTTTCCCTCTTTCCAAAACCTTCCTTTTCATAAAGTTTATAGTTAGGGCTGAGTCTGAATCATCTGTTGGTTATGTAGACAGGCTGCTGGGGGACTTCCCACGATGTACTGTGCATTCTTCTCCACTCAACTCTTTTCATACTCCAAGCATTTTTATGCCACTACTGAATGTTTTTAATAGATTGTGTTTTGTCCTTGTCTAGACTCTTGTCTTTGCCCTCACCCCATCAACTGGTCACAGCAGATGGCTGCCCCTCTATGAGCCTTCCTGTTAAGAGGAAGTTCCTCCTTCTCAGTGTCACCAAGCGCTTATTCACAGGGGACAGTCTGACTGTTAGGATTTGCTCTTTTTTTTACTTTTGTCCCTGTGTTTACTTTACAATATAAAGGCCCTTGATGGCCTGTTATTATGAATTAGGGCTATATAGACAAAACTGAATTGACTTGACTTAGTAATAGAAAGCACAAGACATAAATATTAAACTGTAAGACACTTTGCGGTGACACGACAGAACGACTAAACATTTGGCTAAAATCACAATTTGTAACTTTTATTAAGTGTTTTTTAATAACAGGACAATACATTTTCTTCCAGACTGGTATCTATGATTTTGTTTTGGCTACCTTAGCAACTCTTATTATCTTCCATTTATATCTTTTATGAAATAAATAAATAATAAATGCTGAGCCAGCAGCCCAAGGCACACTAGACAGTTCTGCATATTAAGCACAGACATTGTGGAGTCTTCTGTCCTCAAACCAAACTGAAGTACATGCAATTTCGAATCTTATATAAGTTAAAGCACACAGAGACAGCATCCTAAAATGGTATTGCCCAACTTGCAGTCAAGGCCACTTGGGCAGTGAGCTGAGTGCATGTTTCAAAAAATATCACTTGCTTTTGAAAGGCTGAAACTGTGTATTCAGAAGATTTTAAAGTGCTTCTTATCACTACCAAAGCCTCTGAACCCCCTTACCCTGAAGAAGAACTTTGTTCTCAAGCAGTGATTTCCTTGTTTCTGAGTCTCTTTGTTCTCATAAAGCACAACCACACGCTCTTATTTCTGGTATCTAAAATGACAGGTTCAACTAACTATGTTGAGATGACAATTCTGAAATAGCTTTTTGAAATAGCTCTGAAAAACAATATCTTCTCATTCACATGGATTTGAAAACCACTTCCTTGCACAAGAGGACTTTGAGTAAGCAACTTGGTTTGTTGTGCGTGAAAAAAGTGTTTTTTGCTCTCACTATATGCCACACACTGCAATTGAGGTTGCCGTAAAAACAGACCTTAGTTTCATCATGCCAACGGTAAAGCTCCTGTATGACTTTGCCAGTCATTTTCATTCTCTTTAGGAAAGACTTGCATTCTTTACCTGCCCCATTAGCTTCTATGCAAGTCTTCATGTTTACAAATAGACAGTTTTATATGATTAGTGTAGTTTGCTGCTATTCAGACAAGCATAAGGCGCATAGATCCTGAGCATGTAAAACTCTTTTCAATCCATTTAAATAAACAAAGCTGGTAGGGTGATGTTTCCTTTCAAAGTAACAGTGCAGTTTAATTGGGGACTGAGACCTCACAGACACAATGATGTATGTTTTGTTTGTCCCTGTAACCCACAGTGCACACCACTCAACACCGCTTATGCCCTATTCAACAGCCTCCTTCTCCTTCTGTGTTTTAACAACCTCTTTGCCTCAGCCTTTTTGCTTTTTCTAAAATTTCTTCCTGTGAATTACAGGCTGGGTCTTATTTTTTCCCCCTTTCATTCCATGGAAGTGGTGGGGAGGAATTATTGCTTGTTTAAATATATACTAAAGTACTGGCCCCTGCATGGCATGAGGTTCCAGTAGCTGCTGGTTGACCACAGAGGAAACAGAGTGCTGCTGTTCTTGTGTGCTCCTCCTCTGTCAGAGGAAGGTTCAAAGGGAAGGCAGACCGAATGTGCGGAGGCCAAAGCTTCCTTTTCCCCATCATGGTTTCCGCACCTTCTAGAGTTGGAACATGAAGGAAAAACTTGGTCTCTGTTTCATCAAACAGTTTATGGAAAGGAACTGAACACCAGAGAATAATGTCAATCTGCTATTAAGGGATTAAGTTTAAGTTCAAACTTCTCAAATACCTGCTGTTTCGTGAAGTACTCTTTCTTTTCCAATTAAAATGTTTTATGAAATGTCACATATATTTAGGTGTTGTGTTGCTTTTAACTGTTATTTATGCTTTATTTAGGATGGTTATCTCAACTATGAACTGCAGATTCTTCACTTTTAACTTCTGTGTATAGATGCATAAATGCATGTTAATAATATTAGAGAAACCAAGTAGGTAAATAAATTTAATGCTAAAATAGGTATGGCTTCAACATGACTGACGAAGGAGATCCGGTTTAGGTGGCACAATGTAAAAATGTGTCTGAAAATAGCAACTTTAACACTGTCGTTGCAAAACTGTGACATTCTGCTGTGACCTACCCATAAATCAGAGAGTGCTTTGCTTAAATCGGTGAAAACCTTCCTTAACACTTGAAAGTGTTAATGAAAGATGTTGAGCAAGTTTTATGTAAAAACAGAGAGGAAGTGATGGATGATAAAGAAAGGCAAAAGTCAACATCTGAACATGATACAATTTTTTTTTTACAAGAATTATAGATGAATTCAGATGAATCAAAGCACCAAGCGTTTAAATTCCACTGATGTCGGTCTACCATTACTTTTAGCCTTCCACTTGTTGAAAGGTAAAACTGTTTGGAGAGATAAATCTAAATCTCTCTGAGTGGTTACACTGTGAAACAGCAGGTCTTTGGGAACTTCTGCTGTATCCTTGTTAATGTGGAGTACAAGAGGAATGAGAACAAGAGGAAAGAGCCAGGGGTAATCAAGGAAGACCATTGAAACCAGCAGGATACAGTGACTGTGCTTCATAGTAAGTTAAGCTTCTGTGATAATGATAATGACTGCTCTTTTTTGGCTCAGATGTTCAGCCTGCATGGCAAGGATTCTGCTCATGATTATGTTTTTGTTGTAGTAACTAGAGTACACTACAGTACAAAAAAACCCTCTTTTTGATAGATGGCAAATACAATGTGCTCTAAAGGGTTTATTACAGATGGCAAGGATAACTTCTTAAAGATTCAAATAAAGCATTATTTTAATGATAATTCCCATTAACATTGATACACCTCAATGATTTATTTTCGTCTAAAAGCCAAGGTTATAATATATCGACAGAATTCATGGAGAAATAAAAAAGCCAGAGGGATTAGATGCTTGATATAACAGCTACACTTCAGCTGCATTGTTTTGAAGATTTTTAGACAAGACAATCAGTCATGTAGAGAACCAGTCCACCTGCAACGCCAGCTGTAATATCAAAATTTACTGTTTATTAGTTTTATTTAAAAAAATGTTTTATAAGGTTAAATTTATGATAATATTTTGGTATTTTCTGGAACTTGCCCTACCTCTTTCTAGGTGCATATACTTTGTAAATATGTGTAATTTGTTTATTTAACAATATAATGTTTGATTATAATACTCTGATTGACTCCATAGTGTAGTATTTAATACATTTGCCTAACACGTGGAGGATCCCCAGCACGTGTTGTGTCAGGAAGGGCATCCGGCATAAAAAGCTATGCCAAATCAAATATGTGTCTCCGTTGTGGTAACCCCTTCCAAATAAAGATGCAGGCAAAGGAAGCTTTATTTGCCAGTTTCTCCTGCAAGTTAAATACCTTCCCTGTTTCACTTCTTGATGGTTTCTATTGTCAGACACTGTTTGAAATATTGTGTGTGCCTGCATAGACTGTGTGTAATACTACAATTTATAATTATGGGCTCAAACAGACATTAGACATTCTATTCTTGGACTACATCACTCAGCATCTAATGACTCAGTTTCCAATATTTTGTGGCTTTTAGCATTTGGCTATCAGGCTAATGGATATCTTTGCAAAGCGTCCTAGCCTGTGTATCAGTCAACTTTTTTGTCTGACTAAAAATAACAAATACAATTGTAAAAAGACAATGAAGCACTGAATTGACGACATGTGATAGTTCAGCATTTCACTTCTGCAATCCAGACATACAGTACTGTTTAACTGCATGCAGCCAAAGCCTACTTGCATGTGATTCATCAGTACTTCTTAAACTACAGCATGAGAACTTGGAAGCAAAAACTGAAAAGCTTCTAGTAACAAAAATCTCATTCTTTGCATATAGATTCACAGATTATTCATAAAGAGATATAGTTCAACAACCCCCCGCAAAAAAAAACAAAAACAAAAAAACCTCACAGTACTCATTCTCTTGTTCAAATAAGAAAGTAATACAAAACACATTTACTTCATACTTCCTTCTGCTGCAAACATTTTTTCATTAAATCTTTCCTTATAATAGCATCTTATTGGGTTCATCCATTACTATTGGTTAAAGCCTGACCTTGCTTGTGGCCCTGCTGCAGTCTACTGATACAAAAACAGTAATTCGATTTACTGACTCTAACACTGGAAGATAATATATGTAATGAATAGCTTTCATCTTCTAACTTATCTGTTTAACTGTTTTTGTGATACAGCTTTGAGGTTTGCATGACACTCTGCATGTGTTCAGAGTAACAGTAAATTATTTGTTGGTTCATGCTGCTATCAGCAATGCTATTCTGGGTTTTAATGGTGATGAAAGAATGCAATAATATTGTGAATTAAGACCAAAAGACCAAAAACTCTGAAGCACAAAGAAATTAAGACAGTGAATATAAAGCCATTTCAGTAATCTCCGTCGCATATTTGTGCTACAGGCCATCAGGGATTAATGAAGAGTAAAACTGTTGACTTAAACTAGCTTGAACAAAACTAAAACATGACAGGTTAAAACATGGCAGTCATCTCTTTAGTTTATCTTGAGGCTTTTGTCAGTGTGGGATCTGGGACAAATGGATTTTCTGTGTTTGTGTGTGGTCTACATATCACGACAAAAAAAAGAAGGCGCAAGAGAATGACTAATGGGAAGAGGACAGACGAAAGAAGAGTAGCTATACAGAGACACAAAAGTATGTACTAATAATTTTTCAGATATTATTGATATCAGAAATGCTCTAGTGGCCAGTGACCTTCTGGCAAGAATATAACTGGGTAATCTTGCTGGTTTTAAACTTCCGCATTACATTGCTCGTCATTTTAAAGAATTAAAATGGTCACTTAATTACTTAAATTTAATCATACCACATGATAGCTACACATGGTCAGAAGTTTATTATAGCCCTTTCTGTTTCATTCCTTTATCAGCCTTTAGTAGGTGAGCAGTTATGATGGGAACACCAACCTGAGACTATAGAGCTAATATAGAGAGAAGGTCGGGGTGGACCAAAACCCCCCAAAAAACTTGGCTTAGTTACTTCTTTCAACCAGTTTCTTGTAGTTTTCTTTTGGTTAAATGGCATTTAAACAATCGCAACACTGAATTTATGACCATTCCACCCACGCTGTAGAAATTTCCCTTGAATCATGGCCATAGAGCCAAGACAGAAAGACTCATGGACAGCAAACTAGAATTATCCTACCATTCGACTGATTGATATTTAGCTTGTACTGTATCTTTTCCACAGTGTGTTTTTATACATGATCACATGCAAACCTCATGGGTACTGTTGCTGGAGCCCTTATTCATTATGAGTTTTGGCTTATGCACACACTGTAAATTACAGTGGATAAATGTCTGCCAGAAGTTTAAAAGGTGAATGGAAACAAAGATTAGGTAAGACTGGAACTAGTGATTATAGTATCTGTTACAGACAAGAGGAACAATAGAAAACAGCAGAATAAAATAGTGTTTGGGTGTCTTTGAATCAAATACATATTTCTGGGATACATACAGTACTGTGCAAAATTTTAGGCAGGTGTGGAAAAAATGCTGTAAGCAAAGAATGCTTTCAGAAATATAAATGATTGTTTATTGGCCCCAAATGTATTCTGCAGCAGGACAATGACCCCAATCATGCAGCCAAAGTCATTAAGAACTATATTCAGCATAAAGAAGAGCAAGAAGTACAGGAAGTGATGGTATGGCCCCCACAGAGCCCTGATCTCAACATCATTGAGTGTGTCTGGGATTACATGAAGAGACAGAAGGATGTGAGGAAGCCTACATCCACAGAAGATCTGTGGTTAGTTCTCCAAGATGTTTGAAACAACCGACCAGCCGAGTTCCTTCAGAAACTGTGTGAAAGTGTACCTAGAAGACTTGATACTGTTTTGAAGCCAAAGGGTGGTCACACCAAACACTGATTTGATTTAGATTTCTCTTTTGTTTATTCACTGCACTTTGTTGATTAGTGAAAATAAATGATGAACATTTTTTAAAGCATTCTTTGTTTACATCATTTTTTCCTCACCTGCCTAAAACCTTTGCACAGTACTGTATTTGTACAAACCAATAAAGAAACACTTCATTTGAATAATATGTGATGTAACAATATAAACAGAAAAGCAGTTGGAAAATTCAGAAATACTCAGAATACCCAGTTCCCCCCAAAAAGGGTCAGTGGACAGATTTTGCATGCAATCTTTAGTGACACTGCAACACCTCGTATGTCAGACTGAAGTGACTACATGGATATATCACGGGTTTAGAACACATTTGGCTTTGTATGGAAGAGTAAAAAACATAAAATAAAATTGAAGTTCAATTATTTCTATTTTGGCATTGCATACTTCAGTATTTCAGGATCCATGATATAACATTTATCCTTTTTTTGTTAATAAAATTAAGATATTTTAGTGGTTTTGGTATTCATGAATTAGGTTGCAACTTCATTAGACTTACGCCTTTGCAGCTATTGTGTATACATTGTTTTGGCTTTTGTAAAAGCGTATGTGCTATTCTGTCTTCAGTGTATCTTCATAACTAAAATAAATGACAGTACAGGTGCCAGATGTTCCAGAGTGCCTAAGCATAATTTCTCCCCAGTGATGCTTAAAACCTTGGGTACACATAAGCAGGAATGGATGATTGCAAATTAAGACCCCGTGTTATGTAACAAGCAAATTATTTTAATTGTGCTTACATGGAGAGGCACTGCTCACTGCCATGTGAATTCCCAAGATGAAGATGGCAGGAAAGAAATGCTGACAGCTAAGTGTTTACCTACTCACAATGCACATTTTTTTTTAGCCCCTGACAGTTAATCATGTACGTACCACAGGCAGCAGGGAGTAGCGGATGCAGAATCCCGGCTCAGAGGGAAAATACTCATCGGAGATGAAGCGAATAGTGATCTGGCTTCCCTTGGAAATGTGACTACCTGGGAGCGATTGTGACCCACACCAGCGACCCAGGATTGTCTTCTCAGTCAGATCTTCTATTTCCACAAAGTCGTACCTGGCACAGTGAACAGAGAAAGGGCAGGACATGTTTTTGGTCTCTTAGATATGATTTGGTAATAGAACCAATCCAGCTATTGCTGGTGCTGTAGCTGGAAATCTGAACTTAGAGTTGAGCCTGTTTATTTTAATTGTCTTCTTGCCTCATTATTAGTCTGTCAGCTCCTTTAAGACTCCCATTGGCACGGTCGTTCTGAAGGTGAGATTGTTAATAAAGCTGCAAGGGCAATAAAGATTTAACCTCATTTAAAAAAGAATACAAAAATAAATATCTGTAACAGCAGGGTAGCTGCATGAGATGAGATCTCTATTATTTACAGCCCGAGTTAAATGGATAAAAATAAACTGGAAATCACTAGTGCATTGCGGTCAAATCTCAAGTTGAAGGATCTAAGGATAGTGCAGCATAAGCAGCTGTTACTTTTGGCGATTAATGACCAATGATGCAGTCTTTTGACAGGCCTATTACACCACATGTCATTGAAATATAGTTTTTAATTAAACATTGTTGACTGCACAAGAGACCCAGGCCTCTTTAATTGTACTCCAAAACAAATTTCCAGTAGCAAAGTAAAAACTTTTCACATTGCTTTGTTGTATTGGAGATGGCATCTTGTGGAGAAAACTCTGAAAACCTTGCCAAGCAGAGGAAAAAACTGTCAGCCCTAAAAAATACAACCAGGGGTTAAATTCTGATATGAGGCCCTTAGCTTTATTAAATATTAGATTTCCACTTTGTCAAAGGATTGTTTTACACTCCACACCTGGTAAGTCGCTAGAAAGCCAATGCTGCTTCTAGCTAGCTACTGTAGTTAGCAAAGGCACCACAGACATATGTTTCTCACAGCTTTCTGAATTATCCACCTATCTTAGTATAAGATGTCCGCTGTCAGTCTGTAGCCTCTTTCTGTTATGTATTACTTCCCTGCTTGCCATTATATTTCTTTCAAATCTAACATTAAACCATTTTTTTATCACCTCTTGTAAACTGTAACTGTAAAAATTTGCTTTATTGACATGCATATCCTACCTGATGTTATCTGTTTTTTCTCTTTGAATGTATGTGTGACTAAAGAATGTATCACTTACTCAAAAGCACTGTTTCCTTGTTGTCATTTGAGTTTTCTTTGTGGAGAGATTTTAGATCTCTTTTATGTAAGGTCTTGCGGCATATTGCTTATGGATTTACTTAGTATAACCTAAGAATGACTTTTAGATTTTTGACTTGTCAGTTACAAAATAATTGGTAAGCACACAAGTAGCGTTTCAGTATTCCAATCACTCCTCAACTTGCACTTCAGGTCTTTAAGCTGAGTGACTCCTGTAGTTGCAAAAAAACCTGCAAAATGTCCTTTTTCTCCCATGTTGGTGACTTTACTAAGTATCTTCCTGATCATCATATTAATATGATTAGTTCTTTAGATGTTTTAAAATCACCTTTAATGTGTCATGATGTTCATAGAGTTATAAAGGCAGATAAACAGGGATACCAGCTTAAAAATTATGACTTGACAACTGATTAGCAAATGGGTGAACAGTGTCCCTCGGTTTCTTGGTCAGATTTGACACATTCAGCCAATCTCTGATTACAAATAGCTTAGAGTGCAACACTGCAAATATCCAACTTGTACCCTCATGATAGGTCTTAACTGATCTTTGGGTGACATCATGATGACTACATCCATCTTTTATATGCAGTTTTATACTCTAGTTCTGGGATTGTTGTCTTTAGTGGTGCATTGCATCAGACTGAAGATTTTAAGTATTTTTTAATGAAAAGTACAAATATATATTGGTTTGTTAAAAATCTATATTTTTCATTTTTTATTTTTGACTTCCATTATGGTCAGTAATTAACATTTTCAGTAATATATTAATATATTATAATATAATATATATTACACTATAATATATTATAATATATATATTACTGAATTTTAAAATGAAAAAAACTACAATCAACATAAACTACAAATTTTAGTGTGAGAGAAAAAACAAGACTAAAAGCATCATGTTATTTGTGGACTTGTCAGGCTTGTGAGTCTGTCTGTAATTACACGACTGTCTGTCTCCTCTGACCGCCCTGCCAATCCACAATACCAGTAAACATTATGAAGTGCAGAGACATATGGCCATGCTCCAAACTCCTTTGGTGTGCCAGTGATAATATTGACCAATGTCAGCACTTAAGACATGTAGTTCAGGAGTTCAGCCTTTATTATTTATACCTGTGTTTAACTAGTGGCTGCACTGCATTGAATAAAGCCTTGTTTCACTGACTCTTCACAGTCTGGGATTAATCACTTTGCCATTTGCGTCAACAGGCGCGCTAACCTCTCATTCAGTGCTGCCAATTCGGATATTTGGATTTCAAGGACATTGTTTACATTTGCACAGGCTTGACAGATTCAGTTCAAGCTGGTTTCAATAAAACAACATGGAGGGACATGAGCAATGCTAAAAATGGATTTTCTGTGATGTTAAATAAACTAAAGGGGTGGGAGTGTCAATACATTTACCAACTCTGTTACCTTTGATGTGGAAATGTATACAGGAAGTTTGTTATCTGCAAAAATGGACTTATTGAGAAGGGCAAAACCGTATATTTGCAGTTTAAATGCATAAATGTTTGATAAATTGTAGCGGCAAAAATCATTTTGGAAAAGGACAAAACATCACTTTAGTTCATCCCTGTTGTCCTCGGTGGAGGTCAGTGGATCGAGCAGATTTCTTCTCTAAAAGTCATCTTTTAGACTGCTGCAGGGCTTTGACAGATGGCTCATCAATAATGCAGAATACCCTGATCATTACACGTCGACATGTGTTCAGAATCACCATGTTCAACAGTGGTTTCTCAGATTCACAAATGAGGCGACATACTCACAGTGAGCAGGATGAAAATAAAAAAGCGACCTTTTACATGTTGCAGTGGAGAAAGGAGAACCTTTCAGTACCCAGCAAGGAAACTGTGTTTAATATTCACAAAGCTTTCTTGCTACATAGTTTTCCTCTTGTACATTATTAATAGATACAATATCTGCCACAGAGATGACGCAGAGTAGCAACACAAACACTGTTTTTTTAGTCCGCTCTTTTCAGACTGGAGACAGAGAGCATAAATGCCTTTCTCAGAACACTCCTGTCTGGGAGTCGTCAAGCACGAATCTGCTGCCATGCCAACCAGCAGCAAGACCAATCCCTCTCCAATATGCCTCTCCTCCAGTGGATTTGGTAAGAATGCTTTTCATCATGCCACAGAAAAAACAGAATAACAGATGAGCATCTCGGCTATACGGCTTCCCTCTCATCATTGCAAAGAGTTCTCACTCCAGGGTTGTTACCAGAGCCAAACACATCTCCCACTGTTGTTTGTTTTAGCCACATTGATGTGAATTAGTGGACAGGACATTAGACTCTTGTTAATCTGCGTCACATTGCACAGTGACATAACAGAGTATCAGTAGCATTGCATCTGATTTTCTTTGTTATAACAACCAGTGAAATGGAGGTCTAAGAGGAAGTTTTGGGGAATTAATTTTTAAACACACATAAAAGATAAAGTAGCAGACTAG
The DNA here is from genome assembly GCF_036321145.2 of Pelmatolapia mariae. Classification (NCBI taxonomy): domain Eukaryota; kingdom Metazoa; phylum Chordata; class Actinopteri; order Cichliformes; family Cichlidae; genus Pelmatolapia; species Pelmatolapia mariae. The sequence continues at coordinate 16,433,790 of NC_086228.1, read as the reverse complement.
GCCAGAGGCTTGTGTGTGTTTATCTGTGAGTGTGTATGTGTGTGGGGGAAAAAAAGTGTTTGTGTTTGATAGAGGGAAAAAAAGAGAGTGAGTGTAAGAGAAAAGCAGGCAGGTTTGGGATTCTGCGTGTGATTGCATGCACCGCTCATCTGTCTGCCAACCCTGGCAAAAGTATGTATCTTGGGATCTGAGCAAAACCTGTTGGGCTTTGTTGGGGGCTTGAGAAGGGTTGGACAGGGATACAAAAATGCTAGAGCTGGAGCAGTAGATGTGAAAATGACTTGCATGACCCTGGAAAAGGATGTTTTTATGGTCTTTGCCCCTTTCTTTGAGGGTGCTGACTAGTGCAGTCTTGTAAGGGCAGGACAGCACAAAAGTTGTCAGTCGGCACCCTGCCCTACTGTGCAACTTTCCCTCACAGAGTTTTGACAGCAACATTAACCTCATTCGTCAACAGGCACCTGGTCCATGGCAGGTGTGCTAAGGCGCTCAAATTACCTCCAGTCACACACAGAACTTTTAGTTTTTCAATCAGCTGCCCATAAAGACAGATTTTTTTATTTGCACCAGAAGCATAAATGCTGGCTGGCAAAACTATACAGCACTTAAGACAATTAAATTAGCTAGAAACAACATATATAAACACTAGACCAACATCAGAGCCAACATCACAAACACCTCATTAATTGATGGAGTTGAATTTCAAGGAACTGTCCATGGAACAGGGTTTACTCATTCGTGTCCACAGCCTGCTTTTTCTGCTACGCAATGCTATCTACACCTTGTCAGCTCTGTAGAGAAGTACAGCGGTCATTCACATTTTTATCCATTAGGGGGCTCTCTAGGAATGACTAGTGAAGTTACCCTCCCCCAGAATCTTCCCCAGATTGAGCTCCATCATGCTAACCAGCCAGTTGTGATATATTGGCAGAAAGGTACTGAGCATAATGTGCAATGCGTAAATGGGTAAATCGATCGGTGGGGCTTAGGATCCTATTTTAAAATGAATTGCAACAGGGTAAAATCCAAGTAGTAATTGAAAGTCGAATGCTCAATAAATTATAGAATGTACTGCATGTGTTTTTGTGTCTGTGCTGCTATGCAAAGGGTGTGGCATGTATCTTTCAAGCTGTTCTATGAGCTGATCCACGCATCAAATATATATGTACTAAAAAGAAATGCTAATCTATACCATGCCTTTCCTGGGTGTAACAAATAACTGGGTTTTCAATATTCACACTTTGGCAGACTAAAGGCAGTTTTACAAATGGCCACACTCTGACTAATTTTCAAAGATGGACTAAAACACAGATGGGACAGATCAACATGTATCTGGCATGTCATCTGGGAAAGCTCCTATATGATCTCATTAAGACAAGCAAGCAGAGAAAGTGCTCTATAAAGGACAATGTATATTACTTCTGATGCAGTGCTGATGATGGTTATATTTTTCTATAAGCCTAATATAACACAATATTTTATTTGAAAAAAAAAATGTTATCTAATTAAATTTCATTGAAGTAATATTGAAATACTTTCTGGGAGGATGGCCCCTTTGTTAAATCAAGTGAGGTCAGAAAACACAACAAAACAAAATAATTTTATGTTGCATTAATTTTTTTTACATGTATATTTTTTCAAATGCATGGCCTTACTTGCATATTCCACCTTCAGGGTCCTCCAGCCCAAATCTCTCATCAAAGGTAAGCTGGATCCTCATGTTGCTGCTGGCCACTAGTCTCCAGACTAACACTGTATTCCTCGGATAAGTGTGCGGGAAGTCTGGGCTGTGCACCATTCCCTCTCCAGACACTGTTATAACTTTCTCCTGGTTAGAATCTTGCACTCCTAAAACAGAAAAAAGAATGCACAGACCATGTAATAGCTTAATATGTAAATCAGATTATAATGGCTAGCTGGTCCTTGACTACCAATAGGGATACTCAATTTATTGCATTTTAATTGACAAGAGCTTGGTTTGAAAAAGACTTAAGGTTATAAACTAAAACATAAACATGTCTGCCACAATGTAAATAATTATTATGTAGTTTAAAATAATAAGGTGTTTACCACAAGAAGTGAGACAAAATAAGCGCTCACTGTTTCGTCAGGCAAATCATTATGTGATTGTCCTCCTATGTTTGGTGGGCCCTCAAGCACCCACCCCAGGGTAAACTGGTCTCTTGGTGTTCCTACCCTCACCTGGTCATGAACTTTAGTTTGTGACTGAAACAGTGAGACTGTAAATACAAGCAGTGGAAATGAACATTTCCTCCAAAGAGTGTCTGGGCTCAGCCTTAGAGATAGGCTGAGGAAATTGGTCATTCGGGAGCCACTACTCCTCCACATCGAAAGGAACCAGTTGAGGTGGTTAGGCATCTGACTGATGCCTCATGAACTCCCGGTATTTAAGGTGAATTGGATGTTCCCCTGGAAGGAGCCCCTGTGAAAGACCCAGGACATACTGAAGAGATCACATCTCTCAGCTGGCTTGGGAACAGGCATTCCCAAGGTGTTCCTGTGGAAGAGCTGATTAAGTTGTGCAGAGCCAGCCCTGCCCTCTGCAACCCAGACCACGTTACCTGGTTGCATGGATAAAAATTGAGTTTGTTTTTTAAAAAAGTAGGAAATGAGATAACATGAAGGTAAACAATCAAAGAAGTTACAAATTTAACTGACAGATTTATCTGATACTGGAGTAAACACAAAAACAGTCTCCAAAGAAAAATTCTACAATCATACTCTTTTATTTTTCCTTATCATTTGTGAGTGCATGTAATTGGATTTAATTGTATTGTTATGATTCTTTGTAGAATTCAAGAAACTGTTTTGACCAAACCCAATAATCCAACTGGAACTAGTGGCTACAGGGTTTTAATGACGATGACAACACAATGACTATGCTTGTCACTCAGACCCAGACTGCACAGACCCTGTCACCTTGACATGAAAAATTGCCAAGATGCGTCCACCTGAGCCTCACAATCATTGCAAGACAACACCCTGAAACCATGCTGACTGCAGGGCCATTTTAAAGCCATTTAGTAAAATATAATTCAGTATAAATAACATAAATACATCAGAAGCCATCTGCACAATTAAACACATTAAAATTACTATAATATATATATTTTACATTATATATGTCTACTAGTGTAGTATTAATAATTATATCTGTATATAATTTATATGATTATTTATACTGTTTATTACTCATTACACAGTCTAAAATACCTAAGTATTAATTATAACTGAAAAAAAATAACTTTAACTATTGTTAAAGTATGTCAAAGGTATTAAAAGAGGATGATTGTTTTGTCTTTGCTGTAAAATACACATACACAATCTTTTAGTCTGCTTCTCTTTGAGGGAAATGCACCTTTTAAAGAAGCCAGGTTAACTGTTTTCCCCAGGCGCATTCATTGAATGCAGAGACGCTATTGAAATTGGCACAAAACGCTGTAATGCTGTAGCTATATTTAAGTGAACAACATATAATCTGGCTTCAGGAAAAAGGTTCCTTTAAGCAAAGCCACATTTTCTATGATAAAGGTTTAAGCTTGTGTCAACACTGAAATATTTTGTTTTGCATTACATAAATTGTCAGCAGAACAATTTACTAATATAAACACTCACTTGATATATTCCAATTAGCATTAAAATGCTGTGCTGAAATTTTGATGACTTTCTGTCAAAGTTTACAATGATAAATTGATACCATCCCCAGCATGGTATTTATTTTTGTACCACTGATGAACATTCAGTATTCATAAAACAATCCAATGCATTTAACCATCAGATGAAGCAGCAGGGGCGTAATGTGTTCAGGAGAAGGAGTGTGCTGCTGGAAGTTTGGTAGTCCATTAAATGGATGAGTAACCATTTCCCCCGTGCAATACGAACAATTTTATGTTTAAAGCTTGACTACTCTTTATTTTGCCATAAATTTGACTAAGGATGTGATTCATACTCAGTGGCCTGATTCATTGTGAGGTTATTTGCATTACAAAAACATAGACAGGCTAGGTTTATGCCATGTTTTCACCCTGTATAATGTCAAAAAACAGCTCCACAGCAACTGAGTTTCTCTGAATGGTTCCTAGGATAACAAATCTCTCTGAAGGAGTGGTCAGTGAAAGTAGGTAAGAGAAACCAACTTCAGCTGTGACTTCTTAACAAGCAGTTTCAATTTTGAAATTTTAAAGTCAGTAACTTTAAGCAAACATAGTGTTCACGCCCTTGTTGCTCTTCATGTCAAGTTTTATACGTGATTTACAATGAGAAGTTTAGAAGCTAGTCTGCTAGCTGAATTGGCTGTTTTAACATACGGTACACATAAGGTTTAGAGACACTCACTGACTCAGACTTGATTTATATATACTAGATGATGTGTGCATCTTTGTCATGTATTATAGCTTGCTTAGCTCACATTTATAAAGCAACATGGGCATTACAAAAGAAAAGGGTTCTGATTGGTGAGAAAAAAAAGGCACACATACCTAAATGTATTTATTTGTTATAACTTGATTACATTTTGTGTTTCTCCACTTGCATCTGCTCTTATTCCATTTATCAGACAGAATATGCATATTAGAAAAGAAAAAAAAGACACTTTTAGGAAAAAGAAAATGACTTCACATTGCAATTACCACTTTGATGTCTTCATTTCTGTTTGATTGTGTGCCAGATGGGAAAACTGAATGACTATATGCCAGATCCAAAGAAAAACAAAGCCCAGGCATGAATTCTCAATGAACAGGCTCTTTCATAACTATGTGAAGAGTATACCCTCAAGTACAAATTGTCTCATCCAACCAGGGCCAACTTTCAGGGTTGATCCTACTCCTTGCAAAACTGCACATGCAGTTCCTGCAAAAGCAGGCATTTCAACAAGCATTATTAAAATAAAAGTCATATCTTCTGCATCAGGACTACACATGTTTATTAACAACAAGCTTCAAAATAAACAATTCAATCTTTAATTTTGATGATCTTTTAGACTATGGTTTGTTTATCACATTGTGTGCGATTGATTCTTTTTCTATCCACTTGCTGAGTCAAGAGGAAATAAGGAGATAGCTTTCATGCTATTAAAGCTTTGTTTGCCATCACAATGACATCTTTTAATTACATCCCCATCACAGTGAGGTTCATTTGGCCCATTTGGTATTTAGTGTTTATTAAACAGAGATAACCCAAGTAACTACAAAATGAATTTTTTAATTGTTGATTTTATGTATTAAAGACAAAAAACAACCCAACTCTATCTGGCCTTGTCTAAAAAGTAATTGCTCCTCCTTGTGAAATCATAAAATTAACTGTGATTAAGCAGCGCATTTGGATAGTTGAGTTCAATTTCACTGGCCACACCCAAATCTGATTATTGCCAGACATGCTGAATCAAGAAAACACTTAAATGGAACCTGTCTTATAAAGTGAAGTAGGCTAAAAGATCTCAAAAAGCAACATAAATGCTATAATCTAAGAAAACAGCTGAGAAACAAAGTCATTGACATCTATTAGTCTGGAAAGCATTACAAAGAAGACTCCAATGAAGCAGAGTGGAAGCCATTACCCACAAATTAGAACAGTGGTAAATAGCGAGGGGAATGGATAAGCGATTTAGTGATTCTGTTTCCATTATCGATATTATTTATCATTTCGAATCAATCAATATCAATTCTCAATGGGTATCATTGGCTCCACTTTGAATCACCACCATCGCCAAAGCAGCATAACAAAGACATTACAGTCATGCAAATAAATTGCATGCTGTGTGGTCAAATGTTTATATATGTTGGAGGTGTTTCCCCTCTTTGTTGTGATCAATATTGGGGTCATGACTCAAAAAAGTAATGTATTACACATTACAGAGAAAAAATTTCTTAAATGAAGCACGTTACTTAATTACTCCCAGGAGAAATTAATTTGTTACACTACTCGTTACACTCCTCACATTTCTCTGTAAAATGACCTGAAACACATTGTCTCATGATTACCATTTAATGATATGAACCTATAGGCTATCGTCCCACACACCAACACAAATCTCTGTCCTAATGAAGACACATATGATCTTTCTCTAAGTATGCAAGTATGAACACAAACTCAACAATACAAAGAAAAGATGAAAACCAGCACAAAGGGACTTTAAAAGCAATCAGCACTGTGATTTTACTTTAGAAACATGAACAAGTAGAAACAAAGGCTGCAGCCTGACCGCTCTTTTTGTTACCTGTTCAGAGTCTGGCTGTTGGGCTGGGGCTAGCTTAGTGTTAGCATGCTATCTATGCAACTGTTTGCAAAGAGTTGACATAATGTAACTGTTTCTGTCCAGATCTGTTTCCAATTTACCATTTTGCTCTTCTCCTTTTGTTTTAAAAACAAAAGTAATGTCCATATCCACGCTGTAGACAGCGTTTATTTTCCTCCTCCAACGAATGAACTGAAATCAGTTGATTGTAGCGCAAGTGCAAGTGGAACCAATAAGCAGAATCGATAGGCAAGCAGACTAACAATTCCAAGGGACTGAACTACTGAACTATTGAGATTCCCATCCCTATTGTGGTTAGTGTGGCTAAATTAAACCAAGAGCACATCAACAATTTATCCAGGACGCCACAAAAGAAGCCAAAACAACATCTACACTAACTGCAGGCCCCACTTGTCTAACATTAAAATTTGATGATCTGATAATTTAAGTGCAAAAATGCAAAAAATTGAAAAATCGTTAACAGAGAAAATAATTTTTCTAGGTACTCTTTCCTAAAAATGATGAAATATGTCATCATAGGCTCTGATATAAAGGAATTATGTCCTGATGAAAAGGTATTCCAGATATCTTCATGGATGAAATCATAGTTAATCCAGAATGTCTGCAAACATCCTGTCTCATCCTTACACACTCATCACAAGTAACTGCAGAAGGAATGTGTTCGCATTCCTCTTTGGTTCAGGTCTTTTACCATGAAGCTGAAGAATGAATTATCAGAGTGATTCTTCTTTGTGGATCTTTTATGCACTTGCATCAAAGCAGAGAGTCCTTAAAAGTGAGAGTACATCACCTGAGAACCAACATCTGATTAAAGTAGAATCCACATGGTAAAAAAACACCCTCCTTCTTTCATATAAACACTATCTTTTCATGCTTTTTCCTTTTCAGCCTTCTCATTGATAGCCTCCCTCTGTAATTTATCCTCAGTGCACTGTAATATGCACAGACACGCTACCACTCAGGCCATGTTCTGGGTGTAACTTTGACTTGAAAATGACCTCACACTCAGGGTTAACCAATGTCATCTAATGATCAGAGATGTGGTCCCCTAGAGTGAATTACCTCAAACATGACTTTTCCTTGACCTACTTTTTCCTCTGTGAGTAAAGTAGAGTCGACTATTAAGGGAGGAAGTGACTCTGAATAAATAGGAGCCTATACACTGCAGCCATTGTGCTTTGTTCACACATTAGTGGGTGAACCATTCATGCTGTTAAACATTAACCTTTCCCCTGCCAAAAGAAAACTGAAATGCCCATACAGAAAACCATGATTATGTGAACACTTAGATTAGTAGACACAAGGAAAGAAATATGAAAATAGTGAGATATATACTACTCTTATAACAGGATTTATAACACACATATTAACAAATAATGAGGCCCTAACAGTTATACAGTAAAAGTGGATTAAGTACTCAAAAACTCCATGCACACACATATGCACCCATATACAAGTACACACTTGCATTTAAACCCAGATGCTTTATTAAATGAAATATAGCTTCAAGCAAAGATTAACTAATGATAATGGCTCCTTTGTCCAAGCTGCTGCATGTTTCTCATAAACAACCAGATGGAAGGATGAAAATCATTTATCCTGGCTTTTGTTAGGTTCACTAAATTCATCTTTCTTCACATTCTAAAATTACTGTATCTCATTAAATTAATCCTTAGCTTAGGAGTTTATCTGGCAGTAGTATTGCTTATAGTACAGTAGCAGACATAATTTTGGCCTAGCAAGCCGCTATTCAAACCTGAGAAAGCAATACATATGTTTCTCATGTGGGGTTATACATAAACAGTTTTAAATGAAATACTGTCTTTTTGCTGTTTTAACAGTTGATAAATTAACTGACTAAATTCACAATAAATCAGTATGAATGTATTTTCAGCACCTTAATTAAATGATTTTATAATTTTGACCAAAACTGGTAAAAGATTGGCCCAATACTTTCTCAGCCTCACATAGATCACAGATAACCACTCACGACAGCTATTTCCTGCCTGGTAATCGACAGCTGAGTCACTAAGATACTAAATCCAAATTTCAGCTCTGTTACTTATTGATCAAAATGAATGAGGAGCCTCTGTGCAACAGAGCTGCAGCATTTTTGATGAAACTGTACCTAACAAAGAATTCCATTCTTTTACTGCATGTGTTCCAGCTTCAATGCAATCAGTCCAACATCTGTTGCTTATTAAATTAGTGCAGTGGTTACTACAGGTGCAGTAAATTCCCGACCTGCTTAGGATATTTATTGCATTTGGGTTTACAGTCAGCCAGGCAGAAAAAAGGAGCTAAAACATGCCATTAGAAACTTTCATACCATTAAAAAATAATTTGGCTCTGCGGAACCCTTTAATCTGCCAGACATAGCTTCTGCATGTTGGGCAGAAGAGGAAGCATAGCAGATTTGAAAAGAATACCGCAAAAGTTGAAGAAACTTGCAGTTGCACCTTTTGTGTAAAAACAAAACATTTTTAAAACCACATATGTAAATCTAGAATTAACAAAAGCAACAATTTCTAAAACCTGGAAGCTTCACACGTGATCTAAAAAGTTTGAACAGCTTTAAGATTTGTGTCATTATCTAGTGTTCTGCTAAATATGAAGCATGTTTGGATTCCCATTTTGTTCTTCAGATAAAATAACATTTTCTGAGTTCTGTGAAAAGGGAAGTTTTGCACAGGGTTCAATGCAGTACTTTGGAAATCAGAAAGTATCGCTCACAGGTATTTGATGTGAATTAAGAGGGTAAGTAGCATAAATGTGCTGCTGATCAACTGCACGTGATTAACTGATCATCAGTAAGTATGACCACCTCTATAAATTCAGAGGTTTTAGTAGTTTGCTGATTTGGAGCATTCCAATGTGTGTTTCAATACAATGCTATGACTTCCCAGGGGTAGAAGTCACAGCACCCTATGTTCAGACTATGCAATGCTCACAGAAATTCCAAATGGGAAAAAAAAGACAAACAAATGTCTTAGGCTTGCAAGGTTGCACCTGACCACAAGACTTGTGGAACAATATCCTTTGAACAGAAGAAACCTAAGTGGAGATGTTTAACTATATGCACAGTGCTGGCAAAAACCAAACCAAACACAACATTTTTACATAAACACCTGATCCCAACTGTAAAGCACAATGGTGCAGGGGTGATCATTTAGACTTGTTTTACGGCTTCAAGATTTGGGAACTTAAGGGAACTTTGCTTAGACCAAAACCTCACTGAAGTAAAGCAACATTATAAAGAAGAGTGGGCCCAAATTTCTCCACAAAGATATGAGACACTGATATGTCAAGTGAAAGTGTTCTTTTTTTATATGACTATATGACATTTTGACCCCTGATATTCAATCTCGGACCGGTTTCTCCCCAATCCAAGAAGCTGGCTGTGGCTCAATATAGTGAAATATCTTCCAGGTATGTCATGTTTACAAGAATAGGGTGCACATGAAGTCACAATAACTCTGACCTTTGATCTTTTGGATATGTCATCATATATCATACAAAGTTTAAAATGTGTTATTAAAAGTCACCTCAACAATTTATATAAGTGTAAAACATAAAAGAAACCAAAAAGAAAAACAAACAAAACAAAAACAGATTTCATTAATTAAGGGAAAAAAGCTATTTTAAAGTTTCTGCTCCTGTGTAAAAAAGTATTTGCCCCCTGCCTTTTAAATCATGAATTATCTGTGACTAACCACATTTTTTGCAAATCTGAGTTCAATTTCACTAAAAGAAAAATCAAAAAATCATAATCAAACATTATGCCACAATTTAAAGAAACTCGAGAAAAGGTGTCAGTCTGGAAAGGGGTACAAAGACATTTTTAAGGCTTTGGGACCACAGTGAGAGCCATCATCTACAAATTGAGAAAACTCAGTGTAATAGCCCACCCAAATTACTCCAGGAGTTCATCAACGACTCATCCACGAGGTAACAAAAGAATCAAAACAACATCTCAAGAAATCCAAGAACTTGCTGCCGAGCTTGGTACAACTAGTTATTTGGTTTGGCGGGCAATTACTTTTTCAAATGGGGCCAAGTAGGTTTGGATCACTTTAAAATCATTTCAAAACTGCATTTTGCATTTACTCAGCTTATCATTATTTGATATATACAATTGTAGATATCATCTATTAATATCATTGATGTTATTTATATTTTTAGCTGACATGGATGTCAAGTTAATGCAAGTTTGACTGACAGCCTAACTAGACTGAATAAGCACATCTATAAGTCCTTAGAATAGATCCCACTGCAGATACTTAATTGATAATTTTGTGCATTTTTAATCATATCTGAGAAAACAGACAAAACAAAATCCCCTTTGGATCTACCTAGAAACGTACAAAAGACTATGGGTTTGTATGCTGAACAGGGCAGTCTGTGTGATTCCAGGTGTAATTTACACACTGATCCCAAAGGACATAAGGGGATGAGACAGTTTATTGGACTTGCAATGATTAATTTGGGAAACTTTTAATATGATACTCAGAAAATCTTTATCCTTTCAATGTTTTTACACCAACAAAGGGAGGAAAGGATTTGCCAAACACAAAGAGTTATGCTCGCGTCCGTTTCACTTTTCAAACCTTTTAAGCATCCAGTTCTATCATTATGAAGTGGAAAACTACTACCTGTAAAAACATTTTAAGTGAGGGAGTTATAGGTCAAAAGATATGGAATCAGTCCATGCACTAAAGGCCTGAACCACATGGCTTTCTTGAGCGTTAATGTATTAATGTGATACTGTTGATCCCCTGCAATGAAACATTCCTTTTTAATTAAACTACCTACAGGGAAGTCAGAAAAGTCATGGTTGATGACCTCAGAGCATTTACCTTCTAGATCTGAATGAATGGTGGTCCTCCTTTAGCCACAAGATCAACTTGACTAAGAGGAGATGAACAACATCTGTTTACACTTGCTGTTGAACATTTGTAGATTATGTCAGATGGCCCATTTCATACCACTGGTTTGTCTGTGTCTACCTAAAACCCTGAATAGAAAGGATATTTAAATTTTCATTTACTACTATTAAAAGTAAAATTTGGTTCATGTTGTTTTCCTTGTATTATTTTCAGTAAATGATACAAAGCATGTGCTGCTATAAATTACTGGTATATGATTTGCTAAAAGCAGTGCACTGCAAAAATGAACAATTAAAATGTAAGCTTTATGCTATTAAATGGTAAATGGCCTGTATTTGTATATATATATATATATATATATATATATATATATATATATATATATAGCGCTTTACTTAGTCCCTATGGACCCCAAAGTGCTTTACACTACATTCAGTCATCCACCCATTCACACACACATTCACACATTGGTGATGGCAAGCTACATTGTAGCCACAGCTGCCCTGGGGCGCACTGACAGAGGCGAGGCTGCCGGACACTGGCGCCACCGGGCCCTCTGACCACCACCAGTAGGCAATGGGTGAAGTGTCTTGCCCAAGAACATAACGACCGAGACTGTCAGAGCCAGGGGCTAGAACCGGCAACCTTCCGATTACAAGACAAACTGCCAACTCTTGAGCCACGATCGCCTCGATTTTTTTCATTAAGATGAAAAGGAAAATTGACAGTTCTGATTTTCTGGAAAAGTAAAACACATCAACTTTAAGAGTTAAAATTAGCATTACTGTGGGACTATAGTTGGTAGATAACAATTAAAATACAAAGTAGTGTCTCTCAGAATGTATAAAAATAGCTTATGCTAAAAAACACTAAAGTTATATTATTAAGAAGTCCTCAAGCCACCGATGGCTGTGAAAGATATCCTTAATGCAATGCACACAGTGTTATCTGAGAAATGATTACAAATCGTGATAAGTTTTTCCAAAGCCACAGCTGCAGGGTGTTAATGACAGTGAATGCACAGGAGTGTGCAAGCTCATGTTATGATTGCACACCACTGGCAGACACACCAAACCTAAACTGAAGTCTTTCAACCCCTCAGGCTTTGGTCCCATCTAGCACTAGCCACCACACAACGGCCTCTCCTCAGATTACAATGCTTCCACGCCCCTCAATGATTTCTTGGAGCCTCTAATTAGTGCACGCACTTGTGTTTGGCATTCAGAAAAAGAAAGATTGAGTGTCATTGTTTCTACTACGGCCATCTATTTGTGCTGACCCTCTGGAATTCTGTGTCTGAGCCTGGATTTAGACATGATATCAGCATAAAAATCAGCCATTAAGTGAAGAATAAATTCACTCAACCTCATTATTGTTCTTTATCATTTATGAAATCTGTAGTTACTCACTGTTGCCTAATTCAAACAGACAATTTCTAAATCATTCTAGTTTTGCACAAGTTACAACAGTGTACAAGCTTCTCTCTGTCTTAAAATTGCTGTCACGTGCTGCATTATACAACGATGCCCCTCATCAACCTGAATTTCCTTGTTAGCTGTCACACACATAATTAATATCAAAGCTAATTATTGTAAAGAGGATGGACTGATAGTTGAAAAAAGAAAGAAAACAAAGCAGAGCTGTGAAATGTGAAACACTAGGAGACAGAAGTACCGTCCCCTTCTGGCTAAAAAAAAAAAAAAAACAGAAAAAAAAAAGGCAATGACAGATGAATTGGGTCTTTTTTAAACTTTGTTTCACAGCTGTGGATGGCAGCTCCAGGCTGCTTTGTAGTCACATCTGTGTGCTGGACAGCTGGATATTTGGAGAAAATTACAGTTTGATCTGTGACGAGCCAGATTGGAAGACAGCTTTGCTTTACCAGATCCAGACACTGCTATTAAGACTGATCAAAGATCCAGATTTTGCAATGAACATAGCTGAGAGATTTGATACCTGACCATAACCCACTTTGGAGCTCCCTGGCTCTAAGACAGAAACATTCAAATCTACAATGCAAGGCTTACAGGAGGTCAATAATGTTTTCAACTAATGATTTCTAAATTGTTCTGGGACCACACAAGTATGTTCTGGAATGTCAGGAAAGCTTAGGTTGCAACTTGGAGAACAGCCAAAGTCAGACACTCAATGAGTTTGTCTTCACACATCTGCCTCCCTTGTCCCATTACTTTAATCTTATCTTAAATCAGAAAAATCCAAGTAACAGAGAACTCCCAGTGATCACTGTAATGTAAAAACTAAGAGCATTGCAGCTACTAAGCAATGATTATCTAAACACAACATCTGTCTTGAATTCCCAAAAAATAAACTCACAATTTACTTGGCAAACATAACCTCTAAGCAACCCTTTAAGAAGCTTGCAGCAACACAACAAAATCTGGGTAAAACCTCGAATGGTCTGATGGGATTTTTGCTGTAAGAGAAAAGCATTCAGTATAGAAATAGATAAACATACAGCTCAATTCAGTTCAATATTGGCGATTTAAAGATAAATTCTTTGGTCTATGGCTCTGATTCCAAATACAGATCAGTTTCTTTAAGGAGCTTGCCATGGATCTCTAATTACTGCCACCCGACCAAGCCTCTATAACCTTTTGGTCCAGCTGTCGACAGAAGAGAGGCTGTAGTTCTGAACCTAGGGTAATGAAAGTATACCCCTTTGAACCGCTATTTACCAAGGGAGGGTTTACTGAGCACAACTGCTCTTTTCCTGTGACATCCTGCTTTTTTTTCCAAACACACGAACAGCAGAAAAGAAGCCTTGGATTGTTGTATACAGAATGTATACAAGATTCAAACAGATGAAACCGTGTTCAAAATCTTCCTTTGTTGGTAATTCAGTCAACTATGTCCCTATGTCCCTTAATCAAATTCAAACTCACTTATTTTCTTGAACCTAAAAAAGAAAGAAAAGAAAACCGGAGGAAATGTATATCTTTCAGATGTGAGAGAATAGTGTCTGCACCCCAGAATACCAAGTTGCCAAGAGGCTGGATTTGCTAAACTAAACATGTTTGTACCTGGATCTTCAGAGTTGACATGAGTGGCAATTTCAGGATTAGAAAAAGGGGAAACCGATGTTTCTGAAGGGTGATGTTTGAAGGTAATTCAGTGACTTAAATTCTGCAAGTTAATTCTCCTTATGGATCTCTTTAATCAATAATATAAAGAATTACAATGGAGTGTTGTGTGGTTTTAAGAAAAAAACAATTTTCTTCAATTATCTAATTATCTAATTATCTTAAACATTAAATCTTTCTCTCATTATGTCATTAAGCCCTGTTACAAAATTACAAAATTTCACATTTCAGATCATATTAAATACTACCACAGTTTATGTGAGATTAGAATAGAGACAGGCAGCTACATTCCAGCTCTGTGCAAGTTATTGCAAGAACAGAGATGGACATGTTTGCTGGTTAAGGGCAAATTTGGCACCTTGCACTGATTGATTTCAATGAAAAAGGGAAGGGGGGGGGAGGGGGGGGGGGGCTTCCTGGTGTAAGACATGGGCGTGTCACACTGCATGAATGAAATTAAATGCCAATTGAGTGTGAAAGTCAGGCTGCTGTCTTCTCCAATAACTTTGATTAACTCATTAAGCATCAGATGAAGCTGGTGATTCAGTGACCTTTCATGCTTCACCTTAGCTGATTCTGAATGGCTAATTGCATACAAATCATTAAGTCAAACAATATCTCATTTAAAACAAGCTCACTCATTTATAAACACATCCAGTGATTATTTAATGGTTTCTCTCTGCGTAAATCATCACATTTTTTGTTGCGTAAGGTGAACTTTCTTAACTGGACTTCAGCACCTGAACTGCAAGTAAATCTTGCCTGACATTCTATAACATCTGCATCCTGCTACACAAATATAATACCTACACAATGGCTGAAATTTCCTGAGGAGCACTGTGATATCATCAAAGTCAATGGACATGATTTTTATGTGCTCGTTTAGGAAACAGCTTTCGATATAACAAATAAATGGGAACTCTCACCACTTAGCTTCCAATTTGCCTCTACACAGGTCACTGAGTCTCAGATTGTCCACTGTTTCAGGACAATCTGAAGGCTGTCTGACTCTCCTACTGCTCGTAAAAAGGCCTTTTAATCATCCGCATCTGTTTGCTTCCAAACATAACCTCACAGTTTGATGATTATTTTATCTTTAGAGACAATGAATATTCATGATGCTGCATTCAAGCAACAATAGCCACATAATTATCTCTGGAGATAAATGGATACAAAACAGATGTCTGTTCCTCTAACATAAGCGAATATGTGCATCTGAGTAAATACGTCAAGTAATGGAGGGGGTGGGGGCAAGGTATAGCCTAGGGAGGTTGCCAGTGTATTGTGGGGCCAACAGAAAGATATAGACCACTCATGGTCACAGTAACACCTATGGACAATTTACAATTGATGTCTTAGGGACTGTGGGGTTAACCTGGAGAACATGTAGAGAACCTATGGAAGCACAGGGAAAACACAGAAGAGCCCCAGCCAGCCAGGAACCATCTTACTGTCAGGTAATGGTGCTAACCAATGCTATAGCCAAGGTACAGTAAACACCACATGTAGACCAAAACGCAGACATAACAATGAATCAAATTGGATCCTATATGACATGTATTAAAGTGTTTCTTATTTGTTCGCAGCTTGTAAACTTCATTCAATTTGGACTGAAATTCTGGAGTGCTATGTGCAGTCATTGGTACTAAGCAGGAAACCTTATTGGTCAAATCGATTCACTTACACCAATCACGCACATTTCCTTTGAATGTGACTGGCGGTCATGGTGGAAGACAAGAATGTTTGTTTTTCTACTGCATCAAAAGAGTAAATATTAACTCAGTATACTTTGGAATACTCTTTTTTTGGTCTGACTGCAAATGAGTTTACCGTCATTTGTAGTTGCTAAAAAGTACCTATGAGTAATGAGTTTGCCTTTAATGAGTAACCAATTATTTTCTGCTTTGAAGCAACAAGTCCTGTTCGTTACTTGATCTCTTGGCTATTTAGGTAGACTAATTGAAGTCACTTTACAATAACAGTAAATGTTTGTGCTTTGATTGTGTGTGGGGCTGTATATTAATGTATATTACTGCCTCAGTATGATTCAGATGATTCAGAATTCAGATGATAACTAGCTTGTTATGTACCTAAAAACTATTGTACTAAATACTGCTCTAACAAAGCAAAACACACACACACACACACACACACACACACACACACACACACACACACACACACACACACACACACACACACACACACACACAAACACTTACACAAAGAAAAAATACAAATAAGAAATAAAATTATGTTTGTTTGACTTTTGAGTTACCTGATCATCAGTCAGTTAGAACATGTTTTTTCAATAGTGGTTATCTACTTTTAGAAATTTAAATGATGTAGGACCATGTGAGTGATCTTTTTTATTTTTTAAATCTTTGTTTTCACAAATTACTTGAGGTTAAGAATTCATACTTATGTTCAAACCTATCTTACAATACAATGACGAATGCAAGTAGAATTTGACTACAAATCCAGCTGCTCTCTGCCTATGTGATAACTGACAATATTTAATATATTTTCAGTTATATTTATAACAGAAACACTGGCAGCAGCAGAGTGGTTAAAAAAATGTTACACTGACAGCAAGCATGCAAACGCGTCCATAATCTGCCTGTGAAAACTGAACACTGCAAGCATCCAATACTGCAAACGTTGCCAAAAACAAGCCAACTCAGTGACCTGCTTAAATCTCCGCTAAAGCCTGTCAACAGGTGTGAAGGGAAACAAAGTGCTGAACAAACTTTGGCTGTCAAGGCAGAAAATGAAAGATAGATTTTGACAAACGGAGTTGTGCATGAAAGATCTGCCTTGTCATTGGTGTCTCATTAGTTGCAGTAGTTCCGGGCCATTTTAATGCTGTCGTCTGTAAAAGTCCTAATTAGAGACAGCTGAAGAGATGAAAAATGTGAAGTAGGAGGAGGAGGAGAAGGAAAAAGGGGCACCTTTTCTTGTGAAAGACAGACTTCTTACAGAGTCTCTCTTTCTCACAACATTATTCATTCACGAGGTGTCCTTCAAGCTGTTATCAAACAATCTTCCCTGTGAAGAAGAAAATGGACTGTGAAAATCTTGGAGAAATACAACTGGTGAGTAGTAGTGGGCATTCTCTTTCACTCTCAAGATGACCCTAGATACAGATATGTCTATATTTTATTCATTTAGTCTATTATTAATCATTTTTGCACATTTTATTGTCACCTGCATTTTGAAATAAATGGTCACACCAGTGTGTCCTGGGTCTGCCACGGGGTCTCCAACTGGTTGAAAGTGGCCAAACTACCTCATAAAGGAGGAATTCCAATCAAATACTTGACCAAAGTCAGCTAACCACCTATTGTTAAGCATTTTAGATGGGGGGAAATACACCCTAAATTTACAATTATACGTTATGGGCTATATTATGAAGTTCTACCTGAACTTAGTTGACTCCAAGAATAAAAATATGAACCGTAACAGGTGCCCTTTAACATTTTTTTACAGCACAAATGGGAACTAAATTTACAAGAGACAAAGCTACCAAGCTTGCATACACTGCTGAGGTTTAAGATCAGCCAAGACAAAAGATAAGACATAAAACATGCTAAACCTAGAAACTAAACAAAACTCAAAAAAATAAACAGCTTTTTTTGTCCTATTGAAATGTTCATTACCTGACGTGGCAGAGTGCCCGCTTTATGTCATGTCAATGATCACCGGTGTGGAGATAAACTCAATCTTTCCACTCAGACTGTGAACACTATCTTTAACTTCATTTAAGATCGAAGCTTTAATACACATAACGCTAGACATTTCAGACCTTTCAGGGGATTTATCATCATTCTTGTTTCCACTTGTATCCAGATGTAACACAATTCTATGTCAACAACAACATTAAAAACCTCTTAGTCACAGTGGATATTTTGACTTTCCAGTCACGGATCTGTCTAATACATTAATAAAGGCTCGTCTGACCCATGCATTGTACATTCTGGCACAGCTTATTGGCACACATGTGCTTTTCCTGCTAATACAAGCCTGCTGTGAGAAATGCCACACCCAATGGTGTAGTTAAATGGCATAATACCTAGTAGTAAAACACATTATTCCCAGTACTTCCTAAATGACAATATTCTGCTTTAAAGGTGCCATAAATATTATCGCACCGTTTCTATATTTCACATTTATAACAGTTCTAAATTTGTTGCCATCTTCTAATCGCACCATGGTCCCTGTGTGTAATTCCACATCATCGAGTTTCTCAAATGTTGTATGCCTCAAGTGATACTGAGCTATGCAACATCTGGGCACTGAGCCCTTTATATTCTGCCCATCTGCACCAAACACAACCACAATCACATTCCCTTTAAATCATTAAGTACAATCTGTTTAAAGCATTTAGCATGAAAACACATTCAGAGAGCTCCTCACAGTACCCATACTGCCACCTATTCAACATTAAACTAGTATTCATGTTCCAAAAAAAGGGAAAGAAAGAAGTGTCAAGGGATCTCTTACTAACCCACTATAAGATTCCCTGTTGAATGAATAAAGCCCGCTCTTCCAGTAAGTTACTTTGTTTTGCCAGCTTTTTTTTCAGTGTACAAGGACAGCAGCCCTGCAACAAATTGCCACATTAACACAGTGTATCATATTCATCACAATTTTGTTCAGTACATTGTGAATGGGATACAAAAGGCCAAGTCAAGTGTCAGCATATCTCTTTACAATCTTTTGTAGAAAGGCTTTTAGTTAATCTTTGGCGCTTGTTGGTTCTTGCAGGAAATACAACCACATGTATCTTCACTGCATGTATAACAAGAAATAGATGTTAATTTATTGGCCCAACATGAAAACAAACAATATCAAATTTTGAACATTATTATAAGAAAATCCGTGGAAATTCTACTTCAGATGTCATCTTTGTGAGGAGTAATATTATGTTCTGTCTTAATTTGTTCTCTGTTCCCAGTTCCAGCTTAATCAGGTGATTGACAAACAAATAATTCATGCTTTAAACTTGATCCTATATGATGATGTTGTGTCCATTATTACATTCGACATTTAAAGAAGCTCCAAATTCCACAAGTAAAATTGCTTCCCTTTCGTATCCAACAAACTGTAAGTTCCTATGCCAAAGATTTACCTTGAAGACAAAACACTTCCCAGCACCACAGGATAACCCTGTACTACAACATACTTGAGTAAAAGGAAAAGTCACTCATGTTTTGTTAAAAAGAAACTGCTGAAGGTCCTGTTCTGCATGCAGACAGTGATACATGAACATGCTCACACACAGTTGGCAAATCATTCTGGTCAGTCATAAGACCTAATAGCTAATGTGTATTTTCATTCCAGCTGGACTGGAAATGAAACGGATACCCTCTCTTGGGGATCCAAGCGTAAGCACGCCGGGGCTGACTACATCCAGCATGCCCGAAAACCTATTTGTGCTTTGGGAAAAGCCATACATTCTCAAAATAGTACGTGTGATTAGGTTACCGACTCTGTATGGCACTGGCATAGCATCGTATATCACATCTCACCATGTGCTAGATGACATAATCCAGCCAGCATGAGACGGCAGTGTACCAGTGATTACTGGGACAGGTGTGCTTTTTATTTCACCCCTTAAATGCATCAGAGATGGGATATTTCACATCTCCATTTAATAGCTTCTGGTTCTTTTCTCACTCTCCTCCAGTGGCACATAAACAAGAAATAAAGGTCATTTAATTTCCATTGGAATTTATTTAATGACTGAAAACTGAAAGCAAAAGAAATAACTTCATATATACTCAGAATATTGAATCATGTTGTACATATCCAGTTACCTCCATAAGCAACACATGAAAAGATAAAGTTCACTGATATGCTAAATAGTTCAGCTATGCATGTATGAGCTCTGGCAAGCCAAAAACAGCCCAAAGACCTTGACCTGATGCACACCATGCTGCAAGGGATAAAATATTAATCTAAAAAGTATTTACTTTAGTATTGATTCTTGTAGACTGTAATCGATCAGATAAAAAATGTCCCTGAACGGTAGAGTAGTTCAAGTTGTAGATGTATTTTTTTCCTGGTCAGATTGGTGCACAAGTTGATTAAACACAAAGGAAACTGCCAAGTCTCTACTGAACAAAAACAAGAAGACACCCACTATAAGCTGTAGTTTGTATTGCAAGGCATTACACGCACTGTAATGAAAATATTTAACTACAGAAGCCTGGAAATATATGCCAACAATTCACCTGACAAACAGTCCACATTTACACGACACTGTACAGCTTTTTTATAAGTTCATAAAATATAATGCATGCTTTTAAAGTTGTTTTACTGATTAAATGAAACATACAGGCTTGTTTATGCCCAATCCAATGAAAATGTATTCGTTCCAAATGTGTGCTGTAATTAAAGATTTTGCTTTTTATATTCAGAATTATGTTTTGAAGTTAGTAAAATGCTACCATTATATACAGATCATTGGCTTATTCTCATAAACTGCCAAAACTACACATTAAGCACTGATCTGTCTAATATATATCCTGAGCTGTATGAGGGTGTTCACACATCGCTAACTCTTGCTGCCTCTTTCTAAAATTAGCATGCTTAATGATGGTGCTTGATAACCATGAAATGTCTCTGCTGCATCAGATGAACCTAGTCTCAGTTTCACACATGATGAACCCTTCTCATCATAATGAAGAGGAAGGGGGACAGCTGGGATTATTTGTGCCACAGTGTTGGGTCCTTCATAGTATAATCCCTGATTCATGGCTCCACTGTTTATTTTCCTCTAAGATATATGCCTCATTTTGGCATGGATCTTAGACTCAGCAGTGTCCTAAAACAGAGCAACTTTTCACAAATAGCAGCAGTTTTTTACAAAAAGGTTTTAGAAGCTCTCGATGTTTAGATTCTTAGCCACCATGAAACTGCACTAAAAAAACATGCGAAGGGTCCCAAATTTCTTCTGAAGCATGACAATCACTCCAAGTAGAGCCAGACTCATAAAGATCTATCATCAGTGAGATGCTCCCACAAATCCCTGATCTCAGCTTCATCAAGTCAGTCCAACAGAAGCAACTCACCCAGCCTAAATCAACAGAAGACCTCCAAGTTCTTCAAATTACCTGGAGAAATTTACTCATTAAGTGCCATTAAGACCACAGAACCTGATAAAGCCCTTTATAGGACTGCTTTTGAACCCATGCTATCTATGTTATTAAACGGTTATTATGGTATTAGATCTAGTTTACATACCACATTAGAGATAAGTAAGGATGATTGTGGGAGAAAAAAGTTCCAGAAGTTCCACCTTATCTACATTAGCTCTTGAGCTGTTACTTTTATTTTCCTTAGTAACTACCTAATGATTGATAGATAGATAGATAGATAGATAGATAGATAGATAGATAGATGGTGAATCTGAAAAGTCATAACAGGACACTGAAATACCTCTGTGATAGAAGGTGATGACATCTGCCACGTTATGCAGACATGCCAGAGACGGTAACCAAGGTCAACTCATTTCACTGCCAAGATATTTAGTCAAGGCTGGAATTCCATTTACCGTAAGAAAACCAATACTCACAGGACAACTGAGGTCTGTGTTAAATCAGTGCCACATTGGCCAGGTTTCAAACTTCACAGCCTCAAGATGATCCAAATATTTTATCAATGGAACCTCCTGTTTTAGAGGGAATCTGTTTTGTTACAACAAGAATGACACTGATTCTTGTCAGCCTTTGATCAAACAATTTTTTAGAGCTCCCCCACTTTTTTTTAAACATTACTATCATAGTTTTTATATTACAAGGCTTCAGAGATAAGTGCAATTTCTTGCCTTGACATGTTTTGTTTTCAGAGCTAAATGTACCTAAATTACGACTGTGCAACTCAAATTCTTATGCAGCCCATGTTAAAGATTGTCGAAGTGAAATATATACAACCATGGAAATGTGATATAAACAATAGAGGGGATAGATTACTTCGATTAGAGTGACTTTACAAATTACCTAAATGAAAATGGAATGCAACTTACATTGTGATGGTCATGTGTTAATGCAGGCCTTTGTCTCATTCAATGATGCAATAAAAATAAGCATATCTTGCTCTATGGATGTATTTTTCTCCAAAAGAAGTAATAATATAAACCAGTAACCATTTTTTCCAGTAAGAAAATGCAAATTCTGTTTTGAACACCATGTTAATTTACAGAGAATAGCTGGTCTTTGCTGTGATAAGTAACTGTTACTTTAGCCAGATATACTGAACTAGTCCGACACTTCATCAGACTATGAGAATAAGCACACTCTGGAAAACATGCATTTAAACCAGAATTTCTCCTTTTTTTTTTGCTTTGTTTTATTCAGCCTGCTTTATGTGTAGCTGCTTTGTTCTGTGCCAGCTAGTCATGCTGTAGCTACTTGAGTTATTGTGCCAAAGCAGCTGATAACATTCACCAAGTCCTTCCATTTAGGGAGCTAAATTGCTTTTCGATTTAAGTAATTTCATTTTGTTGATAAGGAAAAAAAACATGATAGAAAAGTTATCTGTATTTATTTTGCTTGTGAAGTATAATATAACATCTTAAACAATGTGAGTGAAATGGCAGCTTTCAGAACAATTATTCACCAGGAAACACCGACAAAGCTTTGAAATGATATTGCCTGCTCTCAGTTCTTATCTGGAAGCTGGTAATATTTCAGAAAGTGGATTTCTTATTTGAGGGCAGCAGACAGAGACAGGACAATGAGCCTGCTACAGACATTGAGCTGATAGGAAACTGTAAGCAAAGAAACACAGCAAGAAAAGATATTATTTTACAACAATATTTATCCTATTACAGCATGAAAATGAATGTGTTTCCTCACTAACATCCTGATTTTTCACTTTCAAATGCATCAGAGCACATAAAGTGGACCTACTGAACGTCTAAATCTATTCAAACTTAAGCGACTTACTCCAGGCCTACCAAGATGAAGATGTACTGTGTTCACATTTCCAAAAACAGATTTTATGAAAGACTTAACCAACCCTTTAGTTTTCCAGTTCTTTCATGCATTCTGTCTTCATGAAGGAATTTGAAAAAGATCCTCTTTGGGATGAAAACACTCCATTTCAAAATGTTAAACACATGTTTTAGGAAATGTGGATAGGTTTTAGCCAAACTGACAACTCTAATACATGTTACAGGCACCTATTCATGTTGACACTTGAAGTTACTTAACTTTAAAAAAAGAGGGCAGTCTTACAATTTCGCAATACAGCGGAAAAATAAATCTTAACAAAAAATTCAGTACTTTCAGCTGCATCCCATGATGACTTGGATCCAATTTTATAGAAGATTACCTTTGTGCTTCCATGTATCTCTCAGTGATACTTAAAATAATGCTGAATAGTAGGAATTGCTGCTGTTGACTAAACTACTGAATGTCTTTTATATGGGGAGTAATGAATGAATAACTGTGGGATGTTTTGAAAACACTGTTCATTTTTTTCCTTTTATTCTATTATCAGTTAGACATTAATTAGTTAGTAATATCATTGAAATCATTAGATAGAAAGAAAAAGTTGTTTCCATGTACACAGAAAATCAGATTTTGTTAAGAGACCGAGTTGTTCCCTCAAAGATCAACTCATTGTTACTTCCTACTTGTTACATACTGATGCTATTTCAAGAATTTATTCTCATCATATTGTAAAGCAGTGGATGATCCCTTACTATTGTGCCTCGCAAGGAAGAACAACAAGCAATAATAAAAGCCCAAAAGGTAGCAGGCAAGTTGAAAGGCTCATAGCATAATCACAGTGCTTTAAATCAGAAGACAGGAATTCAAGTCCCAGCTTGGATTGCTATTATTATCTTTTCAGTTTGCTTTTTTTATATGATTTTTTTTTCAACTTTGTCTTTTCTGTGAATTTTCTTTTAGATTTAAGCACCCGCAGTGTGTGTTTAGTTTTATAAAAACTAAACACACACTGCATGCATTGTTTGCATTAAAACATAACCTTTCACGTTAACCACCAAAACAAAGTTCCGCCATATTCAACAGGTTTGTCCATCATTTCCTTGCAGCACAAGCAGAGCATTTTCTTGCAATCCATTTAATGGAAGTGAATCCATTTAATATGCTGAGGGACAATTGAACTTTATAGCACCACGATGCATGATGAAAAATGCATGAAAAAGACTAGCCAGTGCAATGCAATTTGAAGCCTTTGGGGTGGAGAACAGGTTGCAGTGACTGGTGGAAGTCAAAGCTAAGCTAAAAGGAAAATGACAGTTAACAGGTTGGGAGAAGCAAATCTTCAAATAAAGTCAAATTATGTGTGTAAAACTGACACAAAAACATTATGTGGTTCACTATTTTACTGTTTCTTAATGTGCTGCTGCAAAGAGGCAATGAAAGTAATTCGTTTTTTTTGGAGAACGAGGTTTCAGTTCCCTTGTTCTCCAAAGAGGGGATGCACATCCCTTGAGGGTTACATCAGGAAGGCATCTGGTGTAAAAACCTCCCAAATCAAATTTGTGGAACTACCCACTGTGGTGACCCCTTATGAATAAGGAGCAGTGGAAAGTAGCTTTAAGGTATTAGTCCCCTCCCCCCTCCTGCATTTTGTTTGTATAACAAAATGGTCTTCATTATACCACTGGCTGCCAAAGCATTGTGTGCAGTGAAGAAAAATTCACAAACACTGAGCCAAGAAAAGACAGAATAGGTTTCTATAGAGACTATTTTTCCTCACTAGAGCTTAAACCTATGACCCAGAGCCCCCGGAAAGCCTCTTGAGGTGGTGGGAGAGATGGTGCACTGGCTGCCTGAAATGACAAACAGCAGGCAGGCGGTGGCATGCTTTGCTTGCCAAATACAGCACTCCATGTTCAAATAGTGCTGACAGGAAAAACATAGACACTTTTATCCAGGGTCCCCCACTCTTGAGTGAGATGTTGAGGGGAAAATTTCCTCTTGCCAGAAGACATAGACCTGCCTGTATCCAGTGGTTTCTACTGCTACTGTTGTGGAAAATTCACATAAGTGCATTTTTCTTTCTCTTACTAACACTAAATGGTTATTCAGAAGCTGATGTATTTAGTGACTTCCATACTGGACAGGGAAAAGAAGCCAAACTCGTTTGTATAAATAAAAAAAATCCATCACGTTCACTCAGCAAATAAAAACCCTGATAAACCTCCTTATAATTGTGTTTTTCATCTCACTATAGTGCTCTCCTTGGTGTAACTTCTGCCCTCTATGCTTCCCACTGAGTTTATTGAACATTCAAGCCATCCATTTTCTTTGATGGTTTTAATTCAGCCAAGCATACCGGCTGCTATTGCACTGCCCAATACAATGATTAACTGCATAGTGCTGCATTCATTCATTCAAGCATATCCATCAAAGCACGGATCCCCCTAAGTGGAAACAAGCTTTCCCAGGGTCAGGAAACATCTAACCTGTATAAAAGAATGAGTTGAAATTCCAAGGCAGGCACATTTTGTTTGACTGGTTTCAGAGCCATAGTTGTAATTTCATATTTGAACCCAGAGCTAAGCACTATGGAAACCGCTTAAAATAACATGGTGGATACATGAATGCCAGCTGGTCACATTTAGTAGAAGAGGCTTGACCCATTACAAATGACTATGTTTGGTCTTGTCAGGGCAGATTTTGTAACAGTGGGCTGAGAACAAAAACCCCCCCAAAAAACAAAGACATTATACTTCTTCTTAACTTTAACAATTACACAATACACATACTGTACAATATGATATGAGATGACATAATAGTATCATAATTTGTATGAAATGCTTGTTTCACCTTAAAGAGTGGGACAGTGATTTTATATTAGTTTTTTGTGTTTTTACTATATTTTCATTGTGTCAGCTGTTTAAAATGATTTCAACTTTAGAGAGAGAAAGATACAAATTTAAAGCTCTGTCATGAACACCTGCTCCACTGAGTACAATTAAAGTTTTTAGATGCATTAATCCTTGAATAAAAGTTGACCCAAAGTCAAAAAAAGTGCTTTCACTCAGCCAGATAAACTAAACTTAATTTAGTTTCAGTATAAACGTTTCAGCTCTATGATGAAATATTTCTTACAAAAAATGCTTCTTAGGAGTTGCAAATTACTTCTTGCCTTAAGTGATTTTGTACACAGGCTAAGATCTTTGACTCTTTATTAAATTACCAAGTATTTCTCAAGGCAGTTGGTAATCCTTTAAATACTGTGGCTAGGCAAACCTTAGAAGTACTTTAGCTGTCAATCACTTAAATGAATAGGATTTTGCCAGCAACCAAAATGACTCCTCCTCCTTTGCTACTCTACAAATATGCTATTAACAGCTGTTCTCAGCTATCGGAGAATAAACAAATATTGTACTCTATGTTACACCTGAAAAGTCATGATTCATACGAGGCCACCCAGTATGTTCCCGGTGCAAATGTCTTGTTTGTCTATATCATAATCATAATCCACTGAATGTATAATGCTCCTCTGTCCTCCATTTATGTATAAGTGGTACACTGCATATGTTCCCCATAGGCTGTTGACCCATATAACCCCAGTTCTCCCTCTAATCTCTTAATCTTTAGCGGAACAGCAGCCTCTGTGATCATTGGCAGGTCTAGTGTGGTGCATACCTTCCTCCAGTGGTGCTCGGGGGGGTTATGTGGGAATATCACAGGTAATCCGCATCTCCTACAAATATCTGTTGCTGGATTTTTCTGAAAATATCTGGCTCTGTGCTTATGGGTGGCCTTGGCAAAAAAAACATGGCCTTCTACGGGAAAGAGAAGGCAAACCACTTAACTCGGAGAAGTGATATAAGAGGTGCCCCTGAGATGACCTGTGTGATTGGGAAGCTGAGATGGAGCTTTAGCTGGGTTTGCAGTGTTGACAACTGGTATCAGGCCATCACTGCATAATGAAACAAGCTTATAGGCTATTAAATAATAAGTCAATCAGTGCTACATCATAGTATACAGACTGTGAATCATGTTGTTTCATAACAAATCAAAATCCTGTCTCATATAAAATATGTTTTATGATGATATAAACTCCTGATTTCCTCTTGCAAATGCTTGAGAATGAAAGTAATACTCGCTGGATCAGATTCTCTGATGTTATTTGCTTCAGTCCAGAGAGGTAGGCTTAAATGATGGTATGCCTTTCTGGCAAAAACAGGACAACATTGTTGTTTCTAACTTTTTCAGAAACAGCCATGTTGTTTTACCTTTTATAAAACAATATGTTGACGACCAAAGGCTGGGGTAGCGCTTGAGCTAGATTGATACATGTACTTTCCTTCAGCGCTATTTCATTTTCATAACCTTACACTACACAGCTTCTTTGTAGTGACTGGAGAAGTCATTTTTAGTAGTGTTTCCTCTTAATAACCATGAAACCCTATAGTCATGTGGCAAACACATAAAAATGACATACACAACACTGTAACATAATTCTCACCAGTGGAGGAAAGAAATGTTGATGTTATTTATTACCCCAAAACACAGAATTTAGATTTTAGAGTTCATTTTGAGAGTTTTTGTCCAAATCATTCATTGTGACAGATGGTTACTCTGCACAGCTCTGGCTCTCAATGGGAGATGGTGCCCTCTGCTATCTTATGGAGTCATCAGCAGCCGCTTGCCAAGTTTAATACGACTGGGGACCGTAACTCTCCAGGCAACTACTACTAAACATGCCAGACAGGTCTGGCTTTCTCCCCTCCGTCAGATCGATATCAAATTGTCTCACAGAGCATCTGCAATCAAGCACAGCAGAATAGAGCACTCAGACACTCCAGTCAAAGGTTACAGACGGTCTGGCCAGCTTTGCCCTCAGCCAAAGTGTGACCGCCTTTTTAAAGAGTTCTTTGACAGTTTAACATCTCCCCCACCACACTTCCCCTCCACCTCCTTCATCACTCTCCCTGCCCTCCCTCCCTCCTCTCTGTTGTTTTCCTTTCTCAGCCGTCCTGATTAAACCTGGATATCCCACCAGGAGGCTCTGATTTCCCAACCCTGACTGTTACTGTAGTGAAGTCAGAGCTGCATGTCCTCACACAAATCGAGTCAAACCTACTGGTTACTGAAGATCAAGAAATGTATGAAGATTAACCATATCTACAAGATATAGGTACTTTAAGCTATGTGATACATAGTCTGCTTCTATGTTGTGACTTGTTATGTGCTTCACATAAGCATAATAATAATCAAACATCACATTTTAGGACTCGTGACTAAAAGGCTCACATGCACAGGATCGGTCAGTTCACACACAAACTGTTCTATGGCAAGCTTTTTGGACTTACATTTCTTGTACCAGCATGTCTTGGCTTCTTTTGTAATTCTTATAAACCTTCGTCATTCATATGCAGGATATATAAAGTTTGTTATGAAGAGATAATGTCAGCACTGGGAATATAAGGGATCAAGATATAAAACTTAAAATAAGCCGAAAATAATAATCATAATACACAATCTTAAGTATTAAATTAAGATCTGAAAGATGCTTACAACAACAAAGAACAACAAAGACTGTCAAATTCCCCATGATGGCAAAACAATCACTGGAGGCTAATTATTTACTTACTTAGCTAAACACAGTTATACTCTTGTCATTAGCATGGAAATAAAATTAAACAGGGAAAAACGGGGAGAAGGATTTCAGAATTAGTGAAGTTTATTGGAGTCATTTCACATGAGCCCCAAATTACATCGCCCTGGGTGACTGTTCCTGAATGAATGGAGCCTTTTTTTTATGATCACAAGAAAAACTTCTCCCGAGGGGCAAGGAATTTCAGAAGGGTTTCCCCTTTTAAGCATACGGGGTACGCTTTAAAGGTAAAGGGTAATACTGCACTTCCTATCCTGGATAATACTGTTTGAACTAAATAAAATGCTTCTATTCATTCAAAAGATCTACATTTTGAAAGGAATGTCTTTAAGCCCAGTAAGAATGAGCATCTAGGTTGTGTGAGCAATCATTCAAAAGTTTGAACTTTTTAAGAATAAACTAGAATGCATCGAAACTCACCGTTTTGCTCCTTTACGCTTGGTAGGGGAAATTTGCTGACATGACTTGATTCAGCTTCCGAGCCATATTGTTGGAGAAGCGATGCAAGAAGGAATATTAATGGAAGGATCATTTGGATGAGTGGTAGCCGGCGATCACAAAGCGCTGTAGACGGGACGGTTTGTATCACCACACACATGCGTCGTTTACAGGGCACCAGTGCTGTTTCGGACACATTTGGAGAGGATAAGCGCAGAGTAAAATCCACTTAATTTTAAGCATCAGTCCTTCGGAAGAAAGTTCGGGAACAAAATTTTAACTTGAGAAGTTAGAACGACTCCTCTGCAGAGGTTCCGAACCTGCCGCTGCTGCGCGGAGCAAATGCGCACCTGTTGGTTCAATGGGAAGTTGAGCAAAGTTTACTTTTATGTTGTTATAATCCCGATATTAGTTATAAAAACACCCTTGTGCACGCATATAATCTACGCGACGAGAACATTAGAAAGACACAGTCGCATTTTGGGTAAAGCGCGCGTCCACGGTGCGTTCTTCACTCCGTCTGATAAATCCCTGCAGATCTTTACGCATTACAGCAAAGGCTCACACACAGAGACAGCGAGAGAGTGAAGCAACTTGATACAGCCTGTACTTAGAAACCATTCGCAACACCGAGACGTTTTCTGTTTTCTGGCGCGGTCTAGAGTCATAACTTGGAGTCTGAGATAAAATATCGCTGCGCGCCCGGGGTTGGATTTTTGGAGACTGGCAACTGACGGCACAACAGGTGCTATACATAAAGTACAACTTCTCAGCGGAGGAAACTCCCAGGATGTTAACTATTCAGTTGCAGCCTGGTTTAACGAGGTGTTTCATTCCCTTACGGGTCCGTTTTATGTTTTGTTTTTGTTTTGTTTGTTTGATGGTTGCACACTTTTCAAATAATTTCTAGCCAAACAATTCAGCCTCCCGAGATCACACAGTCTGTTGTTAAGGATAAGGTTTACATAAGCGGCAATACTTTTGGAAATATATCTTTAAAACTAAAGAATAACTTAAAACACTATAACACCAGATTAAACGATTAGCCTATATTGTAAATATAAAAATATAAGAGTAGAGATACAAAAAATGTGAAGGAGACATTTAAGGCTATTTCTGGAGTTTTCTTTTTTAAGGGACACATTTCACTTTCTGCTGTGTGTACACCAGTTGTACCCACTGTCTTAGTACTCCTTTATCTGTTTCTCTGCTTATTTTACTGGACTACAACACCATGGCCCGGTTGCATTTTTATCCCATTAAATCATGATCCATCCAGTGTATAATATATACAATGCAGTTCACAGTATATATTCACATCAGGAGTCCCATGATTCAGACTAAAACCTTCCATATAACATTCCTAAGTAACATTGTTTAACCACTGAGTAATTGTTTAAAACCTTGATTCACTGAATGAAAGATAAATGCGCCCCAAAAGAAAACTTTTTAACATGCAGTTTTGTGCTCTCCTGGAATGTTTCTGTGGAAGGAAATGTTTAAGGTTCTCAATTTGTCATATCAAAGCAGAGACACCGCTTGAAACAATACTCCCTCCTGTTCCCAATTTCCTTTCTCCCCAGCACAATGTTGTACCTCATCAACTGTGTTTTATGTGGTTCCTCCCATCCTATTGTTGGCAAAATGCAACAGTGTATCCCCCGCTGTATGGTAAGTCTGCTGCAGCACAGACACAACAATCAAAGGGGAGCTGGAGACATATTGAACCCATTGAGCCAGACACATGATGCAATGCTGCAGCAATTTACCCCCAGCCTCACATAGCTTAGAAACTACCAACTCAAAGAGAATATAGAGCAACCATCTCTCCAGCATCAAGGTAAGAAGGGAAGCTTTTGTGGTTTTAATCAAAGTTAATGGCTCAGGAAAGAAGGCGTGGGACATTGATGCAGTCATTTCATACTTGTGTTGCCCCTGTGGAGAGGGGCATATAGAGGTCTTCATGTGCCTGTTGGAAGGGCCAAGGCCCTTTGTGTAAAGGAGGGTATCACATTCCAGCCCTGCGAGCGCCTGCAGCAGATGTCAGCACTTCACATCGTGGAATCCCTCTCTCTTTCACAAAAACACACACACTCATTCACCCCATGAGGTTTTGTCTGTAAAAGCTGGGTATTTTGTCTTGTTGTCCACATTTGATTGCCGCTTCCATGGTGGTCTTGTGAAACGCAAAGTCTTTGATACAAAGAAATATAATAAACAGAGGAAATTAGAAACAAGTTAGGCTATTTGGGTCACGCCAAACATGCAGAGACAAGCCAGCTAGGAGAGCTCTGTGTCCACTGAGCAGAGTGCAAGTGGAAATGTATACAATGGAGAATTCACACTCATCGTATACTGCCTAAATCCCCTTAGACTTGCTTGCCGTTATGAGATGCATTCTGTCAAGCAAACAAATGCCCTCAAACATCAGTCACCATTAGAAAATACATCTGTCATAGGTTGTTTTGTTTTTTTAAAAAAACACCTTTGTGGTGAAGAGAAACACAAGAGAATGAAAATGTTAAATTACTTAATATAAACTGTAAAACCAGTTGTTGCAACAGCATGAACTTTATCTGTGTAGTCCAGTAAATCATTTTGTTTACTTACCTATACACAACACACATACATCTATCTCTGTACCTGACCAGCTGTTATATCATCATATTCATCCTCTAAAAGGCACACTGACCTTCAGCACGCAGTCACACTTTTATATCAGAGACATTCTGGTGTTTTATGGACATTAAGGTCTCATGTTGATAAGTGAAAAGTTTCAATAATTGCCCCTGGCTGTACTTGGCTTTGAGACCAGAGCCCCCTGGTGGTGCCCCTCAGAGCTACAGGCAATGTTCTGCCCCTTCAAATTCCTAAAAATACTGCAAGGGGTGTGGAATTTTTATTTTTTTTGAAAACAAACTTCTTTTGATTCCACCAGGGGAAGCATATTTTATCTGATGATTCAAGATATTTCCAGGTTAAAACGAATCAGATGTGCTTATCATGTTCAGGTGTTCACGGACACAATGCTGCTTCTTCTAAAGTGTGCTGTAGTAGAAATAAATATGCTTAAGTGGTAAACTGATCACCAGTAATATTGTACATACAGTATATTCATATTATTCATGTGTTAATACACTGAATAGTGCAGTTATTTTGAATTAATAATCTTAATTTTACATGGTTAACCTCGCAAATCAAAACTGTTACAAGCTGCATTGTATTTTAGGTCATTTCAAGTAAGTAACCTTCTTGTCAAAGGTACAGTCTGTTGGAGGCTTTGCAAAAAGTATTGAAGTGCATGACTTCAGTTTGGCTTCAGTTGTGCATAAATTACACAAAAACAAATACACTGCTGTCCAAAATAATCGCTTAGCTGAGTTCACGCCACAGCAAAACCTGAATATAATTCAGTTTAAATCCAATTATTAGTTTAATAATGCTGTCTGACTACATTTGTTATTGCTGCTTGATGCCCTGAAAATGAGAAAGAATGAATGTCTGCAGTGTGGTAGTGCAGCTGGGATGAACACCTGGCTGGATATCTACGAGATTTTTACTTTGAGAACTCTGTTAATATCACAGGCATTGAAAACCTAAAAAAAAAATTTTATGTTGGTGTTAATCTTGCTGGAATCAACTAAAACAGAATAGCTAAAAAAATTACATTTGTAAAATCTTGATTCACTGTAACCGTTTAGTTAGTTCCAAATTTTAGATTGGAAAGAGCTTTTTGTCCTTCAGGATTTCCCCCCTTACACAATCCTTATTCAGGAAAATGGTCCAAAAATATTTGAAAGGAACTCTCCTTCTTAACAGATTTCTGGCTCGATGCCTCCATCATAATTTTGGATAGTGTTGCACTTACTAAACATCTGCTGACAAGGAAGACTCAGTTTCCATGATAGCATTCTGCTTATTTAATGATCCAAGGATCTCATATTACACTGCCAAAGTTCATCAATACATTACTGAACTGGAATCCAGGACAGTGCAATGATGAATTTTCTCTCCTTACCTATTGTTTTACTGACGTATGAACATGCTGCTTGAATGTAAAATAGATACTGACAAGATCACATATGTGTACAGGCCAGACATGCAGAGAGAAAAGACTTTAATCAATAAACCAGGAACTGGAAGTTGGAAGATACTAATCCCCATATGTGTCAGTGTACTACCTTTTGAATGTACTAATGAACATGTTGCAGACCTTCATATAGTTTGAAATATATTTTACTTGTACATAGTAAAATAGAAAAATGTCTGTAGCTGTAATTTTGACAGCAGTCACCTTAATAGAAAGATCACATGTTCTTCAGAAACTGATGTATTGTATTTTACAATAAATATTGTTTTATCTCCATCCTTCATGATTTACATGAAGTTTTTATTCATTTTCACTGCTCTTATCTCAGCTCCTATGACATGTACCCATTCGTCTTCCAAACAATTTATATCATCATTGAATTAAAGCGCTGTCAGCAAAGCTACTCTGGGTTTAGTTAAAGAATGATCCATCCTTCTGAGATGAAAACAAACCTGTTACTAAGCAGCACACAGTAAATAAATAAACAAATAAAGATGCTTAGTAGTAACACTTCTTTGTCTCCAGATCTGTCAAAAACTCCTTTTTGATTTGAATTACAATGTGACAACACATATAACTCTTCAGGGCTGCAGTGGTAGCAGAAATGTGGTTTTCATGCCAGGTTGTATTATACCACAGTAGATTGTTTCAATCCAGCCTGACATATTTCTGGAATGGCATATGATTGTCCATCACACTCATGGCTCATAGCCAGCTGGCTAGCGAACATTTTTCTAAACAACACAAAAGAATCCTTGTGCTTGAATGGCTGCCTCTTTATTGTAACACCAGAGCTTTGCCCTGTGACATAAATCATTAATCTCTATGCATATGGTACTGATTAATTTGTGTATGCAAATGGAATGCCTTGTCAATCAAAATCATACCACAGGGATCATCGTTGGGGAGACCGCACAAGTTGTTTGACACAATGATGCATGAGATATGGATCAAAACTGTGGGGAAAATCAGCTCAGTGGATTTTTCTTTTTTTTGTATTTAAAGAACAACAACAACAACAAAAAAATCAAACTTACTGTTCCCTTCCCTCTTAATGTATGTGAGGTTTTTTCTTAGAAAAACATTCAAATCTGTGCAGACATGAAAGGTAAATAGGAAGTGCTCTTTATCATCCACCAGATTATCAGTTGTTTTGTGACCTATTCAATTCAGTTCAATTCAATTTTATTTACATAGCGCCAAATCACAACCACCTCAAGGCACTTTATATTGTAAGCTAGGCCCTACAATAATACTTACAAAGAGAACCTAACAATCATTTGACCCCCTATTAGCAAGCACTCTGGCGACAGTGGGAAGAAAAAAACTCCCTTTTAACAGGAAGAAATCTCTGGCAGAAACCTATTTTTAATGACAGATTTCTTTGCAATAGTCAACAACAACTTTACATGAACCATTTCAATAAATAAAAATTAAACCTGGAAACTATGGCTCAACTATTCATTGTTTTAATCCTTAACATTTAATAACACCCTGCCATTATACTGTCAGTGTTCAGTTTTTTCTGCTTTTCATTAAATTCTTTAAAAAAAATAAAATCCTTAAAGTGATTGGCAGGTACAGTAACCTGCCTAAACATACTTTACAGTACTTATGTTTGGAATGAAAATTCTCAGATTTTAGATGTTGAGGATATTATAGTCACGCTAAGCATTTTTCTTTCACAGACATAACAAAAGGCCGTACCGTCAGACCAGGATGTGCACTGTTTAGCTGAGACATTTTTAGATTAATATTTATTTACAACCAGTGGAAAGCTCAGCAGAAAACATGTAAAAAGTCTTATATATGATCCATAAAATGACTTTACATACAATAGCTTTTAGACTGAATTTAAAAATTAATGGTATGGCCAATAACTCTGTCACAGTCAATGATTATGATTTAAGATCTGTATTCATTTATATATCCATTCTCCGTTTCATTTATTTTTTCAGGCGTTCAATCTGGATATAAACAGCAATTACTCCACAGCAAAATGAAAAAGACATTTCATCCTGCCATAAATCTTAAATGTGTTTTAACAAACAAGCTGACAGCACAGATGTAGCAGGTAAATCCAAATTGTTGAATTTAGATATAACAACATTTGAGAACCAGAAGTCCATTAAATAGTTGTTCTGGGGCTTTTAGTAACTTTATAGTGCATCACACTCCCATTAGGAGACACAGTTTAGCCAATATGAACTCGCAGATGTTCAAGTTTCCATTTTTCTAAGTTCCCTTCCCCATCTTCTAATGGAAACTGTGTGACAATCTAAGACATGTATAAAAACAAAGCATTTTTGTAGTTCAGTGGTGGATCTAAGTGTAAATACATACAGTACTGTGCGAAAGTCTTGAGCCCTGAACCCATTTTTTTAATACTTTGCTTCCAAAGAGTCAGACTTGCTTGCAATTTTTAAAGTGGTCTTAAGTAATAGTTTTCCATAGTTTTCAAGGTCTTCCAAAGTTTTTTGTGACATTGACCATCTTATCAGTCATTTTCAGTCTAGTCCTTGTACCCGAGGATTTTCATAAGATTAATGTATCTATGTATTTATTTATTCTGTTCAACCACTTAACACTGACCTATGAAACATTTGTCTAACAAAGAAAATGCACCTCACTTGAAGGATGAACCAGAACCACACTTTGTTACTAACAGCCTATCACAAACATATACATAGATTCCAAACACACTGCTAGTGCGGTAAAAGCATACCTGCATGGAACCCCCTTCCCAAAAAAAAGGCAGCCACCATCATAAGTAGTGCTTTTAATGTCCTTCAAGAAGCTTGGAAAACTATTCCCAAAGACAAATGAAAGAAATTACAAGGGAGCCTTCCTAACAGAGGTTGTGTTGAAGAATAAAGGTGGTCATACCAAATATTTACTTTCGAGCTTTTTAAATTTGCACAAACTCTGTTTTTGCCTTCTGTGCTGTATTTCCATGTGTGATTGCACATGTTTCAATAAATTGCTGCATCAATTTCCCATTTTTCCAAAAAATATAAAGAGATGAGGGGTGGCTCAAGATGTTTCGCAGTACAGTACAGTTGTTGAAGACACACACACAGGCGCACACACGCACAAAAAGGCCCTTTCATTGCATGGGGACACTGAGACCAAAAGTCATAAGATTTTCTGTCAACACTGGTAGTTTCATGTGAGCCAGAGTTCTGAATCACATTCAACTCTGACGTCTTGACATCACCAGTGGTCTGCTATACCACACCAAAGATGGTTAAGCCAAGAAGCTGTGCCAATGCATTTCATTGTGGTGATACTTTTTGCATCGACAGTGGGCGGCCTTAATGTGGAAATAATGAAAATTTTACTCAAAATATATAAGGCTGTATGGCATCTATTATGTACATTAGCAGCAGCTGAGGATGTCGAAGCAGGGAATGTAAATGTTTATGAAATATGAACATCTTCAGAATGAGTTTGTGATTCTTTACACCAAAATACGTGAGATCAGATTGCTCTGTGTCCTACAAACTAAAATATGTTTGAGACTTCTGCATTATGCAATTAAAGTAGTGATCATTTTTATCTGGATAATAGAAACAGACTATATTATTTTATCTTCTTAGTCACTGATTTAATAAGCCACATTTTCATATATACAAACAATCAGCTTTGTTTATCTCACATCTAAAATAGTCTAGGTCGTACTACGGCACATGATTACCACACAGTCTATTAATACATAATAAATAGAAGCTTGAGTATGGATCTTATTGGAGTCATAATTTCTAATAAAGCGCTTTCTATTTTCATCCATCTGCTGCTAAATACCACTCAGTCCCAGCCATAAGTAGTGATGCGTTTGCGTCTATCGCGTGAAAGAGAGCTTTTATTTCCTGCCGTCACGTCACGTCTCCGTTTAGCAGCGGCTGTGGATGTGGAGGCGGGGAGCGGCTGTCCGTGGTGCTGATGGGAATGATGCTCTCCAGTTCTGTGCAGCCGCTACTGCGCATGTTGCATGACAGGTACACGCAAGCCTCCATCTTGGGCATCCCAAGCTGAGGCGAAAGGGCAGCAGCCATATACACGTTAATTCAAAAATAACAACAAACGGGCTCGGAAACCAAAACAACAAAAAAAATTTGGCAATTTGCCGAGATGTAACTTTTCCCCTCAAACCAACTGAACTAATCGCTTCAGTGCAGGAAGACGGAAACAGAATGGAAAAGAAAGGGAGCGAATGGTCGTGGAAGCTCTGTTAACCACTGTTTGCACAGTCAGCTTGACTGGATCGAGATTTCTGAGGAATTGACAGGTGACAAAGCCAAACGGTAAGTAGAACTGCGTACCGTGTTTCGTGGGAGATGACTTTTATGTTATTTATGTTCATTGCGTGCGCTCGTATGTAGTGAAATCGCATGCTCGTGTTCATATGTGTTGGCATCTTCTTCCTGCATCCCCCCACCCACCCCCGTCATGGTGGTCGCTGCTTGCTATGTTGTGCTCACCTCAGTATCCTCTGCTCTTCTGATGCTCAGGCTTCGGGCGAGTGTCAGCCTCTCTTACTTACTTTTCTCTTGTTAGAAAGAGACCGAATGCGACGTGCAGCCACAGGTTGTGAGAGCCCCGGTAGTCTGCGGATTTATTTTGCTTTGGTTCCATGTCAGTATTTTTGTTGAATACATCTGAGGCCTTTCCTCATGGATTATTGGATTAAGCAGTAATAACATAGCAAATAATCTAGTTTTAAGTGGTGATATTACCAGGAATATGACCTATACTTATATACATATCTCAGTTCCACCAAATGACATAGCCGGACTGTTATATCATCAATATTAATATAATAAATAAATATTCGTTTATTTACCTAAATGTAAACCCTGTTCCTGGCAGAAATAATTTTAGGTGTTTTTTGTTTAATGTCCAGAATCTTAGAAAAAAAAGACACTCTGCTCTAGTGGCAGATTGGCTGGAATTGTTTATTATCCCTTGACCCGTAGGGCAAACCATGTAGCCCGCTTGAGTCACTGTCAGCCGTTGCATGACAAAGCCTCTGCCGTTTTAACTTTGCCCCTAGTAAAACAGAGCTAGGGCAATGTTCTTCAGTGGTGGCACACAGATGAGTCAGACAGTGCCAAGGTCGAGTTATAGTTTCAGCTGAACTCAGATTTATGCTTTAATATCAGTCGGGTGGACGTGTAATTGAGGGTTTTGGGTTTTTTTTATTATTTTGATTGTACACAATTATATATCGACTGGCTTCTCTGAGCTGCACTTTGGGACTGGGACCCAAAAGAGATGTCAAAATAGATATATTTTGACAAAAGCAGATCACTAACTTCTCTCTTCAAGTTGTATAGGTGCACACTTCAAAAGAAGACAAAATAATGCAATTATGATAAGAAGATACATGCATAAGGATTAAGCTTTCACAATCCCAACAAATATTATGAACCAGTGTGATAATGTTCAGCACTATCAAGAATTTCAAATATGTCTTATTTGGTATTCAGACTCTTTTATTCCCTACAGTGCAATGCATACTAGTTGTATACCTGCCTCTGCTTCATCCTTCTCCTTATCAGGTAGAATGTGGAAAGAAGCTGAGATTTCACCTACAGAAATGCAAAGGGGAAGATTGCATAGAGAATTTGTAGGTTGCATAAGAAATTGTTTCTCAGAAATGTGGTTGAGTTGCGAAGTCCAACATTTGACACTGCTCCAGCTGTTGCCATCTGAGACGTGTGGATTAGCTTTGACATTATGCTGGCCAGGCGAGTAGTATCCAGCCCTCTGGTTTTCAGGAATTTTCCAAATCGATAAACCAATGTTGTCTTCGTTTGGGCAAAGTGTTTGCATGGAGCCAAAAAGCATTGTACTCAGTACAGTTCTCAGTGCACTCAGGAAAGGATTTCTGTTGAGGAAGATGATGATCGATGTGAAGGCAAGGAGTAGACAGGGAGTTGCTGGGTCAAGGCAGTGAGACAAGGAGAGAGAGACAGACAGAGAGTGTTTCTGTCTAGACGGCCTCAGTTAATACACAAGATATGTGTTTGGATGAGTGTGTGTTTGTAAGCTGGTGTTGCTGCTTTGCTGTTGGTCTTAGTATCCCAATGCAATGAAAGGGCAACACTTCTAGATGGACAATGAATCACACAGGTACTGTGGTTGCAAGGTGATTAATGGCCTCTATCAAGAAATGCAAAAATGCTCTGTGTGTTTGTGTAAGTGTGCATTTGTATAGTTTTGTTACTGTAAATACACAGGACCATATTATCTGTTAGTTGCCTTCACTTTAGTATTATGTTGTAAGAAATGACTGACCAACAGGGAGTGTTGGTCATAAATCAATCCAAGGGTTAGAAATATAAACATGATTGTTGAAATCTAAAAAATGCATTTGGAAAAAAGTCCTATTGAGCCTTTTTGATGTAAGTTCTGGACTAAACTGAAGGATATTGTAGGCGATATTTATTTCAGCTATCCTTTAAAGGTCACATTCAGCTGTCGAGTCCTCAATGACCATTGTTATTCAGGTGCAATGCTTTAGTGATTGAATTTATGCTTGAACTTGCTCTGCTTTATTAAACCTTGTCAGACTGATTCATCTGTATTTCAGACATTTACTGTATGTGACATGCATCTAGAGTAAATATGAATTGATGATGTTAAAAAGAGTAAGGGGCAAAGTTGCAGTGTTCAGGAAACAACAAGCTCTGAAGCTTTAAGCTCTAGCCAACAAGGAAGCCATAGAATTACTGTCACATAACAGCTGAATATGTGGAATGTGAAAAAAAAAATCATTGGATTCACAATTTCAAATCATTTAAAGCTTTCTTCTTTTGTTCTTGTCCCTCCATTTTTTATTTTATTTGTTCATTTTATTCACAATTTTTATTATTATTATTTTTCTTTTACACAGGTTCAGAATGGGCACAAGGAAGTTCGCCATTATTCTCCTAGTTCTCTTTCTTTGCTTAGACGGAGGATTTGCCAAAGAAAAAGGAGCAAAGAAAGGAAAGAAGAAAGGGAAGCATGTTTACTGTCCATCGTAAGTACCGTGTGGAATAAACAACATCGTGCTGTGTCATATTGGCC
Source organism: Pelmatolapia mariae (assembly GCF_036321145.2). Lineage (NCBI taxonomy): Eukaryota > Metazoa > Chordata > Actinopteri > Cichliformes > Cichlidae > Pelmatolapia > Pelmatolapia mariae. The sequence continues at coordinate 16,393,314 of NC_086228.1, read as the reverse complement.
TCTGGCGTAGTGACTACACATGTTAGCTTGATGGCTCTATACACAGTAATGCATACTTTTTTCTTGTATACAAGTCGAATAAAGAAGTAAGTTTTGTTGTTGTGAAATTTGTTTGCAATCTCTGTTTTAAATCCATTTCTAAGTACATCACTTTAATCTCTTAGAAAACCTAAACATTTTCTATGAGTAGAATTTGGTTCTGCTTGATTGGTTTCAGTCAATCAGCATTAGCTCTTGCTAATGATGTTTCTTCAGCCTTACATGTCCATGAGAGCATCTTCGGATCTAACTGTTCTTGGTGGAAATTTGACTAGTCAGAGATTCTTATGGAAACACCCTGCTCTGTGCTGAGGCAGGCACAGTTTGTCAGGACAGTGCCCGCCTCTACTTTTTGGATCAGGAGCGTATGCAGAGACTTCCTTGGATACCATTTATATGATTTTTCTCCACTGAAAATGGTCAGGAAGGACTTAGTCAACATGTTCATCTGAGGCAGCGATGGCCAGTGACCATTACAAAATGTATGGTGCACTCATCTAGGAATGGAGAGCAGTTCCTTAGCAGATCCGGACACTTGTGGAGCCAATAGACAGATGGGGAACTACTGTCCTTTGTAGAGGAGGCTATATCTCATGTAAAACATTTTCTATATACATATATTATAGTGTTGGTCTATTAAATCTATTAAAAACACAAACTTGCATTTATTTATTTTAGTTCTGAAGCATATTTCTGACCATTTGGTAAATAAATTGGAGATAAATTATCTGAATACCGCATCTCAATTCATGTTTAAGCCATCTACCTTTATCTACTAAAAACGTTGTCAAACCTAAAATGAGTATGTGGGTTCAGATAGTAAAATGGTTGTTATCCTAACAGCAGAACAATTAGGAACGTAGGTTTGAAAAATCATATTATGAAGGTGCATTGAATAGCACCAGCACCTCAAAGCTAGACGGTTCTGGGTTTGAAACTGCTGGCTAGGACTTGGAGTTTTAATGTTCTCCTGTGCCTGTGCGGATTTTCACCAGGTGCTCCCACCTCAATGACTGTAATTAGGCTAGGCAGTTAAGAAAATGGATGAATGGCTATTACAGTGCCTTTTTTCTATTTGGGTGTAAAACATCTTAGGGGTGGACAACAATTACCCTTTGTAGGAAAAACCCTGACCAATGTTGTCAGTTCAGCATGGAGCTGAAGCATGGCGGACTTTGTCTATTTTACACCTGATGGATCTTACTTTCCAGTCTCTCCACCATACACATAAATAGATCTCAGGTTGTCATTGCCTCTTCAATGCATGCCAAAAGGTGATTCTCAGGTTATGGTTTAAACTATAGACGTAAATACTGTAGATCACAAAAGGAATGTAACGTAATTATGTCCTGCGCGCTGAGTTATGTGTAATGTAGAGCTGCGCTATCTTCTTCCTTAAATGGTAACAAATGTCTCTACAATGAAGTCTTGAAATGAGGGATAAACTGTTTGATGTAGAAAATTGGCAAGTGGAAGCTGTATGACATGCTTTGTGTTTAATGCTGCAGATGCCTTTGCGGATCAACTAAACCACTTGGTTCCAGTTTAGCTCTTGTGCTTGAGAGGAAGGTCTCTTAAAAAAAGAGGAGGAAAAAAAGCGGTTTAGTGGATGGGAATTGGGTTTTACTTTGATCAGGGGAACTGCTGAACATATACACACTGCACAGCATTCTTGTGTAGCACTTTAGCCCATCCTCAGTGCATGATAAGGTTTACATAATAATATGTATTGAGAAGGGGGGATTCTTTGGCAGAAGCATTCATTGCCACCCAGGAGGAGGATTTTTGTTTCCCCTTTCTCTCTTGCCAGATCCCCTCCTCGTCCTTTTCTGTCTGTCCCACTGTATTTTTCATTAGTCAAGCACATGAAAACAAATTATGTTTGACTGATTGTCGTCATGTTGTTGGTGATATTTTACCGAACACTGTTATGTTTTTTCAATTTTGTAGGAACATTTGAAGTAGACTTAAACAAAAAGAACTACATAGCACAAAAATAGATTATTTGTCTTGACAAGTCATTTATACTTGTCACCTGTGCGGCAGATTGATTCATTCAGGGGAAAATCATTTCAGTGGGTTACTTATTGGCTTTCTTACTGAACTAGTGCTGTTTTTATAAAGATAGTATAATATGTGCTTTGATCAAGTGTTTCACTCATTTATCTTAAAAAACCCTTGAATGATTTTAAAATGAATTATTTTTGCATCCTTTAGAATTTTTCAGATACCCAAATGTTTTATTTATGGATAATTAAATGTCAGTACAACTTAAACTGCCCTGTGTTTACTGCTCAATAACATATATTTGTATGAAAACATGTTGAGATGATGAACATTGCAAATATTTCAAAATTCAGCATGTTGAGAAGAGTCTTCCATTAGCCCAAGGGATCTTGTCAACTTCCTCAGTCATAATCTGGAAACATCCCATAATAGCAGCACATTTCATTTCTAAACATTGTCTCAGTCTAACAGTTCCTTGGTGGTCCAAATCTTAAAAGCCAATTTAATCCCAGACTGGTAGCTCTCCCAGGTTATAGTTTAATCAAAGAGTATACAGAGTAGAAGTGAGTGCACTGTGCACTTTGTCTGTTCATCTGCCAGGAATTTGACCTGCTAATGTAATCGTGCCTCAAGTTCTCTCTCTGTCTTTTTATTTGCAGACAGCTGTCATCTGAGGATCTGGCCCGGGTCCCTGCAAATTCAACCAGCAACATCTTGAACAGGTTACTGATCAGCTATGATCCCAGAATAAGGCCCAACTTCAAAGGCAGGTTTTCTGCTCTTTATCTGTTTCTGTCTCATTTTTAATTTACATTCTAGCTGCAGTGCTGTCATGCTAATTAAAGAAACACGTGCATGTGTACCTCCAGATTTCTTCTAAGAGTTTAATGCTGGAGGTAGGAATGTGGAGGCATTAATCAAAATGCATTCCCTTGCAAATGTAACTTGTGCTTAAACTGTTACAGAAGGCTTGTGTTCTTGGGTTGACTTCTTGCAGATACTGCTGCATGGACAGATTTTAATAGACACTCGTGCATAGGACAAGTCGATATTTCTAAAATCTGTCTAAGGTTAGGAATCAGATTAATCAAAATTGCTAAAGCTAGCTTACAGACAAATGCACAAGTAAAAATTTGATTTTGAAGTGGAAGCATGCCTCATCTGTTACCTTTATACAGTCATTTCTTTTTCATTTTTCATTTTTCAAAGCCCAAAAAACATCCATCGTCAGTGTTTATAGTGTACTGTACACATCACACTGCTGGGAGTACTATGTTTGTCTCACAGAAACAGCCATGAAAATAACAAAGAGGTGGCTGGTGGCCTCTTTGTCTGACTGATCGGCTCCCCAGTCTTCAGGTGGATCTGTAGTTTCCTTGCTCTGGCACTTGGCACAAGGAGCTGTATCTGGGACTTAATGTTTGATGTGTAGTGAGCCGACTTAGCATTCTCCCTCACTCCCTCCGACTGGTCCAGCAGCCAAACATCTGCTCTCGATTTCAGGGTGGCCTGAAATCCTCATCCATTAGCATCCATATCATAATCTCCCAAATTAAGAACTAAACTATGCCTTATGCATTACTTCGCTCAAAGCTGTAACATGGCAAGCTGCTTTTATGGGCCCTATAGAATAATAGAATATAGTAATAGCAGCATTACCTTTGAATATTAATTCAAGTTAATGTTTGATTTGTTACATTAATGCAAAGAAGATGTGAGCTCTATAACACACCATAACTTGTGCATTAATTTTGTGACCTGCATGGTAGAATTTATCCAGTGAAACTTGTGAGCCTCAAGTAAACAGCTCAAAGGAAATAATTTATTCAAAGCAGGGTGAGCAGTCTGTATTCATCAACAGTTTTATTAGTTTATGCAAAAGGCTGAGTGGGGAGGGGTGCCAATATACAGTAAATGTTTACAGCGTGAGCTTGGCAAGAAGATGGGATGATTTTGAGAAGGGATTTTTATTATTTTGCAATGCTGGGCCTTTCACAAAACCTGACCATCAATATAATCAATTAAATCACTAGGTACAATATGTATGGTTTAGGAATGCATTTACAGGGATTTACAGAACAAATGTATTGTAAACTGCAGGCGCAGTACTTGATAACTGCTTTGCTTTGAGACATGGGCGAAGCAGTTATTAGACACAGGGAATACAGTTTTCAAAATTACAATTTTCTTTCTCTTTCTAAATCCAGGAATTCCTGTGGAGGATAGAGTGAACATTTTCATCAACAGCTTTGGCTCAATCCAAGAAACAACCATGGTAAGGACTTGCTGCTGCAGCTTGACAGTATTGGTAATCAATACTTCTGCCAATCAGAAGCAGTGAATGAGGGCTGAAAACTGCTTTGGCCAACAAGTTTTAGGGAGAATTCATGAGCATGTTTTCTAGATGGTATTAGATCATTTAGCAGTGAATCATTATGAAGACTGGGGTTTGCATGCCTCATTTATCTGATGGCTTAATTGCTGATCAAGAAATGCAGTTTGAATACTAATTACTAGATTAAACTCAAGGACGAAGCTGGGTTGACTCTTGATCACTTAGAAAGCAATAAATGGAAATTTCCAGTTTCTAATAAGTCTGGCTCACCTGGTGTGATATATCCAATCATTCAACATTGTAATGTCACAAATTACCAAAATCAACAGTTTTATTTTATTCTTGCATGTGTGTTTTACAGAAAGTAATCCAGGATGTTTTTATTACAAAAAACGACCCTTCTTCCCACTTAGCGTTAGTATGACTTGTCACATTGTTGCTCATAAATCATATTTAATATGTATATGACCTTCTTTCAGAAGTTTAGCAGACTAATCTCTATACAGTATTTATGTGTGTGGCAGCCAACATGCATTTCAGTGTCCTTCTCCATGTCCTGTTATTTAATGTTGTATAACTGATCCTATTTTAGTTACAGAACCTAAAGTTAGGTCCACCATTTTTTTGACAAAGAGACATTATTTGATTATCGATTTTTCTGAACTTTGCCTCAGTACACAAACACTGTGAATTTAAAATCAAACATGTGATTTATGTGCAGATTTTGAGCTTTAATTCAAGGGCTTTTACAGACTTTTTGCATTAACTGTTGAGGGATTACAGCTATTTCTATACCTAACCACCCATTTTCAGAGGCTCAAAATTAATTGGACACACTTACATAATTTTAAATATAAGATTAGTTTTGATTATTTTGATGAAAACCCTTTACAGTCAATGACTCCCTTGAAGTCTAGAGTCCATTGACATCACTAAATGTTACATTTAGTTTTGTATTAAATATCAGAAAAGCAATCTCTATTGGGTTGAGATGGTGGAATTGACTTACCCATCCAAGATTCTTTCACTGCTTGGCCTTAAAAAATTCTTGCATTTCTTTTGTGGTGTGCTTCGGCTCATGATTAGCTTGCACTGTGAGAGGTTGCCCTATGTTTCACAGCATTTGAATAAATCTATGCAAAGAGTATAGAGCTGTACACTTCAAAATTCATCCTGCTACCTCACTCAGCAGTCATATCATCAGTAAACCCTATTGGCCTGGTTCCACTGGCAGCCATACATGCCAATGCTATAAAATTGCCTTCCCCATGTTTGATAGGTAATATAGTATGCTTTGGCTCGTAAGCTGTTGCTTCTCTATATTTTTCTCTTCCCATCATTCTGGTAAAACGTAATCATGGTTTCATCTGTCCAAAGGTTTTGTCAAAACTGTGCAGGTGCTTTTATTTCTGGCAAAGTCTAATCTGACCTTCTTATTCAGGAGTTTAAGTTGTGAGTTATCTTTTAGACGTCTCTCATTTGGTTGCTCCAGTTTTCACAAAATATCAAGGAAACTGACCTTACATGGCCATTAAACTGCTTGTTACTCAATTTTCCAATTAGTTTTTGAGAACTATGTAAAAAATGGCTTTAGTTCCTAAACATTTTTTTCTAAAAACCCCTTCAATTAAAGTTTAAAGTCTGCACAGCAACTACATTTTTATTGTTAAATTTAAAATACACTGTGGTGATGTACAGAGACAAAATTACACAAATGTCTTCGTCTTTGTCCAACAAATTATGGACCTTGCTGTATTGCCATTGAAACAACCAAATGTCCAAGAATGATCAGTGTTCAGCAGGGTTAAGTGTTCCATCATGCTCACTTTTATGAGTCATGGCACTCTGAACAAAGTCTTGGATAATATATCCTGGAGCTGGCACTGCTTGAAAATCTACCACACGGGGAAAAACTTGGCAGCAGATAGGTAGTGTGTATTTGCTTATAAAATACTCCAGTCAAGAGTTTCACTCTATTATAGACCACTTAGGATGATAAGTGGAAAATCCTTACAAATCACAGGACTCAAAGATGGTGGAAGAAAATGAACACATCAGGAGGAAACAAAGAAGAAGGGTAATGAGGAAGAAAGAGCTGAGGAAAACAAAGACCTTGAGGAAAACGTTTTGACCAGTAAAGGAAAGTGTGAAAAACAAACACCATGTTAGAGAGAGAGAGAAAGACAAAGGTAAAGTGAAATGGATGGGAGAAGGAAGATTAAATCAGACAGTAGGAGGCCAAAGATCATTAAGACGGATAATGGAAGACAGGGATGAGGAAATTGAGTAGTGAAAAAGAATAAGATAGAGGAAGCGGGAATAAAATTAAAAAGTGTGATGGTTCAAAGTGTGATGAAAGCAAAGGAATAATAAAGACCGCAAATGGCGGGAATAATCGGGAAAGAGACCATAACAGCGAAGACAAAAAGGGAGGATCAAGAAAGCAAGAACAAGAGCCAAGAAAGACAAAGTGGAAGAGAAAAATGCACAACTCTCAAATGGCAGCTTGTTCCTTTCTTCCTTTTCCCCCCTGGACACCCAGCCTAGGCATAAACTGAATGAAAGTGAGGAAGGTTTGAAACAAATCTAGCAGGAGGAGGAAGAGACAGCTGGTCACCTCTACCCTCAATTTTTCACTCTGTGGGGTATCTGATCTCAGGAAACCTTCTTTCATTATTCACACCTCCCTCCACCAAACACTCACTATATTTAACATACCTATTTTCACATTATGATTATAATCTTTAGAAAACAATGACTAATTTTCTTTGGAGATGGAATAAATTGTCACTATATATGTTTTTTTTTTTACTGCTTCTCAGCTTTAGTTTCCCTCAGTGATTATAGCAAGTTCTTGTGTTAAATCTCTCTGGAATCGAATGTTGTACTGGCAGCTTGATTGTGAGCCAGAAGCAAGATATATTTCCTTGTCTCGTTTTTAGAGAAGGAAAAGGTGTGGGAATTGGCCTGTGTCTCCCTCAGACAGAGAAGAGCCACCAGAAGCTATTCATGTTGTAGCTCAAGGACTAGTTCGACACAGGTGTCTAAAATGTGGTTGTATAGAAATGACATCTTATAAAATAAGACATCAACAGCTTGATTGCAAGATCCCCCCTTTCAAAAGAAAATAATGCATCATATGGGCCATTCCTTAACTGTTTATGCCAAATTCTGACCCTGCCTCCGACCCTGCCATGTATTTGCATATTTTGGTTATTAAATAGTGGTTGAGTTACTTTTGCCTCCCTATCAGGTTAAAACAGTCTTTTCATTCTCCTCTCACCTCTGGCATCAACATTGGATTTTTACCCAGAGAACTGCAGCTCATTGGAGATTTTCTATGTTTTGGACCATTCTCTGTAAACCCCAGAGATTGTTGTGTAAGAGAATCCAAATCCAGCAGTTTTTCAAATACTCAGAGCAGCACAACAACCTAGAAAGGCTCAGAGTCACTTAAATCTCCTTTCTTTGCCATTCTGATCCTTGGTTTGAGTTTCAGCAGTTTTTTTCTTTGACTACATGAGGTCTACATGCCTAAATGCACTGACTTGCTGCCATTAGATCTGCTTATAAAATATTTACACTGGCAATTTAACACATGTACCTAACGATTTGGCAAGTGAGTGTATAAATGCTGATGGACAGTGAAAAATTCCTCAGTAAAGTTAAAATTTGTTTTGGGGTACATAAAAGACACAAATAATCCTTAAAATCTACAATTTAACTGTTTTTGCTTAGCGTTAATTGACATCTCTGCACTGGCTGAAATAATAATAACAATATCTATGTTCACCAGCTAGCTAGGTGCCAAACCATGTGAGAAGTGAGTGACACACAACGTGTCACAATCATATCAGAATTTCTATTGGCCCAAACTTGGCAGATTTGTGTAGTCTATAAACACGTATATTCTATTTATGTCATTTGAACTGCTGTATTTTGACATTGCCGGTAGCTTAGCTGTAGCATTTTTACCTGAGGGCTTCAGCTTCCAGGTAACAAGGAAATGACGTCATTCACGTAGATTACTCAAAATTTCGAGTTACTTTTCTCAAAATTTCGAGTTATTAACTCAAAATTTTGAGAAAATAACTCAAACAACTCAAATAACTCAAATAACTCGAAATTTCGAGTTATGGATCCTTTTTTTTTTCTTTAGTGGCGGAAATGGGCTTCCATAATTTTGACATTGCATCATTTATGTATTTTTTTTTTTTTCTTTTTTGTCTGTCCCATTTGGTTCTTTAGCCGTCAGAATTGTTGTCTGAAGACCAACAAGGATACCAAATGGATTTATTTTGCCAAATGGATCATCATGGCATTGCCGCATTGGTCCATTTGATCAACTTTTGTTGTTATTATTTATTTTATTTTCAGTAGTTACAGATGAGACAGACATGATTGGGGGATAGGAAAGGGAGAAAGAAAGAGAGGAAGGAAAAGAAAAACAGAAGGGAAGAGGGACAGTGAGAAAGGGCACTTACAAAGACAAAGAGAAAAAAAAAATCTCCTGGATCACCTGTTGAGAGAAAAAGAAGAGAAAACAAGCAAAAAAAAAACAAAGCAACATACTAAACACAACACCATCATGTTAATCTAGCTAAGTGTAAACAGCAATAAATACTAAATATTGAATGTTGTTGTGCAGCACAGACAGCGCACAATGTGCTTTGAAGTAGCAGCTAAGAAAGGTGTAGTTTATGTCTACGAACAGTGAACATCATTTATGTATTGCAAGTAGGGCTGGGTATCGTCACTGATTTCTAGAATCGATTCGATTCCGATTCACAAGGTCCCGAATTGATTCGATCCACGATTCGATTCAATTCAATTCGATTCGATTCAATTCGAATCTGGGAAATTTTGACAGTCAGAAATCTTATAATTCAGATCAGTACATTTACATATTTTTGTATCTATAAAAAGGAAGCTGACACACGCAAGACTTTATCAAAGGTGTGAGCGTCACAGCAGATGCCTTTGTGTCAAAGTAGCTGAAGATAAAACACAGAAAAACATGAAGGTGGTTTTCCTGGCCTGGGATTTTATAAAAATATTCTGCAGTACATCAAAAACGAAAGAAAACCATTAATCAACATATGAACGTTACCTCTGACGTTACAGCGGTTTTATTAGACACACGGCTAAGTGTTTTGCATTTTGCATAATTTTAAAAAGTTTAAATTTGTTCAGTATTGAACGGCAGAAATTAGGTTTTCTTTTCGGAAGTATGTAAAACGAAAAAACAGCGGCCGACAGCGCTGTAAACAACAGTAGACTTGTGCGTAACAAGCAAGCGAATAATGCAGAAAACAGATTTTTAGACGGGAAACTGTTCTTGAAGTACAGAGAGAGAGAGAGAGCTGTGCATGAAGTGTGATTTTATCGTGGTGGAAGCAAAACAGTAAAAGTCAGAAGGAATTCATGATGATGTTTATGTGAAGCGTAGTTTGGATCTTCTTTTGCTGCTGGTTCGATCAATATTGTTTGGAGAGAGATAAAACTAACAGCTTTAGAATCAGCGCAAAAAGGGCGTAAACACAAAGCGCGGACCCGCCGACAGATCAGAATCAGCGAGCTGTCGGCTTTCAGCCCCGACCGTGTCCGTGCTGTCCGGTGGGAATGGCGACATCTCACTGATTCTGATCCGCGGGTCCGCTTTGTGTTTACATCTTTGTGCAGAATCCGTGTACCTGCTCTCATTTACTGTCTTAGCTGTTTGGTGGTTGTTGAAATTTTGTGAGATTTCACCTGAGATTCTGGCATTTCGGGCAAAATAAATTTATATTAAAAAATCGATTCAGGATTTTAATGAATCGATTTCACGTTATCCAAGCCAGAATCGATTTTAATCGATAAATCGATTATAAAAACCCACCCCTAATTGCAAGTGTAATGGCCATGGGCAGTTTTTTCCCTTGTAATAAATACTAACATCTTTTAAATTAGGGTAGCAGTAGATGCACATATGCTAAAATTGAGTTATTAAAAATTTCAAGTTCTAATGGTTTCTCATTGACTTTACTTTAGATTTAAACAAGCTGCCATGTCAAATAACAAAAATGTAAATAATAATTTAGTTTAAGGTAATAAAAACAAAAGAATAGAAGGGGAGAGTATATGTTTAAGGCATATTTCCTACACAAGACTGAACACACGCAAAGCTGATATTTCAGCCATTGTATTTGACATACCATCTATCTTCAACCTCAGCTTAATAGCTCACCTGCTCCCAGAACAGCTTGAGGCCCACCATCAGTGTGTGCACAGAGATGTGTCCCAAAGCTCACAGTGATACTTTCCCACCATCAAGAATGTGGACATTTTACTAATATGTGCACTAATGAGGTACTTGCTGTTGCTGTGTTGATAACATTTGACCCTTGGACTGTGCAGTTTCTTGTGTGTTGACCGCTTTAAAGGCATTATGTTGCAGATGTAAACTGTCACTCTGCACTTTAAGTAATCTATATGTTATTATTCATTATTCAAACATATTTAGGAGGCTTAAAATGTTTTTGTTACCCTTTAAAGCATCTCATTCATTCCCACAGAAAATGCACTTTTTGTGCCATCCCCCTTAAAGCTTCAGAAAATGTTAGCAGAAAGATTAGCATATGCTTTATTTTATTCCATTTAGAGAGTTTTCCTTTCGGGCATCATTTACTGTGAAAGCACCCAAACTGTGTCCAGTTGAGTTTACATGGAAGTAACATTAACTGTGTTTGTACTCGCCTGGTGTTACACTTAACAGGATTACAGAGTCAACATCTTCTTGCGGCAGCGCTGGAATGACCCCAGGCTGAAACTGCCAGACGACTTCAAGTCCGATTCTCTCACTGTTGATCCCAAGATGTTCAAATGTCTCTGGAAACCCGACCTGTTCTTCGCTAATGAGAAGAGCGCCAACTTTCATGATGTTACCCAAGAAAATATTCTCCTCTTCATCTTCCGTAATGGAGATGTTCTAATCAGTATGAGGTAATTTATTTACTTTTTATTTAACTTGTTTTTAATCAGTGTACTTGAAATGTCGTTCAGTCTTATGTGATTCATTGAAAATAGTCACTTCATCAGATATGCAATAATCCAGGAAAATGCAGCATTACTGTGAATTTTGCTATGACTTAGTATCCAGTTTAATTTAAAAGTCCTTTTGACAGTACCACTCAATTTTAGTTTTGGCCATAAATCATGAATCTTCAAGTTTTAAAACTAATGAAAAAAAATATATATCATAAGTAGTTTCCAGAACTTTAAGTTAAGTAGAAAGGTTTCTGTCTGCAAACAGATCTCATACAGTCTAGGAATGATCTTCACTAATATTTTATCAATACCAGCATTGATTTATGATACCAAAACATATAGCTTATGATATTGATATAGCATTCTATATTTTTTACTAAATGGCTTAAACAGGGTGTATTGATGCTTTTGCCACATTAGCTGATCTTTATTTCAAGTAATTATGAGGTTGTTTTATGACTTAGATCTGGGGTCAAGCCCTGTGATCCCTACAGTTTAAAACAATTGGAGATAAAGTATCAGAATTTCAGGAGTGGGACCGCGCCTCCAAACACGCTCCTCCTGGTTCTTATCTATATAGTTTCCCCCAGTTCTACAACCTGTTAATACTTGTTTACGTTCCTCACCCTCCCTCCTCTTTTCAATTCTTTAACTTCTTCACTTCTAATTAGTACATGGGGATCTGCTCGGTCCAGGAGCCACCACCAGTGCCCTTCGTGGCCTTCCCCAAACCCCAGCTCAATTCACGTCCACGGCATTCACCTTTATCTACTAATACGCTTTCAAACCTAAAATGAGGACGTGGGCCCAGCTAGTGAAAGTAATATAAAATGTGTTCTTTCTGTTTTAGTATACATCTAACTACCTAGCAGTTAGGTTTTTTGCATTTCTAAATATTCGGTGACAAGCATACAACAACTCAAATAATTTAACTCCAATTAAGGAATGAAGGAACGGCAAATTTAATTTCCTGTCTAGTTTTCTCTTATCTAGTTATTGAGACTGGAGCTCATTTGGTTGTTTGAGTGTTATCCATTTATACTGCACTTAAGCGGTGGCTGGTGCCTAAGTACTAATTAGAAACATCTACAAAGCACTAAAAGTCAGTGCTGTGTCCTGCATTGATAACTAGAGACTAATTTTTAAAAAAGGATAGCGTAGCGTTACCCTGCCTATCTTGAAGTCAAGTCAGTCACAACTCAATTGTTGGAGCTGGGAGGCCATACTGAAGACATAGCCTTTTCAGCAGCCTTTTAGCTAAAGGAGTCCAATATGCTAGATATTAGACTTATTAACTCTTGTATTTGAAAGGGATCATTAGGGTGTTACCTCACATCTAGCTTTCTATAAACAGTATACATTAAGCTGTATTTCAGGCTATTAGAGTTTATTATTGGCCATAGAACAAAGAATATAAACACTTACATGACTTCAAAAGTAATCACTTCATAATGGCAGCTTCATAGTGGAATATTTAGAAATTTGTAAACCATGTTAGGCCTCAGTCCCAAGAGCCTAGAGACTGGCTGGCGATTCCCTGACAACCTCCGCTTGCTATGAAAGGAATGTGTGTTCTTTAACTGGTTTGCAAGTGGTTCTTAGGTGTTGCTGGATTTTGCTACGAGAAATCAGTTGCAATGAAGATACCCCTTTGTGGCTGCTTTGGTCACCAGCAGATCATCAGGGTCACTTGTGTTTTCCATGGAAGAAACCGACTTATCTGCAAATTCACCACCCTGTAGTAAAACTTGCAAAATTGTGGCACAAACTGGAATCGGAGAACATTGGCCTTCAAAATAAAAGTTGTGCTTTACCACTGAAACCAACACATTTCAAAAGATGCATCTGACTTCATGAATAGTCTCTTCACAGTTTCACTACACTTCCATCCACACTACAGGGAACCATGGCAATCATGGCTTATCACTACTTATCAATACTTCAACCAGTTATCAATACACACTTCTAATTTATTACCTGGTTGTGTGTGCCTTGAGGGCTGTATCCCTGGATACAGAAACAATTGACCATTAAGATTGTCATATTATGTGAAAACACTAACTGTTCTTTTTAGGCTTTACTATGGCTTTTATGTCAAATAAAAAGGAGACACCTCTTGCTACTATTTAGAGCAAAACATCCTCTCCTGAACAAAAAGCTGGCTAATTTGGCATAATTTCAGACTGAATTAATGTAGCATCAACCTTAATAGTAACCAAATGACTGCTTAGTGTTCTCAATATTAGACTACATAAAAGTGCAAAATTATAATATGTAGCTTTGGGCACATCTGTAAATAAGACTGAGCACATTAAATAATTTTTGACCCAGCTGCATAGAACTATTACCTGTAGTGCTGCCAATGTATTTAATCATGGATCATTTGTGTCTATGACCTGAAATACTGCAAATTCACTCTGATGTATTTTAGTCTATACTGGAAATATTTGTCAGTGTTTTCTGTCCTTCTTTACTTTATTTTAATCTCTTTTTTTTCACTAATTAAAACTGGAAAACTGGAAACTCAAAAGATAAAGCTGTTTACATGCACAAGATTTGGTGGAAAACAGATTTGTACCTCGCCTTTTACCCTACAACAAGTAGAATAGGTTCCAGGTCCCCATGTAACACAAAACTGGATAATAACCAATAGAAATGTGAATGTATAGACTTAATCTCCAAAGAGAATTGTCTGTATGTTTGCATGTACCATTTTATTCCATGTTAATGTATCACTCAGAAAAAAACCCTTTCGGGTTAAACCTTTGACTCCAGTGTAATCTAGAGTTTCATCTTGTGAAGTGTATACAATAATATATGCAATGAACACAATAAAGCAGCCATAAATAAAAAATAAAATAAAAATCTTCTTCCTCCGACAGGTTGTCCATCACCCTTTCTTGTCCGCTGGATCTAACCTTATTCCCTATGGACACACAGAAGTGTAAAATGCAACTTGAAAGCTGTAAGTTTTTCTAAATTAACAACACTTTCAAGTATCTCATCAGTATACACATGTGCTTGCTGATATTTTAGACATTCAGTATTTATGAGTTGGGAATATATTTGTTGTTTTTGTAAAGTAGTTGGTTTTGGGGTAAATGAGAGCATTTTGCTTGTGTTTAGCAGCCAATTCCAGTGGTGAACACTTAGTGCAGTAGAATAAATCATCATATTTTAGGGTTGTTGTGAGAGTCTCATAGCTAATTGAGCTTGACTTGTCTTTACTGCATCTTGTTTACAAAGCGGTTAGACTTAAATAAGCAACATAACTTGAAGCCATTACCCTGTAAAGCCAAACCTGACTGCTGAGATGTATCATATTCTGGATGGCTTCATGCATTTGAACTGTTATGTTCATTGGAAGGGTGGTAACAGTGGGCTTAAACTATATATATCTGTTGTGTTTGACTGTTTTTCTATCTCTGTATCTGTGCCCTCCTGATTTCCAGTTGGTTATACAACAGATGACCTGCAATTTATGTGGCAGACAGGAGACCCTGTGCAAATGGATGCTATTGCTCTGCCACAGTTTGATATCCGACAAGAAGATATTACTTATGGAAACTGCACCAAATACTATGCAGGCACAGGTACTTTCATCTTTATGAAACAATATAAAGTGATAAGGAAGTTAAAAAGTTTTGACCATCCAAAGAAAGTAGTTACGCTCAGCTGACAGTAAAAATGTACAGTAGAAGTCTGAATGGGTATATTGAACTACTAAATTACTTTTTTTTCCCTGCGCTGGCATCTGCGCTAAAATTCCGACTGTCTTTCTATGAACATTGTTTTAAGCAATATTAATTTTTTTTAAAGAAAATTATCCTCAACCTAAAAGTATAGTCATGTGGATATGTCTGCCATTAACTGTAGACTATCTCCCTCTTGGGTAGCCACCAGAAATCACAGTCACTGAGCAGACAGATGTATCAGATAACTTAGGACAGATTCAGAAATATTACAAATTTACTTAGTCATGACTGAAAGGTTACTCTGACTCGCCTCAAAGTAAACAAAATAATAATATTAGCACATGCTGTAACTTGAAACATGGAGTGACTTTGAGTTGTCACAGTGCAAACTCCTCTCATTCATATTATTTCTATTTCATGATGTGTTATCAGTAGTCAAACCTAATGTTGACAAGTTTAAAGTAGTTTAGAGTTTAAAAAGAAAAACCACAGGGAAGGTTTTGCTCATGGTTAAATAAAATGTAAAGATAGAAAAAACAAACAAAAAAAACATTGAAATGTATTTAATTTTTTATGTGAATGTGATCCCTGAGCCCAACACACCAACACAAGTCGCTGTTCTAACTAGGACACAGATGACTCTTCTCTTAGTATGCTGTCTGGCTAGCTTAGCATTAGCATGCTGTCTGTGCAGACTCTTGCAAAGAGCTAAAGTTGTGTGACCAGCATAATGCAGCTTTTTCTGTCCTGGATCTATTTTTCACTTTACCATGAAGATCTCATCCGTTTGTGCAATAAGAATAAAAGTAATCGCTGAAGAATGTTTACAGGATTTTGAGAAATCTCTGCTATGAAGATTTAAGGCAGTTGTAAAGGCCAAAGTGGGGTGAATGTAGTACTAGCAAGGTATAGCTAATAGGTTGTGCACTTAGTAAAAATAACAGTGGTAACATTCAGTTTTCCAAGAATATCTTTTAATTATTTGGCTTCATTATGTCCATTACAGCCTATTATTTTAAACAATCACACGAAGGTGGTTTCTTAAGGAAGTTAACCAAGATTTTTCTAAGTGTGTTTTACCAAAAATTCTGATGTTATCATCAAATGGCCAAATGTACAACAAAGACTAGACAGGATAAGATCTGTTTGTTCCCATTTGTCATGAGAAGAATTAAAAAAAAAAAAAAAAAGCAAAAGGTTGAGAAAGAAAGAAAGAAAAAAAAAGTTAACTTGCTCCGAAACAGAAATAAAATAAAGAAAAAATAATTCAAACAAGTAGGCTTATTTGCAAATGTTATGTATGTGTAAATCTATTGTAGAATTATGTTACTATATAAATATGAAATAATAAAATTGTTTATTATTTCTAAAAATCTGATTTATTCCCAGGTGGTGATTTTATGTTTTTATCTGCTGTCTTGAACTGTGTTTGAAGCTAGCAAATTAGGTGTGCAGCATCAGTTATCACGACAGTGTACCCTGCCAGAAGTGAACCACCTACTGGGTTATCCTTCTTGGTCCTAAATATTGAATTGCATTACAGGCCTCAGTACCCTTATATACAATTATGTGGTCCTTACTGAATATTGTTGATAAGAGGTTTCTTCTTTTTTAAATGTGTCTAAATACCAGTGAAGGGTAGCAGACAGCTTGTAAAAGTTGCCATTTTCCAGGCTGCTAGCCGAACTAAGAATAATAACTAATCCTGTAATAAAAGAAGTAAAACTGCAAAAAAGAAAAAAGTTATGGTACTGTGGTATACACTTATGCAGACTTATGTGAGTACAAAATGAATTCACAATGAAATGGAAAAATCTCTATCAGCCAACAGAGCTGGTATGACCTCAATGCTCTCACACTTGGGGAGGCACACTGCTGGCGATGAGTCAGGCTTTTAACTGGTTGCCATGGCTACCTGGCCAGACACAAAGATCACCTCTGTCTACGACTGGTTCAAGCCTGCTTGGCGACACAGGCGGCCCTTATATGCTGTATAAAAGCTCCAGAGATCCCTGAACTAGTTAAATATTACTTCAGCCCACCCACTCTACCATCCCATTAGACCCACTAACTAGGCTCTATATTCAGAAACAAAAGGCTCCTGGAAAAGGTCTGAATCTTATGGATTCTTATTCCTCTGGCTTACTAATGATGGCTTTACTTCCAACAGGAATGAGTGATTGAAAAATAGATAAGTTATTAGTAGGAATGTATATAGTACTTTCAAGCAAAATCACTTAAAAAAAGAGAAAATGGAAGTGCCAATTCTAACAGTAATAACTCATAGGATTTGGGGCAGGTTCAGACATCCTACACATTTGGCACATTCACAGTAGGAAGCAGTATTTCCTGATGTGCGGCCTTGAGTGCTCAAATAGGTCTCAGCTTTAACAAAGTTATGTGAAATTATATTAAAGTGCTTAGGCCTATTGGCTGTTGTCTTCTCTTTTTGCTTTCTCCATGACAAATGATGCACACTACTGCAGTTTGCTTTTGTCTTTGGCCAAAGGACGAAGTAGAGTGCATAAAGAGCTTACCTTACCTCCTAATGCCTAATGAGGCTTTTATAGACCGTTCAGTGAAGTGCCAGTTCTCTCACCTGCTCTGTTTCAGTTAAGGGACTGGATGCTCTGAAGACCACATTTCTACCAATACGTAACATTTTATTTTTTCTTATTGATCTTAAAACTACTGCTGGCTGTTGTCTCTAATTAATTATGCTTTATGGGAAAAGGTGGAGCATGGGCTTCATATAGTGCCATTTCTCTGAATTGGGACACATAAATCATGTGCATGACGGGCACTGCCAGTGCCATCAAGCACATGCCTACTTAACTACCTTAGCTATGTTTTGATGAAATCATGTTTTGATATGTGACCATTGTTTCCTTTGTCATGCAGGGTACTACACTTGTGTAGAGGTTATCTTCACCCTAAGGCGACAGGTTGGCTTCTACATGATGGGTGTTTATGCCCCTACGCTGCTCATCGTAGTCCTTTCATGGCTTTCCTTCTGGATAAACCCTGATGCAAGTGCTGCCAGGGTTCCTTTGGGTATGGATTACTTGATAAGTTTCACCGATCTTTATCAATACACATTATCTGTGAACTATTTCTTGTGCTTCCATCCAGGGATAAGTGCATAATTAGATCAAAAAGAGTGATGGGTGAGAGTGGATTTTTTTATTGGAGGAATTAGACATTTAAACTACTGTCTAAAAGGATTTCTATCGGGCAAAAGGCTATAGTAAATAAACAGAAACCACTCTAAAGTATTTGGATGTTTGTATGGATCACTGACCTTATCCATCACTTTGACACCATGAAGGACTTATCTGTCGAGGTTGGTGTCATAGCCATCGTTTTTCTGTACGTGACAAATCACTGAATATCGCTGTAATTGACAGATGGGACCCATGAAGCAAGAACCCTTGTCCAGTGTAAACTAAATAAACATGAATCAGAGCTGAGAGCTTAAACCCATGTTTAAGACCAATAACTGCCCCCTTTGCTGGTTAGCCAGTTGGTTTATGCCTAATTGTCATAACTTTGGTTTCTCTTTGCTGTTATGTTTAAAATCTAAAACACTCATCCACTCAAGCTATTTTTCCCATTTAGACAAGAAGCTGATTCCTATAAACATCCACTGATAAAATGTCTTTTGGTAAATTTTAGCTTATTATCGCTGGAGGCAAGGCCAGGCTCTTGTCTTTCACTTAAATTCTTATGTTATTCCGTGCAGTCAATAAAGTGTTACGGAGACAGTGGGAATGCAGAAGCTACTTGAGCTGGCCAACAAGGCACACCTGATCCCTATTAACCAAAGTAATGAAGGAGTGTGCTGAAGCACACAGGTGCTGTTTTTTTCCAAATTAAAGAAGCACACGTTGTATCAAGCCTGAGGGAGGTTCAGGTAGATTACTAGAGTGTTAGAACGAGCCCCAAGGGAGGTGACAAGGATTGTCTGGTACTGGTAGTACTTAGATTATAGTGTGACTTTGTATATGTACTGCATAAATCACAGGACCCAGATGAACAATATCTAGTGGCCCCCTTTTAATAACACTGATTGTTGACACAATTTGTCTTTCGCTTAGGCCTGTATGTTGGAAAAAGGAACGAGGTTAACCCTGGAGAACCCATGGGGTCAGAGCCGACCCCATTGGTTTTCTAGGGAAACCATGGGGTCAAATTTGACCCCATGGGTTCTCCAGGGCTAATATATTCTAAGCACAGGCTGGCACCACTGGCTGATATGAAGTTGTCAGTTCTTTTAAACAGTCGTTTTCATAAGTTTCCTCAGCTAAAACACACTCTTCTCATAGCATCTTTTTAATTTCTTTGTCTTGCCCCGTGGATGCCCTTCTGTCTTCTGTCTCTGCTTAATGGATGTCCTCAAAACATGTGACACCTGGAACTGATTAACTAACCTGGTCAAATTGTAGCTTAATTTAACTTCTGATGTGGTATGGTACAATACATAACAGTGATAAACTTACCACTCAAATGCTCCAAATCACAGGCTCCACTGTGATGTTTCACATTCAGTTTAATGAAATAGCTGAATAAGTAATTCAGCTATTTCAGAGAAGGCCATCTCTGGATGATGTTACAACTTGAAATTCAAGTCCTGAATGTAAAAATACTCAGATAAAGACACTACTACTGTCTAATGAATGAATGTAGTGAACTAACAATTTTAACACTATTTGTACAGCAGACATATTTCAAGTATGTCTTACATGTACAAAATATAAACGTTTTGGCACACCCTTATGTGTTCAGATTAATTAGAAAAATGGCTCAAGCAAGGTTATATATCACAGTATAGATGTTATATTTGCCTATGTCTTATAGATATTTATGCATTATCTTTCCTTCATATGCTGTAAATGCTTATACTACACTTTACAAACACTACACTTTTCAGAATTGACAGAGTATTTGTAGATCTTGTGCTGGCTTGAGAAAAAAATCTTTCCATTTTGCTTGTCCCCCTCCTTCATAATTCAACCTGTGTGTAATATGTCAGTGTCACCCACATCCAGTGTCACACTGGCACTTCAGTGTGTGTGTGTTCAGGGCTGCACAGATAAGATAATCCATTGTTATCCCACTTCAGTCTTCCACTGCTTCCTTTTTTCCATCCTCCCCCCAGTTGTTTATCACCACTTTCATTCCATCATCACTCCAACTCCTCCTGGAAGCCTCCCCTGACTTCTCTCTAAATGGGATCAGTCCAGGTCAGTTAGCACCCAGGTGTGGGAATACTCTCATTTATAGCTCTGTGCTGTGTGTGTGTATGTCTGTGGGTGTATGTGTGTGTGTACATGTGGATATACTGTATGTGTCCATGTGCTCATTGAACTGAGGTGTGTGTTTTTATGTTTAAACAGCATGTATTCTTGCCACATAGGGAGTGTGAACAGATGTAACAATATAACTTGGTTTGCCATGACACAACAGAAATTTTCTGTACAGTATGTTGTTCCTGTTTTTCATTCTCACATAAAGCCCAAGTTTGTTTGTTTTTTTCACTGATGAACAAGACACCAATATTGCCACTTTCATATTCCTCTCTGTTCATTGTTAATAGGTAGGTTTCCACGATTCTGTATTTAAAGTTTATTCCAGTGAGAAAGAAGCAATTTGTTTAGAAATCCTGAACCCAGTATGAACCTTTTGTTGATGAGTGACCAATATGAGGCCTGGAGGCAAAACCTAGTAACTATTTGTGTGTTTTATTGTGTCCCTGAAGCAGCACTATTATTTGAAAAAAATTGTGCAAAGCTCTTTGTCAGTTGTTAGAACACCCTCTAAAGGCTGGCTGTAATTATTTCTGCTGTATCCTGTAAGAATGCTTTGGTGCTTTGCAAAGGAATCTCTAACCTGTAATCCTATTGGCTATTAACAATAAAAATGATTTAAAAATGCTCTTTCATTAAAGGCTCTTTGAGCTCTTGGAGATGTCCTAATAAATGAGGTAACTCCAACATTCTAAAAGCTTTTTTGCAGATTAGTGTATTACTAAATGAATTTTTTATTTTTTTTATTCATTAAAGATGAAACGTATTAGTGTTCCCTCCTCAGCAGTAAGTTAATCAAATGCTTTACCTCTGCGATAAATAAATATTTTTGCTATACAGGGATGAAGGTTTTATGTTTTGATTACTAGCTGTTTTCACAGGGACTAAAATGTGCACATATCTCTCAATATAAAAAACAAAAAAATACCTCATCTGACTATGATGACTGACAAGGTCTCTTGTTATAACTCTCCATACAGGCATCCTCTCAGTGCTCTCTTTGTCCTCTGAGTGTACCTCCTTGGCCTCAGAGCTGCCTAAAGTATCCTACGTCAAGGCTATCGACATCTGGCTCATTGCTTGCCTGCTGTTTGGTTTCGCCTCGCTGGTGGAGTATGCCGTGGTTCAAGTGATGCTCAACAGCCCAAAACGCATTGAGGCAGAGAAGGCAAAGATAGCATCCAAAGAGAAGGCTGCAGGAAAGAGCCCTGCTGCCCGGAACAACACGGTCAACGGAACCGGAGGGACACCGCTTCACGTCAGCACCTTGCATGTCAGTATATTTGGTTTTTGATCATTTGAGTGTGTTTGTATCTGTAAGTCACCTCTAAGTAGCCTTCTTATGAGAGTTTGCATATAGTATAACAGGAGCAATTCAAATGAAAATGCACCAGAGGACACATGCTTTGCATATGGTGCTCAAACTAGTGGAATCCATTTTTTGCAGTCCATTTTAGATCTTTTATCATGATCATCAACAGCTTTTACTTTTTCAGAGTTTCAACTTTGCATATGCGTAGTATAATTTCAATGTCACAGAAACTCAGGTGCCAAAACGCAAAACCTTTTGTCTTCAAATACAAGTAGAAAAAAAGCAATTTTTTGACATATCAAAAGCTTAAAATTCCCCATTGAAAGGCGTTTAAAACCTCTGATTTTGTTCTTTATCCATTTATATCTATTTAGTTTTTGCTAAAGAATATTTGGGCATGGAGGCATAAACCAAAACATCTTTAAATTGCCTGAAACCCTAAATAAGAACTCATACATTAGGCATAAATATTTGCATCATCCATCAAGATAACATCGAGGGTATTTATGTTATGTGTGACTTGATTTCAGTTGCATTTTGCTTAATGAGAGCACAGACGCTTGTGTAATCAATAATGATGATATCCATAACGACCTCTTTGGGTTTTGATGCCCCAGTTAATCACCAAAACATTTTAACGATGGCGCATTTTGTTGTTGAGTGACTGTTGAGTGTTTGGATGCCTGTGTATAGTTTTTTTTGATTTTATGTAACTCCCAAACCACATCAACAACCGGATCCAGTATCTGATAGGAATATTACGGCACTGAGAAAAGGGAAATCCAGTCATTAATAATTGGCATTGTGTCTGACATACACATACGCACAGCTTGGTCAGGGCTCAAGTCTGACACTTACATGCACAGGGAGGATGTTGCATGGGTCTTCCGATTGTATGCCCTAATTGAAATTAATTTACCTCTGAGTCTATGTTAGTCCGAACCACATTTGGTCTGAGAGGATTACATTATTCCATTGAGGTTTAATAGGTTTTCTTGTCAAAACCAAATCAAAATAATGAGGCTTTAATGAGCTTAATGACTTCAGTGAATAAGCATCCTTAGTCTGATTAGATCCTGTTCACCCCGCAGGCCTTTAGGGAAGTCGATGAAAGGGATTTTTTTTGGATGACATTAACTTAAGTCCTCCTGCAGATTGTTTTGTGTAAGCACAGGTTGTGATAACATGTAGAGGCTGTAGAGGAGTCACAAGAACCTAGATGAGAGAACAGCCATATTAGGCAAAATTTCATAAAACAAAGCAAGTCCAGTTTTGGCTCCAAAGATATTTTTTCCTCTTAAAATAGCAGTAGCTTTGATTTAGCATCAGAGTTCTATCCAAGTTTCAAGATCAAACAGCTCTTTTACAACATTTTCAAAGGGTAGTCTGTTTTCAATTGAGTCCAGCTATCTTGCATAGTCTCATTTCAATGCTCCTTTCAGTTTGGAGAAAAACCTCCACACAGAATCAATGTGACATCATCACTACTATAAAGAAATAGAACATTTGTCAATGTGTCTTAATGTGTCAAAGAGTAGTTAGAGCAAGTGTGGCATTCAGTTACCTTTTGCCATAATAAGAGGTTTAAAAATGC